>NW_028318003.1:3841250-4527500 GCF_062004578.1 Staurois parvus
AATCGAGGGCCTTCATAAAGTAAATCATGTAAACAGTCTTAGTCGGAATCTGGATAAAGTCCAGAATTTATATCGTAAAGGGACTATTCAGGATTGGAAGCAGGCCAATCAGGGAAAAAAATAAGAGATAAGGATGAGATGGAGGTAGGTGCGCAGGTATAAGTTAGCAGCTTGAGAAGACAAAAAGCAAAAAAGCAAGAGAAATGAAGTCAAGCAGTGGGGAAATTGAAGGTATCAGAGGAAGTTGTCCATACAACTTAGCTGAATCATGAAATGCTGCCTGTTGCGGAGCCTCAGGTCTCTTGTTGGGGTCTGCGGTGAGCTGGAGATTTGGAAGGACTCTGGATAGAATGTCCTCTGCTGTCATTTGGGGATGATGAATCGGTTCGGGATGATAGCTGATGCCACTGTCTGTGGAAGTCCATCCTATCTTCGTGGGGTGGTGGTTGCTGAGCAGAGGTGGGGCAGAATTCACTGTACATTTCCACCACATGGATTAATGTAATGTCCAGGATTTCACAGAAATGTGGGAGATCTTTTGGAACACGTAGCGTACTAGCCAAAAGGCCGAATGGAAACTTCCATCTGTAATGTGTACCACGTGTTCTTAGGACTTCCAGCAAGGGCAGAGTTCTCTACAGTGTTGCAGGGTTATTTTGGACAAATCTTTATATATCTTAATTTCAGCCCCTTCATGAGTAATCTGTATCCTATTGCGAGCTTTTTGCAAAACATCCTCTTTCAAACGAAAGCTGTTTAAGTAGCAAATAACATCTTGTGGTGGATCTGCATCTCTACTTTTCGGTCTCAAAGCGCGGTGGATGCGCTTCATCTATATCGCGGTGTCTGGCAGTCTGTCTAGGAGCCCATTGCAAATATGAGTAGTGGCGATTAGCAGCTGGTCTTGCTCAATAGATTCAGGGAGACCATGTACCCGGACATTATGTCTGCGTCCGCAGTTGTCTAGGTCCACCAGATGTCTGTGTTGTTCTTGCATCTGGAATGTATGGGCATCCGCAGTCTGCAACAGCTTTTGTATGCGAGTTTCCTGGTGACTTGTGATCTGTTCCATCTCTTGTACTTTGTCTGCTATTGCCTTTATATCATAATGCAGATCTGTGATAGCAGCTGAGAGAGTTTCCTTTATATCAGCAGCGATGTTGTGCAGGTCACTGAGGCTGAGTGGGCACTGTGATGCCGGTTCAGGTGGAGAGTGGGCTCCCTGTGAGGAGGGTGTGGGGGACTGGCTCTGTGTGTGCAGTGTGTTTGTCAGGGTAGGAGGGACACCCCCCCACTCTAATGATCAGTTTAATAGACTATCACTCCAAATGTGCACAGCGCCCTAAGGACCAGGCCTTTTGGCTAGGACCAGGGCAATTTTTGCTACAGGCCTCAGGGCCTGGTCTGTGCACAATTCGGCACGGAACCACTTTTTTATTTTTTCTTTATCTTTATTTATTATGCACTCCCACGTTTGTCACTTTTTTGCTCTTATGTGTGTGTTTTTCACGGATGGAGGGTGTGGGTCCTCGGGCCTACCCTGAAGTCTAGGGGGGGGATGTGTGGCTATACGGTTCCTTCCTCCTCTGATCCCTAGGGGACTCTTCTTCGGGAGATCCCCTTGCCTAGTACTGGATGTCCGGCTTCGGCTGGGCATAGGGAACGGTGGTCCACCAGGCCTTTTGGCCAGGAGGACCAATTGGGAACCTTGTCCCCGTCAGGAGCTTCGTGCCCCGGGGGATCAGGGTAAGCGGTCCAAGCCCCTTTAGGGGTAGGACACAGCACACCCCTAAGTGCACTTTTTCGTGTGGTGTTTTGCACTTGCACTTTTTTTGTGAACACTTACGGGTTTTTTCGTTATAGTTGCACGTTTGCGGACTTAAAAAAAAAAAAAAAAATCACTCCAAATGTGTTTTTTTCGTTTGATATTCTCATCATGTGAATGAGGCTTTACAAGATGCTAGTAAATATAGATCTTCTGATTGGTTTCTGTGCTGATTTTAGGCTACAATAGAAGAAAAGCTACTTCCTCATGAATAGTTAAGATAATGCCATAAACCCACAAGACCTAAAGTGGAACTGCACTGCATCTGAGCAACACAAATCAAAAACACTATTTAATTAATTTTTAATATTCAATGAAATTCCATCCATTCGTGTCTCCATGCTTAATTTTGCTGAAAAATCACTTTTAAAAACACCCCTAGCATTTTTGGCCGTGGCCATCTTGAGTAAGGACAGATGATTAATTTAGCACCTGGGATGTATGATGTCATTTATCAATGCCTGGAAATAAGGAAGTGACTTAAGAAATGTAGAAAGAAGGTTTAAAACAAGTACATATTATATACTTTTCTATCTATTTACCAATGCTAGCAGCACAAGGATTAACAATAGACAATGTTGCTTAAGAGTGTGAATTTCATCTTTGAGCCGGACATAGATGAACTGAATCTCCACTGCTTTAGCAGGGACCGGACGAGATTTGATCCATCTATTGGCAGGCTGGTTGTACTAAAGCTGATCAATTGAATTTTGCATGCGACAATTGCCAGTAGCTATAGCCACCAGCTATAATTCTTGTATTCTGCCAGGAGGGAAGGCTCCCTGCTAGCAGAACACAATAGCACTGCAGGAGGGATTCCCCCTTCAACAACACTGACTATGTTGATGGGTAATCAATCAATTTTCTTCTTTCGCATCTATGGCTGGCTTTAGGCTGTTTTGTTTATCTGCTAGCGGGCTGATATAAAATTATTGAGCAGTTTCCCCTATCCACACAATCTAGGTGGATGATTGAAGCCTCCCTGCTGTGCTCTTGTATTTTGACAGTGGGATCCCTCAGCTGTCAGAATACAGAAATCAAGTAAAAACTCAGCAACACTATGGTTTGAGAGGAGTAAACCATTAGATCAACTCCTCTCAAACAGGAATGGCAATACATGGATCAAAATTTGGCCATTTCCTGTGGAACCTTCTGAATTTTGATCCATGTATAGCCATCTTAAGGCAGCCATGCATGTAGTATAGCTTGCAGGCTGAATGTGAGAGTCTAATAGATTCCTCCATCTACAATAAACAGTGTGGTTGACGAAATCTCCCCTGCCATCTATTGTATGCTGACAGCCAAAACTACAGGCCATCAGAATACCAAACAGTGATTGAATCTGATTGGATGCACCCATTAACTACAATTTTCCACTCAACTCCTTTGACAAAACTGGCAAATTCCCACATGTATGATTTAGTTAGTATACCTCCCAACTCTGAAATGAAAAAGGGGGAGACATTTAGCACAAAGCATGTAACCAATAGACATACCTCTTGCCATAGCCCCAGTTACAAAGACCACAAAGAATTAATGTGCAGAAAATGGTTGGTTAAGTCCACAATTGCTTTTTTCACCCTTCATTTCATTTAAACTGGGTTTTCAAAATAACAAAAGCAAATAGCATTGAATGAAAGTTTAGTGTAGTAAAACACATTTGGACATTAAATACTACATTATTTTTTTTAAAGGTCAATGCAATAAATCAAGAACAGAAACAACTGAGAAGGAAATAGGAGCAGAGGGATTTGGTCCTTCTAAATAAGCAAAAGTGGGGAGTTATGCATTAGGGCACCAATTAAACAGAAAACAAAATAATATCTTACTGAAATTTTCCTTTTGTTGTGTACATATTTTGGTGGCAACTTATGTTAACGCCTAAGACTGCTAAGGCCATATAAAATAATAAGGAATATTTTTAAGTAAAAGGTAACTATCGAGTGATCCTATGATAGTAGATATATAACTCTTATGTCTGTATGTAAGCAGGGGTGAAACTACAATTCACAGCACCATAGCAAACTTTTGTTTGGTCTCCCTGGTGACTCCTCTCTGTGACACCTGGCAATGTCAATTGGGACAGTACTGTAAATGATTACTACTGGAAACCTGCTGCAGGTATGATTTTACCAGTCAAGATGGTGCTAGTCACATAACCAATCCTTTATTTTTCAATAGAAAATAACAGGAAGGCAGACACAGGCAATTACATTGGTCCTGTTTTAAATGGCACTTTATCAAATGACATACCTCCTTCACCCCAGTCTGTCCAGACAGTATGGTCATCTGCACCATCCACGGTCAGCTTAACTCTTCAGTAAGACATAGAAGTTGGATCCATCACAATTTAAATTTAGGTAATTGCAGTACAGAGGGTGTTTTTCCAGTCTTCTGAAGTGTCACATGACAATGACTTTCCTAAGCCCTGTGTCTGCAAAAATACTGTGGAAAAATGGAAGAAACAGAGAGGGTCTAGCTAGGACAGAACTAACTAATGTTAAACAGGATTAAAGGACAGAGGAAAATGCAAGATCAAATAAGAAAACAAGTTGTAGTGGCTTAAAACTGTTATTACTTGCTGGCATACTACAGAACAATAATAACCTGATACAGTTCAATACAACACAGAAAAAATATGTATAAGTGAGACAGAACAACATCATAACCATGTAGTTCTGCTAGAAAGAACAATGCATTAAACATAATACTACGGTCTAGGGGCAGAACTATAAATCACAGTATAATACATGAGATTGGCTATTGCACCTATGTCTGTATAAACAGCCTGCTAACAAACAAAGGCAGCAACAGCAGCAGAGCTGTTAACATAGTCAGTACATGGCTAGAGACAAGTGATGTCAATAGAAGTTGCAAGAGAAGAGTAGTCCATTCACTTTTAACCCTAATTCTCACGCTAATTCTTTCAGTATCTTTCCAGCAATTTTTCAGCATCAACGGATCTTTTTCACAGGGCAGGGGCATAAGTAGAAATCATAGGCAGGGCCGTTGCTAGACTATTTTGCGCCCCAGGCAAGACCAGCTACTTGCACCCCCCCCCTCCCAACAAAAAAAAAATTGTTAACAACCGTAGCAAATATTAAGTTACCAAAACATGAAACTGGTAAATTTCTTTTAATTTTCAAAAATAAGTGCCATAAGATGCCAGCACCAATGGATCCATACTCTGACAGATCCCAGGCTGAAATTCCCCAGGCAATGAGGGCAGATAAAATCCTGTGACAGCAGGCAGCTGAACTGAGTGATCCCACATGGTGACAGATCCAACACAACTCACTACCACCAACACTGACACAGATCAGAAGGCCCAGCAGGCACTAGAAGAGCAGGCTGTAGAATTGTGATGATGTTGTCACGCACTGACATTGCACATGTGATGGATGGCTGGCCGGACAGGTCACACTCACACAGGAGACATAAGAGTCAAACATTACCTTCCTCCACAGGTGCAGCTCCGCCTCAGCTGATGAATGGGAAGGGCTGGAACTTCACAGTGATCAGCAGCTGCCATCAGACTTGAAGTAAGGAACTGAGTCTGAGAGGAACACTGGAAGAAGTGGCAGCTCAACTGCTACACTGGCCCTAGACACCAGGCATCTTCCTTTGTCCTTTCTCCTTCCCCTCTGCCACCCTTCCTCTCAGCTGAAGAATCATTCATGACGTGGCGGTGTCCCACCCAGAGAGAGTGCTGGCCTGTACTGTGCCCAGGTGCCCCTAGGTGGCAGTGCACCCTATGCGGCCATCTAGTTTGCCTAGTGGAGGCACCAGCCCTAATCACAGGACCTCATAGCAAAATTCTTCTGGGCCCACTAACAGAAAAAGCACAGTGTAGAGAATACGGCAAAGTAGAATATGGAATGTATAGCAAGTCTCACAGAGTGGAACAGGCGGCAGTGGAGATTTACGGCACAGTTTACAGAATGATGTAATGTGGAATATAAAATGTACAAAAAGGCTAAAGAACGAGGTGATGCAGACTAAGAAATGTGCAATTTGACATATTTAAAGAGGCAGTGTGGAATAGGGAACATACAGCACGGCTTACAGAATAAGACGGTGTAGAAGAGGGAACGTACAGCATGGCTCACGAAAGCAAGTGGTGGAGAAATGGAATGTACATCATGATATAAACAAAGAAGCCTGACACTCAAAGGAAGTCTGACTAGCAGCAGCATGATTCAAAGCATGTTCTTGTGCATTTGATATCGTCTCCTCTGGAATGGAGAACTTGGAAAACCTCCTTAATGGGGCCCCTTCCCACCCTCAGGCCCTATAGCAGGTGTGAGGGCTGCTATGGCTATACTGTATGTATGTAGCCCAGTCCCCAATGCTGGCAGCAGAAAAGCGGCTGCAGGGACCGGGCTGTCAACTTACACTGTCACTATTGTTCTTTACCCCTTTGATACAGATGACAGAGACAGGAGTAACTGTGGAGGACATGGACACTTACTACAGGACTGTTATATCCTGCCCACCATCCAGGGAACACAGAGAAAGAAGATATGGAATTCTGTGACTCCTGAGAATGACAAAAAAAACTGTTTGGAGGCACTGAGGCTGATGGGGTATCTAGTCTCCACACTGTAACACAGACCTGTGGAAAGGGGCAGCAGGAAAAGGTGAACTACAATACTCAGAGGCCTAAGGAGAGAGGGCAGAGCAAGGAGGAGAAAAAAAAAAAGAACTGGGAGCCGAGTGGATAGCACATGCAGGCACAGGCTGTGGAGTGTGCTGTAGACTGCGGACAGAAACAGAAGAGAATCTCTGCTTGGCTTCTGCTGGAGAAATTGACACTAAGGCTACACACCTGCCTGTGTGAACTGAGCTGCTGCAGGGAGACCTGACCTGTCTGCTGTTGTGCTGCTCCAAGACCCAGGGAGAGGAAACAGTAAGTAATGAAATTTGTGTTGCCCCATTCTGCTGTATTCTGTTTGGTGTGAGGATTGATGAGTTGCCATTCTTGACTGGGAGTACTGGCTGCCAGGACCATTATGCAGGAAGACTGCTGAGAGCTTTGAGTAAATCTTTAGTGCCCTGGTCAACGGAAGCTGTGCCACTGCATTGTGCCAGCCACAGACTATGCCACTAAAGGTACTGTGGGTGTTGCTGCTAAGTACTCCAGGGAGGGAGAAGACCACGGTTTCATCCAATGCCGACTTAAAGGAGAAGTCCTGTACATGCAGTGTGACCCCGTGCTGGGTCTCAAGAAGATGCATTGGGATCATTGAGAGTGGCGATGGGCCCTTTAGTCACTTGTTTAACACTTGTTTAATCCTAACCCTGATGCTTTTATTGCTGTTTAAATTTGATGCCTGTAGAGAGTTGGCCTTGCACTCTTTACCTTTTTCCCATCACATTATAAATACTGTCATGTCAGAGAGTGAGCACTCCAACAGGACAACTAGGGCCCTAGTGCTGGCTAACTGTACGTAGACCCACTAGCCAGTGGTTTAGGGTTTATTTAACCCTCAGTCAGGTCAAATAGATAGTTTGCTGTTCTGTTATAACTGATTTGTATATTGTCTCTCTAGTTAAAATTGTGTGCTGTTTTAGATGTTATATTAGGTTGCATTATCATTAATGGTTGCTCCGCTCGTTTTTTCTCTGCAGGGATTTTGTTTGTTCATTAGAGCTTACTTAAAGCCATAGGTGTGTCAAGGAGTGTGTTGTTTCTTTCAGAGTTGTGGGCACCAGGAACAAGGGACCCCAGAAAACAGTAACTCCTTCGGGGGTGAGCGCTACATTTATATACTTTAGGCATGTTACTATGGGGGGAGAGAAAAATTAAAGCAGGATTAAAGGCAAAACTTTTTTATTTATCTGCAATGTAAATATTATTATTATTATTATACAGTATTTATAAAGCGCCAATAGTTCGCTCAGCGCTGTACATTACAAAGGGGGACAGAACATGTGACAGAACAATACCAATACAATGCAAAACATGAGGGGATCGAGGGCCCTGCTCTTTCGAGCTTACAATCTAGGAGGGAGGGGGTGGTGGCACAGGAGGAGATAGCTGTGGGGGATGGAGTGGTAGGAAGAGTGGAGGAGGTCGGCAAATATAAGTTACGTCTCAATAGGAGTAGCTTAATGTAAGTATCTTTGTACTTTCTGTTATATTTACACTTTCATTGAAGTGGACAGTACAACTCCTTCCATTCTTTCTGTGCTGCAACTGTGAGGGCTGTGGATCTCATACACAGAAGCTGCACTGGCCACCCCTCCACTCCCCCTGCCCATTCACAGAATGCTTCGTATTCTGTGAACTATTCACAGAAACTGTAAATAAGTATCTGCATAGCACAATACCTATTTGTGCTGCAAGGCAGCAATTTCTATTTTCTGGGCCTAAGCCCCTCCCTGCTGCCTCCTGGAATGCCACATCACACCTATCTAAGGCGGTAATGTGATGTTGAGGGTGCATGCATGCTGCAATATTCACTGTATGCACAGACACGTTACTAGTCTTGGTATGTCGGCGAACGTGCAAGGGATTTCTGTGTGCACAGATGCCACAAGTCACTATAATGTCCATATACCAGAAACTAGTGTAATTTGTCCACATGCTCAGAAAACCTCCTGCACAGTCACAGATGCACCCCAGGTCTCTGCCAGGTCCCAAATACCTGTCAGAGACCTGCAGTGAATCTGCGCACACGCTGTCATTTTGACGATGGGTTGGGAGTAAGGGATAGGCAGGGGTGAAGTTTTGCTTTGCAAATTGCTATTACATGAATCAATCTATAGGCAGCTATGATTTTCTAGAAAAAAAAAAAACACAAATCAAACACATGGGTGTATCAACATTGTGAACATTTATTCTCATATACAAGAGCAGTCACTGGCACACTTCCCACACGGACTCCTAACTTTTACTTTAACTTATTTGCAATATATATTTTTAATGCTTATTGAAAAATAACTTGGAATACTACACTATGCCAGAGAGCTTCTTGTGTGTTTGATATCTTTTCAACTCTTGTTATTACAACATTGATCAGTGGAGTATAGTCAAGGCAAACCCTTTAGCATTTAGTTTCAGAAATGCATGAAAAAAGTGTACATCAGTTACTGAAGAGGAAAAGCTAGCAAAAATCTGTAAAAGTTTGCTAAAGTCCTTGAACTGTATAAATTTGGCCTAGTGGGGTTATTTTTTTTTCAACAAAACTAAAGATTATCAAGCTTGTTGAAGGATAACCTGCTGCTCATCTATAACTTACTGAAGCACGATTCTTTTACTGATGGTAAGCAGAACCATAAAAATGCTTGGTGCCACAAATGCTGCCTGGCAGAATGCAAAAAGAAGCCTAGTGACAACAAAAAAATAGGTACATGTCAAACTGTTGCTACTGGATACAGGGAACACACTTCATTCACAACTAGGTGCTAGTTCTCTCCCAAGGGGCCCCTCTTCATCTCTCTCTTGTGTGACTTCCAGGCTGGGTCCCTAGATATGCTGTGCCACAGATCCGGTCCCAATATGTGGGGAACTGGTATCTAGTAAAAGGGGCCAAGCATTACACCCCTTCACTACCAGAGTAACCATCACCATTTGACAGTCACCCATTCTCTGGTTGGTTGGCTGCCTTTAGCAATGATGCATACAGTACAAGGTTGTCACTAAGAATGGCCACATATCCTACACTAGACAGCAAACTACATGGTTGACTAAAATGTACTATATTAACTCTAATTTACAGTTCCCCAATATAAGCCCTGTTCTTTAGATATGCCATGCATTGCACCCCTTTGATACACTTCAGACTAGGCATTTAAAGGGACAACAAACAGTCTTTACTGAAGTAGTGCAATACATACAGGAACAGTTCTACTTGTAACAGCTTCACATACATCCCTGTACAGAGGTTCTCTAAGTGCCCATTGGGTAATCATACCTGAGTAGCAGCAAGTTCATAGTCCTTTAGAGGCAAGAGTCCATTACAGCAATTATTTCATACACTGCCATGCTCACTATTACCTAAGAATATACAATTAACAAATACAATTCTCAAAAACACAAAGAATGGTGTGCATAATAATCAAAAACGTCCACTTTAGTTCTTCTTTGTGCCTGAAGTTTTTAAAATAAAAACAATGTGTACAATACTGTTTCAACATTGATATATAATCTAATCACTGGATAGAGATACTGCTGTTACACCTCAATAAAATGAAGTAATATGAACACTCTTTTTTTTACTGATATTTATCGGGATAAATGACAATTCCCCACATGATGATATGGATATATCATCACGTAACTACCTTCATATTTAGATGAGCAAATTTTAAGTAAAAAGATATCCACATGAGTGAAAACCACATATTATCACATACAGTATGTATACTCATTTTAACACATGTGAGTAATGCAACACTCAATGGACACTAAGTGAATCCATCTGCATATGTCACACACAGGGTTTGATGGTAAATGTATATCTATGAAAATCAGCTAAAATCCTAACGGGCCTCCATCAATACAGATACCCTTCTAATTAATATTCACTGAGGAAGCATGTAAGATCAAATTCTTTGTTCAAATCTCTAGGTGCTAAGCATTTAAGCTCATGGATCCACCATTGTTCCTGCTTGCTGTGCTCCCTAACTAAATTGTCACCTCTCCAATGACTTTTATGTTTCTCTAAAGCCCAAAATTGTAATTTGGTACTATTCCTATTATGTACCATCTTGATATGATGTGACAAGTGGTGGTTTTTGTACCCTCTATTTATGTTATTCACATGTTGTTTAATTCTATTTTTGAGGGCTCTTTTTGCTCTTTTTACATAGAGGTAATTACAGGGGCATTTCAAGGCATAAACTACTCCTCTAGTATCACAGGATATAAAATTCTGGACACTATACTCTTTTCCTGTACCTGGATTGGAAAACTTCATTCTTACCCTTGGGTTATGGATAACTCTACTACATCTGCCACAAGCATAAAAACCTTTACCTTCAAAAAAGGTGTAATTACTACTTCTGGGAGGATCTATTACATTTGGTACCAATAAATCCTTTAGTATGGGAGCTTTTGTATATAAATTTGGGTTGGGCTGGAAAAATAGTTTTTAAGATGTTTATCTTGTTTTAATATCAGCCAGTGTTTCGCACAATAGGCTCTACGTTTTTATGCTGCATGTTGGAACCCAGCACAACAGATATTCCCCTATCCTCTTCTTTGTATTTGACATTTTTATCTGTAATTAATTCATTTATATTTGTATTCCTAATCCTGTTCCTCTCCTGTTCAATAAATGTTGGTTCATAACCTTTATCAATAAACCTACTGGCTATTATTTGACTCTGTATTTCAAAGTCTTTTTGCCTGGTGCAATTGCATTTATTACGCATAAATTGCCCTCTGGGGACATTCACTAGCCATGGTTTAAGTGACAACTAGTAATGGGTATATATGAATTTCTCTCAGTACTTTTAAAGAGTTTTGGTATAGATCTCATTCTCTTCCTTTATAATTTCTAGATTCAAAAAGTGTATGCAGTAGTTGCTAATATCCCAACTCAATTTGATATTTCTATTGTTGACATTTAGACAAGAACTCATTCAGTTTACTTTGTTCGTCTTCCCACAGTATAACAAGATCATCTATAAATGTCCTATAACAGGATAATTCTGCATTCTCCCTGTTAAGGACACATTCAAGCTTTTTATGATACATTTTCTAGGTTTGGCGGTCAGATTTTCACTTTTGTTTAATGCCCATTTTCTGCCTATATAGCTCCCTCATGATTAATATTGGTGTATAATGATGCTACATCAGCAGTAGCTAAAATAGTTTTTTGTATAATCTTACTTTTTTTGTAATAGTTGTATAATGTGCTTGGTGTCTTTGAGTTAAGCTTTAGTGTCTTGTACTAATGGCTCTAAGAAGCAATCTATATACTCCCCCAATCTTGTTGTGAGAAAGTCAATACCATTGATAATGGGTTGCCCTGGCTGATGTTTATTATTATCATTATGAACTTTCGGTACACTATATATTATTGGAATCCTGCATACCGATAGTACTAAGTATTTCTCCTCTTTTCTACTCAGAATGCCCTTTTTACTTCCATATTTAATAATTAATTCCAATCTCCTTTTATATTGTTGAGTGGGGTTCTGATTAAGAATTTCATATGTGTTAGCATCCCCCAATAACCTATCCATTTCCTTTTTTTATTGCTCTTTGGAGTGTATGACTTTTCCCTCCCCCCCTTGTCCCTGGGCCAGATTACTATATCCTTCTCTTGTTCCAATAATGTTATACCCTTCGTGATGTCATGGGTGTCCTGTTGTTTTTTGATGGGTAATTTTTCTAAATCCTCTATGACCAGTTTCTTAAACTTATCTTTGTACCTATTGTCAGTAATTACTAGGTTAAAAATCTATTTATTTTTCAAGTTGGTGTGGAGCCCTTCCTTATGTGTGTGAGCCTCTGGATTTGGTGTATGATACTTCTTGATATTGAGACTCCTTACCATTTCTGTATTCCCACATAGGTGTTGAATTTGTTCAATCCCTTCTTAGAGGCACATTTTAAACCCCTGTCAAGTACCTTCAGTTCTTTTCTGCCACGTTCTACCCCACTCACATTAAATATACCCTCCCCTAATGTTCTCTTCTTATTTTTTTTTTTGTTGCATCTTCCTTCTTGCTCTACATCCTCCTTTTCTACTGGACCCCTTGGTCCTTGACTCACACACATAAGGAGGGGCCCCACAGCAACTTGAGAAATAAATCGATTTTTAACCCGGTAATCACTGACAATAGGTACATAGATATGTTTAAGAAACTGTCAATAGAGGATTTAGAAAAATGACCCATCAAAAAACAACAGGACACCCATGACATCAGGAAGGGTATGAAATCATTGTCACAAAGGAAGGATGTAGTGATCCTCTCCACAGACAAGGGGGGAGGGAATTATCATACTCTCCAAAGAGCAATATAAAAAGGAAATGGATAGGCTATTGGGGGATACTAACACATATTAAATTCTTAATCAGAATCCCACTAAACAATATAGAAAGGCATTGGAAAAAAATATTAAATATGGAAGTAAAAAGGGCATTCTAAATAGTAAAGAGGAGAAATATTTAGTACCATCGGTATGCAGGATTCCGTTAATATATACTTAGTACCATCGGTATGCAGGATTCCATTAATATATAGTGTACCTAAAATTCATAAAGACAATAAACACCCATCATTGTGATTTATTAATTATTATTTATTATTAATGTTATTGACTCTCTCACAGGAAGATTGGGGGAGTATATAGATTGCTTCTTACAGCCATTAGTACAAGACACTAAAGCTTACCTCAAAGACACTTCCGTCATGGAACAGTAAAAGTGTTCCTCATATTGGTTTCCAACGCCAAAAATGGTGCTGATTTGGTAAATCTATTTTTATTTTGCAGAGTTGCATAGAATAGAGAGATGCCACCTTTTGTTGGTTTAGGATCACAATAGTATCCCATTGTCTTAGTGAGTATTTGATTGATTGTTCTAGAATTACTTTGTAGGAAGCATGTTATTTGTAGGTACTGTAGGTATAATTTTCCTTATCTGATAAATGAAATTCACTATGGAGAACTGGAAAGGGTATAGGTTTATCTCCTTTATATAAGGAGTATACACTGTCTATTCCCCTGTTGCGCCAGTTATTTAGATTTTTATTTGGTATGAGTAATTGACATAGAGTTAGTGGGACAGGGAGAGTGGTCATTGAGTCCACAGATGGTGACCTAATGGATTCTTTCCAGACTCTTAAAGAAGCTGAGATGGCGGGGGACAATAAAGTCTGGATTTGAGGTTGTAGATGTTGGATTGAAAGAAAATGTAATAGGTTTTTACCTGGGATTTGTTGTGATTCAATATCAGCCCATAATGAGGTTGACGATTGATCAAACTGTTTTTTTTAATTGTGCTAGAATTGTTGCCATATACAGTTGCAAGAAAAAGTATGTGAACCCCTTGGTATTATGTGGAGTTTTGCATGAATTGGGTATAAAATGTGCTCTGAACGTCATCTAAGTCACAACAATAGAAGAACACAGTCTGCTGAACATAATACTACACAAACATTCGATTTTTTTCTCCACACATAGTGTTGTGTGTTCTTCCCAAACAACTCAGTCTTGGTTTCATCTGTCCACAGTATATTTTGCCAGTAGTGCTGTGGAACATCCAGGTGCTCTTTTGCAAACTTCAAACGTGCTGCAATATTCTTTTTGGACAGCAATTGCTTCCTCCCTGGTGTCCTCCCATGTACTCCATTCTTGTTTAATGTTTTCCCTATTATAGATGTGTCAACAAAAATGTTAGCATGTGCCAGAGATTTCTGTAGGTCTTTAGCTGACACTCTGGGATTCTTCTTTACCTCATGCAGCATTCTGTGCTGTGCTCTTGCAGTCATTTTTACAGGACGACCACGCCTAGGGAGAGTAGCAACAGTGCTACACTTTCTCCATTTGTAGACAGTCTGTCTTACCGTGGACACATGAACATCAAGGCTTTTGGAGATACTTTTGTAACCCTTTCCAGCTTCATGCAAGTCAACAATTCTTGATCGTAGGTCTTCTGAGAGCTCTTTTCTGCGAGGCATGGCTCACATCAGACAGTGCTTCTTGAAATCAGTAAACCCAAAACAGGTGTGTGTTTTTTAGGGCAGGACAGCTGTCAGCAACACATCCAATATCATCACACTGATTGGAGTCAAGGTTGGCTCACTCCTGGCTCCAATTAGCTCTGGGAGAAGTCATTAAGCTAGGGCCTCACATACTTTTTCCTCCCTGCACTGTGAATGTTTACATGTTATGTGCAATTAAACCATGGCAACATCTAATGTTTGTGTAGTATTATGTTCAGCAGACTGTGTTCTTCTATTGTTGTGACTTAGATGACGTTCAGAGCACATTTTATGCCCAATTCATGCAAAACTCCACGTAATCCCAAGGGGTTCACATACTTTTTCTTGCAACTGTAATAACCTTTCCAGACTAGGTTTTATAAGTTTACCAAATGCACAGTGTGCTTTTTGGTGGTGCCACAAAAATCGATTAACCGTTGACTGCAAAGTTTGAAAGTAAGATTTGGGTATTGGGATGGGTAGGGTTCTACACAGATATAATAATTGGGGAAGTATCATCATTTTGAAAGCCGCTAGACGGCCAAACCAAGACAATTCAACTTTAGATATCTGGGACAATGAGATTCATATTTTTTGCAAAAGGGGAATATAGTTTGCATCTAATAATGCTTTAGAAGAGCTGGTGAGAATGGTACCAAGATATGCTATACCTTTTCAAACAAAGGGGTATTGATTCTTTATTTTTTGTTTTAAGGAAGGCACTATACCCAAGTCTAAAACATATGATTTAGTTGCGTTGACTTTATAATATGAAATAGGATTAAATTGTTGCAGTGCATCTTGAAATGCCCCAAAAGAAGTTTCAACATCTGTTAACATTAAGATCATGTCATCTGCAAAGAGGCTTATGGTGTGCATATTTTTTCCTTAATGGTGGGGTGTAATCGAATATATGAGGCTAGTGGTCCCATCAAAAAATTAAAAATTAGGGGAGACAGTGGGCATCCTTGTCTTGTCCCATTGGTGATATTAAAAGGTTGGGATAACATGCATGTTGTATAAATTTGTATAAAGGGCCATAATAGAAGCAAGTATATGCACTGTAAAACCAAATTCTTTCAAAACTTCTTTGAGGTAGGTCCAGTGGATGCGGTCAAACACCTTTTTGACAGGAAGCATTAGTAAAATGGAGGCATTCCATGTTCCTGAGCTTAATGAATGATACTGATAGCTCTTCTAGTGGTATTTGAAGTTTGCATTCCCCTGGTAAACCCGAATTGATCCGGGTGGACCAGGGTAGGCAATATCAGTAGAAAAATAGGCCCAAATGTTGTGGGATGTCTGGCAAAGTTATAATAGGAGCCTTCAACATTTCTGGAGGGAAAGAGGAGGAGGATGCAGCAGAAGTATAGATGGTAGTCAAGTATTGGTACCAGCATGGTCATAAAAATTTCATAATATTCGCAAATGTAGCCATATGGCCCTAATAATTTATTGTTAGGTAAAGATTTTATGGCTTTATGAACCTCAGATAGCATAAAAGTGTATTTGAGATTTGGATAGTGTAGGCAATTTTGCTTTATGTAAGAATTGGGTTATATCTTCTAGTGAGAGTTGAGGTGTAGACATATCCTCACTAAGGATGTATAAACAGCTATAGTAGCAACAGAAAGCATCTGCAATCTCTTGGGGATTGAATAATATCTGTTTAGTATTAGGATGTTGTAAGTGAGGAATTTTAGTCTTATGTCTGTGGTGTTTCGTTTTGCTAGCAATTTGCCTGCTTTGTTGCCCTAGACATTGTAAGACATTTTCATATACCTAGAAGCGCTTTCAAAATTCTCTAGTAAGGGATTGCAGAGATCATTTCTTAAGGTGGTAAGTATAGTTCTAAGTGTTTGGTCATGTTTGGATTTGTTTAGTGTCTCACACCGTTTTATCTCTTTCAATATATGAGTTAAGCGCTGCTGCCTTCTCCTCTTTTCCCCAACTCCAAGTTTGATAAATATTCCTCGCATATAGGATTAATGCGCTGTTAGGGATCCGGGTATGACCAGAAATGTGTGGACTGACACAGGGAAGTAGCAGGCTTCAGGAACACAGGCGTAGTCAGGCTGGAGAGGTGGAATGGTCAGGCAGGCCGTAAGGTACTGTCAGGTGCCGTCTGGCAGTGTCTCTAGCAGCCCACAGCACGGATTTCCTCAGGGCACGGGGTCTAAGTCCCAGCCTGCTATTCACCAGGGCCCCTGATGGTGGGGATGGACTTGGTGCAGACTGGAACCAGGTCGCGACCCCTTTGTGCGTCCGGCTGTGGTAGAGAGTACTGGCAGGGGAGTGCAGTAACAAAGTCTGATGGGAAGAGGCAGGCAGACTTACTAGAGGTGATCCGTGCAGGATGGATGGATCGTCGGGTAAAGTAAGCGTAGTCAGACAGGCCGGGTCGGTATTGTGCGGGCAGCGTGGTACAGGAGGAGCAAGCAGAGAATGGTCGGGGTCACAAGCCAGGTTCAGCAGGTAGCAGGCAGCGCGGTACCGAGGATCAGGCAGAAGGATGGTCAGGCAAGCCAGGGGTTAAACAGGAGACGATCAGCAGAGGTCAGGATCAAAGCAGGGTCAGCAACAAGGCAGGAACACAGGACACCAGGTACAGGGGCTCATGGGAAACATACACCAAGGCCCTGATCACAGGCCTGGTCAGTCCTTAAATACACCTCCTGCAATCAGCCCCAGGTGTTGGCTGACTACAGGAGTGAGCTTCTGGCTGCTGAGAGCACCCGCTGGTCAGCCCTGGTACTGCAGCCCACACGGCAGGTGAGTCCCACCACCAGTGCTGAGTCCATTCCTGACATGCGCATTCCATAGTACAAATGGATCTGATACAGAATATTCATTTAACTGAAAATATTTCACTAAGTGTTGTTCTAACACTTTTTTAGTGCTTGGTCGGAGCAATATGGATTGATTGGCTCTCCAAACGTGTGTAGTCTGTGGGGCCAAGGAATCAGATATTGTGAGAGATATGGATGCATGGTCAGACCATGTTATATCATTTATGGAGGAGTCTTTGATGTTCTGTAAAAGCCGTTTGTCCGTCACAAACAAATCAATTCTTGAATATGAGTTATGTGAGCTGGAAAAATGGTAAAATCCTTCTCAGATGCATGCAGACATATTGGTGAAAGAAGGAGTGCAAGGATGTGGGGGGGGGGGGTGTTTAGGTTTTGTAGTGGACTCCACATGTGTGTCAGGAAGCATATTAAAGTCCTCACACATTATTGGAGATCCTTGCTTAACCTTCTCGATCCTGTACATTCATTCATTCAGGAATTTTAATTGGTGCTTATTAGGAGCATATACTGTATGTTCACCAGTGTATATTTAGTGGAGTTAAGACTACATATTAGAATAATGAATCTGCCTCTGGGGTCTGTGATTTCTTTTATGCATTGGAAGGCTACAGAGTCTCTTTTTAGCTCCCATGCCAGCATGGAAGCTGAGAATATGTGAGGATAGCTGACGTGAGCATTTAGGAGATGCTAAACTGTGAAAATGTGTCTCTTGGACACATAGTATGTCTGAGTGGTATGTTAATGCTTCTTTCCATAGGGATGCCCTTTTGCTGGTTGGTTGAAACTAGTTTGGAGTCTTTTGGAAGGTTTCCATATGGAGGACTTGGATTTACATCTTTGAAATTTATTTTGAGTGTAACTTTGATTTTGGACACAAGTATATCACTGTGGAACTTTATTGGAAACTTTATTAATTTGATTGCTATTTTGTAGTTAACACTTTATTTAGTGTAGTATATTTTATTTGGTAATAGGGTTGAGCATTTTGAGGTATTATCATTTATTATTACACTTTCAAGGGTGAAAGTTTTACTTATATAAGATATTTTTTTATCTTTGAGATACCGTATTGATTTAGATTATTCTGTCTATAATTAGATCTGCCTCAGTGAGATCGGGTAGTAGAGTTTTAAAGAGATCACAAACATATGAGCAGAGCTCTTATTGTTGTACAGGTTCTGGAATCCCTCTAGTTTTCAAATTATTCCATCTGGACCTATCTTCAAGATCAGCTAGCTTAGTTTTGATCCATATATGTTCATCGAAATTCTCATCATGTGCGTCGATGAGATTGTTATAGTGTGGGCAAACTCATCCTTTTTATTCACAATATGATCCACCTTGGATCCTATAGCTTGTACCTCTGTTGTGAAATGCTTAGAAAGTTGTAAGATGTCAGCATGTAGGGTACTTCTAAGGGACACAAGCATGTCCTTCATTGCAGTATCTGTTATTGGCTGATTGGTGGTAGGGAATGAAGTAATGGAGTCTGGGAGCTCCCTAGTGATATTCAGTGAATCATGGCTGCAGGATAACTCACCCAGCATATCAGTTTGTTCATCCAATCTGAGTCGCAACTTAGCAGGGTTTCCATGCAGAGGTGTTGAGGCTGCAGGAGATGGAGGATCATGAGGAGATCCGTGGAGGGAAGAGCCGCCGGATAAAACCATTGATGGTGTCTGTCGGCCACCTTGCTGTGAGGAAGAGGATCTTCCAGGCACCATCTTGCCTGGATTCCTGGGCAGTCTGATGGAAGAAAGCAGTGAGCTTCTTCAGCGAGGAATCTTCTTTTCGTTTGCTGGTCATGTTGCCGCCATGATGAGGAACTGAAGCACCTTGGTTCCAGTTGGATCTGGGGTCTGAGTGGGTTGCTGGCCGTTACTGACCTCCACTGTGCTCTGGAGCTCCGGGAGAGCACATCCGGTGGACGGCATTGATCATTTATGTGGCACTATAGGAGTGGTGGCATCTAGAAGTTTATTGTGCAGTGGATACTAATTTTCAGAGTTTTGGAGAATTGAATATTTTAATTGTATATTCTTAAGTAATAGTGAATACGAGAAGTCTATTACAGCAAACAATCCACAAGTGGTAGCAAGTATTCTTAAAGTCCATGTCTGGCAACAATCCATAAGAGGAAATAAGTTCTTAGCTGGCAGTTAAGGGTCTATGAAGTCCTTGGGTTTCCATCCCCTCAGAGAATCTCAACTGCCCCCCTCCCCTCCCCCACTTGAGGACACAGTGTAGTATATGTGTGTAATATATATATATATATATATATATATATATATATATATATATATTGAAGATATTGAAACACATACTGTTTATTCTTGGATAGGCCAGTGACAAGACCACTTTACACATCAAAAGAACTCTTTGCTATGTTAATTTTATGCAAGGTCACCTGGTATTTGGGGAATAGCCTGTTTATCTAATTAGACATTCTAAAGGGTACATTGTATATGTGATTTGACCATACAAGAAGTATTTATTGATGTGTAAAGTGGTCTTGTGCAACAGAGTAACAGCCTACATCTTGGCAGTGATTTAACAAGAGCTTCCTGAGGCACATAAGAGCCCCTACTTATATGAGATGACCTGCAGGGAACGGTATATTTGGGTGGGAAAACTTGAGAAGCAATGTCAACCCCCTCCTCTTAACTAGCGGGTCAACCTAGGGACACAATGAACATATAAACGTTGTAACAGTTTTAGTTGAAAAACAGCTAGATAGACCCTGATATCTGCAGAATATCTGCAGAATCAACACAGAACAAAATAACCATTTGGAAGAACATGCATATAGCCATGTGCAGGGATGTGGTATAACTGAAAATCAGTATTAAGAAAATATAAAATGTCAGCTAGAAAAAAGCACAGTTGCGTTCTCTATACAGTCAAATAATTCACCTGTAATGCACTATACTGTTGTATAATAATAATATACCTCTCATAACGTTCTGCATGTAATCCTAGCTTCTTCCCATAAATATGTAATATAGAAAAAGACCACAGTGGGTAAACAGAAGTTTGTGATTGATGCGTGTTTGTATCTCCTTATAAAAGCAGTGCAAAAAAACCTGATCATTTTTATTGGCTGGTAAATGAAGTGAAACAGGAAGAGTATGCAAATAATGTATGCAACTGGCAACAGGCAATTGTGGAATGAAACGCATATCACTCCATCATCCCACTGCCACTACCACTTATCCTGGTTGCATCATTCGCCAGGGAGAGCCTACTTCATGTGCTCAGTCGCTCTCTTGGTTACATCTGGGATTTTCTTCGTTACCAGGGAAATCAGTATTTTGGTTATAGCTTTCTAATACTCTAATTCTCTGAGTTTCCATGCTTACATCCCAACTAATCATACCATATCGTACATAATTTTTTAATTCCTCTGGAAATAATTAGGACGAGGTATGACAAAGATCTCTGTTGCCTTTGTGGTTACCCCAGCTGGTGATCAGTAGCCCAACCAACATGTAAAAAAATTAAATAAATACAAATTATGTCTTTAAAGTAGGTGGGCTGATAAGTGGACAAAACAATTACCAAGTTTTACTGGAAGGAGGTAGATGTGGAAGCCTTGAAAGGGACGGGGGCATGAATAGAGATGAGCACACACATCAGAATAATTTATAGATCACTACAAATTTGGCTGTTTTATTGAGGCAAATACCTGTGAAAATCATTAACCTTCATCATTGTTATCCCATTTTTATTGTTATATTAGGGGTCTCCCCATAAATCCTAGCATCCCCTTAGACCCAGGGCACAGCTTGCCTGTCTCCAGCAACTAACACAGGTACAGGTTGCCACTTATATTTTGTGTGGAGAAGGAGAAAGATGGAAGCTCTTCTTCTCTTTTCAGGTAAGTGAATTAGGAGCAAATACTGTAGTATGTCTGTTTCTTGACAGTGAAGCTGCACATGTATTAAAAATGTGAGGCAGATATCCATACCTTGCTAGTGTCTTTGGAAACTGATCAAGACTACATTTGCAACATCATCTTGCTTGGCAGAGAAGTAGAGATGAGGGTTTCCCAAGGCAGATTATTTTAATAAACTGTACTTCCTACTCTGGTAATGAATGTAAGTGTTTTTTTAAACCCTGATTTTCTGTTTTTGATATATGTTGCCTTATTGTACAAATGCAAAGTCGGCACCTTGAATTCGTTGTTGTGTTCCTCGAACCTTAGTGTCCATGACTCTGACACTTGTTCACCAGTTTTCCTTCCATAGACCACTTTTGGTAGTGTCAAGGTCCTACCTTTTCCCAGAGGTTATGTTACTCCATGTGTTGGCATCCATCTTGGATTTCTGCTGAGCATGGTGGGAATCTTTTATGCCTTCAGGTCTCTGAGGTCCATCCCCTAGAGGGGTGTGGCTGAGTACATATAAGCCTGTGATCCGCACATGCTCTTTGCACTTGTGTCTTGTGTCTTTGTCTTGCTACAGCTCTGTGTATACTCTCGTGACTCTTCTGGTATCTGACTCGGCTTGTGACTAAAACCATTCTCTGTGTTTTCCTTCGATCTGACCTTCCGTTGCTGAACCCGGCACGTGACCTGTGATTCTCTGTCTACTGTTCTGTACCGTTTTGTCCCGTTGTTGTCGACCCGGCCTGCCTGACTACACTATTGTCATTCTTACCAGCTCACGCCATTGGCGGCAGCCATTACCACAGCAGGGGTGTCTCGGGGGCCGCGACCTGGTTCCTGGCTGCGTCAAGTCCATCCCCACCATCAGAGGCCCTTGTGAAGGGCAGCCTGGGACTTAGACTCCGCGCCCTAAGGGACTTCGGTCTGTTGGTGATGGTTGTCAGCCAGTGCGTTACCCTGCCACTAGGCCTACCTGTCCGTTCCACAGCCCTGCCCTGACAGGTAGGTCCTGACCACTGCAGACCGGGAGCTGCAATTATAGAGTTGCTCTGACCCAGTTGTCTAGTCACCACAATTTTTCCCTTGTAAAATTGCTCAGATTCTTACACTTGCCCATTTTTTCTGCTTTCAAGACATCGACTTCAGGGTCAACTTCCTCGCTTGTTTCATCTTTCCTTGCTTGTTGTATCATTATATCCTATCCACTTTTTGATGCCAATGCAACTGGATAATTAATGTCTTTCACTTTACCCTGCAGTAAGAAAAACCAAAACCTGATGGGACTTTACTGGTACAGAAAGTGGACAACCTCATATTCAACATTAAACATATTTATTGAAATACATCTTCCACACAGATAGTATAAAATCAATACTTGGCTAATGTGCCCAAGAGATCACAATATCATGTTCCATGACATAATTATCCTCCAGAGATTGATGCATTTTGCCTGTTGGCTTCTTTAGGACCCCAAACTGGAGGCAAGGAGATCAAATGCCTTAGCTGGAAGATGTGTATACATTACAACCATAAATAATACAAAATATAATGTCATATAAACGTCATAAACCATCAAAAAACGTATATGCCAACATAGACGGTGATGCAGGGCAACAACACCCACATAGAGGATCAAATTGGCCTTGGGTGAGCGTCCACATACAGAACCCCCTCCTCCTCGTCTCCAATCAGATGAAACTCTACAGAAGGAATAACAAAAAACAATCCCACTAAAGAGAAAGAAAAAAAAACAAAAAGGAGAACAGGGGAGAAAGGAATAGAACAAGACAAAGGGAGTGTTATATCCCCAACAGAGCTAATATCGGATCACTCACTGACAAAAGAAACAATCAGTGTGAACCTCCATGTACGAGTATTATCCATATGCAAACAGTTCCATGAGTACGTTCCAGAGGCCAATCTAAATACAACAATGAAAATCAATATGGAAATATCCACATATTTTAAAATCATAACAATATTCAACAGCCCATTTCCAAACTGTTACCTCATAAATGCCCTCCCCAGGAAAGGTATATGCAATACCGGACAGATTGTTTTGTAATGAAGGCACACTCCTTCCAATATCCAGTATCTTGCATGTGTTAATTCCCCAAGTCCTCTAAATGTGGCTCCTATAATCATATAATTAGAGATGAGCGAATCGAAGTAGGCGAAGTGGAATTCGCTTCGAATATTAGAAAAATTTTTCCTAAAATGGCGGCGACATGTGCGGCGACGGAGCGGGGATGTCTGGGAAGGCGCGCAGACAAGGCGCGCTGACCCATAATGCATTCATTCATGACATGTGATCGCATTAGCCAATCAGCAGCCAGCCAGCCAGCACTGTGTAATGGTCGAGCTATAAATGGCGGCCATTTTACAATTCTCCATTTGCCTCCAGTCATTCAACAGAGGCAGACCTGGCTGTATTCAGGGAGAGAGTTAGGGACACAGAAACGTTACTTAGGGACATAGAAACGTTACTTAGGGCCACAGAAACGTTACTTAGGGACACAGAAACGTTACTTAGGGCCACAGAAACTTTACTTAGGGACACAGAAACGTTACTTAGGGACACAGAAACATTACTTAGGGCCACAGAATCGTTACTTAGGGCCACAGAAACGTTACTTAGGGCCACAGAAATGTTACTTAGGGCCACAGAATCGTTACTTAGGGCCACAGAAACGTTACTTAGGGCCACAGAAACGTTACTTAGGGCCACAGAATTGTTACTTAGGGACAGACACAGAATTGTTACTGAGGGACACAGAATTGTTACTGAGGGCCACAGAACTGTTACTTAGGGCCACAGAAACGTTACTTAGGGCCACAGAGTTGTTACTTAGGGACAGACACAGAATTGTTACTGAGGGACACAGAATTGTTACTGAGGGCCACAGAACTGTTACTTAGGGCCACAGAAACGTTACTTAGGGACACAGAATTGTTACTCAGGGACAGACACAGAATTGTTACTTAGGGACAGACACAGAATTGTTACTGAGGGACACAGAATCGTTACTTAGGGCCACAGAAACGTTACTTAGGGCAACAGAATTGTTACTTAGGGACAGACACAGAATTGTTACTGAGGGACACAGAATTGTTACTGAGGGCCACAGAACTGTTACTTAGGGCCACAGAATTGTTACTTAGGGCCACAGAATTGTTACTTAGGGACAGACACAGAATTGTTACTGAGGGACACAGAATTGTTACTGAGGGCCACAGAACTGTTACTTAGGGCCACAGAAACATTACTTAGGGACACAGAATTGTTACTCAGGGACAGACACAGAATTGTTACTTAGGGACAGACACAAAATTGTTACTGAGGGACACAGAACTGTTACTGAGGGCCACAGAACTGTTACTTAGGGCCACAGAAACGTTACTTAGGGCCACAGAATTCTTACTTAGGGACAGACACAGAATTGTTACTGAGGGACACAGAATTGTTACTGAGGGCCACAGAATTGTTACTTAGGGACAGACACAGAATTGTTACTGAGGGACACAGAATTGTTACTGAGGGCCACAGAACTGTTACTTAGGGCCACAGAAACGTTACTTAGGGCCACAGAATTCTTACTTAGGGACAGACACAGAATTGTTACTGAGGGACACAGAATTGTTACTGAGGGCCACAGAACTGTTACTTAGGGCCACAGAAACGTTACTTAGGGCCACAGAATTGTTACTTAGGGACAGACACAGAATTGTTACTGAGGGACACAGAATTGTTACTGAGGGCCACAGAACTGTTACTTAGGGCCACAGAAACGTTACTTAGGGCCACAGAATTGTTACTTAGGGACAGACACAGAATTGTTACTGAGGGACACAGAATTGTTACTGAGGGCCACAGAACTGTTACTTAGGGCCACAGAAACGTTACTTAGGGACACAGAATTGTTACTCAGGGACAGACACAGAATTGTTACTTAGGGACAGACACAGAAACGTTACTTAGGGCCACAGAAACGTTACTTAGGGCCACAGAATTGTTACTTAGGGACAGACACAGAATTGTTACTGAGGGACACAGATTTGTTACTGAGGGCCACAGAACCGTTACTTAGGGCCACAGAAACGTTACTTAGGGACACAGAATTGTTACTCAGGGACAGACACAGAATTGTTACTGAGGGACACAGAATTGTTACTGAGGGCCACAGAACTGTTACTTAGGGCCACAGAAACATTACTTAGGGCCACAGAAACGTTACTTAGGGCTACAGAAACGGTACTTAGGGCCACAGAATCGTTACTTAGGGCCACAGAAACTTTACTTAGGGCCACAGAAACGTTACTTAGTGCCACAGAATTGTTACTTAGGGACAGACACAGAATTGTTACTGAGGGACACAGATTTGTTACTGAGGGCCACAGAACCGTTACTTAGGGCCACAGAAACGTTACTTAGGGACACAGAATTGTTACTCAGGGACCGACACAGAATTGTTACTTAGGGACACAGAATTGTTACTCGGGGACAGACACAGAATTGTTACTGAGGGATACAGAATTGTTACTGAGGGACACAGAAACGTTACTTAGGGCCACAGAAACGTTACTTAGGGCCACAGAAACGTTACTTAGGGCTACAGAAACGTTACTTAGGGCCACAGAATCGTTACTTAGGGCCACAGAAACTTTACTTAGGGCCACAGAAATGTTACTTAGTGCCACAGAATTGTTACTTAGGGACAGACACAGAATTGTTACTGAGGGACACAGATTTGTTACTGAGGGCCACAGAACCGTTACTTAGGGCCACAGAAAAGTTACTTAGGGACACAGAATTGTTACTCAGGGACAGACACAGAATTGTTACTGAGGGACACAGAATTGTTACTGAGGGACACAGAATTGTTACTCAGGGACACAGAATTGTTACTGAGGGACACAGAATTGTTACTGATGGACACAGAATTGTTACTCAGGGACATAGAATTGTTACTCAGGGACAGACACAGAATTGTTACTGAGGGACACAGAATTGTTACTGAGGGACACAGAATTGTTACTCAGGGACAGACACAGAATTGTTACTGAGGGACACAGAATTGTTACTGAGGGACAAAGAATTGTTACTCAGGGACACATAATTGTTACTCAGGGACACAGAATTGTTACTGAGGGACACAGAATTGTTACTCAGGGACAGACACAGAATTGTTACTCAGGGACAGACACAGAATTGTTACTGAGGGACACAGAATTGTTACTGAGGGACACAGAATTGTTACTCAGCGACAGACACAGAATTGTTACTCAGGGACAGACACAGAATTGTTACTGAGGGACACAGAATTGTTCTCTCAGGGACACAGAATTGTTACTCAGGTACACAGAATTGTTACTCAGGGACACAGAATTGTTACTGAGGGACACAGAATTTTTACTGAGGGACACAGAATTGTTACTGAGGGACACAGAATTGTTACTGAGGGACACAGAATTGTTACTGAGGGATACAGAATTTTTACTGAGGGACACAGAATTGTTACTCAGGGACACAGAATTGTTACTCAGGGACACAGAATTGTTACTCAGGGACAGACACAGAATTGTTACTGAGGGACACAGAATTGTTACTGAGGGACACAGAATTGTTACTCAGGGACACAGAATTGTTACTGAGGGACACAGAATTGTTACTCGGACAGACACAGAATTGTTACTCAGGGACAGACACAGAATTGTTACTGAGGGACACAGAATTGTTACTGAGGGACACAGAATTGTTACTCAGCGACAGACACAGAATTGTTACTCAGGGACAGACACAGAATTGTTACTGAGGGACACAGAATTGTTACTGAGGGACACAGAATTGTTACTCAGGGACACAGAATTGTTACTCAGGGACACATAATTGTTACTCAGGGACACAGAATTGTTACTGAGGGACACAGAATTGTTACTCAGGGACAGACACAGAATTGTTACTCAGGGACAGACACAGAATTGTTACTGAGGGACACAGAATTGTTACTGAGGGACACAGAATTGTTACTCAGCGACAGACACAGAATTGTTACTCAGGGACAGACACAGAATTGTTACTGAGGGACACAGAATTGTTACTGAGGGACACAGAATTGTTACTCAGGGACACAGAGTTGTTACTCAGGGACACAGAATTGTTACTGAGGGACACAGAATTGTTACTGAGGGACACAGAATTTTTACTGAGGGACACAGAATTGTTACTGAGGGACACAGAATTGTTACTGAGGGACACAGAATTGTTACTCAGGGACAGACACAGAATTGTTACTCAGGGACAGACACAGAATTGTTACTGAGGGACACAGAATTGTTACTGAGGGACACAGAATTGTTACTGAGGGACACAGAATTGTTACTCAGGGACACAGAATTGTTACTCAGGGACAGACACAGAATTGTTACTCAGGGATACAGAATCGTTTAATTAAAGAGTATGTCAGACAACATGCAGAGGAGTGGCAGAGGAGGCAATGTTTTAGGAGCGAGCAGACGTGGCAGCAGAGGAAAGGGTCGAGGCAGCACTAGTCGCAGCCAGAGGCCAGTGCTCCCGGTGTCATCCAGCGGTCGTGTCTCCACCGACAACCCTGCCATCATCGATTGGTTGGCTCGGTCGTCTTCCTCTTCCCAGGTCACCTCTGACACCTACAGCCAACGGTCGGTGGGTACGTCAGACACAACCGTTAGTTGGCATGGCCCGGGAGCAAGCCCACTGAAATCACGTGTCCTCGACCTGCCCCTGTCCTTTGGTGTTCCCTCACCAAGCGAAGTATCGTATGCTGTGGGCTCAGCCCCACTGTACAGTGAGGAAGAGCTAACAGAGGGCGGTCAGGAACGGGGGGAGACATCCGCCTCTTCAGCAGCCAGGCGAAGAAGTAGTGGCGAGGAGAGTGGCTCGGTAGCCGGTCTAGAGACAGGTCTGTCTCCTGACCCACACGCAGCCGAGGGGGCTAGTAGTGAGGCGGAGACCCTAATTGATGATGATGAGGCTGATCGCACTTGGCAGCCTCGTCGTCATCAGGCTATTGCTTCCGCATCATCAGGAGAAGAGGGTGCCAGCTTGGCAGCGAGCAAAACAGTCGGTGGGTTGCCCAGGAGGCAGCAGGGTCGCAGCAGTGTCAGTGGAGGCAAACGGCCACGGAGTACAGCACCAGCTCCACTGCAGCCTACCACCACGGCCAGTAGTGGTGCCGGTGTGCACGGAGGAAGCAGCAGTCAGCCAGTGAGGAGTATCGGGGGCAAAGTTTCCTACTCGGCGGTGTGGCAATTTTTTGTCAAGCCGCCCGAGGAAGTAAACGTAGCCGTATGTCGACTATGTGGCCAGAAAGTCAAGCGTGGCCAGGGGGCCCATGTTGGGACTACAGCGTTGCGGCAGCATATGCAGCGTCGCCATTTGGTGGCCTGGGAAAACCGTGATAAAGATACGGCTGTTCTGCCCGCCCCAGCCCCCGCTCCATTACCCGCTCCGTTACTTGCTCCGTCACCTGACGTCAATCGCCCTCTATCAGCCAGTCAAGGCTCCAACACCTCTGCTGAGGGGAGTTGTCGTTCGTTGGCATCTTCCGCTCGTTCTGATGCTCCTTCTCCTGCTACTCCTCTTCACGGATTCCGTCAGCAGTCTTTCTTGGAATCCGTTTCCAAGAGACAACAGTTTGCGAGCACGCACCCGACGGTGCAAAAGCTGAACGTCCTCCTGTCCAAGTTGCTGGTGCTGCAGTCCCTCCCTTTCCAAGTGGTGGACTCAGCACCTTTCCGAGAAATGATGGCTTGTGCCGCACCGCGGTGGAGAGTGCCAAGCCATCATTTCTTCGCCAAAAAGGCAGTGCCAGCCCTGCATTCACATGTAGAAGAGATGCTGGGCCAGTCTTTGAGTATGTCGGTCTCTGCCAAAGTGCACGGCAGCGCCGACGTATGGAGCTGTAACTACGGTCAGGGACAGTACATGTCATTTACGGCCCACTGGGTGAACGTGGTGCCGTCACAGCCGCACCAGCAACTTGGACAGGTCACGCCGCTTTTGCCTCCACGTTTGCACGTCCTTGGTCCGGCAAAGATGTCCGCCTCTACCACCTCTTCTTCCGCCGTGTCCTCAGCCGCCACCCCCGTGCCAAGTCCCATTACCCGACCGGCATATCACATGTGCAGGGCGCAACGGTGTCACGCTGTGCTGCACCTGGTATGCCTTGGCGAACGTAGTCACACAGGGGAGGAACTTCTCAGTGTAATGAACAGAGAAATCGACAGATGGCTGTCTCCGCGCAAACTTAAAATTGGAACCATGTTGACCGACAACGGAAAGAACATGGTGTCTGCTCTGCATCAAGGAAGGTTGTGCCATGCGCCATGCATGGCTCACGTGTTCAATCTGGTTGTCAAGCGGTTCCTAAAATCCACCATCCCACTGCAAGACATCCTTAAAATGTCACGTAAACTTTGCATGCATTTCAGCCATTCCTACATCGCAAAGCACACCCTCCTTGAGCTGCAGCGGCAGAACGGAATTCCACAGCATCGCCTGATCTGCGACGTTGCAACAAGGTGGAATTCAACCCTACACATGTTAGACCGCCTTTACGAACAGCGAAAGGCCATCACCGATTTCCTGATGTTACAAGCGGATAAAGGTACTCCCCTGTGTAACTTTGATGTCAGCCATTGGCAGCTCATGCGTGACACCTGCCGCTTGCTCAGGCCCTTTGAGGAGGCCACGCTATTCGTGAGTCGGCAGGACTATGGGATGAACGACGTCATTCCTCTGTTGCACGTCCTGGAACAAATGCTGTTAACAATGGCTGGTCAGGGTGCGGTAGACGTGGCGCACAGATCTCAACGCCACATGACCCCTGTGGGGGCAGGACAGGAAGAAGAGGAGGAGGTAGAGGAGGACATTTGTGCTCAGGAATTATTGAGTGAAATGGGTGGTTTTTCCACTCAGCGGACAGGAGTGGAGGAGCAGGAGCATCTGGTAGAGGAGGAGGAGACAGAGGACCCAGACGCACCGTGGCAGTATGCTGTGGAGATGGAGGCAGGGAGTCCCTCGCATTCTTTGGCACAAATGGCCCATAGCATGCTCGGTTGCTTGCGTAGCGACAGCCGAATAATAACCATCAGACAGAGGGATGACTTTTGGCTGTCCACCTTGTTGGACCCTCGCTACCGTTCAAAAATGGTGGCCTTTTTCACACCTGCTGAGAGGGAGGCCAAAATAACGTACTATAAAAACCACCTACTGTATGTAGTCAGTTGGTCTCTGCCTTTCTGCGCCAACGTCCATCTTCAGACACTGTGGGCCCTGTGCGCTCGCGTTCCGCTGCCATGGCAGCAGGGGAGGGGTGGGGTGGTAGGAGCAGTGGCAACTCCACCAGCAGCGGCTGCCTCAGTCTGCAGTCGATGATGAGTAGCTTTCTTCACCAGCGCAGTGAGGAAACTACTAACCAGCCGCAGCAGCAGCAGCAGCATCAGGTGGACCTGGAGCAGGACCTCAAACAACAGGCTTGGGCCTACTTGGACAGCACCCTGCCAACCGAGGTAGACAATCCCCTTGACTACTGGGCAACGAAACTTGACCTTTGGCCCCAACTAGCTGAATTTGCCCTTGAAAGGCTGTCATGCCCGGCCAGTAGCATGGCATCGGAGCGCGTGTTTAGTGCAGCAGGAGGTATTGTAACTCCGCGGAGGACACGACTGTCCACCCAAAGTGTGGAGAGACTCACGTTTGTGAAAATGAATCAGGCGTGGATTAGTCTGGATTTCAAACCACCAGTTCCTGACACAACTGACTAAATCCGCCATGAATCATGCCCCAAACATGTGCCACTTTCAGGTCTCCTCACACTGCTGGTGTGTTCCATTTTTTGTCATAGGGTGCTGGCAGATTACGGGCCTCCCAAAGCTGCTGCCAGGCCCCTAATCTGCCATGGGCCCCTATACCGCCTCCTCATGCTGCTGCCAAGTCCAGAGTCTCTCATGGGTCCCTGTACGGCCTCCCATTGCTGCTGTCTCCATCGCCACACTCTGCCATGTGCCACTTTCAGGTCTCCTCACACTGCTTGTGTGTTCCATTTTTTGTCATAGGGTGCTGGCAGATTACGGGCCTCCCATTGCTGCTGCCAGGCCCGTAATCTGCCATGGGCCCCTGTACCGCCTCCTCATGCTGCTGCCAGATCCAGAGTCTCTCATGGGTCCCTGTACGGCCTCCCATTGCTGCTGTCTCCATCGCCACACTCTGCCATGTGCCACTTTCAGGTCTCCTCACACTGCTGGTGTCTTCCATTTTTTGTCATAGGGTGCTGGCAGATTACGGGCCTCCCATTGCTGCTGCCAGGCCCGTAATCTGCCATGGGCCCCTGTACCGCCTCCTCATGCTGCTGCCAGGTCCAGAGTGTGTCATGGGTCCCTGTACGGCCTCCCATTGCTGCTGTCTCCATCGCCACACTCTGCCATGTGCCACTTTCAGGTCTCCTCACACACTGCTGGTGTGTTCCATTTTTTGTCATAGGGTGCTGGCAGATTACGGGCCTCCCATAGCTGCTGCCAGGCCCCTAATCTGCCATGGGCCCCTGTACCGCCTCCTCATGCTGCTGCCAGGTCCACAGTGTCTCATGCCATGTGCCACTTTCAGGTCTCCTCACACACTGCTGGTGTGTTCCATTTTTTGTCATAGGGTGCTGGCAGATTACGGGCCTCCCATTGCTGCTGCCAGGCCCGTAATCTGCCATGGGCCCCTGTACCGCCTCTTCATGCTGCTGCCAGGTCCAGAGTGTGTCATGGGTCCCTGTACGGCCTCCCATTGCTGCTGCCAGGAGGCAGCAGGGTCGCAGCAGTGTCAGTGGAGGCAAACGGCCACGGAGTAGAGCACCAGCTCCACTGCAGCCTACCACCACGGCCAGTAGTGGTGCCGGTGTGCACGGAGGAAGTAGCAGTCAGCCAGTGAGGAGTAGCGGGGGCAAAGTTTCCTACTCGGCGGTGTGGCAATTTTTTGTCAAGCCGCCCGAGGAAGTAAACGTAGCCGTATGTCGACTATGTGGCCAGAATGTCAAGCGTGGCCAGGGGGCCCATGTTGGGACTACAGTGTTGCGTCAGCATATGCAGCGTCGCCATTTGGTGGCCTGGGAAAACCGTGCTAAAGATACGGCGGTTCTGCCTGCCCCAGCCCAGGGTTCCATTTTGTCATAGGGTGCTGGCAGATTACGGCCTCCCATTGCTGCTGCCAGGCCTTAATCTGCCATGGGCCCCTGTACCGCCTCCTCATGCTGCTGCCAGGTCCACAGTGTCTCATGGGTCCCTGAACCGCCTCCCATTGCTGCTGTCTCCATCGCCACACTCTGCCATGTGCCACTTTCAGGTCTCCTCACACTGCTGGTGTGTTCCATTTTTTGTCATAGGGTGCTGGCAGATTACGGGCCTCCCATTGCTGCTGCCAGGCCCGTAATCTGCCATGGGCCCCAGTACCGCCTCCTCATGCTGCTGCCAGGTCCACAGTCACTCATGGGTCCCTGTACGGCCTCCCATTGCTGCTGTCTCCATCGCCACACTCTGCCATGTGCCACTTTCAGGTCTCCTCACACTGCTGGTGTGTTCCATTTTTTGTCATAGGGTGCTGGCAGATTACGGGCCTCCCATAGCTGCTGCCAGGCCCCTAATCTGCCATGGGCCCCTGTACCGCCTCCTCATGCTGCTGCCAGGTCCACAGTCTCTCATGGGTCCCTGTACGGCCTCCCATTGCTGCTGTCTCCATCGCCACACTCTGCCATGTGCCACTTTCAGGTCTCCTCACACTGCTGTTGTGTTCCATTTTTTGTCATAGGGTGCTGGCAGATTACGGGCCTCCCATAGCTGCTGCCAGGCCCCTAATCTGCCATGGGCCCCTGTACCGCCTCCTCATGCTGCTGCCAGGTCCACAGTGTCTCATGCCATGTGCCACTTTCAGGTCTCCTCACACTGCTGGTGTGTTCCATTTTTTGTCATAGGGTGCTGGCAGATTACGGGCCTCCCATTGCTGCTGCCAGGCCCGTAATCTGCCATGGGCCCCCGTACCGACTCCTCATGCTGCTGCCAGGCCCGTAATCTGTCATGGGCCCCTGTTGTCGCTTGTTGGCATATTCCACTCGTTCAGATGCTCCTTCTCCTGCTACTCCTCTTCACGGATTCCGTCAGCAGTCTTTCTTGGAATTCCGTTTCCAAGAGATAACAGTTTGCGAGCACGCACCCGACGGTGCAGAAGCTGAACGTCCTCCTGTCCAAGTTGCTGCTGCCAGGCTCGTAATCTGTCATGCGCCCCTGTACCGCCTCCTCATGCTGCTGCCAGGTCCAGAGTGTGTCATGGGCCCCCGTACCGACTCCTCATGCTGCTGCCAGGCCCATAATCTGTCATGGGCCCCTGTACCGCCTCCTCATGCTGCTGCCTGGTCCAGAGTGTGTCATGGGTCCCTGTACGGCCTCCCATTGCTGCTGCCAGGCCCGTAATCTGCCATGGGCCCCCATACCAACTCCTCATGCTGCTGCCAGGCCCGTAATCTGTCATGGGCCCCTGTACCGCCTCCTCATGCTGCTGCCAGGTCCAGAGTGTGTCATGGGTCCCTGTACGGCCTCCCATTGCTGCTGTCTCCATCGCCACACTCTGCCATGTGCCACTTTCAGGTCTCCTCACACTGCTGGTGGTTTCCATTTTTGTCATAGGGTGCTGTATGGCCTCCCATTGCTGCTGCCTCCACCACCACACTGTGGCTCCACACTCTGGTTTTGGCCCCGTGGCTGCCTAAATGAGTGAAGTGTGCGGTGATTCTAAGATCGACGGCACTCATCTGCATGTCATACTGACTGTCAGCGCATGCGCCCAAGCATCAAACCCTTTCCAAGGCTGCAAAGCGTATCATGGCAGTATTATGACCATGCTTCAAAGCCACATGTCTACCAATAGGTGTGTACAACAAGTTTCTTCTAATATAGTAAATGTGATCATATATCCTTTTCCAAAAATTTCTAATGGTCTTACCCACATAGAAGGCACCACATTTACACAACATAATATACACAACACCTTTGCTTTGACGATCTACAAATTGCCTAGTCTTGTGTATCATCCCATTAGGTAAGTGTATGGAGGTCCCCTTGAGGGTCCAAGCACAACAATCACATGATCCACATTTAAAGTACCCTTTCTATCCTCAGTGTCAGATGGTATATCACAAAAATGACTCCTGACCAAACAGTCCTTAAGTGATTTAAATCTTTTAAATGTAATTTGGGAATAATTCTTGATGTATTTGTTTAGGATAGGGTCATCAGGTAATAAATGCCAATGCTTTTGTATAGCATCCCTAATCTTATGATGCTGATTCGAGAAGGTGGTACCAATCCTCACTATATCCTGTAGGTTACTATCCCGTTTACCAAATAGTAAATTCAGGTGGAAGTGATGTTCGTGTGCTTGCATGATGCCCGATCACCGCTAGGAGGGGTGGTTCCGCCCTATGGTTGGTTGCACTTCTGTCCATTGGCTGTTTGAGCGGAGTTAATACTTTAGTGCATGCGTGATGCGCGATCACTGCTGGGAGGTATGGTTTGTTTCCATCCTATAGCCTACCTAGGCGCAATTGCGGTCCCAAATTGATGACAGCATTTAAGCTCCCCGCCATATGCCGTTATTGGCATCATTGAGGAGAGACACATATTGTGATCTCTCGGGCACATTAACCAAGTATTGATTTATACTATCTGTGTAGAAAATGTATTTCAATAAATATGTTTAATGTTGAATATGAGGCTGTCTGCCTTCTGTGCCAGTAAAGTCCCATCAGGTTTTGGTTTTTCTTATTGCAAGGTAAAATGAAAGACATTAATTATCCTGTTGCATTGGCATCAAAAAGTGGGTGGGATATAATTATACAACAAGTGAGGAATGATGAAACAAGCGAGGAAGTTGACCCTGAAGTCGATGTCTTGAAAACAGAAAAAATGGGCAAGTATAAGAATCTGAGCAACTTTAACAAGGGAAAAATTGTGGTGACTAGACAACTGGGTCAGAGCAACTCCATAATTGCAGCTCCCGGTCTGCAGTGGTCAGGACCTACCAAAAGTGGTCCATGGAAGGAAAACTGGTGAACCAGTGTCAGAGTCATGGACTCTAAGGTTTGAGGAACACAACAACGAATTCAAGGTGCCGACTTTGCATTCAAATTCTCCAGGACTCAATCCAATTGAACATCTGTGGGATATACTAGTCAGGACTTAAAGCATATGATACTGAAGACTTGGTGCCAAATACCACAGCATACCTTCAGAGGCCTATTGGAGTCTTTGCTTCGACAGGTTATGGTGGGTGGTCATAATGTTATGGCTGATTGGTATATGTTCAGTATACTGTGTGTATATACATATATATATATATATATATATATTATATTTTCACAAATCAAAGGGTATTCCAGCAAGTGACATAAAAAGGCAAGGACAATAAAATGAAAAAAAATAAATAATAGTGTTTGTATGTGAAATGTACACAAGTAGCTTTATGGCTGTAGAGAGACTTCATAGAGAATCTCAAATGCAGAAGCACCACTACCACCTACAGATGGTCACCAAGCCACCAAACTGTGTCCTCCTGCCATAATGTCCCAACATCAATAGCACTATTTCCTCTCCATTGTTTTCATCTTATAAATATTATGAAGTACAAAAAAGAGAATACTAGGTGAATGAAAGGAAACATAGCCAGAAAACTTGTCTCTTACAAAAACAATTTTAAAACACCGTTTTGGAGGTTTGGTTATTGGGAATAATGTCACTAAAGATACAAGATTTTGGTCCAAAACATTTGAGTTGCTCATCTTTAATTATGAAGACTTATTTTTTATTACTTTTGGTCCCTGCGAATTGACAGATTTAGTCTTGGTTTGGAAAGATATTGGATACTAATGGCAACAGATTATTATTATTATTATTATACAGGATTTATATAGCGCCAACGGTTTGCTCAGCATTTTACATTATAGTGGGAGACAATACAGTAACAATACAGTTCAATACAGGAGGGAGTTGAGGGCCCTGCTCCTTGGAGCTTACAGATAGCCTTGATCCCTTTTCCACTCTGCAGATACTGCATATGAATGATCCTGGATAACCACATTTTCTACTGGCTATATGTGCCCTTTAATTTAATTTCAGATAGTAGTATAGCATTTGTGGCTTGCATTTTAGGCTCCAGATAAGTTATTACCGTATACATTTCCACAGGGCATCACATTTTTCTTACCAATTCGAAAGGTTCGTTTTTGTTTATTTCAAATGGTATTAGTACTTTTAAAAGTAACAGTGATATACAGTATCTCCTCCATTTTTCTCCATGCTTTAAAATGAGTTGTGTAAGGATATTTCTTTAGTCACAGTTTTTTTGGCTCTGAATGCAAGGATCATTTCCTGCATCTTGCTTAATCAGAGCCACAGGGTTTGTGTGGCAGAGCACCCGTGCTGTACTCAGTACTAGGCCCAGGGGCATATTTGCCGTGAGGCAAACAAGGCATTTGCCTAGGGCGGCACTTTTCAGGGGGGAGTGATCCAGAGAACACTTCTCCACTGCTCTAGAGTCCAGTGGTGGCGTGCTTTACACCACTGCATCCGATGCTTTGCATTGCACTTGGTGATGTAAGGCTTGGATGCAGCTGCTCGGCCATGGAAACCCATTCCATGAAGTTCTCTATGCACTGTTGCTGTGCTAATCTGGAAGCCACATGAAGTCTGGAGGTCTTTAGCTATTGACAATGCAGACAGTTAACAACTTCTGCTCACTTTGCGCTTCAGCATGCGCTGACCCCACTTTGCTGTTTTACGTGGCCTACCACTTCGTGGCTGAGTTACTGTTATTCCCAGTTGCACTCACTTTGTTATATTACCACCAATAGTTGACCGTGGAATATTTAGTAGCAAGGAAATTTTACAGATGGACTTATTGCACAGCTGGCAACCTCTCACGGTACCAAGCTTGAATCCACTGAGCTCCTGAGAGCAACCCATTTTTCCCACAAATGTTTGTAGAAGCAGTCTGCGTGCCTAGGTGCTTGACTTTATACACCTGTGTCCATGGAGGTGATTGGAACCCCTGAATCCAATGATTTGGAGGGGTGTCCCAATACATTTGGCAATATAGTGTATGTGTGTGTGTGGAAGAGTCAAGGTGGCATACTGACATTACCAAAAAGTATCTGAGCTTTGGCGATGCAAATGGTCTGGGATTCGGCTATAGAGGCATGACATTGAAGGCTGTTGTAGAGGTGTGAGTACTTCTAGGATTTTTTTTTTATTTTTGACAGCCACTAAAAAAAGGTTACTTCAGTTGCTTATACACCTATGGCAATGTTATAATTTATCCCAATTCCTACCATTATCACTTTTACTTACAGCATGGTCTGCATCTAAATGTAAATAAAGATAAAATAAAAAGGAAATACTATACAAAATGTTTTCATTGCATTTATAGTGGCATACAATTAGCAGAACAATATTTTTTAGGATAGTGGTCCTTTAAACACAATGTACAGAAATGAAAATGCACACTGACTTATTTGAACATTGCCATTTCCAAAATCAGAGGCCTTGACCGCTGGTAGATATCTATGACCTTTATCTGCAAGATGTGTAGTGTAGAATTGAGCATCAAGCAGTTTTTTAATTTCTAAGTCTTCATCTTCAAGAAGTCAGTAAACTGTGACAAATTTACTTTTCCTAATAAACAGGACTGCGCACTTTGCTGTATTACTAAATAATACTGGAATATGTAGAGCTGTGAATTTCACTATGCTTTTCACCCTGGTGTATTTTTAAAGATGAAATATTATGCTACATGAGAGCCATGCAGCCCTTTTGAAGTTGTAACTCCCATGATTAACTATAGCCCATTTTCTGGAATTTGTGGGTCATTCAGTAGACTTCATCTCCCACAACTCCTGTTGCAGGAAGGAGGAGGATTGAGATGTAGAGTCCCAGCTTCAGTGGGGTTGCTCTGTGGCAGGACCCTGCCAGTAACTGTTGGAAGCTACCACAAGGTACGAGCACTACAGAATAGCCCAAGTCCAGATTAGTATATGAGAGGAGAGTAGGAGTACCACAATGTTTCCTAGCCAGTTGTATTGCCCATGTAATTGTTTGAGAACTGTAATATGGAGATGTGAATACGTTTTTTTTATACCACTTTAATAAAGTAAAAAAGATCTGCATTAATAAAAAAGTCTGGAATAAATTACTAGTGCAAAAAAAATTGGGTGCTCCTACAGTGAATGGGAATGGGGAACAAAGTGTAAACCTACATCTCAACCTCATGTGATGAAGAGTGAGAAATAAAAAAGAGGGAAGAGCAGCCAGCTGAAGAGAGGAGGTAGTGGTGGCCAGTAACAGAGGTTCTGTTGAAGAGGGGGATTGGTGACTGTATTCTCTATCCTTCTAAGTGGCAGGATCTGCACATTAGGACCCACTGCATAACAGAGCCCTTTTAGGGACTTTGCCTGGACCACAATTGTGTGAAGCCTTGTGAAGTATACAGCAGCTTTCCTCTATGCTTTTGGGTTGAAATAAGTAAAGTGTTCCATGTATCTTGTGTAAAAGAGCTGGTGAAGTCAAATCAGTGTTTAAAGCTATTTCCCTAAAACAACTTAGTCAGTGGCAGGACAGGTGTCACTGGCTGTTGGAAAGATGTTATCCTTCTGGTGAAGAGCCAGGATGCAATAATTTGGCCTCCGGTCACAAGGGGCGCTAATTCACACAAGTAAGTAGTGTTTTCACGCTAACACTTAGCTAAAGAAACAATTTAACATCGACAGCATGCAGTTCCTTGTGCTGCCAGCATGCCGCTTTGCATTAAGTTTGCCTAGGACAAACAGGGATGCCAGCAGGCATCCAGCCAGCTTCTGCTAAGGTTGAAAAGTGCCATAAATAAAGTTGCCAAGCTTCTCATATGTGAAGTGTTGCCTGTTGTGTCTGGAAAATATTAGGCTTGGATGGTCCACTCCATTTCTTTTTTTTTTTTTTTTTCAATGGTTGAACTGGATGGACTTTTGTCTTTTTTCAGCCAGACTAACTATGTAAAAACAAAAATTAATACTGTATATTGTAGCTTACCAGTTCTTAGATATGGTGGCTACATTATCTTACCTTTTTCAAGCCTTTTCCCTTTATTTTTGCCTATTAATCATGTAAAAAACCTTTCCTGTCCCTCAATATCTACACTGATTTCTCCACTGCTACCCAGATTGAACTTTTAAACATGTCTGCCTTTTTCATCCATTACATTTGGGATGATGTGTTTAGTTTGCACAAAGAGGATTGTTTGTGCTTTCAGTTTAGCTCAAAGGAGGAGCAAAGGACATCGCATTTCTGGGAAGATCGACAGATTTTTTTTTTGTACTTGTTGAAAATGCTCCTAGTCTGAAAAAAGAAAATGAATGCAGCAATATGTTAAGCTTTGGTTCATGGATCTTGTTATCCTTTAAGTGTTGGAAGGACTGTAGTTAAATTTGATTTATATTCTGAAGCAGAGGTGATACCGGCTGTAATAGTTATTCATGTCCAGTTCATATGAAAATTGAACCCACTTGGTTAGTTTTACAAGGTGGTACTGAGCTGAATAATAAAAGATGTACAAGTGATGATAAATGGCAGAAAGCTAACCTACTATTTTTATATCACTTAAGAACCATACACCTTCTCTGTGAAGAAAAACATGTGCATATCTATGACTGCTACGTAGGATTCATATGGTAAGCACAACGGTACTTGAAACGCAAGAGGAGCTTTTTCATGAGAAAGTGGATTACACCATGCAGGCTACAGAACCAATATGCCCTGGAGCATACATAATCCTTGGATGTTTCTTGGATTTCAGATTTAATATACATTACATGTTTATAATTAGCAGCTTACAATTTGTTATGTTTGTTATTTTTTTATGTTTATGAGACACATAAACCAGGCATATATTCATTTATTTGTAGATTTATTTATATTTTATGTCTGTTTCAAGGATTATTTTTTTTTAAATGCAAAGGGGCATTTAACAAGAGAAATTGCAAATAAGTATACTGCTTTCAGCTAGCTTCAGAATATTACTTTTGAAGCATACTATATCATAAGGGCTATAGAGACTATAGCAGAGATATAGTAGTCTATGTGCTAAGCCCTGGAGTCATTTTAAAGAGCTGCGTGGGGAAGAGTGGCCTAATTGGATAAAATATATGCCTCCTAAATTAGAGAAATTTTAGCCCCTGCTTTATTCACTTTAATCTGCAGGAAGGGTCATATTTTGCCAAGGAACATTCAGAGATACCACAAAACAAACATTATTTGTGGTTTTTTAGACGTTTCTCTTTTTTTTAATAGCGTTTACATTTTCTGTGTTTATATTTTTTATACAAAATGAACAGGACGAATAACCTCTTTTGAGAAATTCAGTTAATAAACCAAAAGTTCTGAAAACTCCCTACTGTCTTAATAAGTAAAAAGTTCTCAATTTGTCTCACTCACAGCTAGTACATTGATTACGTAGTTTACATCAGAAATTGTGCCTGCCTTGCCACCTGCTGAAAGCTCAATCTTTTCCATCTCCATAGCAGCAATAAAGGAAGAAATGTCTGCATTCAAACAAAGATGCAAAGAAAGAAAAGTGCTTCCACTGAAGACAATGCAATGCGTACAAGAAAAAACAATCCAAGCCAGAATATAGGATACAAATCTCATTTTCAGCATGCATGTTGTGTGCACATAGACTTGTTTGTGCTAACAAATCCTTATAATAGATTGTTGGTAAATGGCATCTTTAAGGGGGCAAATTATTCAAGGGAGCAGGTGGATCTGCAAACATTAATCTTCCCAGCATTACTGCTTGCTGGAGTAAATGGAAAAAGGTAGGGGACATGATTCATAGACTAGTGTGCTCATCAGTCAGTTGTGCCCTTCGTGCAAAGAAGACATGAGGGCACTGCAGCCTGGAAGTAGGGGGGGTGAAAGAGCGAATGCATGATAAATAGACACACAGCAAGCAAATCAGGGACGGGGCAGGGACAAATGTGTTTTTTTGTTATTTAACCATACACTGGCCACACGATGTTTAGAAGAAGAGAGAAATAAAGCATATATACTAGGCTGTTATCAAGCTCTGCTGAACAGGGTTTATAGAAAGGAAATTTTCTAAGACAGTTCCCATGAGCAGAATTTTTTGGAACTTGGGCAATATCGTCGTTGATGTAAATAGAAACATAAAACTTCTTCAGTCCCGGAACCTTCCCCCATAAAACCAGAACTGTTTATTTGGATTAGAAAATATCTTTTGCACTGTTTAGAATATACATTTTGTTGTCTGCTCTAGCATATTAAATATAATTTCTTATGAACAAGTGATTTATTTAATTTGGTAGAAGATTTGAATATATATATATATATATATATATATATATATATATATATACTGTGTGTGTGTGTATATATATATATATATATATTATACTTTTTTTAAATTTGTATAAATTAATAATACAATTTTATAAAATCTAATTGTTTTGGTATAAATTAAACATTATTAGCAGATATTCTATCCAAAATTATTGTGGTCTTCTGACTACAATGATACCATACAAGTGTGATTTTTATATAACAATGTGAAGTGAGTTGGGGTTTGCAGAACATGTTGGTACCACAGTCCTATTTTCACTTGTTTGCAATCTAAAATATTTTCAATTACACTTTGAGTGCTTGTACAAATGTTTTACAGTTATGCCAAATGCTATTGTCATCCAGAATGTGCAGCACACTCTTTCCGTTCTGAGGGGGAGGCTTGTATTTGGAATGAATGTTTTCTTTACTTTCGTGTGTCCGTTTTATCTTGTTATGGGGGCTGGACTGGGTCAAAAGAGACTTTCTTATACATTTATAATAGGGAAGATGTGTTTTGCTCAAGATAGCTGCTGGAATTCAAGGAAATCGTATGGATGCCACTGGGATAAGAGTTGCCATCCCACTATTCATTTAAAACGATACCTGGGACTGAGGTGGTTAACAAGATTGCTAAAGTCTAAGCATCCTTTGACAACTCTTCTCCATTTGTTTAAATATAATCAATAATACAGCTCAAAAATAAATAAATAAATACAAAAAGAAATTTTATGCGATAAAGTCCACTGTCCCAAAAAAATGGTGATTAAGTGCTCCAATTAAAAAATTAGTGCCGAAATGAAATGTGTTCTTTGAATAATATCACCACACAGTGCTCCTTGACCGCTTTCCAATGTAGTCCACACTCACCAGATTTGATGAACTATTAGCTTGTAGGGCTTAAGAGTCAACATGGCGTTTACTGGTGAAATGTGTTCCCAGGAATATCCAGTATTCAGAATGGGATAGGGGTGCACTTCCTCAATACCTTCCAACAATATATTATAATTTATGATTTCGTGTTTCAAATTTTATCTTACCCAGGATGTTTACTAGACTCTTGTTTGGACAGATTTCAGTTAGTTATTACTAAGAATTTCAGGCCTATAATAAAAAAACAACATATTTCCATGCAAAAAAATGTACCGCTTTGAGTACAGAAATATTTATATAATCAGACCGCTAGGGAGGTTAATGTGCTTCTTTCCATTTCTTCTACCCACCTTTATGTCAGTGTCCAGATGGCTGTATAAAAAGCTTCTTCATTGCTTCTGCCTTATGTCTTGCAGACATTTTAGGTCATGACACAGGAAAGAGTTGACAAGCTGACCACATTAGCACACACCGTGTATCATCTACCCTCCTACCTCCCATCCACTTCCGGGTGCACGACTATTAAATGAAAAGCAATCAATCAGTGATCGCTGTTCTCAATAAATACGCAGGCATCGATTTTTTTTTTCTACCTTAACCTTCATCTTGCATAGATGATTCATGTAGCAGAGTGTTCAGATAACAGCCTGTGGATACAACTGTAGTACTGAAAACAGACGTGTGTCCTGGGTTTTGTAAAGCTCACCATACAATCTGATTGTACAATCTCCCTTATATCTACCATCAACTATGTAATGCAAGGGTCTGCCTGACTGGATACAGTGATTGGATAGATGGTGCATCCTCCTATTATGTAGTTTTGGTAAATCTAAAGGAAATTGTACAATCAGATTGTATACTGTATGGCCATCTTTATACACCTGAAATTAACTAGTTGCGTTTTCGGTGCCATCAATTATTAATGGCACACCAAACACAGCAGTGAACACTTTTTTCCATGTGAAACAGCGAGTGTCAATTGCAGCAAAATGCACAGAAAAAATGTGCAACCCATATCATGCCAAAATGTCCCATGAGCCATATGTAGCGCAGCCCATTGAAATCAACAGGTTGCCCTATACCTGTCACGGGTTAAACAAGCCAAAAAAAACATGCTCTCCCACTACTCTAGATGTGAATGGGGCCTGAAAGTGAAATTGGTGTGTTTACACAGAATAATGGGGCTCCATTCACATCACTGTGTTTCCAAATGCATGGCAGACTGCACAGAAAATGCAAGCTTTGCCTTACATTTCAGAAATGCGCTGCACCAAAAATCACGGTAAAAAAAGCACCACGATACACTCTAAAAAAAGGTTTCTGGAGCTTATTGGGGGCAATGCATGCTGGAATGTGAGTTCCTACTATGCAGAGATGTGAATGGGGCCTGACAGCTGAGTGTCTCTGGCCACTTCCTCCTATGTACTTGTATAAAGATGGCCATACTCTATGCAATTTTATTGTACAATCTCTGTATAATTTCCTTTAAATTTTCCAGAACTATGGAATAGGAGGACTCACCTCCTATCTACCCAATCACTCTGTATCCAAACAGGCAGGCCCTTGCACTACATAGCTGAGGGTAGATCTAAAGAAGAAAAGAAGATTGTACAATCAAATTGTATAGTGTATGATGAACTTTACAGAACCCAGAACACAATTCTCCTGTTTTCAATACTACAACTCTATCCACATAGGCTGTTATCTGATCTCTCAGCAAATAATGCCAGATTGATCTATGCAAGATGAAAGTTAGGTAGAAAAAAATTGATGCCTGTGTATTTAGTGAGAACAGCGATCGCTGATTGATTGCTTTTCATTTAATAGTCGTGCACCTGGAAGTGGGTGGGAGGTAGGAGGGTAGATGATGCAAGGTGTGTGCTAATGAGGTCAGCTGGTCAACTCCTTCCTGTGTCATGGCCCAAAATTTCTGCAGGAAATGCGGCAGAAGCAATGGAGAAGTTTTTTTGTACAGTCATCTGGGCACTGACATAAAGGTGGGCACAAGAAATGGAAAGCTTTTGAAGTTGTGCAAAAGAAGTAGATTAATGCTACATTGGTATATAGGGGAGCTGGAATTTAGAAAAAAAAATGTGAACAAAGGTGAACTTATCCTTTAACTGCATGTAATACTACAGACGAGTTATCTCTGGTTTTCCCTGTCTCACATTTGTATTAAAGAGCAGATTGACACAAGCGTTCAGCACTAGACAACAATATAGAAATCAAGAAATCTGAAGAACATCAATGTTTTAGGTTCCTCAGCAAAAATTTAGGAAAGGAAGGCACAAATCTTGTATAACACAGCTGGTTTGATAGAAGAGACATTTTAAGATGGTTATTTAGAAGAGGCCTTTGTGGAATCAGCTATTGTCTGACCCCAGTAATATACTGGCTCTGAAGCAGTAACGTGCCTGCCTTTGTAACTACTAGTGAGTTGGCCACCATGAAACTAATATATAGCTGGAGAATGGCTGTAGTCAAATTCTTCTTAAACAGGTATTTAACCTGACATAACAGGGCAAATTCCTTAAAGGTGAACTATACCCAACTAAATAAACAATGTAAAATGATTATACAGTAAAGGTTTTTTTATATTATATACATGTTATATTTACCTGCTCTATGCAATGATTTTGCCCAGAGCAGCCCCGATTCTCATCTTCTGGAGTCCATCAATGTTGCTCCTTGCTTCATCTCTTATTAGGGTCAACAGAGCCTGCACAAGTTCCCCCACAGCAAACGGCTTGCTATGGGATAACTTGTGCAGGCTCTGTTGACACACACAGTGTGACATAGCCCTGCCCCTGTCTCTCTGCTCACTGGAATTGATTGACAGCAGCAGGAGCCAATGGCTCCCACTACTGGTGAGCCTCCTGTGAGAGGAAGGGAGACAAAAGCAGCATGGCTGCAGACGGACACAGCACTGGATCAAGATCGGGCTCTGGTAAGTATTTCTGGGGGGTAGGGGGGCTGGAGAGAGCTGATATGGAAAGGTATTTTATTTTAACTGGAGTAATTAAGACCAACATTTGTGGGTGGGCAGAATCCTAGTGCAGCTTTGGGACGGACTGATAAAATAGTATGCGGCCATACAAAACTAAAAGGCACGTTCAATAATGCTAGAAATATGGTGAATAAAATGGAGGAACTAGAACTACTGATGCATGAGAAGGATTTTGACTTTATGGGAGTAACGAAGACCTGGTTTGACATCTCACATGATTAGTTTTCACTGCCCATGAGTACTCGCTCTATCAAAGGGACAGGGTACAGTAGGTAGAAGAGGAGGAGGGGTGTGCATGTACATCAAGAGTGATTTGCCAATGAATGTGAGGGCTGATATTGCTAAAGAGGCTATGGAAAAGGAGGAGTACAATAGACAAGTTGACAAGATGATAGTGTTAACAACACAACCAACAGTGTAGCCTTGTGACTAATGGAAGGTAGTGTTTTTAAAAAACTGGAAAAACCTAATGTGAACAAATCACCAGGGCCAGATGGCTTCCACCAGTCCTCAAAAAACTTAGCCAGGTCATTATTCCTAATCTTTAAGGGCAGCCTATTACTGGCATGGTACCAGCAGACTGGCAGAACCCCTGTACCCCTCCTTCTAAATGTAACCCAGCTTCCAGCCTTCTGGCTGGGGCCAGTTGTGAAAATATCCAGCAGGCCCTGACACACCAGGATATCATTTGTTACTTCCTGCGGCTTCACCTCCGGTGCCTGGTTTATTACACCACACAGTGTGTGTTCCAACAGGAACATCAGAGGAATAATGGCATTAATCCCCACCTTGTTGCAGCTCACCATTCTGGTTGTTTCTCCAAATGATGACAAGATGATCCCTGTTTCCTGAATCAGAAGCCACTCATTTGGTGAAAAGAACCTCAGATCTCTAGAGCCTGTCCTCATTCAGTACTCACACAAATATTTGTTGATGACCTGCTGCTGCTGGTGCAGCCACTGCAGAAGGACCAACATCAAGTTCCAGTTTATGGGAGTATTGTATATCATACAGTTGGCAGACAGCTTGGTTTGTAGGACTGCACACTGTGTATGAGACTATGAACCTCTGTGACCAAGCTCTGGAGTGTGGGGTGAAACATATCAGGGGCATGGCTTGAGTGGCATTGGCTGAGCTAACACTCATCCACATATGTATGCACTGTGTCGGTGAGCGGTGCTCCTTACTTTCTCTGATGATGCTAGTATGACTGGCCACACACTCTTCTGGCCTGATGCTGGATACCCTGGAATCCAGGGTACTTAACTAAGAAATGCTGCAGGTTCAGGATGTGTCCCAGGCAAGGCACATATGTGAACTTTCCCTGCTGAAGGGCAACCAGCAGGTTGGTACTGTTATCTAAACTGACCTTGCCTGGGACAAGATGGTGTGGGGTTAGCTTCCTCTCAGCCTGTCCTGAAGAGATTACAGCATCTCTTTGCCAATATGGCTCCTGTCCCATATGAATTCCAGCTGCAAAATAACATGGTAGCATTTTGCTTTGGCCATCACATAGACTCTTGGTCACTTGATGGGGACTGGTGGTTCCCCCTGGAGTCGCTAATTGAGGCCATTGAGGAGGAAGGAGTGGAGGGGACTGGGCTGTCACCTTCACCAAGTTGCAGCACATGGGGCAAACCTTTACTTCTGTGGTGTGCCCCATCCTTCGTCCTTCACAGTTGCTAGTAAATCTACCCTGGGTGTTGTAAGGATGTAATGTCCCTGCCCATGCTTGCTGGACCACATCTGTCCTGTGGACTGTTAAATTGTAATTCTAAATTCAAAATTTGGCACTTATAGGAATTATAGTTTTTTTTTCAGTCTTCCGCCACCTCCTGCACTTCTCACTTCTGTATTTACAAGTGGCAGCTTGCAAGGAGCTCTCCCTGCTCATCAATCTCTATAGGAGAACAGAGGAGGGAGGGGGCAGAGATGCCACACAGGCAGAAGCTCCTCCTCACTGGCAGCCTGCATGGACACACTGTAAGTATTCCTCTGCAGCCCCACTGTTAAAATTTAGTGTGTGTGTGTGTGTCTGTGTGCGTCTGAGTGGGTGTGTGTCTTTGTGTGTGTATGTGTCTGATTCTGTGTGTGTGTGTGTATTTGTGTATGTATCTGAGTGTTTGTCTGAGTGTGTGTCTGTGTGTGTATACTATCCTTCAAACAGAAAAACTGGCCACATGAGTAAGCTGATGCAATCCTGTCATCTTAAACTGATGAAGTCATGTTTTAGATCAAGAATAGAGTGTCACATATGGGCTTGTCAATATATGTAGTATCCCCTCCCTTCAATGAAATGTCGCTACTTAGCAGAATTGTTTGCCATACAAGGTTCTGAGTTATGAGAATTATGACGTCTACATTTGACATAAAAAGACATCCTAAGAGATGGAAAGGGTTACAAACAGATGCATTCACGCGTCCGTCCATTCACATACATACAGACACACAGACACTCACAAGCAAGGCATGAAGACACATTTCTATGGTTTTTCACATGCTGACAAGCTTAAACAGGTACATTCTCTTAGAGACCTAAGATCACATCACTTCCTTCTTCTTGCTCAGACTCATGCTGCATTGAATAGACAAGAAGCACATGGCAGGACAGCCATGACTCTAAGCTTGACACATCTTTATAATTACTGTTTTTGTATTTTTGCTTTACCTACACTGAGCTGTCATTCATGATCCGTTTTACATTGTATTTTTAAGCAATTGTTTGATACAATAAAATCACTCTTTATTTTTACTTTGCTGGCTATTTAATTTTCCGAAATCGCCTAAAGACGCTAGGAAATATTATATGTGTCCTAGTAAATTCTACATGGACCCTGCCACTGACCTTATGTTTCAGTGAATGGACAACAAAGATTTTGCTTCCTGAGCACTTTTTGGTGTATCAGGAAGATTAGATAGAGTTATGGCTACTAATCATGGAAATAATTTGACCTATCATACTATTTTATAGAAATCTACTGTGCAATACCTCTTGGCTGTGCTACACACGGGAGAGAAATATAAGAAAACATATATGTTGTTGAAGCACATTCAGTACACCAAGTGCAACTGTGGAGATCTAAAAGTAGTGGCTCTGCTGTGTGGAATGCAGCTACTGCTACATATTTGAATGGGAAAGCCATGCAGGACAGTCAGATTACATTAAAACGAAATGTGAACCAGTTAAAAATGCATCACCTGCGCTTGTGCTAAAGAATACTATAGCAGCTGGCACAATTTGCAGGCAACAAATATCAAGATAATTAAGGCAAAAGTGCAGCAATCTTCATTGCATACAAAATAAGTAAAAAAAAAAAAAATCACAAAATAAACAAATGTATCAACAGATAGCAAGGAAGTCCTCAAAAAATAGTCCTTAAACAGTATCCTGTGGACAGCCAGTTAAAACCACCTTGAGTTTGCTCAAAAGCATGGGGTAGTACCAAAGAAAAATATATCCTCCACCCTGCACATACAGCCTCTTACCGCATGATGTTGACCACCAAAATTAAGTGCTCAAATAGCGCTCATGTAACATAATGGCATAACCGGACTTCCAGGATCCCAATCCTCTGACACTTGTATGTCACATGAAAACTTAAATAGAAGTGCAGCGCTAAATAAAATTGATGAATAAAAGTAATAGTGATAATATAAAGAATTAATAATAAAATGTCCCATACATGATAAACATGTATAATTCAGCAATAAATAAATAAATTAATAACAGGTGATCCACTAGATGCAGCCGTATATCCAGAGAAGCTGTGCCAGGAACAAGTGATACAAATGCGCACTCAACGGACGCGCTATAGTTAAGCGCATGTAGTCAAAATCCACTCGGAACCCTTAGGAAGGTGGAGAAGGTGAGCATCCATCTAGAGGTATGTAATCCTGGTATTTGGTCCTAGTGGTATGCGGTGAAGGCTTCCAGGTCCACTTGTACGTCACAGTCACACTCACAGGGTGAAATATCACTCCCCCAAAGCAAATAGTTACCTCTCCAGAGCATTCAAATCAAAAGAGGAAAAGGAGCCACCTCATGGTGTAGTAAAAACAAATGTTCACATTTATTATAAACTTAATGTACTCATAAATCAAAATGTATTTAGCATGTCACCAAATAACAGACGTTTCAAATCAACAAGATGACCGTGATCCTAATCGCGATGACAACACTCGCTGTAGCTCCACCCTACCATTTTGTCATCAGAAGGCATCATCAGGAGCATGGCCAGCAACTGTTATTGTTCATGAGAGGTACCGGAAGTCTAACACAAACATCCCAGCCCAGAAGTGATGCAGCAGAATGGGCAAAACAGAGCTAAATATATTCACAGCCATACATTGTTTATTGCCAAGAAAGAGGAGGATCTGATCTATAGGGAACATAGACTGGAGCTTGTTCTGTGGAAAAGATACATAGATGACATCCTCCTCCTATGGGATGGTGACTTTGATTCACTTAATCATTTTATTGGGCAATTGAATGCCAATGACAGAGGTATTACCTTGCAACATGAAGCGAGCAAGTATGAACACATTTTTTGAATCTGAGAATTAGGATCCAGGAGAGGCAAATTATTGCTTCAAAATTGTTAAGGAGACCAATCGTAATGGTTTTATTAGTGTTAATAGTTGCCATCTTTCAGCATGGTTAAAGTTGGTACCTAAGAGTCAATTACTCAGGTTTAGGAGAAATTGCACCTACCAGGAGGATTACTTTCAAGAAGCAGAATTTCTGGGGAAAAAAATGGTTTCCTGATAAGGGTTATGACTGATGAATTGGATTGCATCATAAGAGGTGGGTCAAAGAGAGAGGTGTTTTTAACTGGCTGTCCATGGGATAACAGATCCTTCTCCACCATTGATTCCCCCAGTTGTACCCCCCCCTTGTATGCATGATGCATGCATATTCTTAGCCCCCAAGTGCATAACCTTACATTTATGAACATTAAAGCTCATTTGCCACATAGTTGCCCAATTAAATAGTGCATTAAGGTCGGCTCGTAAGTTGGAAACATCCTGTATTCTATCCATTGACAAACTGATTTTCCCAGACCTGTAGACTTTACCTTAAACATTAGCTGTGTGTGGGGAACTGTGTCAAATGCTTTTCCAAAATCTAAGCATACCACGTCCACCGCCACCCCTCCTTTTGCTCACCTCCTCATAAAAGAAATAAGATTTGTTTGAAAACTTTCTGTCTTTCATGAATCCATGCTGTTTCTTGCTTAACCGTCTCCATCCCTCCATATAAAGAAATGACAGGAGGGCGGCAGCTTTCTTGTTCTGGGAGGACGTCCCACTCTAGCTGTGCATGCGCGCCCCGGGGGGCGCACAGCGATGGGTGGTGCACTGTGTCCCTGGGATACAGCGGATTATGGATTGCAGTAAACAGCCAATGACACAGGTTCTATCATGTGATCAGCTGTGTCAAATCACAGCTGATCGCATATAAACAGGAAATGCTGGTTATCAGCAGTCCTCTCCTTACGCTGACAGCGCATGAGGAGAGGACAGCCAGTAAGTGGCAATCTTCAGAGTGGACATCTACACTGATCATCAGTGGCTGATTATCTGTGTAGCCCCATCAGTGCCACCTGTCAGTGCCCATAATTGCCACCTGTCAGTGCCCATCAATGCCACATATCAGTGCCCATCAGTGCACATCAATGCCACATATCAGTGCACATCAAAGCTACCTTTCAGTGCTATTAGTGCCAGTGAGTGCTACCTATCAGTGCCAGTCAGTGACGCCTATCAGTGCCCATCAGTGCCCATCAGTGCTGCCTGTCAGTGACACCTAACAGTTCCAATCAGTGCCACCTATCAATGCCAGTCAGTGCCGGCTATCAATGCCCATCAATGCCAACTATCAGTGCCATATATGAGTGCTGCCTTTCATTGCCCATAAGTGATGCCTGTCAATGCCAGTCAGTGTTGCCTATCAGTGCCCATCACTGCAACCTCATTAGTGCACATCATTAAAGGAGAAAAATTACTTATTTACAAAAGAAAAAAATTTTTTTTTCAAAATGTTGAGTCTTTTTTAGTTTCTTTAGCAAAAAATAACCCAGTGATGATTAAATACCACCAAAAGAAAGCTCTATCTGTCTCAGAAACACGAGAAAGATGTTGTTCTGTTTGTTTTAGTTTTGAAGAGTCCCTAAAAATTAGAAACAATGGCTTTAAAATGAGAGAGCTCAATTCTTTTGGGACATGTCAGTATATGCCATTTGGTACAGGTGCTTTATTCACCTTTATTGAGTCTAAATATTTATTGATCATATCAATTTTGAGCCATTGTGGATCATTTGGAACTGTGTCAATATCATCCCCATTATGGACATGAGCTCCTGCATGCTCCTTTGTATTGCTGAAGAAGTTATTTAATAAATTTGCCTTCTATTTGTTCCCAGTCACCTAATCTAGATTATTTTGTAAAGGGCCTACATGCTCAGACCTAAACTTTTTGCTATTAATATATTTGAAGACTTTTGGGGGGTTTGTCTTACTTTTTTTGCAATCTGTCATTCTTTGATTTCCTTTTTACATATTCTGTTATATTCTTTGTCACATTTAAACAATGATAGTGTTCCTTCATTTTTATATTTTTTAAAAGCTCTTTTCTTGTTATTTATAGTTTTTTTAAAATTTGGCCATGAGCCACACAGGTTTTATTTTTAACCTTTTAAACTTATTGCCCATGGGAATATATTTTGCAGTGTGTTCACATACGGTCTTTTCGACAAATTCCCATTTCTGTTCTGTGTTCATTGATGCCAATATGCCCTCCCAGTCTAAGTCTTGGAGAGCAGCCTTCATCCTTGGAACATTTCTTAAAGTTGAGTGTTTTTATCTTTCCAGTATGTGCTTGTTGTTTCCAGATAACATTAAATGAAATCATGTTATGGTCACTGCTACCCAGCTATAACAAACTCCAATGATTCCCTTTGTAGTATGCACACCCATGTGCAGCTCCATCCATAATGCTTCAGCCTCATCACACTCACTTCTCACATAGACACAGTCACCACCACCTTTCCTTTTTACCCCGCCTCCCAGAAAGAGAGCATAGCCAATAATATTAATAGCCTAGTCATGTGAATAATGAAGCCAAGATTCGGCAATACCAATTAAATCATAGTTCTCTTTGTGCATCAAAGCTTCCAATTCACTTATTTTGCTGGCATTGGCAAACAAACACTTTAATTCATTGTCACATATATGATACAGTCATTCAGAGATTATATTTGCATTCAGTTTGAAGGGGCCGATCACGATCACTAAAAGTTTTTAATGAAGCAAAACCTTTTTTTTTTAAATTGCTGTGTAGTGTGATATACAGACATTTCTTTCCATATGCTGATAGAAGGCAGGGATGGCCTCTGGGCCAACAAATGGTGGTTGTACCAGCCACTGTAGTGCAAGACAGGGTGCAAAGTCATGGAGAAGGGCAGACTCCACAAGCTGGAATGTGATACCAGTAAAGTCAACAATTTGGACCAGCTGACCATAACAAGATGGGCATGGGGGTGATTGGGGGACAATTTTTTTCTTTGGCTCCCCAGCTGGGGAAGAAACACCTGTCTGGAGATGGCAGGGTGGGGTTAGGAGACTCATGTCAGTGCCCAAGACTATGCTTGACCCTGTTCCACATGGCCCCATGCTGACCCACTTTTCCATTTGATGTGCCGTAAAGTAAGCCTCTTAATCCCTTTCTCAGACTTCCATCCCTATAGTTTGAGACCACGGATGTTGCAATGGGATGCAGATGGAGATATTTTTAAAGCAGGGAAAGAGAACAGGGAGGAGGAGGAGTATGGGCCTTCTGCTACGAGCCAGTACAGTTGTGATGTATCATCCAGTATGATATTCTGCTCCCACTAAACTTTATTGTAAAGAATCATGTGTCTCCTCATGCATGTGGTACCCAAATGACCTAAAAAAGCCCAGACTGCTGAGCTATGTGGTGCATCCCAGGCCTGCATCAACTGGAAAAGTAAGGCTGCTCCCTCTATTTCTCTGCAATCTGCCCCTGCTACATGCTGAAAGCTGCCTGGCTATTGTTATGTCTCTCCCTCACATTCCTCCTATACAATCTGTGACATCCAGGTGCGGTCTGCTATCTCATCATCCTCATCCTTCTCATCACTCAAGCCCACTTGGCAGTAAGCGGGACCTACAGGAACATTAATGGCAATTGCTGCTCCCTACCTGTTGTCCCCTCCATCTATTCTCTTGGCTCTCTCTTCCTCAATTCATCCATGCCAATTGTCAGGGTTACTGTGACAGTAGAGAGAAAGGAGAAGGCAAATTTGTAATGGCTGGGGAAAATATGCTGCTCTGTGCCTAGGAGGAGGTGGAAAAGGTAGGTTTCATGCACCACTTGTTGACCTCACACCCATGCCAGAAAGAAAAGACATATGTGCCCTGCCTCTCAAAGGGGTGGCATGATTACCATTTTGCCCTGTGGATGCAGAATATGCTCACTCCCTACTAGCTCTGTGGTGATTTGTTAACTAACCTGTACAAAAGTAGGATGTGGCTTATAAGAAACTCATTATTGACCCTTCTACGTTACCTGACCACAGTTCAAAGCAGGGGCGGGCTGACAACTCATGGGGCCCCCGGGCAACAGGGGATCATGGGGTCCCTGTGTCCTTGCCCAAACTCAAAAAAGCCTATGAAAAGGTACCAGGGGCATCTCATGGGGCCCCCTACTGACCCCGGGCCCTTGGGCAGTGCCCAAGTTTCCAAATGGTCAGTCCGCCCCTGGTTCAAAGGTCTGGAAGTGCATGATCTCTTAATATGTGCTCTGGTGGAGAGCATTCATATTAGCTCTCTGTTTTCCTGAACAGCAAATTATTTTAGTTTCAGTATTCACTCATGATTAAAACAATATACTGTATCGTCTTGCCTGTTTGGACATTAACCTGAACTCCAGATCTTCAAGCCTTCATTCACTGTCATTGTTGTTAAAAAAGTGGCAGGTGTCAGCAACCTCTGCATCTGTAGCAACCACTGACGTTAACAAGTGACAAAATTCTCAGACATGTAAACAGATAGGATAGCCAGGATAGTTTCAAAAAGTATTGAATTCCCCACATAATTCATACCAGGCCCTTCAGAAATTTTAAGGCAATCTAAACACAGAAAAATAGTATGGGGTCCTCCCCAAATTTTATATCAGACCCCTGTAACCCTACACAAAAAGGCCAGAAAAGGGCCTCAAACAATCCCCCCAAACCATCCTGAGGTTTAATGTGGATTTTTTGGGGACCCATTGTTTTTTATGCTTGCTCAAATAGCCTTGTATGAATTATGGTGGGAACCACACACAATGTTTTTCCCTCCCAGCTCCCATGTTTACATGGCTTGGGGTTACAATAGACATAAAGTGGCCAAAATTGTAAATTGCCAGCAATGTAACTGGCAATTTTGTCTTTGTAAATGCCAGCTTTGCTGCAGTTGGCTGTATACATCCTACATACAGTATGTGCCCCTCCACAGACAGGTTTCACTTTAAGCAATATTAACATTGCTCCTTGACATTTCATTTTTGACCATCTCTTTTGTATTAGACTACAAACCCTGACAAAAAATATTGAATCACCACTCTTGGAAAATGATCATTCAAATTTTTAACTGTGTAGGAATAAAACTAATCACAGACATGCCTCAAAACTATTTTCATTTAACATTCCAACCTTCTAATTTAAAGAAACACTTAAAAAAAAAAAAAAAAAAAAAAAAAAAAGAAAGAAAACTAGTCAGTTGCAACTGCTTTTGCAGATCAGGCAGAGGAAAAAAATATGGACTCACTTAGTTTTAGTCCATAGGGTTCAATATTGAGTTTGCCCACTCTTTACATCTACAGTTGCAAGAAAAAGTATGTGAACCCCTTGGGATTACGTGGAGTTTTGCATGAATTGGGCATAAAATGTGCTCTGAACATCATCTAAGTCACAACAATAGAAGAACACAGTCTGCTGAACATAATACTACACAAACATTAGATGTTGCCATGGTTTAATTGCACATAACAAGTAAACATTCACAGTGCAGTGAGGAAAAAGTATGTGAACCTTTGGACTTAATAACTGGTTGACCCTCCTTTGGCAGCAATAACCTCAACCAAACGTTTCCTGTAGTTGCAGATCAGACCTGCACAACAATCTGGAGTAATTTTGGACCACTCCTCTTCACAAAACTGTTTCAGTGTAGCAATATTCTTGGGATGTCTGGTGTGAATCGCTCTCTTAAGGTCATGCCACAGCATTTCAATCGGGTTGAGGTCAGGACTCTGACTAGGCCACTCCAGAAGGCGTATTCTGTGCTGTTGCAGCCATTGTTTTGTTGAATTACTTGTATGCTTTGGGTCATTGTCCTGTTGCATCACCCATCCTCTGCGGAGCTTCAGTTGGCAGACAGATGGTCGTACGTTTTCCTGCAAAATGTCTTGATAAACTCTGGAATTCATTTTCCCATCAATGACGACAAGCCGTCCAGGCCCTGAGGCAGCAAAGCAGCCCCAAACCATGATGCTCCCTCCGCCATGTTTTACAGTGGGGATGAGGTTTTGATGTTGGTGTGCTGTGCCTTTTTTTCTCCACACATAGTGTTGTGTGTTCTTCCCAAACAACTCAATCTTGGTTTCATCTGTCCACAGTATATTTTGCCAGTAGTGCTGTGGAACATCCAGGTGCTCTTTTGCAAACTTCAAACGTGCTGCAATATTCTTTTTGGACAGCAATGGCTTCCTCCGTGGTGTCCTCCCATGTACTCCATTCTTGTTTAATGTTTTCCTTATTGTAGATGTGTCAACAAAAATGTTAGCATATGTGCCAGAGATTTCTGTAGGTCTTTAGCTGACACTCTGGGATTCTTCTTTACCTCATGCAGCATTCTGCGCTGTGCTCTTGCAGTCATTTTTACAGGACGACCAAGCCTAGGGAGAGTAGCAACAGTGCTAAACTTTCTCCATTTGTAGACAGTCTGTCTTACCGTGGACACATGAACATCAAGGCTTTTGGAGATACTTTTGTAACCCTTTCCAGCTTCATGCAAGTCAACAATTCTTGATCGTAGGTCTTCTGAGAGCTCTTTTCTGCTAGGCATGGTTCACATCAGACAGTGCTTCTTGAAACCAGTAAACCCAAAACAGGTGTGTGTTTTTTAAGGGCAGGACAGCTGTCAGCAACACATCCAATATCATCACACTGATTGGAGTCAAGGTTGGCTCACTCCTGGCTCCAATTAGCTCTGGGAGAAGTCATTAAGCTAGGGCCTCACATACTTTTTCCTCCCTGCACTGTGAATGCTTACATGTTATGTGCAATTAAACCATGGCAACATCTAATGTTTGTGTAGTATTATGTTCAGCAGACTGTGTTCTTCTATTGTTGTGCCTTAGATGACATTCAGAGCACATTTTATGCCCAATTCATGCAAAACTCCACGTAATCCCAAGGGGTTCACATACTTTTTCTTGCAACTGTATAACAACTTCAACTCTTCTGCAAAGGCTGTCCGCAAGATTTCAGAGTGTGTCTATGGGAATGTTCTATTGGGTTGAGGTCAGGACTCATGTCCCAAGTCAAGTTCCTCCACCCCAAACTCGCTCACCATGTCTTTTATGGACCTTGCTTTGTGCACTGGTGCGCAGTCATGTTGGAACAGGAAGGGGCCATCCCCAAACTGTTCCCACAAAGTTGGGAGCATGAAATTGTCCAAAATGTCTTGGTATGCTGATGCCTTAAGAGTTCCCTTCACTGGAACTAAGGGGAAGCCCAACCTTTGTGTAGCAGTGAAAGTGAAAAACAACCCCACACCATAACCCCCCCTCCACCAAACTTTACACTTGGCACAATGCAGTCAGGCAAGTACCATTCTCCTGGCAACCTCCAAACCCAGACACGTCCATTGGATTGCCAGACAGTGAAGCATGATTTGTTACTCCAGAGAACACTTCTCCACTGCTCTAGAGTCCAGTGGCTGTGTGCTTTACACCACTGCATCCAACCCTTTGCATTGTACTTGGTGGTGTAAAACTTGGATGCAGCTGCTCGGCCATGGAAACCCATTCCATGAAGATCTCTACGCACTGTTGTGCTAATCTGAAGGCCACACAAAGTTTGGAGGTCTTTAGCTATTGACTTAGCAGACAGTTGGTGACTTCTGTGTACTGTGCACTTCAGCATGCACTGACTCTGTCTCTGTCATTTTACGTGGCCTACCACTTCGCAGGTGAGTTGCTGTTGTTCCCAGTTGCTTCCACTTAGCAAGGAAAGTTCACAGGTGAACTTATTGCACAGGTGGCAGCCATGCTTGAATTCACTGAGCTCCTGAGAGCGACCCATTCTTTTGCAAATGTTTGTCAAAGCAGTCTACATGCCTAGGTGTTTGATTTTATACAACTGTGGCCATAGAGGTGATTGGAACACCTGAATCCAATGATTTGAAGGGGTGTCCCAATACTTTTGGCAATATAGTGTATTTGGTATGCTCCCGACTCCTGTTTGGCTAGTTGGTATAGTCTCCACTTTCTGCCTCTCTACTGCTCAGTTGTTAGTTTCACTTTCCAAGCAGAGGAAAGCCATTGTCTTCTTACACATCAAAAGACTTAAAAACATCCTCTGTACAGCACTTATTTAAAGTAAACTTGCATTGTCTCTGTGCCTTTTTGAAACGTTAAGCTGCCAAATTAGGAAGTGGTCATACACTCTGGACAGACTGGTTCTAGGAGGTATGACATTGCATACATCGGCATTTGAAACAAATTAAAGAGATTCCTGCAAATATATCTCCAGCTGGTCTTTGACCTTGTGATGAGAAACTATGGCAAAAAACTTGATTAGGTTTGCTGATTTTATGCATTTGCACTTATGAATTTAATTTAACCACTTCAATCAGTTTTTTTTTACTAGAAAGTTTCTTAAAACAATCAAACAGTGTATATATACATATATATATATATATATATATATATATATATATATATATATATATATTTAAAACAGAGGCCCTAGAGAATAAAACGTTGGGTTTTGCAATTTTTTATGTTACACGGTATTTGCACAGAGGTTTTTCAAGCACAATTTTTTTGAAAAAATGATTTGAGTACGAATCAGGTCTCTTGTTTTAAGACAATATTCACATAATCTTACACAGAAAAGACACTCTGAGGGACATTTACTAAAACTGGAGCACCCAGAATGTGGTGCAGCTATGCATGGTAGCCAATCAGCTTCTATCTTCATATTGTTCAGTTCATCTTTAACAATAAAACCTGGAAGCTGATTGGTTTCTATGCAAAGCTCACCAGATTTTGCACTCTCCGGTTTTAGTAAATAACCCCCACTGTTTTAATTTTAAATATAGACAGACTTTGAGTTGGGGGGCATATCCAAAAGGGTTTGTAATGTGAATTTTCACGTTTTTGCTTATTGTCTTTGATGGTACACATCAGAGTGAATATGCCTTGTACCATATTACTGGCCAACATATCCTTAACGTTTATGTTTGGTTGAAACTATTGGCTTTGAAATCTTTCTCTGATGAATCACATGTAAAGGATAAATTCACCTTTTCATAAAAAAATAATACATGCATGTTTTTCTGCTGGTAAAAGAAATGTGCATTTATTATTTTTTTTCTAGGGAGCCTGCAAAGCATGTATCTTCGATCAGCAAGTCGTGGGTGCAATGTAGGAATCCTGCAGACTCTCAAGAGAGATGTCGGACCATACATCATACAGACAGACAGCTACCTGACAGCAGGAGGAATCAATGAACTAAGAAGGCGCTCACCAGAGACCTCGCAGTTCATTGAGAAGTACAGGCTCTCTGCAGCAATGGCTGATGGTAGTTGTAGTTCATTAATTCACAGGAAACAGTGAATGAATGACGTGGCCATGTTTATTGAGCCCCACAGGACCAAGTTATTTTCAAAAAGAGACAGTGGGTGGGGATAGAAGATCTCTAGCCTGCTGTCAGAGAACGGGAAGATTGGTGGAATTGCTTTAAAAGTTATAACATTGAGTAGTGCACTTGCACCCATGTCGAATTTGATTTGCTTTGTTTTTTTCCCTACTACAATATTTGTGCAAAAGTTTATCAGACTGATCTATATTTGTTGAATTTACATAGTTTGACTGTTTTCAAGCGAGAGGTAACCACTTTAATTGATTTGACCTTAGCATATGTTGGTGCAGCAGTAACCTGGATGTCTTTGGAGCAACATTTCAGTATAGTGATTATCTTTAAATTATAGCCTTGTGTTTTAACTTTGCATTGTATGCCTCATGAGTAGAAATGAGCAACATAATTAAAAGAGAAGTAAAGAACTATGGCCAAAGCTTTTTGACCATACTTCTCTTTTGGGTCACAGGAGTGCACTTACTTTTGCTCTCCTGTGACCAAGAGTCAGCCCACAGCAGGCTAAATCTCGCTGTGGGCTGGCTTCATAGAGCCACTCCAGATTCTGGAGGGATCCCGACCATATTCTTGAGATACACCCAGATGCCTGATTGACAGCTGGCTCCAGCTCTCAATGGATGGCTCAGAGCCAGAGTCATCTGCAGCATTGGTAATGTAGATTTCCTGTGACAAGAATAAAATATGACCATATATCAAGCTTTGGTTACAGGGAAGGAGGCAGAGTTGCTTTAAAGCCCAATATTTTAAAAGGTGATAGTTTCTCCAAAATGTTTCTACTTGGAGAAGAAGCCTGGGGCTCTGCAAGGTGTGGGTGTACTGGTGCATGTTTATCTTTGTTCTTTGTTGCTCTGTCATAATGTACAGAGGTTTTGTTTGAATCTTAAGCTTAGGTTCTGGTGCCCATCTGGGAATTTCCTTACTCATGAGACATATACACTAACACCCTCTCATGTAGAAAAACCACACTAGTCAAAACCAGCAGACTGTGCTTTACTTATCCTCACAAAAAAAGGCAATTTTTAAATCAAATTTTAGTTTCATTATAGAAAATGTTGTGTACCTTGACAAAAGGACAAGAAACACAAAAAACCCTTAAAAAGAACTAATTTTGCAAATTTTTTGTTCTACAGCAGAATTTTTTTCCATGGCATGTTGTAGGTGCCAATAATCAATGTAGAGAATTTCTCATTGCTCATCTCTTGTCCCAGCCAGGTTTTTGTAGTTTTCTTTCCTGAGCTTGTTCATCTTTTTGCATGATGATCCTTGTTTTTTAGAATTTATTCAAACTTTTTTAAATATTCAACTTGCTTTTAATAATTAAAAAATAATAATAAAGACAGAGAATTTAAATACTAGGATGGAATTTTAGTATAATTCAGACATCTGAGACATTGGCTTATCATTCCAACAGGAAATTAATATAAATTATTGGCATGTAATTAGACAGAGAATGTGAGGGTGCAACAGATGATAATATCCGGCAATAAGCAGATACCAGTTTCATAGTGAATAATATTTTTTATTCTCTTGAATACCTAAATGATGTGTAATTTAGAGGCAGCTTTTATTATCAAAGTATGACTGGATATTGGAAACAGAAATAAAAAGTCTTTGGAACAATATGGCTTGGCTGAAGTTCAGTGTCAGGACATTTTAGTAACAGTTTAATTGTAGGTTTAACAACGTGGTAATTATAATTGCAATTTTCCCTAGCAAAGAGAATGTTTTTTGCTACTTCATCATAAACACACAAAGTAACTACAGCTGCTCATCTGCCCTCTAGATTGTCTCACTCTTTTTATGCAGATTTTTAGTATTGTTCCATAATACGTGCACCCTCTTATCCTTTTGCTAGTGTTTGCTCTGCAATGATTACTTTCACCTCAACAGCCTGTATGAGCCAACAGCATGGGTTTCTTGCCAAGAAGAAAGGAAATATTATTCTGATTAGAATTCTGTTAACGGGATATTTGATTTCGGAGTATAATTCCAGGTATGCATGCAGTCAAAGTTAATTCTTGCATCCCTTCTTTGGTCCAAATGCTACATAGTCCTGAGATAAAGTCAGGCTCCATTCACATACTGTATGTACGGTCTGGTGTGGTGTTATATCAGGAGTTACCATAGTTTGCATTAAGTCAGCCTATTCATTTGAATGGGCAGCCAATGTACCACAATGAAGTAGAAAATCCACCTGCAATATTTATTTCGATACCACATAATCGTGCTTGGGTGTGCTGAAGGTGCGTTGAAAGTGCATTCCTTTAGGTGTTGGGATACTATTTAAAATGAATTTCACTGCAACGCACTAATGCCTACATGATGGATTGTTATGTGTTGTGGCATAGGAATAAAGCAAGCCTTAAAGTCAAGTGACTTCTTGAGTTATTTCACTAAAGCATAACACATTAATATTTATTACTATGCAATTTTTATGATTACATTTTTTTCTCAGTTCAATAAAATTCAATTCAAACTAGATGGAAGAGAAATTGCATCACCTAAATCCTACATAGAAAGAGTAGTAGAATCAAGTTATAACTCAAAAATGAGTAATAATAGAATATTAAATGTTAAATAAAAATTAAATGGTATGTCCATTAATGCAGGAAGCCCTGCAAACAAAATAGATGAACTACAACTTCTGTTGTTCGAGCAGCATTTTTACTTTTTTGAAATATCAGAAACCTGGTTAGATGGGTCACACAGTTGGCTGCTAATATCAGGGAGTATGTTCTATTTATTAGTGACAGATTTGTTAGGGAAGGTGAAGGGGTATGCACGTATATGAAGAGCGATCTGAAAGCAAATTTTAGAAATGTTATCCCTAATGAAAACTGTGATGGTGCACAGTCATTTTGGCTGGAGCGCTAAAAGAGTGCTACCAATTGTAAATTACTTATGGTTGAAGGTTAAAGGCCTCCTAACATTCTTCCATAAAGAATTAAAGAGTCTCAGCCCCTTTCAGAGATTAAAATGGCTGGGAAGCAGGGCAATGTTTTTATTATTGGTCATTTTAATTATCCTCATATTGATTGGGCAAATAGAAGTACACACTCAACAAAGGTTTGTCATTTCAGCTTAATGCAATGTCATCTAACAGTTGGTTTAGGCAACAACTTGGGTAATAGTGATCATGATGCAGGCCCTGACTGGCCATAGGGAACACCGAGCATTTCCCCAGTGAGCCAGGGCCGCCTGTTGATGACCGGGCTGCAAGCGGGAGGTAACTGGTTAGCATGGTCTAGACAGGGCTAACACAGACCACAGCCACCACCACCGCTCACCTTCTGTAATGCGGCAATGCCTAAAGCAGGGCTGACAGGAGGAGCATCAGAGACGGCTCCAGCAACATAGGAAGCACCGCAGAGGATGGACAGACACCTCCTTGGCCAAATGCTGCACACACAGCTGCACTGAAGGGATAATGGTGGCCTCTGTCCTTCACCGGCTGACAAACTGTGACAGCCATTGAGTCCCACTCTGTAGTGGCGGTGGATTGGGCTCTTTGCCGGACAAGATGGCTCTTTGCTGGATGGTCTGTCTCTTTGCTGGACGGCTTGGCTCTTTGCTGGACAGGTTGGTCCTTTGCTGGATGGGCTGTCTCTTTGCTGGATAAGCTGTCTCTTTGCTGGATGGACTATCTCTTTGCTGGACGGGATGTCTCTTTGCTGGATCAGCTGTCTCTTTGCTGGATCAGCTGTCTCTTTGCTGGGCAGGATGTCTCTTTGCTGGATAAGCTGTCTCTTTGCTGGATAAGCTGTCTCTTTGCTGGATGGACTATCTCTTTGCTGGACGGGATGTCTCTTTGCTGGATCAGCTGTCTCTTTGCTGGGCAGGATGTCTCTTTGCTGGAGGGGATATCTCTTTGCTGGGGGGGATGTCTCTTTGCTGGTTAGGCTGTCTCTTTGCTGGGCAGGATGTTTCTTTGCTTGACAGGCTGTCTCTTTGCTGGACGAGCTGTCTCTTTGCTGGACGGGCTGTCTCTTTGCTGGACAGGCTGTCTCTTTGCTGGACGGGCTGTCTCTTTTCTAGACGGGCTATCTCTTTGCTGGAAAGGCTGTCTCTTTGCTGGACGGGATGTCTGTTTGCTGGATTAGGATGTCTCTTTGCTGGATTGGGATGTCTCTTTGTTGGATGGGATGTCTCTTTGCTAGACTGGTGTTTTTTTTTTAAAGGAGTATTAGTACATAAGTATATGAATCATTGTATTCTATTGGGTAACAAATATAAAAGAGCAAAATTTAAATATATGTGGCTAAATTCTAGTGTAAAACAAAAAACAAATAAATGAGAAAAAACAGGCCATTAAAAAGTCTGAAGTAGCATTTTTATATTTAAAAGGAATAAAAAAATAATGCAATGGGGGCAATTTGGGGGCTAAAATAGAATACAAGAAATACATCGTTACATCCAGTAAAAGAAATTCAAAATGTTTTTTCACATATAGTGAAAAGGTTATGAAAGGACAGAACATGGGAAGTTGGTCACAAATGAAAGGGAAAAAGCAGATGCACTAAATAATGTTTTATTTTCAAATTAAAAAGAAGGGTTTGATAGCTGTAACAGTAATACTAATGAGGTTTCACTGAAGGTACCTCTGTAGCTGCCAGAAACCCAGGTATAAAACAGACTAGGGAAATTTAATATGAACAAATCACCAGGCCCAGATGGCTTACACTCACGAGTCCTTAGTGAAATTAGTTTGGTTTTATTTCTAGTCTTTAAAGAGAACTTACTGAATGGAATAGTATCAACTGATTGGTTTAGAGCAAATGTGGTACCAGTTTAGAAAAAAAGATTGCCATGTATACCAAAAAACTAAAGACCAATCAGCCTAACATTGATAGTATGTAAGATATTTGATGGAAAGGCAAAGCACATATTTGTTTGTGATAAGGTAGTGACAGCTAGCATGTATTTATGGAAAATCATTCTTGTCGGATCAACTTATTATTGTTCTTTGAGGAAATGAGTTAGTAATTGGATGGTGGAAGTCCAGTGGATGTAATTTATCTGGATTTTAATAAAGCTTTTTATTTTAATATTTTAATTAATATTTAATTAAATTAATTAATTTAATTAATATTTAATATTTTATTTTAATAAAGATTTTAATAATATACTGTACCTCATAAATGTTTAATCTATAACATAAGGTATGTTGGAATTGATGAGATTGTGGCAATTATGGAAATTGTTAGAGAATAAATATCAGATACACACACATACATTAACCTCTTACTGCCTTTGTAATGCATACATGCAGCAGCAAAGAGGGTGGTCTTTAATTACCACATGCAGCACATATGCATCCATGAGTAGCAGAGCTTTCTGTGTTGAGCGCGCACTCACTGCATGCTCCCAACACAGTGGCTGAACTTTTAAAGACAGCTCTGAGTCCGTACTAACTATCAGGAGCTCATGGAATTGGCTCATGAATATGTGTTGTCATGTGATTGGCCAATCCTTACCACCCCTGGGCAAACAGACCCTGTTAAAGGGGCACTGGAGCTGGTTGTTAAGGGGCTTAATTGGATAGGCCTGTGTCTTTTTTTCAACCTTATAAAGTGTGTTAACTATGTAAATATTCTATTGCACATATCAGTTGAATTTATTGCACGCATATTATATATCTGTGGCATTTTCTATATAAATGTCAAATTAAATATATTATCATATGAATTAAAATGCTCTTTAAAATGCTGCTAGTGTCTGCCAGAAGTTATTGGCGAGTTATACAAATGTATCTTTTAAAGAAAGCAAGGAACGACACCATTTTTCATAGAGATTATTTAATAATCCATGAGCAAAATATGGATTTGTGGAAAATAAGACCTCTTATTGGTTAGAAAATAAATAATTTATGTAAAACCATATATGTTTAATTAAAGGATTGTATGCTTTTGATAACCACTTTAACAAAACTATTTGAAGGTCAAGCTATAAAATTACAAATGAAGTCAAAATCACTTGGTAATACCTATAAGAATAGTTTACAGGGTAGGGAGAATGAAGCAGTGAACTGTGGGTGTTTTTAAACAGAGGTCATTAAAGGGGTGTGATCAAACTATATTAGCTATAGGTCAGATCAGTAATACAAGTAGAGAATTAGAATTACCAGGGAACTCTTTGATACTATGGGAAACATTTAAAGCATTCCTTAGAGGTGTTTATATATTTGAAATTAAGGCTGTTAAGAATCTCAATTGTCTTCGAAGGTGCAAAGGCTTGAGCAGAAATATCTAATTCCAATGACTCTGCAAAGGAGGCCAGACTTTTTGCACAGGATATTCTTCTCCTGTTGGCCAAAAAAAGAAACATTTTCTAACAAGCTGGCAATTTATATGGAAGAGGAGCAAATTGATTACATATTAGCAAAAATTGTTAATGTGTAGCAAACCTCCCAAGCCATTGGTATGACCCTATAGCACCTCCCATGCCTTTAGTGAGACCATATCAGTCTCTTCTGTAATAAATGCTTCCTCCTGCCTGTCAACTGTCATGTACACTGAGCCACGCATGCACAGCTTGGCAAACTTTTTTGGCCCCAATCTGTGCCACTGTGATGTGATTCCTGTGCGCATATGAGTCACATCATACTGGCCCGGGCAACCGAGCGGCCACAGGCACGTAACCCTGAAAGAAGACCTGGCGTAGATGGAAGCATCTGGGATCCGTTGGATCAATTACACTTCATTGCTGGAGGACTCGGTATCACAGGTAAGTCTGCCATAATGTGCACCTGTGTGTCCCTAAAAAGAGAACTGATAGCAGACTTTATTAATGCTGCAACATGCAGACTCCAGCTGATAACATAGACATTATTATCCCTTAATGCCACTAAAGCATTTAACAGTATTGAATAGCAATACCTCTGAGTCACACTGGAGAAATTTGTCTTTAGGAAGATCTTTGTCTGCTGGGTAAAACTGTTGTATCGGCACTCTCCCCAGGTGGCTATAGAAGAAGGGAGGTGACTATCCTCCATTTTTACACTAAAACAGGTATGGGGCAAGGCTGCCCACTCTTTCCACTATTATTTGCCCTGGTGATTGAGCACCTAGTGGCTATGATTTGTTCTCACAGTGCTAATGAGGGCTTTAGATATGGAAATATGCAGGAAAAAGTATGCTCTACACAGGCAATATGCTTTTGCTCTTGAGTGATACAGACCTTTCAGTTAAAAGAGACATGAGTATCATTTCTAGGTTTGAAAAGTCCTCCGGCTTTACTATTAACTGGTCTACATCTGACCTAAAGTTGCTAGATGGCACAGTTGATCCTCTCTTCTTACTGCCCAATGCAATTCTTGTCATCATTCAAATATTTTGGGATTATAATCTCCCCCAATCTCTGAGATTATTGTCAAATTAATATAATACCTTTGCTGTCTCATTTTCATGTCAAAATTAAACTTTGAGATAAACTGTGGTTGTCACTGATTGGCAGGACTAAGCTTGTGTAAGGATTTCTCCACTGCAAGCCTTTTTTCTTTCCCAGACCTGAATGGTTGACTGACCTATAGGTATACTGTTTGTCTTTACAGAGCCAATTATGAACATGCAGAAGTGCAGTTGGTTTGGAAGGAACCAAAAGCGAATTGGTGAAGGTAGAACCTTTCAAATCATCCAAATGACAAAGAGGTTTATTTACTAAAACTAGACAGTGCAAAATCTAGTGCAGCTCCGCATGGAAACAAATCAGCTTCCAGATTTTTTTGCCAAAGCTTAACTGAACAAGATGAACATAGAAGCTGATTTGGCTACCATGCACAGCTGCGCCATATTCTGAGTGCACCAGTTTTAGTAAATCTCCCCCATAATCTTTCAGTTTGTACTCACATTTGAGAAGGACAACTACTGTATATACTATTGAACTAAGCTCTAATTGTAAATCATCATCTTTGGCAAATAACAAATCTATACTGGATGAGGGTGCGTTTCCCTACGCACCATCTGGCCAATTGATGAATTTAACCGCTTCCAGACCGGATACTTTTACGCCCTTCCTGACCAGGGCAATTTTCAGCTTTTAGTGCTATCACACTTTGAATGACAATTGCGTGGTCATGCAACACTGTACCCAAATGAATTTTTTACCATTTTTTTGAGACAGATAAAGCTTTATTTTGGTGGTATTTATTCACCACTGGGATTTGTATTTTTTTTGCTATGTAAATAAAATGTCCAAAAATTTTGAAAAAAAAGTGTTTTTTTTATAAAATTTTGCAAATAAATAATATTTCATCATAAATCTTAGCCAAAATTTATTCCGTTATCTTTTTAGTAAAAACAAAAAAATCCAAATTAGTTTATAACCAAAAATTATAATTTTTTAAAAAAATTTTTTTACATTTTTATTTTATTTTTTTAGATATTTTTTTATTTTTATTTATATTTTTTTACATACTGTCACCCTAGCAATACAGTGTCACCATGGTGACACTGTACTACTTGTGGGGGGTGATGAAGATTTTTTTTTTTTTTTCTTTTTTACACTGATTGGTTTTACACCCATATAAGATGTAAAAGCAATCATTTCTCTTTCTCTCTGTCTGCATTCTTGCACTCATTGAGAATTACTGAGTGAGCCGTGATTGGTCACAGCTTGTCACATGGTACAAGGCTTTTGTGAATAGCCTTGTACCATGTGACCTCTGTGATCATTCACAGATTTCACACGTAGTAAGCAGTGATGTCAGAAGTGACATCTTGCTTACTACTTTGCATGTGATGACTGATTGGCCAATCAGCGATCACATGATCGGGACCTCGTACAGAGGTCCCGTCCGATGATCGGTGTTCCACTGTGTCCGGAAGACACAGCGGGCACCGGATCGCGGTGCTGCACGCTCCCAGGGAGCGCGCACAAGCAGGGTGCGGGGAGGCCGTTTATAAACGGCCACCCGACCCTGCAGTGCCACCGTCCAGCCGTTTATATGCAACAGCCGGTCAGGAAGTGGTTAAAATATAACCTTTATTCAAATATATAAAAAATGTATGCTCAGCTGTACTTAATGCCTATTGGAGTGGAATGTACTGCACACAACAATATAACTGTACATCCAAATGGTTAATAACACCAGACCAAATCAAATACTATACCGTTTTAGATAAAATGATGGCATACAAAGAGGCACTGTAGTTTGATCATAAGCCTATCAGCTTGAATATATAATCTCTGTTAAGGAAATGGAGTTACCCCATGGACAAAACTAATTAGATAGTATAATCTATCTTGCTACAGATATGTAATATGGGTACACTGATCCATGGGCCTAAATGTCATCCTCCCATGGATAAGCTCCATACGTCACCATATCCACCAAAAATACCTCACTGTCTTGAGGAATGTAAATGATGCATTGTAAAACGCAGTACAGACCTCTCCAAAAACAGGGGAGAGAGGAGTGAATACAGTGTGGAAGGGTGGAAGGATGGAAGGGAGGGGGGTGGAAGGATGAAAAGGAGGAGTAGGTGAAAGGAAGGGGTGGGTGGAAGGAAGGAAGGGGTGAGTGGAAGGAATGGGTGGGTGGCAGGAAGGAAGGAAGGAAGGAAGGAAGGAAGGAAGGGGTGGGTGAAAGGAAGGAAGGAAGGATGGGGTGAGAGGAAGAAAAGAAATAAGGAAGGGGTGAGTGGAAGGAAGAAGTGGGTGGAAGAAAGGGGTAGGTGGATGGAAGGAAGGAAGGAAAGAAGAGATGGATGGAAGGAGGGGTGGGTGGGTGTAAGGAAGGGTGGGTAGAAGGAAGGGAGGGGAGGGTAGAAGAGAGGGGTGGGAGGAAGGAAGGGAGGGGGAGGGGGAGGGGGAAGGATGTAAGGGAGGGGGGTGGCAGGAAGGGAGGGGAGGGTAGAAGGAAGGGAGGGGGGGTGGGTGGATGGGATTAAGGGAGGGGAAAGTGAAAGGAGGGTGGAAGACTGGAAGGGATGGCGGGGTGGAAGGATGGAATGGAGGGAGGGGTGGTCGGATGGAAGGGAGGGAGGGGGGGGTGTAAGGATGGAAGGAAGGGAGGGGGGTGAAGGTATGGATGGGAGAGGGGGTGGATAGATGGACGGGAGGGAGGAGGGATGAAAGGATGGAAAGGAGGGGGGTGGAGGGATGTAGGGGAGGGAGGGGGGTGGTAGGATGGGAGGGAGGGGAGGTGGAATGATGGAGGGGAGGGGGGAGGGAAGGTGGGGGGGTGGAATTATGGAAGGGGGGGTGGAAGGATGGAGGGGAGAACGGGTGGAAGGATGGAAGGGAGGGAGGAGGGGTGGAAAGATGGAAGGGGGGTGGAGGTATGGAGGGGGGATGGAAGGATGGGAGGTGGGTGGAAGGATAGAAGGGGGGGTGAAAGGATGGAAGGGAGAGAGGGGGGTGGAGGGATGGAGGGGGGGTGGAAGGATGGAGGGGAGGAGGGGGGTGGAAAGATGAAAGGTTAGGTCAAACTATAACTCCTTCAGAAGAATCAGAGCTGTGTGGCGGCTGCTGTGTTCAGTTTCCTGCCCACACCTCTGCTGCACGGACTGGAGTGTGGGTGGGCACAGGAGGAGGCAGAGCAGATCCAGCCTCTCTCTCCTCTTCTCCTATTGGTGTGGAGGATGAAGGGAGGGTCTGGGCTGCTGGGCAGTGAGAAGAACACAGCAGCTGGAACATAGTGGCAGTGGGAGGTTAAAGAAAACCGTTCTGTGCAGCGGTGGAGGCGACAAGCAGCGCCGGGGCTAGGGGTGTGTGGGAGGGACAGCGATGGCTGTGGTGACAGGCAGTGATCTCCTGTATGACTTTCATTGAAGAAGCTGGAAGCCGATTCTCCTCCACTCCCTCTTGTGGCTTCCAGCTTCTTCATCGAAAGCCATACAGGAGATTGCTGCCTGTCACCACAACCACCTCCGCCCCACACCCCTAGCCCCAACACTGCTTGCCGCCTCCACCGTTGCACAGAACGGTTTTCTTTCTGCCCCCCCCCCTCCTCCACCACTGTGTTCCCTCCGCTGTGTTCTTCTCACTGCCCAGCCCAAATTTCGAGGGCTGGGATGGTTGACAAATCTCCTCTGGGGGGGAGATGTTCAGACCCCCTGCCCCCCCCTACCCCCCTTATCTTTGCCCCTGTATTTCACACAAAGAAAGAAATGCAAAAAGAACAGGATACTTTTAACACAGGTACATGGCACAGGATGTCAGGATTATAAAATCTTGGGGTAATATACACTTTACATATAGTCAGCATTGTTTACTATGCAAAAAAGGATGTATTTTTATGACAGTTTTCTGCTCATATATATGCTTCTGTTTTTCTGCAAAGTATATGCCCATGCACTTGCTTTGATATTTTAATACATTAACATGTTTTTGAAATGGGTGGGTGGCAGGAAGGAAGGAAGGGGTGACTGGAAGGAAGGAAGGGGTGAGTGGAAGGAAGGAAGTTACTAAAACTTTTTAAATACTTTTTTTTTCTCCACATTATTTTTACATACCGTCACCAGTGCAGTACAGCATCATGATATGACTGTATGACTGGTGTGGCGGTAATCAGGGACACTGATTGGTGACAGCATGTTAAAAAAAAAAATAAAACATTTTAAAATGTTTTTAATATTTTTTAAAATACTTTCATCAGAATAGTCCAATGTTACCATAGTGTGTGTGTGTGTGTGGGGGGGGGGGGGGGGGGGAGTTGATCAGGGATTTTTTTTTTACACTGATTGCTAGTACAATGAAGATCACTGCACCAGCAATGCTTTGAAAAGTCATGAATGGGTTAAGTTCATGGCGGTTGAGAATACTAGTGATCTGTGATTGGCTACAGCTAATCACATGGTACAGGGTGCTTTGATTGAACATTGATTCATAACAACTTTGTTGACATTGTGATCATGGGATTGCATAGCGATGATATGATTACCAGCCCCAAGTACTGGGATCCGTTCACGGGGAAGGATGCAATGTATGCCCCCCTGTGTCTGTACAGGCAAAATGACGTACAGTTATATCGCTTTGTCTGTACATGTCGGCTGCAATAAATGTACTGTGGGTGGTCGGCAAGTTTCTGGGGTTTTTTTTCACTTTTTAGTGTCTACTGAAAGCAAACCTGTAGTAAGCAGATTTATAACATCCCAGCAGGTACTGACACCTGGGATACTTTGGGACCTGTGATGCAGCCCTGATGACCTTCCTTTAGATTGTAAGCTCCATGAGCAGGACCCTCCTATTCCTTCTGTATTGAACTGTATTGTATTTGTACCATCCCCCTCTATATTGCCTGACGAAGGGGCCCTGCGTGGCTCCAAAACATTGCCACTGTTTATATTATGTGACCACTAAATAAAGCTTCAGACCCTTTTGAAGATTCCTTGATGTGCTGGTGACATGTTTCTTTCTGGAATGTCTGCGGTCCCCAGCCTGTGGTCACTACAGCTACTATCCCTTTCTGTCTTTCCCACTACGCTACTAGACCTTTTATAGGATGTTACTTACTAATAGCAGAATACATTAGGTGAATAGACAGAGTTTACCAATTTAAAGAGTCAAGATTACTATAGGGTATGACCTGAGTTTTGGAGATCCAAAGCACTCTGGAAGACAACCAAAACTGTATATGGGCAACTCTAGGCGCCTGTGTTTCATTTCCACTGTCATTTGATAAGCTTTATATTGTTTATATGTACACTTTACAGCATCAATACATACACAATTATACTGAAATTACTTTTCTAGAAATCAGTTTCCAGTGTTTGAGCATTTGTTCTGTCATTAGTTATCGAATGTCAGGATTTCCTCACAGGAGATAGCTGCGTAGAAACACAATTTGCAGAGGCCAGAGCTGCTACTTGATGGATCCCTGTTGCCCTGTATACAGTACATCAGATAACTGGGGATCCTTATTTCTTCTGATTAAGATTTCAGAGACATTAAAATTGCACTGAGTGTCATGCAAATTCACAATGAAATTACATATTTGTCATTGTAGCTATCTGTATACAGATCAACTCAATCTGCACTTACAGTACATGGCCAATAGGGGATACCACATAAAAATATCCTTTGGGGATTGGATGTAAGGGATGATTTGATGTCTGCAGGAGTACGGTGGGTGAGGCTAAAGGGCTTGTGGCAAGGCCTTGATTCTTTCAACAATACCCAGGAGCTTTGAGTTTTTGACATCAGGTAAAAAAGTGAGTACTAATATAAATATAATCTGTATGCCGTTTTATTTTCCTTCTAGCTATCATTGATTTTTCACACTCTATGAATTTATAATATGAATTTAGAAGCTAAAAGATATATCACTTGTCTCTCTACATTGTATGATCATTAAGTCTATCTTCTGCAGTATCCAAAGGTATTACAATACATTTATATATCTTGGTCACAGTCAGTAATAGGCCTACTGGTAATATAAAGGTCTGAATTACCTTGTGCGGTGCTGCCAATGTGTGCTAACACTCCAAACTACAGAATTTAGAAATTGTGTATGCGATGGCCCAAGTGTACTGAAAATAGTACAATGGCATGTACAGAAAAATGAAACTACTATTTACTGTGTCTGCCTAAAATAAGCAGATACTTTATATTTTGTATACCTATTATTGCTATATATCTGCCTCTTTGTGTCTCAGGATACATATATATATATATATATATATATATATATATATATATATATATATATATATATATGAGAGAGAGAGAGAGAGAAAAGCTGCTTGATTGCAATTTGTATTCAGATGTGAGGAGACGTCTCGATGATTGGTTTTCCCTAAAATTTATTTTGACTATTTTACATGGTTGCATAGTTAGCCAGGTTGAAAAAAGATGAATACCCATTCAGTCTACATATTAGAAAAATGAATAAATTAATAAAAACCCTCCATATATAGAATCCTATACCACAGGTAATTCAGAGGAAGGCATGGTCTATTTTGTTCTCAGAAAATCCATCATGGTTCTCTAATCTGATATTTCATAGATCAACTATCCCTGGTGTTATTACCTATAAATGTTACTTTCCACTTATATTTTGTACATTTAGGAATGCATCTGGCTCTTTTTTTACCACTTCAATACTGGACACTTTCACCCTCTCCCTGCTCAGGCCAATTTTCAGCTTTCAGCGCTATCAAACTTTGAATGCCAATTACTCAGTCATGCAACACTCTACCCAAATGAAAATTTTAAGCGATTTTTATAGACAGAGCTTTCTTTTAGTGGTATTTAATAACCACTGTTATTTTTTTTTTGGTATATAAAAAAAAAGGAAATTTTGAAAAAAAAAAACTTTTTTCTTTGTTTCTGCTATAACATTGTGCAAATAAATAATCTTTCTTCATGAATTTAAGCCAAAATGTATTCTGCTATATTTTTTTGGGTACAAATAACCCAAATCAGTTTGTATTATTTAGTCTGTGTGAAAGAGTCTACAAACTATGGTGTACATATATATTTTAAAAATGGATCAATCCTGCTATGCTGACAGCATGTTTCATTTCTTAAGATCCTAAAATGGCAGGACAGTACGAATATCCTCCAAATGTCCCCTTTTTGGAAAGTCCAAGGTATTTAGTAAGAGGCATGATGAGTTTTTTAAAGTTGAAATATTTTTGTCACAGTTTTTGGATAATTAAGAGATTAACTAAAATGCGTTTTGCTTTTCACAATTTTGTTTTTTAATACTGTCACTAGAGCAGTACAGCATCATCATCATGACTGATGTGGCAGTGATCAGGGATACTGACTGGTGACATTATGTAGAAAAAAATAATAATAATTTTTTCCAATTTGTAAACTTTTTCTCTTTTTTTTTTTTTTTACATTTTCACCTTTGCCACAAGCAGGTTATCCAGGTCCTGACAGCATGTTTCTTGCTTTTGATGACATCTGGGGGCATTAGCATTTACAGTATTAACCTATTCTTTAACAGATTTTATTTGGACAGCTCCAATGATCCCATTGCTTACATCCAACATTAATTAGTAGAAAAATATTATGCTTTAGGAAACATCCAAAATAAAGACACAGGCAAACAAGGTATTTGCTTTGGGCAGCATTTTTCAGCAGGGCAGCCCCTCTTCCTGGAAGAAGGGACTTAGGTGGCAGAAGATGGGGACCAGGTGAGGCACTATCTGAGCTCTGCCATATGACCTGGGAGAGGCTGCAGGCATCTGGAGGGTATAGCTAAAGGCCAACTCTTGTTTCTGCACAAGGGCGACACTGAGGATGGCTGGCTGCTTTAAATGCAGAGAGGTGCAGGTGAGTGCTGAAAACAGATTTCTCTGTGTGTGGCTCCTGGGATAACAGGCTACTTTTTCTCTCTTTCCCCTCTTTTTTTTTTTTATTCCAGCAGGGCAATTTTTGTGTTGGAAATGTATTTATTTATTTCAGGTACTTATATAGCGCCGTTAATTTAAGCAGCGCTTTACATATATATTGTACATTCACATCAGTCCCTAACCCTCAAGGAGCGTACAATCTAAGGTCACTAACTTACATCCATACATACACATATTAGGGCCAGTTTAGACAGGAGCCAATTAACCTACCAGCATGTCTTTGGAGAGTAGGAGGAAACTGGAGTACCCGGAGGAAACCCACGCAGGCACAGGGAGAACATGCAAACTCCAGGCAGGTGGTGCCGTGGTCTGGATTTGAACCAGTGACCCTAGTATTGCCAGGCTGAAGTGCTAACCATTTAGCCACTGTGCTGCCCATTTCATGTAGTTGGTTACCATGTTTTCACACATCTCAGGAGGGATTGTGATCCACTCTTCTTTACAGATCTTCTCTAAATCCATAAGGTTTCTTGACTGTCGCTTGGCAACTCGATGTTTCAGCTCCTTTCGTAAATTTTCTAAAGGATTAGGATTAAGGTCTCGAGACTGGCTAAGCCACTCCATGACCTTAATGTGCTTCTTCTTGAGCCACTCCTTTGTTGCCTTGGCGGTATGTTTTGGGTCATTGTCAGGCTGGAAGACCCATCCACGTGTTCTGGCTGAGGGAAGAAGGTTCTCATCTAAGTTTTTAGAATACATGGCCCCATCCATTGGCCTCTCAATGCGCAAAGTCAGCCTGTACCTTTAGCAGAGAAACAGTCCTAAAGCATAATGTTTCCACTTCCGTGCTTGACTGTGGAGATGGTGTTCTTAAGGTCATAGTCAGCATTTTTCTTCCTCCAAACACATCAAGTCGAGTTAATGCCAAAGAGCTCAATTTTGGTCTCATCTGACCACAGCACTTTCTCCCAGTCCTTATCTGAATCATTTAGGTGTTCATTGGTAAACTTCAGATGGGCCTGTACATGTGCCTTCTGGGCTGATCCCTCACTTTTCTCATGATCATCCTTACCCCATAAGGCAAAATCTTGCATGGAGCCCCAGACCAAGGGCGATTGATGGATATTTTGTATCTTTTCCATTTGTGAATAATCGCTCCAACAGTTGTTTCCCTCTCACCAAGCTTTTTGCCTATGGTCTTGTAGCCCATTCTAGCCTTGTGCAGGTCTACAATCTTGTCCTTGACATCCTTTGACAGCTCTATGGTCTTGCCCATGGTGGTGCCCAAGTAAGAGATTCTGTGGACAGGTGTCTTTTATACACATAACTTGTTGTTAGGAGCACCTTCTTAAATTGACAGGACTAATCTTTTCACTACATGAACACATAGCCAGTTGGTGGGAGCCAGAATTATTGTTGGTTGGTAGGAGATCAAATGCTTATTTTACTCACTGAACTTCAACTAAGGCTGTCTTCACCATTTGCACACAACTCCTGCTGATTCTGAATCCACATACTAATAAAGCCTCCAGGACACTGGGACCTGTCCCTCCATATAAGTCATACTCCCATATTACCTAATACCCTTCTGCTTCTCCTAACATCTGGGGACATTTTCCCAAATCCTGGGGCGCCATCTTTTCCTTAGACCAACACTCCCAGCACCCCCTATCCTCTAACAGCTGCTGCAATCCACCAATCTGGTTACTATTCCTCTTTTTCCTAGAACCAGCCTTCCCTTTTCCTGTGCCCTTTGGAATGCCCGCTCTGTCTGTAACAAACTCACCTCTGTCTCCTTTTATTACAAACTCATTTAACCTACTTGCAATTACGGAACCCTGGATTCATGAATCTGACTTTCCCTCTCCTGCTGCCCTCTCCCATGGTGTTCTCCTCTGAACTCATTTTCTCAGGCCTAGTAGATGGCAGGGAGGTGGAGTTGGAATCCTCCTAACCCCTCAAAGCACTCTTCAGGTCCATCATTTACCTCCCTCTCTGTCCCTCTCCTCATTTGAAGATTACTGTATTTGTCTATTTTCTCCAGTTTCTTTAAGAATTGCTGTGATCTATTGGCCTCCTGGACCAGTATCAAGCTTCCTGGATGACTTTTCTGCCTGGCTACCTTACTTTCTTTCTTCTGAAATTCCCACAATTATTCTTGGTGACTTCAACATCCCCATTAACCTTAACTCTCCTGCCACTTCTAAACCTCTGAGTCAAACCACTTCTTTTGACCTAAAACAATGGGCACATGTTTCCACTCACTCTAATGGTAACTGCCTCGACCTTGTCTTCTCCTGCCTATGCATTCCTTTCCACCTCACCAACTTTCCTTTTCCTCTCTCTGATCAATCCCTTATTAGCTTCACTCTTTCCTTGGCTTCCACCTCCTTGTCTTCCCACTACTGTACAGTTACCTGTAGAAACCTTTGCTTTCTTAACCCTTCTCTACTTTTTTCTTCAACAGATTGTCTCTATGACAAACTCTCAGCCCTGTCCTGCCCCAACTTGGCCTCTTCTGTCTACAACAGTTCACTGTCATCCACCCAGGACACATTAGCCACCCTCACTACACACAGAATTAGGCCCTGTCCATTAAAGCCCTGGCAAACAGACAATACCAGATGCCTCAAAAAATGTAGCTGTGCTCTTGAGCATTTACGGCGTAAGACTAAGACCCATCAAGACTTCAACCAATATAAATCTGCTCTTCCAAAAAAATTTCTGTCTCCAAACTGCCAAACAGAGCTAATTTATCACTCTCATTAATACCCTCTCACTCAGTCCCCATCAGTTCTTTTCTACCTTTAATCCTCTATTACCTCCTTTATTACCTCTACTCACTAACTTACTCAGTGCCTAGGAGATTGCTAATCACGTCAAAAATAAGATACAATTTGTGATGAGATCTTCACTGTACAGATATCTCCCTCACCCTACATTCCTTGTCCCCCTGCACAATCAATACCTCCCTTGTTTAACCCAGCTACTATAGAAAAAGTTGGTAAATGTTTTTCTAAAGCCCACCAACCCACCTGTCCCCTGGACCTTGTTTCGTCGCAAATACTACGGTCACCCTCTGGCTCTATCCTTCACTCTTTAACTCATATCTTCAATCTCTCACTTTCTACTGGCATCTTCCCCAATCCTCTAAAACATGCGCTAACCACCCCCATACTTACAAAGGCTTTACTGGACCCCACCAATCTTAGCAACCTAAGACCCATCTAATTACTCCCTTTTTCTTCCAAACTCCTTGAATGTCCAGTCTACAACCGGCTGAGCTGCCACCTCATTGAGAATAACCTTCTCGATCTCCTTCAGTCTGGATTTTGCCCACAACACTCCACAGAAACTGCTCTCCTAAAATTCACAAACAACTTACTAAAAGCTACAACCAACAGTCACTATTCCGTACTCTTACTCTTGGACATCCACGCTGCCTTTGACTCAGTTGACCATCCCCTCCTCCTCAAACTCTATTTACTTGGCCTCCGTGACTGTACTCTGTTGTTTTCTAATCTTACCTATCTCACCATACTTTCAGTCTCACTTACAACTCTACTTCCTCCTCTCCTACTCCTCTTATTGTTGGAGACCCCCAAGGTTCTGTCCTTTGACCTCTCCTATACTCAATCTACACTTCTTCCCAGGGTCAGCTGATAGCTTTCCATGGTTTCCAATACATTTCTATGCTGATGACACACAAATCTATCTCTCTACTCCTCAGCTCACTCCATCAGTTTCTTAACGTATCACTGATTTACAAACATATCAGACTGGATGTCACACCACTTTCTAAAACTCAATCTATCCAAAACTGAGCTCATAATATTTCCTCCCCAATGTCGCTCTTTCCATGATTTCATGGTCAAGATCAATAGCACAAATATCAACCCAATCCTGCATGCTAGGGTACTAGGGGTAACCCTAGATTCTGAACTATCCTTTCAGGCCCACATCCAATCCCTGTCAAATCGTGCTGCCTTAACCTCTGCAACATCTCCAGAATATGCCCCTTTTTAACCAATGATACCACAAAGCTTCTAATTCACTCCCTGGTTAACTCTTGCCCCAACTACTGCAACTCCCTTCTCATTGGGTTACCTTTACATAGGCTAAATCCCCTTCAGTCCATCATAAATGCTGTTTCAGGCTCATCCATCTTACCAACCGTTCAGTGTCTACCCCTCTCTGCCAATCCCTCCACTGGCTACCACTCACCCAGTGAATAAAATTCAAGATACTAACAACAACTTACAAAGCTATCCACAACTCTGCCCTGAGCTACATCACCAACCTGGTCTCAAAATATCAACCAAACTGCTCTCTTCAATCCTCCCAAGACCTTCTGCTCTCTAGCTCTCATGTCACCTCCTCCCATGCTTGCCTCCAGGACTTCTCCTGAGCTTCTCCCATCCTACTGAACTCCCTACCCAAATCTGTCTGACTATCTCTTAATCTATCCACCGTTAAGCGATCCCTGAAAACCCTTCTATTTAATGAAGCCTATCCTGCTACTAACTAAACTGCTTTTTTTTCCTCCATCAACCCATCCCCCACAGCTATTACCTTTTGTTTCATGCAACCCTTCCTCTTAGATTGTAAGCAGGACCCTCTGTTTCTTCTTGTACCAAATTGTATTGTAACTCTAATGTCTACCTTCATTTTGTAAAGTGCTGCGCTAACTGTTGGCGCTATATAATTCATGTATAATATTATAATAATAATACAAATATTTGTATTGTGTTTTTTCTGGATTTTTGGTTGACATTCTATCTCTATCATTTAAAATACACCTATGATAAAAATGATAGACTCTTCATTTCCTTGTAAGTGGGCAAACTTACAAAATCTGCAGGGGATCAAATAATTATTTTCCCCACTGTGTGGGTGTGTGTGTATATATATATATATATATATAAACATTTTCTACCTTGTCTTTATCCTCACTTGGGAGCCCTTTGAATGCCTACTATATCCTATTGTATACTACTTTATCCAGATGGAGCACCGAGGAATTATATTAGATTGAGTGCTAGTACAACCATTCTTTATATATACTTAATATCTGATTGAAGCTATACACTTGCAGAACAGAGGTTCATGAAAATAAAAAAGAATTTCTAGGCCTGTCAATGTCAAAACCCTTAGGGATCCTTGACAACAGCTCATCCTCCAGGAATCCAGCCAGATCTTATTTTTAGGGAAGGAGTACCAGGGGCTGCCTTGTGTTTCAGAGGGCTTTGCTGTTAAGATAATAAAAAACACATTTGTAGATAGTGTTCCAATTAATAACATAAGTCGGCATTCACAAAGCATATTGCTATTTGCTAAAACCTCTACCATGTGATATTTTTTCACACAATACAAGGGAAGACAATGAAATACTACAGTATATATGTAATAACAGGTAGTAAGTAGTCGGATTCTAGTCCAACTAATTAAGTAAAATTATGTTTGGCTGCTGCATATGCTGCAAAATCAGAAAATCAAAAATAAATAGCACATGAATGGTGAAAAATGTTTATTCTATGATTTCATTCTAGCTTTTGTTTTTGATCCATAACTGCCACAAAGCCGCAATAACTGCCATGACATCTTTCTGCCATATGCCAGTCTTCTGGGCATGCCTTGTGCCCAAAAGGACATCCCATAGCCCTGACCATTGCAACATTCTATTGCATGTTGAAAGTCCAGCATGCCCCCTTTCTCTTTTTTATTGCTTATTCCAGCCCTTGGGCTTGAAATTCCCCATTAAAAAATGACCAAATAAATCATAAAACAGTCACAATAAAATCACAAAACCAGAGAGTTTTGTGGACCTGGGAAGCAGAAATCATTTTATAAATTTCACATCTGATTCAGCAGATTTACTTCTTCAAAACAGGCATATTCACCGATATTGTAACATTCACTTACAGCATAGCACATCTGGCATATTGATAATGCAACCAGTGAATATTTTAAGTGTGGAAATGTGCAGCAGAGAGAACACCTAGTGAATACCCATCAAATATTTTATCAATTGTATCAATTGTTCTGATAAGTTAACAAATAATTCAATCAGAAAGAGTTGACTATGGCAGGGGAGTTTAAATAAAGCAAATGGTAAATGAGCAACTAGAGATCACGCTGAATGACTTGAATGACTTACATACAGGGGCGGACTGACCATTTGGAAACTCGGGCATTGCACGAGGGCCCAGAGTCAGTAGGGGGCCCCATGAGATACCCCTGGTACCTTTTCCATAGGCTTTTTTGAGATTGGGCATAGACACAGGGGCCCCATAATCCCCTATTGCCCGGGGGCCCCATGAGTTGTCAGTCCGCCCCTACTTACATAGCAGCAAAATGCTTCTCCTCTCTCCTTCCACAGTAATCACAGCAGGACCATCTAGAATACTCTCCACATAGTGCCTACAAACATTGTACAGGCAATACAAAATACGTTAAATATTTGTTTTTAAAAATGCGAAAGTTAAAAAGAACTTTTGAGGATGAAAATGGTAAAATTTCCATTTCTGGCTTATTTGGAAGTACTATCTTCAGTGCTGTTATCCTAATCCTTGCTTCACTGCATAGGGACATTTTCATTAGGTAGTGAATTATTTATTCACTGGCCATTTGTTGCTTTTTACTGCCAAATTCATATTACAAGAATATCTGCATTAATACAGGTATCCAAATTCTTTTTTTTATATTATACCTTTTATTTTACAATCTAAAAAAAAACCAGACCTCACCAGTACATCCTAATTGCATCATATCATATTGCCCCCTACCCCCCTCTTCCCTCCCTCCACTCACTCACCATTCCCTAATCCACACCAAAATCCTAATTTCTAACCTTTCTAGTAATTATCAGTCTTTATCTGTATTCTTTTCCTCCTATCCCCTTTTATTTATTTATTTCAGGTACTTATATAGTGCCATCCATTTACACAGCACTTTACATATATATCATACATTCACATCAGTCCCTAACCCTCAAGGGGTGTACAATCTAAGGTCCCTAACTTACATTCATACATACAAATACTAGGGCCAATTTAGACAGGATCCAATTAACCTACCAGCATGTCTTTGGAATGTGGGAGGAAACCAGAGTACCTGGGGGAAACCCACACAAGGACAGGGAGAACATGCAAACTCCAGGCAGGTGGTGCCATGGTTGGGAATTGAACCTACAACCCTAGTACTGCCAGGCAGAAGTGCTAACCATTTAGCCACTGTGCTTTTCTCTATTGGGCACTCCTTTAAGACTCCCCCAAAACTCTTCCACTTATATTCCGACCAATTCCAAATATCTTTTAGTTTTAAAAACCAACCAACCACTCCTCAATATGACACAACTCCTCCATCATATAGATGTTCTCTACTCTTTTTACCCAGTCATTCAAGCTTGGTGGGTCAGGGGCAAGCCGAAATTTCGGAATCAGGCCCTTAGCCGCACTAACTAGGTGGTATAATACCCTGATCTTATGTTGTTTTACCAAAGGTTTGAATTTATAAAATAAACAAATCCATGGATCTCTCTGAGCAGTAATCCCATTTCTTATATTATTATTATATTATTATATTGTAATACTCCCTCCCAGTATTTTTGTATCTTCGGGCTATCCCACCATATATGTGCCATCGTGCCCTTTTCCCCACAACCTCTGCAACATAAAGGTGAAACATCTACTTGTTGTCTATGTGCTTTACTCGGTGTGATGTGTCATGTAGTTATGCATTTATAGTTCATTTCCACCATGCTCATGTTTGTTACCTCATGTGCTAATTTAAATAAACTTTTTCTCTGTTGCACGTTCAACTTTGATCCCAGTTCCCGCTCCCATTTTTCAAGAACTAGGGGGAATCAGTGCCCTCTATATCTACAAGAAGTGCCCTGTTTAGGGGCTATAGTTACATTCAACAGTTTCTCAAATGGGTACTGATCCTACAGCATCCTCAGTGGTTGTGGGAGTGTTGAAACAAAGTGACCTAATTGACCATACTGCCACTCATCTAGTGTAAAAAATAAATCTTTTTTTTCCTTTAAATATAAAAACGTGTGCAATTTCCCCTTATTCAAAATATCTTTTAAACGTGTGTTCTGATTTTTAATCCATTTTCCTGAGATACTATCCTTTCCCAGTGGGAAATACTCTGTTCCCACCACGGGAGTTATACCTGAGTTATATTTCCATCTCTTTTGTTTATGCATTCTATCCCAAACACTTAAAACTTTCTTTGTCAGTGAACTGGTGTTCCCGTCTAATGTACGAAACTTATGTGGAACCCAAACTATCTTTCATAACTGTGCCTTACTCAACATCTCTTCAATATTCACCCAACCTTTCTTTAGTGAATTGAATACCCAATCTATTATACGTGAAAGTATCACCGCTTGATGATAGCTCTTAACATTTGGCAACCCCAAGCCCCCATTTCCTTTTGCCCTACACAGTGTCTTGTGCCTAATTATCGGTTTCTTATTTGCCCAAATAAACTTAAGTATCATATTCTTTATTACCCCAAAGAAGGATCCTCATACACTGGAAGCATGTGAAACCTATATAAGATCTTTAGTACTATCACCATCTTTACTAAATTAATATGACCTAACCAGGAAGCGCCACTTTTTGACAACCTCCCCAGTTCTTATTTTATTTCATTTTCTAATGGGATGTAATTTGCCTGGTACAAGACTTTTATTGAAAGGGTCAGTTTTATCCCTAAGTAGCCTATTTCCTTTTCCCTCCATGTAAATGGAAATTCTTTTTGTAGATTTTGCCTCTCGGCTTTTGGTATGTTAATATTTAAGATCTTTGACTTTGTCCAATTTGTTTTCAAGTTTGATAGCTCCCCGTATTGTTTTATTAATTTAATTAAATTAGGTAACATTATTCTAGGTTTTACTATATAAAACAACATATAATCCGCATATGCTACTTCTTTATGCTTCACTTCTCCAATCTTTATTCCCGTTATATCCACACACTTCCTTACCCTCACCAGGACAGGTTCCAAGGATATAACAAACAATAAGGGGGAAAGTGGGCATCCCTGTCTAGTTCCGTTATACATTTAAAGAACTGAGAGAGGGACCTGTTAACCTTAACCGCAGCTGACGGGGAACTATAGAGCCCTTTTATCCACTTCAACATTTTAGGCCCTAATCCTATTTCCTCTATTTTATCCATCATGAAGCCCCAGTTAACCCTGTGAAAAGCTGACAGGAATAAAGTTGGAAATTTCTCTCTTTTTTACCTTTTGAAGGAGGAACAATGATCTCAGGCCATTGTCTCTACCTTCTCCTCCAGGAATTAATCCTACCTGATCCAGATGTATCCACTCCGGCATCAAATCCTTTAGTCTAGTTGCCAATACTTTAGCATACAATTTAGTGTCAGCATTTAGTAGGCATATTGGCCTATAACTGGCACACTGTGTACTATCTTTCCCTTATCGTTATATGAGCCTGCAATGACTCCTCTCTCATTTCCAGCCCTTCCCCTATTGCATTCATATAGCCACACATTTTAGGGACCAAAAGATCACAACTTTTTTTTTATAATACACCACAGTATATCCATCCAGCCTGGGGCTCTTTCCTTTAGCCATATTTTTTAAGGCCAGGTTAATTTCCTCTAGGGTGATAGCTCTCTCTAGGGCCTCTAGTTTTTCTCCTACTATTCTTAGCAGCTCCACTTCATTTAAATTTTTTTGTCTCTCTTTTCCTCATTTCCTCCTCTTTTTTTAGTCTTTGGGACTCAGATCATACAGACGGCTATAGTATTTTTGGAACCTATTAGCGATATCGGTGGTAGAATACACCATTTCTCCTTTGTCATCTTAAATTTTATCTATACAATTTCTCGATTTCTTTTCCTTTAATTTCCTCTTCAGATGTTTTCCGTGTCTATTCCCCCACCAATATCTTTCCTTTGAAACCCTATTAAATATCCTTCTTGACTCCTGTTCCATAAGTTCTTTTAGTTCTTCTATTTTACTAATTATCTTCTGAGACATGTCTGTACCTATCTTCTTTTTATGTAACCGTTCTAACTTGTAGAGCTCCTCAATCACCATCTTTATTTTTTCCCCTCGTTCTTTCTTTTTTTCTGCTTCCATCGAGATCAATATTCCTCTAATATAAGCTTTATGTCCTCCCAGACTGTGGCTTCTGATACCTCCTCTGTCTCGTTAATTTAAAAAAATTGCCCTATTTCCCCCTTTTGTCTTTTTTCTAATTCGGGGTCTTGTATAAGCATCTCATTTAATCTCCACAATGTTATTTTATCTTGATCCTCACCCACCTGTAGTCTCTTTGTGATGGGAGCATGATCTGAGATGGATGTAACTTCTATGTTGGCACTAACCAATGACTCCAATTGTCTATGTTCGATCATTATGTAATCCAATCTTGAATAGGATCCATGTACAGGAGAGAAGAAGGTATAGTCTTTTTCTCTTGGATGGTTAACTCTCCAAGTATCAATCAGTTGACTTTGATAAAGTAGTCTCTTCAATGATTTTAATGTCCTTCCCCCTTCTGTCCTCGTACAGGGTGACACATCCATCTGAGGGTCCACACACAGATTTAAGTCCCTAGCCACAACCAGACTACCCCTTCCAAATTCGGAAAGTTCTCTTAGCACTCCCTCCAAGAATGTTGCTGGATTTTTGTTCAGACAATAGATATTAACCAGTGTGTATTCAGCTCCTTTTAATTTTCCAATCAAAAATAGAAATTGGCCCTCTGGGTCCTCCCTTTTTCCCTCCAGCATAAAACTCACATTGTTTGCCAACCCTAACGTAACCCCTTTAGCCCTTTTAACTGGAGAGTCTGCGTAATACCATGTTACATATTGCTTTGAGTATATCTTCACATTTGTATCGCGAGTTATATATTATTATTATTATTATACAGTATTTATAAAGCGCCAATAGTTCGCTCAGCGCTGTACATTACAAAGGGGGACAGAACATGTGACAGAACAATAACAATACAGTGCAAAACATGAGGGGATCGAGGGCCCTGCTCTTTCGAGCTTACAATCTTACAAGCTTACAATCTAGGAGATACTGTATGTCTCTTGAAGAAACACTACATCTGTGGAGTGTTGATGGATTTCCCTGAGTATCTTATGCCTTTTGGTGGGGGAGTTTAGACCTTTCACGTTATAAGTCATAAACTTCATGACATTCATTTTAACTATATTTTCCCTGCCCTACTAAAGTTCCCTTCACAAAAGGAGAAAACAGATATAGACAGTTTAGGGTGTGGCCTTCCTCCCTTCTTCCCCATCTCCCTCCCTTCTCCCCCCTGTTCACCATCCCCCACCCCAACAACCCTCCTGGCTTAAATATTGCCTTGGAATCTGATGTGGGAAATCCCCACTAGTGATACCTAATTTGGGGTAAAACTCAAAATGTGCATGCCAACCCCCCTCCTAGACCGATGTCATTCCTAGGTTGGAGATGGCAGCATACTTGGTCTCTGGACCACCTGCCAGTTTCACATTCTTCACATCCCCTCCATCATCCCTTCCCCCATTCAGCCAGCTGTGGAGAAAATGGGGAGGGAGGGTAGGGGGACCTACTTCCTAGATACCTGCTGCCACCCTCCTGAGCCCTGCCCTCCACTCTCTCTAGACCTCTCTGACCATCCTACAAGGTCTATCTTTTGTCATTCTAATTTCTCACAAAAGTCATTAAATTCTTCTGGGCACCTCAGCCTCACTGATCTTCCATCTTTCCACTCGATTAGACAAACTGGGAAGCCCCAGTTGTATCAAACTTTTTTCTCTCTTTCATATGGTCCAGCAAAGGTTTAAAAAATCTCCTTCTAGCCAGTGTCTCTGGGGAGATGTCCACAAAAATTTGTAGAGTTGTTTCCTCATATTTTATTTCAGTAAAGTCCTGCAACCCTTTCCATATTCGTTCCATGTCTCCAAAATGATGGAATCGAACTATTTCATCTCTGGGGCTTTCCGCTTTTGGCCATCTGATCCTATGTACTCTCTCATTTTTCAATTTCTCTGTCACTGGTCTTCCCATAATTGGATTACAAATTCTCTTCATTTTCTCCTGTAAATCCTCTTCCTGTTCTGTTTCTTCTGCTAGGCCCCTAATCCTTAGAAAGTTTCTTCTACTGCGGTTCTCCTGATCTTCTACTATGAAGGATAATTTTCCCTGTTCTTTACGCATTCTCCTCCACCTGCTATTCCAGTTTATTAATTTGTTGTACATATCCCTCCATTTTCCCCTCTGCTTCTTCAGTCTGGGTTAGTATCTGACCCAGGTCAGTGTGAAGCGTCCCAAACTAATTTTCATGGACATCTCTAGTTTTGCGAACATTTACGCCAGTACATTTTTAAAAGTGATTGTGACATAAGACCTTGCTGTTCCATGTTTCCTTGTTCTCTTACACTTTCCCTATTTATAGGTTCTTTAATCTGGTTATCTTCTAGTGTCCCGAATGAAAGTCTGGATTGATATCCATCATATTTTTTAAAGGCAAATTTGTCTTTATTATATTTTACATCAATTTTAACAATACAAAACATGAGGAATAATAATAACATGGACAAGTAAGTGAATAGAAAAACATCATAGGAGTGACTATAGTTCATGCGGATGAATGAAAATGAGTCTAAACGATAGCAAAATGGAAGTGTTTCAATAACATACATTTCGAAACTATATAGGAAAAAAGAAAAAACAACATAGGTTCACAGGGAGCATCCCCAGATGAAATACATGTAACAAATGTGATAACTCCGTATAACCAAGAGCATGAACCCGAACAAAAAAAAAATAGAAGAAAAAAGTCTACAGAGAAGAGAAAAAAAAAGAGAAGTCAGTTATAAAGATAGCGAGGGAAAAAGGAGAGAGGGTCGGGAGACAGATAGGATAGAAAGTGGAGTCAAGGGCGGCCCCACACCAGTATCCCCCACCGCTCGCAGGGGAACACATATCTCGGAGAGTCGAAGAGGAGGAGAAATGGAGCCAGACCGACCACAGTAACTTATGTTTATCATAGGTATCATTGGTAAATGCAAGCATTTCCTCCATACGCATGGTATCATTAAGTACAGAAACCCACATGGGCAGGGATGGGGGAGTGGCCTTTTTCCAAAAGAGAGGTATCAATTGGGGGGCCGCGGATAGAAAGAAATGTAGCAGACTTTTCTTCTGCGCAGCCATTGAGCAATTTCTGGTGAATGGGCCAAGGACTCACCATAGATCCTTTCATATACAGCAAAGACCTGTCGCCAGAAGGGTTGTATTAGGTCAATTCCACCAAATATGGAGCTGTGTACCAACAGCTATAGTACAGCGCCAGCAGAGATTAGTTGTAGAAGGAAATATTTTTCTTGGGAATAGCAAGAAATAGACGATTTATGAGTGAAGTGGAATGAGGTGAATCAGTCCTCAACTGATATGTCTTTACCTATGTCTCGAGCCCACGCCTTGGTGTAGGGAGGGAGTTTGGAATGAAGAACATTGTGAAACACTTTATAGAGGGAGGCTAGGACATGTCTCAATGGTTCAGAGAGAGAGCTCAAACTCAGTGAGTGGACGGTGTGTGTTGAAGGAAGAGTATAAATGTTTGCAAAATGAGGATAGATGTAAAGTGGTCAACCAATTCTTAGGTCCACCCTGAAGGAGTGGGAGATCCGATTGGGGGCAAATAAAGTTTTGGGCTACAGGCCAGGATGAACGTGTAAAGGGACCAATAATAGAAGAGCCCATCCCTGAGGAAGAGCAGGGTTATCAAATAGGGATGATAAGGGAGAGGGATCAGAAGATAAGAGAGCAATGATGCCTGTTGATACCACAAGCGCAGTAAAGCCACAGTTAATGGGGACAGGATGGGAAAACGCCGAAGGTCCTGGCTATACCCCATGGTGATGCCTGAAGATCAACCTTAGACAAATCTTGAAATCTTGTTCTATCATGCAAGAGGCTTAACGGAAGGGCCTGGGAAACCAATCAAGCATCCGGGCTAGTAACGTAGCTCTATAATAAAGCTCAAAGTCTGGTAAACGCACTCTGCCTCTGAGTTTCGGATAAGTAAGTAACCTATATTTTAACCCTTGAGAACCCTCGGTGCCAAATAAATCTAATCGAAAGGGAGCGTAACGGGAGGAAGAAACTCTTAGAGACAGCAATCGGCACAGTCTGAAAAATGTAGAATAACTTAGGTAAGGTGTCTTGAGGATGTTTATGCGGCCAAACCAGGGCAGAGCTGAAATGCCCCATGAAACCAGATCTTTTTGGATACGAGAAAGCAAGGGTAAGTAATTAAGGGAATGTAGAGCAGTAAGATCATCAGAAATCATGATCCCCAGGTACATAATAGCCTTTGGTCGCCATTGAAAAGTGAAATTTGAACGTAAGTTTGCTAACACATGGGCAGGTAAAGATATATTTAAGGCCTCCATTTTAGAGATATTAAGTTTGAAGTCCTGAAATAAACCAAATCTGCGGAATCCGTGGAAAAGACTAGGGAGTGAAATATGTGGCTGTTGGACGTAAACTAGAAGGTCATCTGCGTATAAGGATAGTTTGTGATGTGCAGAGGGAGTGCGGATGCCCAAGATTGAGTCATTAGCTCGTATGGCTCTCGCTAGATGTTCCATTACTAAGACAAAGAGAAGAGGAGAGAGGGGGCAACCCTGTCTAGTTCCATTCGATATGGTGAAGGGCGAAGAAACCATACCATTCACTAGGACAAATGCCGAAGGACGAGAATAGAGGGGCATAATCTGAGCGAGGAATAGCGAACCCAAACCTATCTGTTCCAGGGTGAGACGTAGAAAGCGCCAATCAACACGATCGAACGCCTTCTCAGCGTCAAATGAAAGGAGGCATGCCTTTAAGCCATGTTGCCTGATATAAGAGAAAAGATAGATTGTTTTAGAAGTATTATCTCTAGCTTCGTGACCAGGGATAAAACCGACCTGATCGTAGTGGATCAAGTTTGGTAGAAAATGGGAAAGGAGGTTTGCCAAACGTTTAGTAACAAGCTTAACGTCCACATTGAGTAAAGAAATTGGGTGACAGCTACCACAAAGAGAGGGGTCTTTACCCAGCTTAGGGATATCTGAAATATTGGCGGACAGGAAAGCGGTTGAAAGTGTGACGATCGTGGCGTCAGACCCCAGCCCTTCTCACAAAACTCGTGACCGAAGGACTAAATCTAAAACCGCGCTGTCACGTGCATAACAATGCCACGCCCAGCTGCACCCTGCACAAAGATTTTCCAGCTAATGGACCGCAATCTGTGCACTTGCAGCCTGGGAGCGATTGTTACTGGGTCAGGTTAATTATGCAAATAACCCTTCACACTGCCACCACCTCCTTTTTGTACAGAGAAAGAGGAAACTCTGAAATATTAGCAATAACACTATGATGTTGAATAATCGTCTGTATACCACTGTCACCGCAGGCAGGGTATATAGAGGTTTAAACACACACAGTAGCACTCTTCATAGACGGGTTCTTACACTTTCAGAAAGCAAGATTTATTACTAAAAGGTCAAAAGGGTGCAATAAAAATATTTACAGAAAAAGATGTAGCCAATATATATATATATATATATATATATATATATATATATATATATATATACAGAGAGCAATAACACAGCAAAGAGATAACAGAAAGAAGTTTAGAGAGATAAAGTACTTGCCAAAAGTCCTGATTTAAGCAGCTTTCAAGTGTCAGAGCAGAAGGGCCTTATCTCCCAGAGTTAGTTCCGATGTTAAAAGGGAGCTTCTTCAACTTCAACTCAACTCAGCTTAGCTTAGCTTCTGCTCCAAGCCGAACAGCTTTTCTAGGAACTCAGCAGGGTGTCTCTCTGAAGCAGAGAACCAATTGCCTCTTTTGGGAGGGAGTTGTGGGCGAAGGCCCCAGCTAGAACCAAAATCCCTTCCAAGTTGATACCAGGGCAATAACTTTCCCTGACTACATATAACATTCTATACTTGAGTAGATTAATCTGCAGAATCACCTGCCAAATGTCTAGATATGGAATATGACATACCTGCTGGGACAGTTAGGGAGATATAATTTTCTGCTCTCCTGTAGATGTCAGCTAGGGGGTGTAATATATCAAACGACATGTATTAAAGTGACCAGTCTGAATATATGCCAGGTTTTTATTTAAGTCTTTCATATTCCAAGATATAAAATCATAGGTGAAAAAGGATTTTGAAGTGTGAGTCTGTTTTACGACTACCTGGAATGTCTTTGAAGCCCAGTGAAGGACTGGTTTTATGGCTTTAAAATATCCCAGATTGAGAAGCTAACAGATATCTGGGCACCAGCTAGGCTGGGATTTTATAGCCCTGGAGCTCTCCTGCTGAGCCTGATTGCCTGTGACCTCTGCATCATACAGACCACGTCACTCAACAGAGAGGGAGGGGGGATGAGGGAAGCTGATTTGGGAGTAGAAAATGATAGACGATGGAGGCCTTTGCAAAAATGGAGGTTCGCATCCATCTCTGTGTGCACGATTGCTACAGAAGGCACTTTCAGATCATCAATAACATTAAAAGCTTGGGCTAGAAGCAGGGCCAGTTGGGCAGCGAATGTTTTGTAAAATTGTGGGGTAAACCCGTCCGGACCCGGGCACTTACCCGTTTCAGGGCCTTAATTGCCCCAAGAACTTCCATAGTCAAGAAAGGCTCCTCTAGATCCAATGCATCCTGGGCATCTAGAACAGGCAACGCCGTCTTTCTAATGTATTGTGATATAGCCGGAAGGGAGAAAACAGAAGGAGCATCAGGAGTCACCGAGGATAGATTGTAAAGTTGAGAATAATAACGCTCAAACGCAGAAGAAATTCATTTATTATACATCATATTTTTTAGATCCTTCATGGTAAGTCTCCCAGGTTTGAGTCTCGGGCTTTTTTCCTGCGGGGGCATATACTTTCTTATAGTACTAGTATTTACACTTGATTGGGGTTTTTTTGATCCCCCTCTTCATTTCTTTTCTGTTACAGTTCAATTTCTGCTATTCCTCTATATCAGAGTACTGACCCCGGGACTTCCCTCTTTTTCCTTCTACTAACAGTCCCAAAAAGTCCCTCTGCATTATGCAGAGAGGGATAGACCCACAGACCCCCAAGACCACCGGGGCCCTTCAAACATGTTCTTCTCTTTCTACACAATAATTACAGAATGTGATTAGTTACTGCAAAAACGACAGTTCTTTAGAGAGTTTTAACCACAACCTGCGTCAACTCACCATCACCTTTCATGCCACGTGTGTGCTGCTTCTCTGTCCCTGTTCACTCCTTTTTTTGGCCCACTTTCCCAGCCAAGGTTCCTAGATTAGGGTATAAGCTGTGGAGGTTCCCTCCTGTGTCAGGGGTCTTGGGGTATCTTGGGGTAACTTCCGAGGTAAGATGTAATGCGGGGGGGGGGGGCTCTCTGTATAACCCACCAGCTCCTTCCTCTCCAGTCGCTCCCCTGGGCTCTATGGCCTCCTCCACACAGGCACTTTCACGGGCACCACCGGAGCTCTGCAGTCTCTTGGATGTCCTTGCCTCCTCTTTCCACTCCTCACCGCCGGACCCACAGGGCCTCTCCAGCCTCTGACCCTCGGGCCCCGCCGGGCACCCACAGGCTCCACAGGTCCCGAGCGAACGATCGCAGACACCGCACAGGCCGCCACCGGAATGCCTGGCTACCGGGCTGCTCAGCCTCCCGGCCACCACGGTCCAAGGCTCAGTTAGACTCTAGGGCTTATCCCACGTGGGACTCGAACTTGCGTCTGGAGCTCCTTTGCTGAGCTGCCTCACAGCGCCATGTTTCAGCTCCCAGGTATCCAAATTCTAACATCTGGATTTCCAATTCTTTAGTGAAAATCCTGGCCCCAAGACCATGAACTGCATTTGTAGTATGCTCAATGTTACATTTAATGGCAGTATCCGCTAACATTCACTAACACTCAAAATGTTTATTATTTTCAAATTAAGGCTCCATGCACATTAGCCTTAAAAAAAAAAAGAGGAGTTTAGCATTTTTCTTGTAGAAGCAACTAATGTTATTCTATGTGTCCATGCACATTAGGTAGTCTAGAGGTGTTTTTTAAGCTCAGCATTTAGAGGCATAAAAAAAACCTTCTGTTTTGCATTCTGGAGAATATTTTTCGAGCAAAAAAAAAAACGCTAGTACAAAAAAAAGTTTTTTTCTGCAGAGAGTACTGGCATTTTTTTAAACTAGCATGCATGGAGCTTAATTTTCTTAGTCATCCATATCAGTGAAAGATCCACTGTAATATATCCTTCTTACTTGTACATTCTCTGCACATTACATCCTGCAAATTTAGATATTAGTATAATCTCCTCTTTTATGCATCCTGTGATTTGCTCTTTCCACCTGCTTTTGATAAACTAAAAATGCAGTGAAAAAATCGGTGCAAATGTTGTCAAATGAATTTGAAACCAGACATGCAAATTTGCTGTATCTGTCCTCTTTCTGTAAGTATTCTCTCAAGTCACTGACTTGGAACAAGCGTTCAGCCTGTCTTAAATTTTCAAACTCCTATCCTGGAGTAAAAATCAGTACAAGATACCTGGAGCCTGCATCTGATAAACAAATCAGCAAAGGTTGACATCTTTCCTTCCAACAAAAATAGATTTCATGACAGCAAACATTATCTATCTATCTATCTATCTATCTATCTATCTATCTATCTATCTATCTATCTATCTATCTCTTTAGTATATCAGCTTTGCTCAACAGTATGACTTCCTAAACAATAAAACAAAACTTGTGTTCAGCCATAAGACACATTTCTCTAGCTCCCTGGAGAGCCTGTAATCCCTTGAGATTTCTGTTATGCTGAAATATCTGTCTGTTTATTGGCAGCTGGCATTGATGAGGTCCCTGTAGAGAAAAATAAAGTTTTATTACTTATTTTTTTAGGCTACAGAAAATACAAAGTATTCTCTATTCTGCAAACTATGACTTAATTTATTACTCTGCGTTCATGTACTTTTCATGCAGCATCCAAAACTGCCAGCTTGGATATGCTGTGGCCATATTCTTTACATACAGCAGTATGCACAAAGGTAACCATAGATGTTAGATGGCAATCGCATGGTTTGGCAGCAATCCGTCATCTATGTTGGTTAAAAAGGCTCTTTTCAATTGCTGTTGTTTTATCTGATTCAAAAGAACAAAACGAAACCAGCGCTCAAATCTTCATGCAGACTAAAGGAAATTCTGAATGCCAAAACGTTGAGGTGCAGCCCTTCAGAGATCGGGAAATCTAGGTAATGGTGAACAAAAACAAACAAGGGTGCACTCCCATCGTGCATTAACGTGGTACACCATGTATTTATTTAAAAATAGTAGAAATATACTCACAAACCAAAAAGGTTAAAAACAGAACAGGTAATCTGTAAGGGCAGTCCAATGGATTCAAACACCTATACGGGATAGGCTATCCCATATAGGTGTTTGAATCCATTGGACTGCCCTTACGGATTACCTGTTCTGTTTTTAACCTTTTTGGTGTGTGAGTATATTTCTACTATTTTTCAATAAATACGTGGTGTACCACAATAATGTACGATGGGAGTGCGCCCTTGTTTGTTTTTGTTTTATCTGATGCTTACATTGTTTTGTTATGCCAGCCCTCCATTGCTGAACACTGTGTTGCTACTGTATCTGTACCACCTAATCTCCTTCCCTGTCGTCTTCCTTCCCTTTCCTCCTCCCTCCTGCTTCTCCCTTCCCTCTCATTCCCCCTACTTTATTCTTCCCATCCTCCTCGTTCCCCCCCCTTCCTTGGGCGGACACCAGCCTTTGGGTCACACCAAGTTCTTGTTTGGCTAGCTTTCTCAGGTTGTATCTTGGGTAAAACACAAAATATTACGGGGACACTAATTGTAGGACTCTTCTGCTTTAGGTTGTTGGAGTATGATGTATACTTTGTCATATACTGACCGCTTGGTTAGGTTTTATGTACCTCTGCTTGTCTGTACCACTGTACATCTTCAATAAATGCAACTGTTAAAACAAAAAAAGGAGTGACTTACTAATTAGGGGAGAAACCTGTCATGAAGACATCAGAAGACAGATCATGTATGCATGTCTAACCACAATGTATACTAGCAGCTTGTTTCAGACTACATGTTGCAGGTGTATGGTCTGTTTAACATTTTAATTTTGCTTTAACATGTTCCCGCCCGGCCTATAGCAGATTGATGCTCGGGTGGGACACTCGCCATTAAAACTGGGTGTCACATCCTGTCAAAATGAGCCACGCTGCGGTGTGATCACACAGCCAATGACTTATCTGTACATTGGCCTGTTGCCAGTGTCATATGACCACTGTGACGAGTCACAGCAGATCATGTCGATTGTATACAATGGATGGCTTCCTGTCATACCATCCATTGTATACAATTATGTTGAAAGCTGTGACTTGTCAAGGCAGTCACATAATACAGACAGGGCCAATCACAGCCCATTTGTATCACAAGATCAGCTTTGCCCAATCACAGCTAATCACAACAAAAGACTGAATCAGTTTCATTCAGTAACAATGATTGCAAATATCAATGACATCCATTGGTATTAGCAATCATAATGTGTTAAAAAAAATAATCCTGATCACTTGCCCAGAATAGTTCAATGTTACTATGGTAACGTTGTATTGCTTTGGTCACAGTGTGCTGAAAAATAAAATAGTAAAAAAAAGAAAACATTTAATAATGCAATAAAAGAAATAATAGAAACATTTCAAAAAAAAAAATACAAATTCAATTAATATTATTTTCACCAAAGAAATGTAGCAGAATACATTTTGACCTGAATTTATGAAGAAATGTTATTTATTTGCAAAATGTTATAACCGAAACGAAGAAAAGTGCATTTTTTTTTCAAACGTTTCAGGTGTTTTTTGTTTTATTTAGCAAAAAATAAAAAACTCAGTGGTGATTAAATACCACCAAAAGAAAGCTCTATTTGTGTGAAAAAAGTGGTAAAAATTTCATATGGGTACAGTGTTGCATGACCGTGCAATTGTCATTCAAAGTGCAACAGCGCTGAAAACCAAAAATTGGCCTGGGCCGGAAGGGGGTATAAGTGCCCGGTATTGAAGTGGTTAAAGTATAAAGTATTCATCAAGGCAGTGTTTATTGTTTAAAATTTTGTAACTCCTTTATTCTGTAAATGTATGATCGAACAATAATAGATGGGACACAAATATGCAGTTTAAGAAAAATTTATATTATGAGCACAAATATTCAAAATTATGTCACTTGACAATCTGTAATTTAAAAGTATAAAAGAAAATTGATCATAATGTAGAAATGCATCCAAATAATACAATCATTTGTGTGACTTAAATGGAATAAAATAGTCATTCAGGAAAAACCTTGCTTTAACTCCCTAGACAACTGCAATTTGTATATTAAGGAGTATCTAAACTGAAAAGCACAATTTTAACATACCGCATCTTAATAGTCCTTAGACATGGTGGCTGCACCTTTTTAAAGCTTTTTTGCCCTTACTTTTACCTGGAGATCAGGCCAGTAACACACTTCTTATCCTAGGGTGCCTACACTCAGTCACTGTGCTCTCTCTATGGGGAAGAAACATAACCCCCCCTCTGACAGCTGCATTGTCAACCTGTGGAGAGGGTAGTGTTAGATGGAACTGTAGGTTTAGATGGACTTTATATAAGTGACTAACAAAGTAAAGCCTAACTTCAGCTAGCTGGCTTTATACAGTTATAGAAACAGGATTTTTTTTCTTTTGGGATAAAGGTTTTACCTAAATTATTAAAAGCTGACAGTTGTAAGCACCGACTTCAGTGTTAAATGGTTTGTCTCAATCCACTAACTTCCATTTTTGTTGTACAGCTTGGTCTGTTAAAGGAAGTTAAAAGAACAGACTTACTGGCGGGATCAACAGTGGGGACTCAGAAAAAAAATGTCTGTGTTAAAGCTATTGACAAATTGTATCATATATTTCAGTTATGATTTTGCGCACAATGACAGCTGCAGGTTACAGACAAACAATTGTGAATCAATCAACATGGTTTTGAATCATGTTATCATCATCAAAGTCAATAATTGTGTCCACTGGAAATATGTATACAAATTCTCTTGCAAACAAACTCCTCTAAAGGTGTCATGCATCCCTTTCTTTCTCTGCACATAGCAGAGAGTAAAAGACATGTTTTTTCAATGTATTATAGTGTTTAAAAAATTAACTAATAGGCATTATAGTTATTTAATATTCATAACTAATTAATATTTTACATTCAATCCATAATATATATTATACTTAATTAACATTATAAGATAGTGTCCATTATTATTAGCCCATATGATCAGTTAGTTCATTATTTTAAATTTTAGTTTTGGATATAGTGAGAATAATTAAAACACAGTCACATTTTTTTCTTGCTGTTTTCCCATTAGGGAGATTTCCCTTCATTTCCTGCCCCATAAATATTGAAGGAAATAAGAAAAGATCTCAACAGTGATGGCCCTTTCTGGGACAAAAAATAGGACTGGGCATTTTAGACTGAACAGCCCATTTTTTTATTTAACCAAATTACAAATAATAACAACTATGATTTCTCAATGTCTTTTAGTGATATTTAGCTGGTATCAGTCACTGTAATGTATCAATCAATCAATTATGTAAATATCTGATGAGTACTGTGGTGTAGTACTCCCGCCAGACACAATCAATTCAAGTGAATGGAACTGCACTGCAACACATGTAATGCACAGAGTTTCAGCGTGGCATTTACAGGGTTAAAACAGGTTTTGAGGTTTACACACATGAAAAACTGTAAATTTCAGTGCTCAGAGGTCTACCGAAGAGGAAGATGACCACAAATGATGTATGACATACAGTGGATCATGAACTTCGCCAGGAATCTGTAGTAGATGCTGCCCTCCTCACCCAGGAAGTCTTGTGAAAACTACAAAAAGAACAAGCAGGAGGAAGCAAATGCCTGGTGCATTACCAACGATTTATTGTTCACAAAACATAGATGTCAAATGGATACTCAGTGAAGTGGAAAGTAAAAGCGCATAAAAACCACAAGATGCTAGAGCAAGGGGAATTGCATGTGGGCATGCAACCCAGCTGTACTGGCAAGCTGATGTAATTCGGAGGCGTACCTCCTTCCTCAGCTGGCGAAAAAGATTTGACAATATTAGTCATGATCAGCTTGGAGATCTGGGTTATGCCTGCCATAGCCCAAGCCAGAAAACTATATGGGGACTAGAAAGCTGGAGGGAACACTGGATTGCTGAGAAAGGTCATGAGAGGTTTACCTTTTGGATGCAGTCCTTCAAAGTAGTCATGGGCATCCCAGATCTGCATGGTGTGTTTCAGTATGGGGTTAGATATATGTGGTCTGTCCTCTTGATTGAACCATTTCAGTATGGGGTTAGATATATATGGTCTGTCCTCTTGATTGAACCATTTAATGCAAACGTGGTCACTCAATTGCTTCTAGAGCTACCCAAATTGGAGTTTCTTTTGTGGCATTGACTTTAGGCATCTGGGCTAGCTGAACTGCTTGCTAGTATTTGGCAATGCTCTGGAGACCTAAGACACCAGATAGTTTGCTACAGATCAAAACCAGAAAGCTTAGTTGATATTTGCAGTCATTCCAGACAAAGCTATGTATTTGGCATTGTACTGATCTAAGACTGTAAGCAACTTTACAAGGAAAGTATTTTTAATTGTGGAAATTCTGCCCACCCAGGAGAGTGGACATTTATCCCAGGTAGCCAAAAGAGACTGGAGTTTGTGCAACAAGTGGAGGGTAGGTAATTGCTGAGATGCTGGTATAGAGGTCAATATGGGAGATCCTTAGAGCAGAGCATTGGGCACTCATGGAAAATTATAACATTGGAGACGTTCTAAGTGTTGACCCTGAGACTGGAGATAGTGGAAAACAATGAAAGTAAAGATAGTAGCATTGGAAGGGTAGCTTTGCTTAGTACCACATTAAATCAAAAATGATGTGAACGAAAACTAGAGTATTTGTTGTATGCCTGTAAGGAGGTGGAGCAGGAAAAGATCCAAGTGCATAGGTGAGGGCCCAGTACCTATTTGGGCAAACGATGGGTGGGTTATGGCCTGGAGAATGAGTTGAAAGTATTTCTACAAGGAACAGTAGAAATGCAGGTATGTTTTTAGTTCTGGCCTGGTGAATAATACAGTATGTAAGATGCATCGTACATTGTCCCCTGATGGTAGGAGGGAATAAAGCCTACCTGATCCTTCCCTACAAAGGTGCCATTTGCAGAGTTAAGTTGTAGTGCTAGAATTTTAGCTAACAATTTGGGAATCAAAGAAATAGATAGGGTTTCTCTATAAACCTCTCACCTTTGAGAATGCAATTGAAGGACTAATGAAGGGATGAATTATTCCACAAATGTTTCCAGTAGCCCTGGTGAAGCCATCTGGACCTGACCATGTATTTCTCTTCAGTACTTTGATCCCTAGAAGAACGTTGTCTGAAGTAATATGTTAGTTTAACATTGCTCTGGCTTCAGTTGTTAACAAGGAAAGAGAGATCTGAGCAAAGATCTCTGAAAATGGGACTGTCTCCAAATACAATTCAGATATCCAGGTATGGAGCTCTTGTACTATCCTAACAGGATCACTGTGTAGTCCTGTCATGATATTTCTAGTCTGATCAGTTTGTATTTCAGTTTGTATTTCTAATTGAGAGTTTTTAGCCTACTGACCAGCAAGGTATCCAGTCTGTTAGCCTTCACAAACTCATGTTTGAACCTACGTCATTACTTATCTGCATTTTTTGAAAGCATTGCATCTATGCTGTAGTTCAAATCTTGCGTTTTCTAAGGCTTTTTTGACAGGTGTGGAGTCATTTTGAAAAACCATCATCACCAACTGGAAAACGTCTTGAGAGTCATTAGACTGAATGTTGTTTCTTTCTTTTTGTTCATAACACTTGCTATATAAAGGTCCCTGGGCTAGTGGATTTGTGCACTTCCCAGAGAGTTCATCGGAGAAATCTCTGGCATGGCATTATGGTGTATGTCATCTGAGAGCAAATCCTGGATAATTGAACAGAATAAAACATCAGTTAAGAGATAGTTATTCAGGGTCCAAGAGGTATCTCTATTTTTGGTGAGCAGAGATTTTAGTGTGAGAATGGTTCCACTAGTGTCCTCATGTAACTTGTTGATGGTGGTGAGAGGTGACATACAGTATTTGGTAATTTTTTTGGGTCACTTTTATTGTAATTGTGTTTACTTTTCCATAAATTAAATCCAGTGTATTCAGAGAGCAGGGTTTTTATTACAACACAGTAGCAAATAAAAGACACAGGTACTGTATGCATTTATATGAGTCGTTTATATGTGTCAGAAATGGACTCACCACTGGTGGTGGGACTCACCTGCCGTGTGGGCTGCAGTACCAGGGCTTGCCAGCGGGTGCTCTCAGCAGCCAGAGCTCACTCCTGCAATCAAGTCATCACCTGAGGCTGATTGCAGGAGGTGTATTTAAGGAGTGGCCAGGCCTGCAGTCAGTGCCTTGGTGTATGTTTCCCATGAGCCCCTGTACCTGCATCTTGTCTGCTTCCTGCCTGATCCTGTTTCTGCTTTGATCCTGACTCTGAACGAACTCCGCCTGTCCTGAACTCCGCTATTCCTGACCACTCTTCTGCCTGCTCCTTTGTGTCTTGTCTGCCCGATGGTTCCTGACCCGGCCTGCCTGACCACTCCACCTCACCAGCCCTGACTGCTCTTGTCTGTGTTTATTCCGTTATCAGTTGGAGGTTTGGTTTTGTTATATTGTATGTTTTATACTTGTGTATAACCTTTAATAAATTATATTGTTACACCATACTTGAGCCTGCGTTTCCCTGTGTCAGTTCACGCATCTCTGGTCTTACCGGGATCCCTGACAATATGTATTCATAGGACATTCATACACGTGTGTGATGATTTTAAATGGTATAATAAACACTGTGTATTTACTTGGATTTAGGTACATTCTGTTTAGCTGTGTTTAGAAAGAAATGGTGGGCAGATTGGTTACTCTGAACACCTAAAAAGACATTTAAAAGAGGTACCCAGAGCAGGAAAAATTGATCTTGGAAGTATAAAGTTTGTTCATACTTTCTAGATCAATCTCTCCTGCATTGAACAAGAGAAACGCAAGAGGCCCATATAGATTAGCCATAGAATTGTTAACCATGGCATACTGGCTCTATTAACTTTGCCCTGAGAATAAAGGTTTCAATGATCTCTCATAATTATTGTTATACAGGATTTATACAGTATAGCACCAACAGTTTGCACAACGCTTTATAACATAAATGGGGACAGTACCATTACAATACAGTTTAATAAAGAAGGAACAGGAGGGCCCTGCTCTTAGAGCTTACAATCAAAAGGGAGGGGGAGGTGGTACAAAAGGTAATAGCTGCAGTGGATGGTATGATGGAGGTGACTCAAGTATAGTTTTTAGGTGGAGGTGAGGTAGACTTCCTTGAATGGATACGTTTTCAAGGATCGCCTAGAGGCTGCAGGGTAGGAGCTGACCAGACACACTGGGGTAGAGAGTTCCAGAGGATGGCAGAGGTTCTGGAAAAGTCCTGGAGGCGAGCATGGGAGGAGGTAACAGGGGAGCTAGAGAGCAAGATGTCTTAGAAGGGGATGTTTTAGATGATATTCGCAGATGAGGTTGGTGATGTAGCTGGGGTCAGTGTTGTGGATTGCTTTGTACATTGTGGTTAGTATTTTGAATTTTTTACCTTGGGCTAGTGAAAGCCAGTGTAATGATTGGGAGAGAGAGGCAGCAGTCACGGATCTTTCAGCAAGGTGTGTAAATCCAGTAGCAACATTCATAATAGACTGAAGAGAACAGCCTGTGTAAAGGTAGGCCAGTGGGGAGGGAGGTGCAGGAGTCAAGGCATGATATAACCAAGGAGTTAAAAAGTTGTTTTGTGTTGTTAGTCAGAAGGAGCAAATTCTGAAAATGTTGCGGAGGTTAAGGCAGCAAGATTTAGCAAGTAATTGGATGTGGGACCCGAAAGAGAGGTTAGAGTCTAGGATTACACCTAGCACCCTGGCATGTGTGGAAGGACCAATGGTTGTGATGTTGATTGCAATGGTGAGATTATGAGGGGGGATCGGGGAGAAGGAAATATTGAAAGCTCAGTTTTTTAAAAGATTGAGTTTGAGGAAGTAGTGTGACATCCATACTGATATGTCAGTATGTTTGTGATAGCTGAGGAGATTGAGGGGATGAGTTGGGCAGTAGAGAGATAGATCTGGATGTCATAGGTGTAGAGGTGGCATTGGAAACCATTGGAGGTTAGCCAGGAAAGAACCCATCAAAGTGATAGACCAATAGTACCGAGGAGGAGGGGCATTTTGTAGGGATTAAGCAGCTTCTCAAACAGTCTTGGCAGTGTTATAGTTTGTCCCAGCCCATTACAGTAACTTTGTTATTGGACAGCTTGGTCTGCATTTAAATGTATAGGAATATTTAAACAAGAACAAGCCCAATACTACCCAGAAATATCAAAACTTTGACTCTTTATTTCAGGATACCTGCCTTTATACTGTTGGCATCTTTTTGTTTTCTTAAAGTGATACATTTCTTTTAACTAACTTTTAACCTTAAATGTAACACCTAAACTTAACTCCCAACACTAACCTTAATCCTCAGGCAACATTTATACCATTACAATAATTATTTCTATATTATCATGGCTGTGTGCTAAAATGAAATGATCCATGTCACTGGTTTACTAATGATATGTGCCTAATGCATATTTAATGAACTTAAATGGGCATGAACTTTAAACAAGGTTCTTCTTTTCTTGAAAGAATAAGCTAGTGATTTTAGATATAATAGAAGTTACAGGAAGTGATACACCAAAATGAAAGACATAAATCAGCCTTTTCAAGGGCAAACACAGTTGTTATTCAAGTATTCATTAATGAGAATTTTGCAGAATTAAAATAGCTTGTTCACATTTAATTAGGTTTTTTCAGCCTAGCTAACAGAAAAGGTAGGTTCAATAACACCAAATAGATGTTTCACCCCTCATATATTGAAAAAAAAAAAAAAAGTAAGAAAAAGTTTACTTGGCAGATATGTATTCTGCAAACTGAATGTATTCATGATGGAATGTACATTGATATTCCCGTCCATCATATTCAAGAAACATGTATTTTGTGTGGCTATCATCTATTTAATACAAGGGTCCAAATTTATTTCTGAGTTGTCTCTAGTAGCTGATAATTTGTAGGCTGCAGGTCCAAGTGATGAATGCAAACTGAAAACATGATATCAGTCATACCAAGGACATCTGAAAACCAATATGAAAGATTACTGATTATTACTTGTCAATATAAAAAAGATAAAAGACTTACCCTGTTATACAGGATTTGTTGCACCAATAATTGGTATTATAAACCCAGAGTTTGGTCAATAAGCCATTGCTTCCAATGCATAAGTCACCAAAAATGACCAAATTCCTAAGGAATTGTGGAATGTCTTTGAGTCATCAGTAGTGTGTAAATTCCTAGGGCCTTAGCTGTCAGCATTGTCCCTAATAAAGCAATCTCTTAGTCAAATTTCTCTTGCTGCTGTCTATTTTATAGACATGTGCAAAATGAAAAAAATTATATTCTAATCTTTTCTATTCAATTCTAATGGATTCTAATCTTTTCTATTCCTTTATTTTCTATTTTGTTCTATTTTACTCTATTATTTTCTACTGTATTCTGTTATATTCTTTTTAAATTATATTTAGTTTTTTCATCTATTCTTTTCTATTCTATTCTATATCTTTATTTTCTGTTCTATTTTATTCTATTCTTGTTTTCAAATTCAAACTTGTTTTCGAATTTGAATTAGTTTTTCAAAATGTGTTTTCAAATTTGAATCGATTCGAATTTCGAACAAATTTCTTTTAGTTATTTCAGATTCGTTTAAATTTGTTACTACTGTAATTCAGAATTTGGATACATCTGAATCTCCGAATAACGGAAAATTCTTCTGAATTTTGATTCGGAACAAAGCAAACTGCACATGTCTACTATTTTACAATGACTGACGTCTACTCTCAAGTGAGTGCAGTGAGTATTGCACCTATTTTGTATAAGGGACAGAATGACTGTATTCAATATTCTGCATCAATAAAAATATAAAAAGCTGGCAATACACTTGGGTAGAGTTGGTGCCTGTTGATATCACACCCTTCTGCCGTGATAGGTAGCAGCATTTCTGTAAGTGCATTGCCACCGTTTGTAAGTTTTTATTTATGCAGTTTTAATAAAAAGCTTTTACATACTACAGTATGAGAGCTTCTTCCCTAGTTCTGTTTGTTGTGGCATGGCACTGCTTTATATTTGTGGTGCTGGGTCTCCATTGGAAGTCGACTGGCGGTGACTGAACTCTGCATGGAGTGAGTGATTCATCCAACCTGGGCATTTTACGCATGCTGATTTTCTCTGACTGGGGCTACAAATCGCAACTGATGGGGGAATGAGCTACGCATGGAATAAGAGATCCTCCCAGCCTGGGATGGTTTATGCATATTGTTTGCCTCTGATTGGGGCTATACATCTCAGAACTGCATTTACTCTGTCTGTTAGCAATTTGCATATATTGATCCCTTGCAAGTTGCCTCACTACCTATTAGCTCAGACTTTGATAACCACTTTGGGATTGATTTACTAAAACTGGAGCACTCAGAATCTGGTGCAGCTGTGCATGGTAGCCAATTAATTTCTAACTTCAGCTTGTTCAATTAAACTTGGATAATACAACCTGGAAGCTAATTGGTTACTATGCGGAGCTGCGCCAGATTTTTCTCTATGCAGTTTTAGTAAATAATCTCCATTGAGTCTATATATTGATATATATATTGATTTTTGCTGAACCTTTTGATGGATACTTTTTTCTTACTTTTGTGATATTTGTGTTTGACACTGTTTTCTGTTTTTCATGCTTTCTTTACAATGTTTTATTTTGGGTTGCATATATTGTTTCTTTGATATAGTTAAATTATTTGCACTATTCATCACATTATTATCATTTCTCTTTAAGGTGCTTCATTTACCCTATATCTGTTAGGAATTTACATATATTGATTCCATGCAAGCGCCTACCTATTCGCGCAGATATCAATATTTATTTTAAGCATAATACAGTAGAAGTTCAGAGGTAAGGGCAGGTAGTGGGCAAACCTAATCGAGTAAACTATCAGAGGTCAAGTCAGGAGGCAATCCAAAAGAGTAGTTAGGGTACAAGGCAGAGGTAAGCAATGATGAAGAGAAGATTATGGCTGCCTCCTGCGAATAGGAAGGGAAAGGGCATTACATCCATTGCACTGAAATGGAGATAAAAGCTAGTCCCAGATGTCAGGACTTGGAATAAGAGTGTGATCCTGACTCATTCTCCTAACATTACCCCCTTTTAAGGATGGACCCCAGGACCTTTTGTGGCCAGTTTGTCAGAATAAAGATGATGAAAACGGCAGACCAGTTTGCGGGAATGGAAAGAGGAGGCAGGAACCCAGAAATTTTCCTCGGGAACCTTTCACTGGACAGGATACTGGATCAAATTGTTGACTTCCCTGGAGTTCAAGATGCAGATGGGCAGGTGCGGGTTGTTTTCCCCACTGCAGGTGGCACTCAAATCAAGTGGCACTTCAGCTTGAAAAGGAAAATGTCTCTCTATGATTTCCGTGGAGTAGCTTTCTGGTTGGCTACGCTGTGCCTATGTGACCCTCGGTGGCCATCTTGGGTCAACAGTGTCTATTTAAGCCCCTGACCCCAGGTTTTGATGTGCATCTGGTGTGTAGCTAGTGTAGGGAGCAGGGGCGGACTGACAACTCATGGGGCCCCCGGGCAATAGGGGATCATGGGGCCCCCGTGTCCTTGCCCAAACTCAAAAAAGCATATGAAAAAGGTACCAGGGGCATCTCATGGGGCCCCCTACTGATGCTGGGCCCTCGGCAGTGCCCGAGTTTCCAAATGGTCAGTCCGCCCCTGGTAGGGAGAGAGATCTCTCTTGTTAGTGAAAATAACTAGCATTAGGGAAAGGTTCCTGATGAGGAGGGAAAGATTAGAGACTTAGTATCCTGGAAAGAATCTTCCCTTTTGGGACCTGTCTGTTTCAGAGGGTGAAGACAGGCCACGCTTCACCCTCTGAAACAGACACCATCAGCACCTCTTCTCCTCTACATCAGACTACATTGAACTATGAGTTATTTCCCTAGCAGTGCTCTCCCACCTGGGTTTTTGTAACGTTGGCATTCTGTTTAGTACAAGTTCCAAGTTTTACTACAACTGGACTCTGTATTTTCTGTCTGCACGACGTTGCACCTCTTCACACTTGGTGGTAGTCTGCAGGGTATGTCCCTGGTGGTGCAAAAGGAGGACTGGGCTCCAGCATGGCTTTTCTTAGGTTGTCCTTGGCCCTGATACCTACAGGTGAAACTCGAAAAATTAGAATATTGAGCAAAAGTTAATTTATTTCAATAATGCAACTTAAAAGGTGAAACTAATATATGAGATAGACTCATTACATGCAAAGCAAGATAGTTCAAGCCGTGATTTGTCATAATTGTGATGATTATGGCTTACAGCTCATGAAAACCCCAAATCCACAATCTCAGAAAATTAGAATATTACATGCAATCAATAAAACAAGGATTGTACATAGAACAATATCAGACCTCTGAAAAGTATAAGCATGCATATGTACTCCGTACTTGGTTTGGGCCCCTTTTGCAGCAATTACTGCCTCAATGCGGCGTGGCATGGAAGCTATCAGCCTATGGCACTGCTGAGGTGTTATGGAAGACCAGGATGCTTCAATAGCGGCCTTCAGCTTTTCTGCATTGTTCGGTCTTATGTCTCTCATCTTTCTCTTGGCAATGCCCCATAGATTCTCAATGGGGTTCAGGTCAGGCGAGTTTGCTGGCCAATCACGCACAGTAATCCCACGGTCATTGAACCAGGTTTTGGTGCTTTTGGCAGTGTGGGCAGGTGCCAAGTCCTGCTAGAAAATGAAGTCAGCATCCCCATAAAGCTTGTCTGCGGAAAGAACCTCCAGGGAGGTTAATAAACCAATCATGTTTTAGCAAAAAAAGTTTTTTGTTTTTGCTTATGGCTTATGATTTGGTGTTTGAAGCGAACACTGGGCACTCCTTTTTACTATAACTATACTATACTATATATGTACTAATTTGCAAATTGACTATTCACATCCCCTACTCCTTTAGTAAAGCAACCCTACTGTGTTCCATCATCCTTGTAATTTGAAAGCTTTTAGAAACTGGACACAAGGTTCAATTCCTTGAGAGAAGTGAATGCATAGGTAGACACATATGATGTTTTCTATCCCAAGAGGAAGCTATGATCACATGATTACATCAATATTAATAGTAATATATACAGACCCCTCATTCATAAATAACTGTATTCCCTTACTACTGCTTTGATCTCTTTGAGCGTCTGCTCGTGCTACAGTGACCTGAAAAATAAAATATGTTTTCCTGCTTCTCTGTTGGTGCTACCTGAATGCTGTTAGCTTCAGAAAAAAAAAGAAAAATTATATATATACTGTATATATAGGCCCTTCCCAAATTTTACCCCTCTGTTGTTTAAAACTTTTCAGCCATTTTTAAGTCATGCAGTAAGAGTGTAAAATACTTTTTGATCTCCCCATCTTCCTGTGACTATGCTGCCTACAGGCTCTTTATCTGTTGAGTATAGTCAGACACTCCTGTTATTGATCCACCAGCATGGCTATGTGCTATATTCTCTACCATTCTCTGTGTGCAGCACACATCCCAGGTTGTGGGCGGCTCTTGGAAATTGATTGACAGCACCTTCTGTATAGCAGTCACATGGTTACTGTAAAAGAAGTGAAAAAAAAGTATTTCACTTTTTTGGTGAATAACTGCAATAATTAATTGAATGTTTAACTGAAAATTGCAGCCAGAGATGAAATGAAGCTTAAAATATTTTCTTCTAACACATTGTGCATACCCAAACTACTTTAATTGGATTGCTCTATTAGCAAAGCATATTTAGGTTAAATTCACAAAGCTTTAACACAAGAATAAAGCTTTATACATATGATGAGAATATCAGATGAAAGATCGATGTTTTTGTTTTGTTTTTGCATACTAGTCTCATATCGAAAATGAATAGGCTACTAAAGTTGCAAAAACTCTCGTAATACAGAATACAACTTCGGAAGTAATGTAATGTATTGTAATATATTCTTTCGTTTTTGAGCATGCGCGGTCATAGTCACTAGATTTTTTTTACAGGTGAATACTGTATTGATTGGATGAAAATCATTTGTTCTGGTATCGTACAAGAAAAATTTTCATGCTTGTCCCTTCAGATAATTTTGCATGAATTGTCACAATTGCCTCTCTAAAGCTGTGTACTAACAATCAGATTATTAATGATAGCTCAGAAAGTGGTATTTTTCATCCAATGTTCTCATTGTGTGTACTAGGCTTAAGGCTCTCTAATTTAGTCACGTGTCTGTAATTGTTAAATCTCAGTTGAACTCAGCTGAAAATAACTGTTTAAAAAAGTATCCTTATCCTGGCGTGTTGCTTTGTGAATTAAGCCTGTTCACCGGTAACCTCTTGTAGAAACATAGCAGCTCCAATAATGGCAGGACATTCTACTTTTCCTTCCCCAAAAAATCTTAAAACCCTATAAAACATAATTTTATAGGACCCAGATTTACTAAATTGTAGTTATAGAAAAATTCACATCATTACTATTAACATTTCTACCTACAATTACACTGTTCTCTATTTACATGCAAATGTAAACATATATTATGATATATTCACAACAGTTGTATTTTAATTTGTTTTAAAATGTTAAATAATACAGAAAAAAGTTATACTAAACAAGTGGTATTCTTTCGTGGCCTTCATAACTTTGGGGAGACCTTCCAAGTCAGTAAGTACATTTTAAGAGATCATACTTAACATATATGTGATTTTTCAAAAGAATCATTCCAAAATTTAAAAACATTAGCAACGACACTTAGATGATATATTACTGTCTTTTACCACAAATCCAACTGCATAATATGTACCATGTTTATTCACAGGATATCTATTTCTGTATTGATTTGCAGTACATAGCATTGTGTTTCGAGGTCAACGCCTTGTACAGTTGTAAAGAATATGAATAATTTGCCCAAGATCGAGCACTACTGAAAGAAAGAAAGGTCAGACAAGGTTTTGCTTTGTAGCAGGTCGGCATCTAATATAATTGTTTGAGATTGTCAGCATCAGATGAGTAAGCAGATAGCTCTAATGGTTTTTAGGACTCCTTGCACCCTTTGCAGACGATAGCCTCATTGGAATAAAGAAGATTTAAACAGCCCTTGCAGCATGAGAGTCTCTGGTAAAGAGTAAATGAGCTTCCTATGGGAGAAAATTTTATTTTTGCATTAATGAAAATGAATGGTGATTAAAGGAGGTATATCTAGAACGTCCCAGAGGAGCTGTGAACAGCAGAAGTTTTTTTTCCTCTACTCTCACACTTATGCAGAGATTTGCAACATTCTCATTATGATTGTTATAAATTCTACACTAATATTTCCTTTGGGTCTTTAAAATAACTGGCACAGCATTCTGAATGAAATGCCATTGACTGGTCTAACTCTCCTGAACAATGCAATTCTAACTTTCAAGTCCTGTTCCTATCATTTAGGAGTGCTAATAGGTAAATCATATGACAACTGGGATATGTCTTCTCTCCACTAACAATTATTCTCTTAGCTAAAAATTATGTTATTCCCCTGGAAAATCATTAGATCACAAGAACATCAAACATTTTAAAGTGTATCTAAAAGCCAAACTTATTTTTTACCTTGGGGAATGGGGGGGATTTTCCCCTCTCCCCCTGTTAAAACCGTACAATTTTGATATTTCTCAATCTTTCTGCTACAGGAGCGATGGTCACTAGATGTAGTATAAAGAGTATATCTCCCTAATCTGGAAAGGATAAATACTTGTGAATGGTTTAAACCCTTTCCCAATCTTCCTAAAACAATACAATTTGTTTAGTTTTTATGTATTTACTTGAAGTGCTTGTAAGCCTTTGACATGACATATGAACAAAGTACATCCCTTTAAAGTGTGTGCTTGTCTCAGTTAAGAGCACCAAGTGTCATTTCTCTCTGTTTTTCTGACACCAAGAGAAAAAAAGGTGATAGGGAGAGCTCTCCAGCACAGAGCATGCATACAGTGCTCAGCAGGCTCGGACTGGGACAAAAAATAGGCCAGGGCATTTTAGGCTGAGCAGCCAATTTTTCCAAGGGGGGGGGGGGGGGGGGGATTTCGCGGGACAGTTGGTGATGGAATATTCAGAGTCACGGAGTCGGTCCTCCGCACTGTACTGTAAAGGAGCACTGTGGTATTGATTACAGTGCCCCTTTACAGTGCAGTCCCCTTTATATGATAATGCCCCTTTAAATTACAGTGCCTGTAGAGATCTAATCACAGTGTCCTATGTATTCAAAGAGATCGCCCAATCCAGCAAAGAGACATCCCAATCCAACAAAGATATATTCCCATATAGCAAAGAGACATCCCAATCCAACAAAGATATATTCCCGTATAGCAAACAGACATCCCAATCCAACAAAGATATATTCCCGTATAGCAAACAGACATCCCAATCCAACAAAGATATATCCCCGTATAGCAAACAGACATCCCCATATAGCAAACAGACATCCCCATATAGCAAACAGACATCCCCATATAGCAAACAGACATCCCCATATAGCAAACAGACATCCCCATATAGCAAACAGACATCCCCATATAGCAAACAGACATCCCCATATAGCAAACAGACATCCCCATATAGCAAACAGACATCCCCATATAGCAAACAGACATCCCCATATAGCAAACAGACATCCCCATATAGCAAACAGACATCCCCATATAGCAAACAGACATCCCCATATAGCAAACAGACATCCCCATATAGCAAACAGACATCCCCATATAGCAAACAGACATCCCCATCCAGCAAACAGACAGCCCCATCCAGCAAACAGACAGCCCCATCCAGCAAACAGACAGCCCCATCCAGCAAACAGACAGCCCCATCCAGCAAAGAGACAGCCCCATCCAGCAAAGAGACAGCCCCATCCAGCAAAGAGACAGCCCCATCCAGCAAAGAGACAGCCCCATCCAGCAAAGAGACAGCCCCATCCAGCAAAGAGACAGCCCCATCCAGCAAAGAGACAGCCCCATCCAGCAAAGAGACAGCCCCATCCAGCAAAGAGACAGCCCATCCAGCAAAGAGACAGCCCATCCAGCAAAGAGACAGCAAAGCGACATCCTGCCCAGCAAAGAGACATCCCATTCAACAAATAGACATCTAGTCCAGCAAAGAGACAGCCCATCCAGCAAAGTGACATCCTGCCCAGCAAAGAGACAGCCTGTCCAGCAAAGAGACAGCCCCTTCAGCAAAGAGACAGCCCCTTCAGCAAAGAGACAGCCCCTTCAGCAAAGAGACAGCCCCTTCAGCAAAGAGACATCCCGTCCAGCAAAGAGCCATCCCGTCCAGCAAAGAGCCATCCCGTCCAGCAAAGAGCCATCCCGTCCAGCAAAGAGACAGCCTGTCCAGCAAAGAGACAGCCCATTCAGCAAAGAGACAGTCCGTCCAGCAAAGCAACATCCTGCCCAGCAAAGAGACAGCTCTTCCAACAAAGCAACATCCTGCCTAGCAAAGAGACATCCTGCCCAGCAAAGAGACAGCCCATCCAGCAAAGCGACATCCTGCCCAGCAATGAGACAGCCCATCCAGTAAAGCAACATCCTGCCCAGCAAAAAGACATCCTGCCCAGCAAAGAGACAGCCTGTCCAGCAGAGACAGCCCGTTAAGCAAAGACACAGTAAAGTGACATCCTGCCAAGCAAAGAGACATCCTGCCCAGCAAAGAGACATCCCATTCAGCAAAGAGACATCCAGTCCAGCAAAGAGACAGCCCATCCAGCAACGTGCCACCCTGCCCAGCAAATAGAAAGCCCATCCAGCAAAGAGACAGCCCATTCAGCAAAGAGACATCCTGCCCAACAAAGAGACAGCCCGTTCAGCAAAGAGACAGCCCATCCAGCAAAGAGACTGCCCATTCAGCAAAGATACAGCCCGTCCAGCAAAGAGACAGCAAAGCGACATCCTACTTTCCTTTCAGAATCAACATTTTCTATGGGACACTATACTACAAAATACTCCCACAAATGCAGGCCACTGATTGCAAACAAGATTTGTTAATTTGCACACACAAAAAATTATTTTTCCTAACAAATTCATTCAAGACTATGTTGCATAAATGAATACACCCCAATGAAAGTCTTAGGAGCAAAGCTACATTTTAGACAACAAAATCCTAATTAACAAGAATGGACCAGATGAGTCTACTGTAAATATTCATTAAACAGGTGTCCAGCAGACAGTTTATTATAGAAGGGCTTTACTTAACAAAGAAAACCCCTTCCCATTTCATGCTGTCAGCAATCACACCACATGGAAGAGAAATGTCAAAAGGCCTGAGAAAGAAAATAATTTATTTACACAAGAAATATGAAGGCTAAAAGAAGATCAACAAATCTTTATCAGTCAGAATACTATAGCAAAAGTGATACAAAAATGTAACAAAGATAGAACTGCAAGCATCTCACAGAGATGTCTAGGTCATCCATGGAAGTTAACACCTCGATAGGAGCGTCTTCTGATGAGAAGGGTTGAAGAAAATCACCATGCAAGTTCACTGCAGTTAGCTAAAGAAGTAGAAAGCCAAACTGGGCTGATTGTTTCCCCTGACACAATACACTTCAGAGGAATGGCATGCATGGGTGCCTGCCTAGAATTTCCCAGGGCCCATGCTGAAAAAGAAGACTACTGGGACTCTGTACTCTGGAGTGATGAGACCAAGATAAATGTTTTTGGAACTAATGCTTCAAAATTGTATGGTGTCACAAAGGTGAGGATTACACAGAAAAATGCACGGTGCCTACAGTGAAACATGGTGGTGGCAGTGCCCTTCTGTGGGGCTGCATGAGTGCTGCTTGTGTCTGGGAGCTGCATTTCATTGATGGTATCATGAATTCAAAGATGTACTGCTCTATATTGAAAGAGAATTGCAACCATCACTCCGTGCCCTTGGTCGTCATTCACTTTTACAATATGACAATGATCCTAAACATACAGCTAAGGCCACTCTTGCATTTTTGAAGAACAGGGTGAAAGTGATTCAGTGGCCAAGTATGTCTGCTGATCTGAACCCAATCGAACACCTATGGGGAATTCTGAAGAGACAAGTTGAGCATCACTCTCCATCCAGCATTCAGGCTCTAAAAGAGGTTGTTCTTGAAGAATGGAAAAAAATAGATGTTACAATACGTTGCCAACTTGTTCATTCCATGCCTGGAAGATTTGGTGCTGTCTTTACAAATAATGGAGGTCATACAAAATACTAGATGTCGTAGGTTTTGTTGTGGGGTGTATTCACTTTTGCATCAACTAATTTGAGTAATACTGAAGATTTTGACATCTAAAGTTATATTATTAACCTTACTTTCATGCAATGAGCTAAACAAATGTTCTATAAAACTCAGTTTTGACAAAATTTTGGAAATTGTTCTTCTGCTCATTGAGATATAAAAATTCACGCACATTAAAGTCCAAATAAAATCTCTTATTACAACACCACTGTGCTGTCTGTATTCACAAACTTATTCTTCTATTGTCTTTGTGCCATACAGTGCCTCCACAAATAGGTGAAAACCCTGCTCACCTCACTCTTAGACCTTATAAACAGATCAAAATGTGCTCATCTCCTCTTAGTGTGTACACCTGTATACCCCGATCAGAACTTCCTCCAATCTTCACCTTGGCACTGTTACTCCACTGACAATCTCTTACACCATATTATGGGAAATAAAAAGGTAGAACCACAGTGCTCTCCATTTAAAAAATTATTAGCAACCTGATAAAAACACACTTACATTATGTAAGAGAAATTCCAGCATGTATCTATTAACACAATTCATGGCTAATCACCCCACTCTCCTGGATGGCCACCAAGCCGACATCACAGGCTTGGCTCCTCCCACCTATATGCATTACACCACTCAGGGCTACTTAGGATGCCCAATCACAGGGCGTACAACGTATAGGTGGGAGGAGCAGAGTCCTTGACGTCAGCTTGGTGGCCATCCAGGAGAGCAGAGTGGTGAGCCATGAACTGTGTTAAAATAATATAAATGTGGTAAAATATTGCATGCAGTAAATCTTTTACAAATGTGTAATTCACTAAGAATTTAGCAATAAATAACTAATGCAATAAAATATTTTTATTGCTGTAATTATCGCATATTTTCATACGGTAATTTATTGCACAGTAACTGGTTGTTAAGGAAGTTAGCCACCCAGTCCTTAACAACAGATGACTCAGCAGCTGTCAGTGGGTTTCCCGATGACAGCTGAATGTAAAAAACAATAATTTTTGGCAATTATAAATTAATAAAATAAACACCATTCATACCAAGCCCTTTGGGTCTGGTATGGATTTTGAGGGGAACCACCACACCAAAATAAAAAAAAATGGCATAGGGTTTTCCCCCCAAATCCATACCAGATTCTTCTCTGAGCATGCAGCCCCACAGGTCAGGAAAAGGGGGGGATAAGCAAGTACCCCCTCTCCTGAACCATACCAGGCCACATACCTTCAACATGGGGAAGCACTTTGGGGCAGGGGGGCTCCCCCCAAAGCACCTTGCCCTCATGTTGATGGGGACAAGGGCCTCTTCCCTACAACCCTGGCCAGTGTTTGTGGGGGTCTGCGGGTGGAGGGCTTATTAGAATCTGGAAGCCCCCTTTCACATGGGGGCCCCAAGATCCCACCCCCCATGTGAATGAGTATGGGGTACATGGTACCACTACTTGTTCAAAAATAAATTACTGTAAAAAACCCACAGCAAATCAATGGTGGCACACCCCTTCTGAAGACGTACTAGTGTACGAAACGCGTATTGGAGGAGCCTGCAAGCTTTGATGTCACGCCGCCGGGTCACGGAGATCCAGTGGCCTCATTTGATCACCAGCTGGTTAGTGCTCATAACAAGTTGTTGCTGCATTTTTTCTGCCTATTGCTCTGACACAGCTGTTGGCATATGTTCAGCATTTATATGTAAGAGGATATATATATATATATATATATATATATATATATATATATATATATATATATATATATATATATATTTTTCTTTGCTGCTGCAGAATATCCTTCATTAAATTTTTCTGACATTACTACACTATGGGCATTTCCATTTGTTGCTCTGCATTGAGCATTTAATCCCCCAGAGCTCCCCCTGGTGACCATTCCACTGTACTGAAGAGGCTGCACCCGTGTCCTTAAAGTGGACCTCCGGTTTGAGAACATTTATCAAGACAGTGTTCATTCATCCTGGGCTGGCTCTATCCATGTCCTGAAAGGGACCCCCTGGCAGACCTCCGTTGTGTTGATACATTGCGCAATTTGTTTGCGCTTCCGGTGAGTGTGCATTTTATACATACCTTGCCCCTCACCGAGTCTTACTTCAACTACGACCGTGGGAATATTATATCACCTCTGAGCTCCTATTTTGTGGACTAACAACCCATTTATGAACATTGCCACCATAAATTTGTCTGAATTGCACCTAGCGCTGCACTTATTTTATTTACTATTGTGTTGCTAGCTGCGATTGGTCACAATGATCACATAGTACAGACAGGGCCAATCTGTACCATGTGATTAGCTGTGGCCAATCACAGCTAATCAAAACAATACATACTGAATGAATCAATTTCATTCAGTAAAAATGGTTCCTTATACCAGTGAAATTCACTGGTATAAGCAATCATAACACTGAATTGCTCTGGTCACAATGTGTTAAAAAATTGTAAAAAAAAAAAAAAATGGAATAAACAATTAAAAAATGGACAAATGGATTTTTTTTTTTAACATACTGTCACCAGTCAGTATCCTTGATCACTGCCACACCTGTTCTATGATGACACTGCACTACACTAACAGTATGTTTTAATTTCTTCATTTTCAAAAAAATTATGACAAAAAAAATGACAACTTCAGAAAACTCGCCAAGCCTCTTACTAAATACTTCAGACTGTCTACTTTAAAAAGAGGTCATTTTGGTGTTATTTGCAGTGTCCTGACATTTTTGGACCTCAAGAAATGAGATGGGCCGTCAGTAGTTCAGGATTGATCGATTTTCCGATAGATATACCATAGTTTGTGGACTCTATCACTTTCCTACTGACTAAATAATATACACTGGTTTGGGTTATTTTCAGCAAAGAAATGTAATAGAATATATTTTGGCCTAAATTTATGAAGAAAGATTATTTATTTGCAAAATGTTATAACAGGCACGAAGAAAAACAAGCTTTATTTAATTCTTTTTTGTTTATTTAGCAAAAAATGAAAAACCCAGTGGTGATTAAATACCATCAAAAGAAAGCTCTCTTTGTTTGAAAAAAAGATAACAATTTATATATTTCATATAGTGTTGCATGACCACACAATTATCATTCAAAGTGCATCAGCGCTGACAGCTGAAAATTGGCCCGGGCAGGAAGGTGGTGAAAGTGCCAGGTATTGAAGTGGTTAATGGTTTGTCCAAACCCTTTAACCACTACATTTGCAGGCCAGCTTGTTCTGGTGAAAAAAAAAATAATTTCAGCTGGTGATCAGGCTAATAAGTTTAACGGAAATAAACCTAAAAAAAAACTAATGCAGCCATCACATCTAAGAATTGGTAAGCTGCGGGGTATTTTTTCAGGGGGAACATGGAGAAACACAGTTCCAGCACCCCCAGCACTGAATGCATGTAATGACAAGGGGTGCTGGGGTGTACTGGAGGGTCTATTCATGCTGGGGTATTTATTGTTGCTGGGGGTATCTATTGTTGATGGACAGGTTTAATGTTGCAAAGGGATCTTATGTTGCTGGGAGGGATCTACTGTTGAGGGAGGGATCAATTGTTGCTGGTTGCTGGGAGATCTATTGTTGCTGGTGTAGTCTATGGTTCCCGGGGTGGATCTATTGTTGCTGTGGGAGCATTTTGTTGCAGGGGGTTTATTGTTGCTGGGGGAATCCATTGTTGTGGGAGTTCTATTGTTGTTATGGGTGTTTTTGCTTGCTGCAGGGGATCTATTTCACTGCTTTTATACTCATCATTAACACATTCCATACAAATCACTAAGCATCACAAAAGGATATTTGGTTTTGTTTTCTCTAAAAGGGATGGTATTTGCAGGTACAGTAGCTAGTGGTGGAACCCAGGGATGGTGCATTGAGATGGGTAGGGTGCAGAGACAAGGAGTGACTCAGAAAGGGGGAGTACCTCAGCCCTTTTTTCCCCAAGAAAAGGCCTGGCAAGCTGCAAGATAATTAATGTTTGCTTTTGGGTTTATTACAACTTTGATGTTATTGTAAAGGCTCAAGGTTTTTTACCTCCGTGTATTCTATGCATAAAGGTTAAAAAACCTTCTGTGGGCAGTAGTCCCCCCTGCCCTCCCTAGTACTCACTTGAGCCCCATCGCAATCCTGCGATGTGCACGAGAGTCTCAGCTCCCTGAGGTCTCTCCCTCCTCATTGGCTGAGACAGCTGTGGGAGTCATTGGCTCCCGCTGCTGTCAATCACAGTCAGTGAGAGAGAGGGGCAGAGCCGAACCGCAGCTCTGTGTGTGAATGAACACACAGAACAATGGCTTGAGAGCGAGCCTGCTTGGGTGCCCCATAGCAAGTTGTTTGCTCTGGGGGCACCTGGCAGGAGCAAGGGGCCAGGAGAGCCGAAGGTGGACCCGAGAAGAGGAGGAGGATTGGAGCTGCTCTGTGCAAAAGCACTGCACAGAGCAGGTAAGTATAATATGCTTGTTATTTTAAAATGTAAAAACCAATTGCCTTTAATATCACTTTAAGCTAGCAATACCTTTAGATTTCTCTTGTTATGTTCCACTGGAGAAATAATATAAATCAATTGATTTCCATGTCAACTCTAAACAGCGTGTATGAATGGATCTTCCCTGCTTGCTATTACTTTAACCACTTGACCTCTGGAAGGTTTTACCCCCTTCATGAGCAGATCATTTTTGGGTATTCAGCACTGCGTTACTTTAACTGACACTTGCGCACTGTACACAAATTAATTTGTTTATCATTTTTTTCACAGAAATAGAGATTTCTTGGTATTTGATCATCTCTTGGTTTTTTATTTTTTATTATATAAACAAAAAAAAGTCCAAACATTTTGAAAAAAAACCCCAATATTTTCAAATTTCTTATAAAACATATCAAATAAAAAAAAAATCGAATTTCTTTATAAATGTAAACCAAAATGTATTCTGCTACATGTCTTTGATAGAAAAACTAATCCCAATATGTGTTGGTTTGTGTGAAGGTTTTAGCACCTACAAACTATGATATATATACTGGAATATATGCAGCTATAAATGCTATATTGTAATGGTTGTATTCAGCGACTTATAATGTGTGGCAGACAATCTGCCGCTGACAGACACTATCTGGGAAGGTCATTGACTGACACTGATGTCGACAGTGAAACATGTAGTGATCAGTGATAATACTGTACACTGACACTGTGCTAATGACACTGGGTGGGAAGGGGTTAACATCTAGAGGCAATCAAAGGGTCAAAATGTTACTAAACCCACAACCGTAAAATCAGTTTGTATATGCAGTAAAGCATGCTTGTTATACTCATTGTGGAACCTAAGGGGTTAATTCTCCATATTGTTTAAAAAGGCTGTTTGAGCCTGATTTCTCTGATCCTCCTCCTCTTCCAGTGTCCTCTTGTATTTCCTGATAAGACATATGGTGCGGAGACACTCTGCACATGCTCAGTTTGGTGTGTATTGCTACAGAGGTTTTTTTTTTTCTTGGGAGAGTGCATGTGATCAGCACAGGGCCAATCAGCACTGTCCAGACTGAGGTCAGGGGTTTTGCATTCTCCTACCTAGAGCAAAATGAAAACTCCTCCTACAAGCTTTAACCAGTGCTCTGCTGGACACTGATAAAAGTCACAAGACTGTTTTAACTGCTGAAGAGAAAAGGTATTTAGCACTTTATATCTACTAAAATAATTGCACTTCCATGTTCTGTGTACTGTGGGAGACCAGATATAGTGAATGCAGGGTTCTGGGTTTAGTAACACTTTCACTGTGTGCCTAACAGTTTGTTTCTGTAAACACAGAAGTCGGTGTATGATTAGACACTGTGGATTTGCTGACTTCAGCCTAAATCATTGGCTGAAATCAGCTGCCAAACTTATGCTGTGTGCACTCACTGCACGGGTCAGCAGGGGGAAAGCACATGCACGCAGCCCAACCCAGAAGAATCAGCTAATGCACAGGTATGTGATCGTGCCTGCACCCGTTGCCCACTCATAGTATATTCACTGTGAGCTAGCAGCAGGTGGCTAAGTAGCCATCTGGACTCGCAGTTGATGAATACCCAAACAGTGACTGCATCTGATTGGATAGTTACAGCTACTGTATTTTCCACCCAGCAATTTTGACAAACGTCGATTGACAAATTGTTGTTTGTCCAGTTGGATGGTGCTCATAGGGCCACCCACAGCTCACATTTTGGTATGTTAAGCAGTAATCGGCCAACATTTGAGCAGTGTATGACCAGCACACGTGCGCTCTTTACAAAACATTATTTGAATATTTATATACTGAGGTGTCATAGGTCTGGGCATTCAAGACAAACTCCTGGAAAAATCTGTAATGCTATGTGGAATATGGTTTAGAATTATCTATTCTGCCATACCTAAGCATAATCAAGAACTAAATCATTCAAAAACACTAATACAGAATATTTGACTATATTACAATTACATGTTAAGATGTACCATTATTAACAGACAATCAAAACTTACTAACTCCTCAGCCACAGCAACTTTGTTCCCTTATAATGTGACAATAAACTCTAGGACCTATTCTATTTTATAACAGTTTGGAGATCTCTGGCTCTAGGAAGCCAGGGACATTCTTTTTTTTCCTATACATTCTGGAAGCTTCGTGGTTGCCTAAAGAAAAGACGAATATAATATCCGCTGAACTATATAAACACAGAAAAAGAACCAATCATATAATTTTGGATACAATGGGATCATTGACAAACTAGACTGTGACATGGTGGGAAATACAGTATGCAAGCCACTAACTATTAAAGCAGAGTTCCACTCAAGAGTGGAAGCTCCACTTATTTGTCTCCCCCCCCCCCTCCACTGCCATTTTTGTCACCTTTTGGGGGGGAGCGGATACCTGTTTTTGACAGGTACCCTCTCCCACTTCCGACTCAGTTCACCGCAGCGAAGTGAACCAGAAGTTTCTGTCCCTTCCTTCCTCCCGCAGTCTCCTGGGAACCTCCACAGGTCCCAGAAGACTGCTGGATCAATGAGAATGCACAGCACGACTTACGCATGCACAGTGGGCACTCGGATGTGAAGCCACAAGCTGTCATAGCCTGGTGCCCACAGTTGTAATGCCGGTCCCGGGGAGAGAAGAGGGAGAGAAGGGACACCGCGGGTGAGAACATCGCTGGACCCTTGGACAGGTGAGTGTGTATTTATTAAAAGTCAGCAGCTACAATTTTTGTAGCTGCTGACTTTTAATAAACACAAAACTGACTGGAATTCCGCTTTAACATATACCAGCAGGTAAAATAAGTATTGAACACATCACAATTTTTCTCAATAAACATATTTCTAAAGGTATATAGAAGAGTGCAGTGCTAAAATGAGCAAAGACAAGTAAACATACATATGAAAAAGTTCAAATGATAATGAGATCCAGAATAAAGTGACTCTTGTGCTCTGATGACTATAGGGTCCGGTATCCGTGCAATAGTGGTGAAGGTAATGTGCACTCACCGGACACGCATGTTATAAGTGCTTTGTGTATAATAATCCAGATGTCATCAGGTAATGGGTAGTCCTCCCTTTAATGTTAGGTAGTGTGAAACTGGTGTGGGTGGTCCTCTCCTTTAGGGGTCCCCCTATGAACCTGGTGGGTAGTATCCCTCTGGGTGGGCAGACCTTCACTGTACTGTGATGATTTAAAGAACAGGTTAAAAACAGGTTTTTGGAAAAGGGATACATGGCGGACAACCTGGATAATACAACGGATATTGTAGCACAACTGAATAGGGAAGACCTATTAAAAGACAAGGAGAAAGACAAGAAAGGTCAAATATGCCCATTTTTTACCACATATTCCAGGCAATATAGGGCAATTAATCATATAATTAATAAAAACTGGAAGGTACTAAAAGCTGATCCCATTTTGACTAAAATATTACCGGAGAAACCTGAAATAGTTTTTCGTAAAGCCACTAGCTTGCGACATTACCTGGCACCGAACGTGACTGATCCGCCTGTTGACATTTCACCGTTTAAAGATTTAAAGGGAAACCACCCTTGTAACAAATGCATGATTTGCACATGTGAAAATAGCAGGAAGCATAAACAAACTACATTTATGTCACATGTGACTGGAAGAACATATAATATTGATAAATGTATTACCTGCAATAGTAAATTTGTTGTATATCTTTTAGAATGTCCCTGCAAGTTGCAATACATAGGTCGCACCACCAGAAGCCTCAGGGACAGGTTACAAGAGCATGCTAATAACATAAAACGTGGATACAGGGAACATTCTCTCTCCAATCATTACAAGCGGTTTCACAATCAAGATCCAACTTATTTAAAGTTCACAGGAATTAATCTGATTAAACCACATTGGAGGGGAATACATAAGAGGAGGGCTGTATCCCAACTTGAAATGAAATGGATACACGAACTCCGTTCCCTGCATCCTAATGACCTCAACATTGAGGTTGACATTAACTGCTTCATTGCGAATAATTAGATTTTTATCCATTAACAATATAATTACGTCTTTCTTCAATATTTATCTTGGTCCTTTTTTAGCGCCTGAACCCCCTTTTTTTAATATTTTTAATATTATTTTTATTGTTTTTAATATTATCTTCTAATTTTTATGCATTTTTATTTATTTTAATTCATTTATTTGTTTTTCTCATTTATTAAGTAGCATCTCAGTATGGAGATCGAGTGTTAATGTTATGAATACACATTTTTGATCTAGTTCATATACTCAAGACCGATTGTTATTCCTATCTTGCAGTTTGAGATTGGTATAATATCTTTAGAGTGCCTTCCTTTGTCTACTTGTTTTTTATGATATTTATGTCTATTATTTATTTAGTTTTGTTTACAAAGTATGTGGATTTTTATTAGTTAATATTTGGGGGTTCATTTCCCCTAGGGATCTCTTTATTGTATTACAATACAAATGGAGACAATTCGCACATGCACACTAATTTCAGCTTGCTTTTATATATTTTTAAATTGGCTTAATATTCACCCCCCCCCCTTTTTATGCTGCCATTTTAGTTGGTTACCAATTTTTATTTTCCCAATTTTGCACATTACAGTTTACCCGTTTTTTAAGTTAGCCATAGCTCTAATTCAGATATTCAGATGATCTGTCTGCTCTGTCAATTGCCTATTAGGATCTAATGGAAAATGGCAGCCGAAGCCTTTATGCATGCGCAACAGCACCACAACACTGTGAACACGCAGACACACGTTCTACTTTGTTCTTCTGTATGGGGAAACCAAGGGAAAATGGAGCTTATACACTCGGGCCTGCGCAGTTTGTTCTGCACTACGCCAACATGGCCACTATTTAATGCGCAAGTGCCGAATCGCTTATATATAAGAACAGCGGACGACACGGTGTGATTGGCGACCCCCCTCTGAGGACATGCTTGAGCACATTATGCGTCAGGAGGAGCCACACCATGCTGTGACGTCACGCCGCCGGAGCAACGTGGAGCTCCGGCGGCCATCTTACTATATCAGACGGTTAGTCTTCATTGATCTCTGTCTGGAATCACTCGCTTTATCTCACCTTGATGCATCACAAATAAAGATTTTTAATACCTGCTACACTATGGGAGTCTCTCTGTTACCCCCTGGGGGAGTGCTTTAGCCCGCAGACCAGTTTCCTGGACAGATCATCGCAGTACAGTGAAGGTCTGCCAACCCAGAGGGATACTACCCACCAGGTTCATAGGGGGACCCCTAAAGGAAGAGGACCACCCACACCAGTTTCACGCTACCTAACATTAGAGGGAGGACTACCCATTACCTGATGACATCTGGATTATTATACACAAAGCGCTTATAACATGCGCGTCCGGTGAGTGCGCATTACCTTCACCACTATTGCACGGATACCGGACCCTATAGTCATCAGAGCACAAGAGTCACTTTATTCTGGATCTCATTATCATTTGAACTTTTGCATATGTATGTTTACTTGTCTTTGCTCATTTTAGCGCTGCACTCTTCTATATACATTGATGTTCTAGGGTGATATTGGTTACCTTTTGTGCACAGCAGCTTACATTTATTTATATCAAGGCGCTTATACTTACCATTTTCATATTTCTAAAGGTGCTATTGACATGAAATTTTAACCACATGTAAGTAACAACCCATGCAATCCATACATACAAAGTAACCAAAACAAATAAGTTTAGAAATTAAGTTATGTGTAATAAAATGGAATGAAACAGGGAAAAAGTATTGAACACATGAAGAAAGGGAGGTGGAAAAAGGCATGAAAAGCCAAGACACCAGCTGTAATCTATCAGTAATTAAAAAGCAATCCTGCCCCTTGTCAGTACAAATTAAAATCAGCTGGTTCAGTCTCAACTAATGGCCTATAAAAAGGTATCTCATTACAAAGGTGTCACAAAAGAAACATCTCAAGATTCATAAAAGCAAAAAGTTCTCTCAAGACCTTTGCAACTTTATTGTTGCAAAACATACTGATGGCATTGGTTACAGAAGGATTTCTAAACTTCTGAATGTTCCAGTGAGCATTCTTGGGACCATAATCCAGAAGTGGAAAGAACATCATGTCACCATAAACCGGCCACATGAAAAGTCCATGTCAATAGGACCTTTAGAAATATATTTACTGAGAAAAATGGTGGTGTGTTCATTACTTATTTTACCTGCTGTATATATATATCATATGTATATTTTGTATGTGTGTATGTATATGTGTATATATATATATATATATATATATAATGTGGGAACTCGCTTCAACGTGGTAGAGCTTCTTCAAAGCACACAGCAACTCGCTTCTGTTAAAGGCCCTTTTTGGCCAATTTTATTTACAAGAAAGTTCAAATAAACAAGAATTCTTCCCACGCAGGGGTATCCATCATCAAGCAAAACAATATTCAGCCTCCTGGCTTGCAAGCAGTTTTAAGTCTGCCTCCTGCAGACTCTTCCCAAAAGGTTCTTTTGGCACCCAGCGAACCTTTAGCACACAGCTATTCTGTAGCAGCCCCTTGCTGCTTTTGGCTGCCACCTCTCCTAGGTGTAGCCCACCTGACTCCACAGCAGAGACTTCCTGTCTGCCGGGGTGGAGTCCGCCTGACTCCTAACTGCTGGGGTGGAGCCCGCCTGACTCCTAACTGCTGGGGTGGAGCCCAGAACCATGGCTAGGCCTCTATAAAAAGGCGCGCACACACCTGTGCCATCAGTGTGCTGGGGGTTCTCAAAACATGGACCCCGGATTGGAGATTTCATCCCTCCCAGATCTCTTTGAAATCTCCAGGCTCCAGATCCCAAAACAAACTTTATGAATAAACGAGGAAACTGAAAAGTCAGTTTCCTCTGCAATACATTAACTCTCTGGAGCCCCTCAACCTGCCTGGTTGAGAATCCAGGGTTTTCAACTTGAGTTTGACCGTGGCAGGACACCGCACTGCCACATATCCCCCCCCCTTTGTTTTGACCCCATAGGGGGCGGAACACACAAACCTACAACCCTTACTTTAGACCTTCTGTGCGGGCTATCACCTGTAGAGGTCCAATCCTGGCTGACTTCATTTTCAACAAAGGGAGACACTACTCCCTGCCACAAGACATGACTTCCCTTGTCTCCTCTTGCTACCCTTACTTGGGCTCTATGACATCCCCGTGCCTTTTTACGAGTGCGCTTCCAAAAGCGCTGTCTTTCTAAGTTCCTTAAGACTATGCTAGTCCTTTTACCACTAGGGGGTTTACAAATCTCAGTACCCTTTGTAACCTGGGGTTGACTCCTAAGCTTTAAGTGCCCAGTACCTGTACCGTTACAATGTGCTCCCTCAATTTTCATTAGACCAGCCCTTTTTACCTTATTTAATTTTGAAGGGGTTATATTTTTAGACCCTTTAGTAATATATGTGGGCTCTTTTATTTGGGAATCAAACGCTTTTAACGTCCCCTTGTTAAGCTTTGGGCCAGTTCCCTTAGACCTTTCATTCTTAAAACTTGGGAGTTTCCTGGACCTTTGGAAATCTTTCCCAAAATTACCTTCCTGACACTGTAGGGGGCCTATTACTATACTCTTAACCTCGCCTGTGTCTGTTAAGCACTCATTACCTCTTTCAGGACGACCAGCTACCATGTCAACTTGACCACCTGGTCTACGATTCTTTTTGTTATCACACACAGTAATCAGACAATCCAAATTCATCAACACATTTCCCTTTTTATCATTAGCCAAAATACTCTTGTCAGAACCCAGTTCACTAGTAGTTGGCAGGGCAGTTTCTGGAGAGGAATTACACACAGCGGAGTGGGCATCTCCCATGGAAACATCACTATCCACCGACTTCACTGTCACAAAAGACTGCCAGCAACTGTCCTGATGCCAAACCATCCTTACATAATTCTGCATTTGGGTAGACGACCCCAACCCCATCACATATACATGTGTCTTCTGTCCTGTCCAACAGTACTCTGGTGTGCCTCTCATACAGATCACTGCTATGAAGAAACCCAGCCATGCACTGAAAGACAATTTTCACCATTACCAACAAGGATGGTATCACAGAATTCCTATATTGACCATCTTTGTTTTGTATAGCCTGTAATACCCAGCTCCAATTAGCGGGACTCCACTGTACCAGCTCTCCTGAACATGGAAGAGACAGCAAGGTATACACCGGCTGTACACTCCAGAAGGCTAACATTTCCTTCAGCAGGTCTGTTATAAAAAGACAGCCTGATTCCACACACAAGTCCTTCCTAGAGACATGGAGACACTCATTTACTGATGCCTCAGAGGTGGTGCTTCTTAACGAGGCTTCCTCTTGGCTCAAGGTACCCAACACAATAACCTGGGGCTCTCCCAGAGCGTAACCAGGTGTGGGATTCACCCAAATACTCTGAGGCTCAGTGTCAATGAGCTCTTCCACATCTTCTCTATGGATATCAATTTGACATACTACACCATTAACTCCTTTATGGGCTGTGGGCAAAACTTCTGCTGAGCGTTTATCCTCAACGGTGTCTTTTACCAGCAGTGGGTCAATTTCGGCAGCAACAGGTGCGCCCTGGACTAATAGCTGCTCCACCGTCCCTCTATTCAGCACAGCAGAAACCATGTCCACCCCATTGTTACCCACCGAGGCCTCTTTCATTAAAGCCAACAAGCTTGTTGCCCATCTGTCCCAGTCCATCTTCCCTGTGATCCCATCAGAGGTACTACGCAGTACCACTCCAACCGCTGAAGGAGACACAGAGGGACAGAGTGGCTCTGTATCAGACCCATTACCTATATCTTCATTATCCATATCACACTGGAAGACTCCTTTTCTAGGCACAGCAGGTTGCAATTTCCTACTGTCACCACCGTGACCTAGTGGCGTGTCATTCACTACAAAAACTTAGCATTAGTGGATTGCATTAACCCATCATCATGAATACGTTCATACCTTTTAGATTCACCATTGCCACAGTGAAATAACAAATTCTCATCACTCAATTCAGATACACTCTGGTCCACCAGAGCAACACCATAGTTATCCCGGGTTACCTTACCCACCGTTGCTAGGGGAGATAACACATCCTTAGTGGTCACCCCTACTACATTTAATTCAGCATTCTGTTTATATGACATTGGTGCAACCCCAATATCAGTACTCTTCACATTGATATTTTTAACCGTTGCCTCCCCACTAAACAGAGCATTATACAGAGGCAAGTCTTTCTCATGATCACCAGCAGTGGGTTTCCCAACTGGGAGTATCCCATATTTATAGCAGAGTGTCTCAAGTTCAGTCTCAAGCAGTGCATTAGTGTCTCTCACATTTATCCCAAAAGTACCAGTCTTACCCACCACTGTAACAGGCTTCACCTTCACTTGAGTGCGTGGAATCTGGATCCTGTCTGTCATCTCCTCTGCTTGGCTTTGGCCAGCCAGTTCATCCATGCAGCTATAGGATGATACTGTGGCAGGCACTTCTGACTCCTTGGCATCCCCTGCAGGCAAAACAGGTACTTCACTGTTGCTAGAGGTGGCTGCCAACATTTTTAAACAAGAATCTGGGCTTGCAGATGAAGACTTTTGCCCAGTAGCACCCTCATCAGTGGTATTCCATAATATGGGGCAGGTAAAGATACCATGCCCAAACTGACCACATTCCAGGCAGGGTATGGTTCCACCGATAACCTTCTTGGGATAGGGAACCACATCTCCCTTGTAGCCCCTTCTCCTGGTTGGCAGGCTTTCTCCTGTTGCTATGGGAGATGGCACTCTCCCAGCTGAACTTTGTGGGTTCCTCCAGATGTGCTGAACTCTCATCCCTGCGTTGCCACAATCCTCTGTAGACGACACTTCTCTCACAGGGTACGCAGGCCTGAAGTCACAGGTGTTGCTATGGGCAACCACATTCTTCTGAAATTTTTGGGCAGCCTGCTGCTCCTTCCTGGAACTACAAGCAGGCTTCCCAATTGCATACCCAGACCTTTGTCTGGTTGTGTCACCTTGTACTGGAAGCTGGGATAAAGGGCATTTGGAGACAGTGTGCCCCCATTCACTGCACCGCAAACAGCGCTCTTGCGGCAGTATCTTGGCCAGACTTCCAACACTGCATCCTCTTTCAAGCATGGGATTCTGCACCAAGAAAGCGGATTTCCTTTCACCAGCATTGCCAGGGGCAACAGCATGCACTTCCCCTTTAACTGGGTTCACTGCTGCCAGCAGGCACTGACCCCACTCTACAGCGGACTCAAAAACTGGGGAATCTTCCCGTCTTAGAATAATGTCCTTTCTCTTTGCATGCCTCATACTTGCAGTCACTCCTCAACAATTTTGCACAGTCCAGCAACACAATGGAGCACTGTCTCTTTAAGGAAAGTTCCTTTTCTCTGCAGGATCTCCTCACCTGCACACACTGATAGTGCAGAGTCATGCACCACACACAGTTCAACACATGAACTTACTTCCTTGCTGGGATCTCTAGTTCTGCCCACTGCATCCTCCACCATATGTGGGAACTCGCTTCAACGTGGTAGAGCTTCTTCAAAGCACACAGCAACTCGCTTCTGTTAAAGGCCTTTTTTGGCCAATTTTATTTACAAGAAAGTTCAAATAAACAAGAATTCTTCCCACGCAGGGGTATCCATCATCAAGCAAAACAATATTCAGCCTCCTGGCTTGCAAGCAGTTTTAAGTCTGCCTCCTGCAGACTCTTCCCAAAAGGTTCTTTTGGCACCCAGCGAACCTTTAGCACACAGCTATTCTGTAGCAGCCCCTTGCTGCTTTTGGCTGCCACCTCTCCTAGGTGTAGCCCACCTGACTCCATGGCAGACTTCCTGTCTGCCGGGGTGGAGCCCGCCTGACTCCTAACTGCTGGGGTGGAGCCCAGAACCATGGCCTGGCCTCTATAAAAAGGCGCGCACACACCTGTGCCATCAGTGTGCTGGGGGTTCTCAAAACATGGACCCCGGATTGGAGATTTCATCCCTCCCAGATCTCTTTGAAATCTCCAGGCTCCAGATCCCAAAACAAACTTTATGAATAAACGAGGAAACTGAAAAGTCAGTTTCCTCTGCAATACATTAACTCTCTGGAGCCCCTCAACCTGCCTGGTTGAGAATCCAGGGTTTTCAACTTGAGTTTGACCGTGGCAGGACACCGCACTGCCACAATATATATATATATATATATATATATATATATATATATATATTGTGGGAACTCGCTTCAAAGTGGTAGAGCTTTTCTTGTTTAAGCACACAGCAACTCGCTTCTTTAAGGGTCTTTTGGCCCAATTGTATTTAAATGAAAAAGTTCAACAAAAATGCTTCCCATGCAGGGGTATCCACCATCAAGCAATACCAACAAAGAAATGAAGGACTGTCTCTTTAAGGCAGGTTCTCCTCTCAAATTATGGCCCTCACACACAGCTGGCCACTAGCACACAGCTAGTCTGGCTTCCACCTCTCCTTGGTGAAGCCCACCTGACTCCATCCTGGCTCCATCCAAGGCAGATACCTCCTGTCTGCCAGGGTGGAGCCCTCCTGACTCCTGTCTGCCGGGGTGGAGCCCGCCTGACTCCTATCTGCCGGAGTGGAGCTCAGAACCATGGGTTAGGCCTCTACAAAAAGCCCTGCACCCACCTGTACAATCAGTGTCCTGGCCATTACCAAAACCTTATCCCAGGATTAGAGATTTCATCCCTCCCAAATCGCTTCGAAATCTCCAGGCTCCAGGTCCCAAACTGGACCTTACCAACAAATAAGGAAAGTGAAAATCCACTTTCCTCTGTATCAAACAAGTACCCTGGAGCCCCTCAACCTGCCTTGTTGAGAATCCTGGCTGACAGATCGCCACACTGTCACAATATATATATATATAGTTCTATGGCAATCTAGTGACAGTTCATATGTTCACAAATAAAAAGGACAACAGGGGATACCAACTAAGTGTAGTAGTATATAGTATATTTTTTGGAAAAAAGACAATTGGCAACTTACTGTAGAAGTAAATAACCCACTCATCTAAATGACCACCATCATCTCACTGTTGGGTACTAGGAATGGTGCTCATCTGGTGGATGAACACCTTCCCTAGTACCCAACAGCGAGATGGTGATATACTTAGTTGGCGCCACCTATTGTCCTTTCTATTACCCACAGCTATCACTTCTATCAGAGTTTAGAGCAGCCTCTAATGTCCTTTGACCGGCTACACCTACAAGGACTCAACGTTTTGGACTATTCTACTATTTAATTCTAAAGATCCAGTTCTACTATTTGTACTATTGTCCTATATTACGTTTTTTATTCTCTTGACCTGTTTTATATTGAGCACCTTATTTAACTTGAACTGCTTTACATTTATTGTATCCCATTTTATCCCATCATATGTTCACAAATACAAATACATGTTTAGTAATTCAGACCTAAACTCAGATAAGGGACTTGTAAAAATGAAAAGAATCCCCAACCATTTGTTTACAAACAGACGTAGGCATCAGCGCAGTCATTAACCTACAATTTAACCACTTGCCCTCCTGAGGATTTACCCCCCTTCCTGACCAGGCCATTTTTTGCGTTACGGTGCTGCGTAATTTAAACTAACAATTGTGTGGTCATGCAATGCTGCACCTTTTTTACCACAAATTGAGCTTTCTTTGTGTGGTATTTGATTGCCTGTGCATTTTTTATTTTTTGCGCTATAAATAAAAGACTGACAATTTTTAGAAAAAAACAATATTTTTTACTTTTTACTATTAAACATATCCAGTAAAAAAAAAAAATCAAATTTCATCATAAATTTAGGCCAAAATGTATTCTGCGACATGTCTTTCCAAAAAAAAAATCCCAATACGTGTAAATTAATTGTTTTATGTGAAAGTTATAGCGTATACAAATGGCGGTATATATACTGGAGTTTTTTTTTTTGCTAGTAATGGCGGCGATCATCAACTTATAGCAGGACTGTGGGACTGCGGCGGGCATTCTGACACTGGGGGAACTGACTTGGTGTCCCTGACATCCCCAGTGACACCAATACGTGATCAGTGCTAAAAAAAAGTACTGACACTGTACTAATGGCACTGGGCAGGAAGGGATTAACATGAGGGGTGATCAAAGATTTAACTGTCTGCTGGGAGTGTTTTACTGGGGTGGCGTGTTGGTGCTTTACTCTAAGCACACTGCTTTGGATGGCTGTGCACAGCCATCCAGAGCGGTGTGCCTGAGCTGACAGGGAGGACTGTTAGTAAACAAAGCAGCCCTCCTCCCCATCAGAGATCCTCAGTAATCACTGGGCGCCAGTGGGTAATCACCGGCTGGGACCCAGTGATTGACGGCTGCTAATGGCGGCGGGGGTAGGGTGCACTCCCCCTACCCGGAAGCACAAAATCACATATATATGCATGATTTTTGCGCACCCCTGCCACCCTGTAGCATTATATCTATTATAGGGCGGTCGGGATGTGGTTAAACATGATATTTTTTTCTTTGCAAATGTCAGTTTCTTTCCAATGGCAGCCGCAGTCCCACAGCCCCGCAGTCCCATTAAAAGTCGCTGATCGCCGCCATTACTAGTAGAAAAAAAAAAGTCATGTAGCAAAATACATTTTGGCCTAAATTTATGACGAAATTAGATTTTTTAAATTTTTTCTGGACATGTTTAATAGCAAAAAGTCCAAAATATTGTTTTTTTCTCAAAATTGTTGGTCTTTCTTTGCTTATAGCGCAAAAAATTAAAAAGCACAGGTGATCAAATACCACCAAAAGAAAGCTCAATTCATGGGAAAAAAGGACGTAAATTTCATTTGAGTGCAACATTGCATGACTGCGCAATTGTCAGTTAAAATAACGCAGTGCCGTAACACAAAAAAATGGCCTGGTCATGAAGGGGGGTTAATCCTCAGGAGGGCAAGTGGTTAATAAGAGGTATGGTAAGTATTTTGCAGATCTCATTCTTTGTCACAAGGTTTTGAAAAATAACAAAAGAAAAGAAAAAATAAATTTTTGTTTTTTTTCATCCTTTTCTAAAAACTTGTGCCAACAAATGAGATCTGCAAAATACTCACAATGCCTCTTAGCAAATACCATGGAGTGTCTACTTTCCAAAAAGGGATCATTTGGGGGGGTTGTACTATTCTGGTATTTCAGGGCCTCTGAAACTGTGATAGGTAGTCAGTAAAGGTAATGAGGGAATAAAGCCCTTTAAAAGCCTGAAGGTGCTTATTGGATTTTGGGGTCCTGTACATGGCTAGACTGCCAAAAAGTCTCTCACATGTGGTATCCCTATATTCTGGAGAAGTAGCAGCAGCATGGAGTCAGCACTGTAACTCCTCCCCAGGGGAAGAGTTACAGTGCTGACGCCACGCCGCTGCATGGTTCTGGGTCGGCATCAGCCACAAATGTAAGCTGGCATATATATGTGGTTTATTTTATCTGTACACTTATGGTTTTACTAATAAATACTACACTATGGGAAATATTCAATGCTCTTGGTGAGCCTTATTTTGTTAGAGCCTGCACAAGAGAGGATGCTCTTCATACACTGATTGCTGTGACAAACTGCATATGTGCTGGTAGAGTTTTACAGGCATTTGTGCTGCTGTAGTGGCAGCCGAAACTTGTCAGCAATCAAGTACACTTTTTGAAAAATAGTTTAGGGTGTCTACTTTCCAAAAAGGGGTCATTTGGGGGGGATTTTGTGTTATCCTGGTATTTTATACCCAACATTAGAAGTAGAGATGAGCGAATCGAACATGGCGAAGTTTCGAATATTGGGAAATATTCGATTCGCGCCGAATCTGAAGATTAGCCAACTTCGGATGCACAAATCGAATTTTCCCAAAAATGGCGGCGACATGTGTGGCGACGGAGCGGGGATCTCTGGGAAGGCGCGCAGACAAGGCGCGCTGACCCATAATGCATTCATTCATGACATGTGATCGCATTAGCCAATCAGCAGCCAGCCAGCCAGCACTGTGTAATGGTGGAGCTATAAATTGCGGCCATCTTACAATTCTCCATTAGCCTCCGGTCATTCAAGAGAGACAGACCTGTCTGTATTAGGGACAGAGTTAGGGCCAGAGAGACTTTAGGGCCACAGAATCGTTACTTAGGGACACAGAATCGTTACTTAGGGACACAGAATCGTTACTCAGGGACACAGAATTGTTACTCAGGGACACAGAATTGTTACTCAGGGACACAGAATTGTTACTCAGGGACAGACACAGAATTGTTACTGAGGGACACAGAATTGTTACTGAGGGACACAGAATTGTTACTCAGGGACACAGAATTGTTACTCAGGGACAGACACAGAATTGTTACTGAGGGACACAGAATTGTTACTGAGGGACACAGAATTGTTACTCAGGGACACAGAATTGTTACTCAGGGACAGACACAGAATTGTTACTCAGGGACAGACACAGAATTGTTACTGAGGGACACAGAATTGTTACTGAGGGACACAGAATTGTTACTCAGGGACACAGAATTGTTACTCAGGGACACAGAATTGTTTCTCAGGGACAGACACAGAATTGTTACTGAGGGACACAGAATTGTTACTGAGGGACACAGAATTGTTACTCAGGGACACAGAATTGTTACTCAGGGACACAGAATTGTTACTCAGGGACAGACACAGAATTGTTACTGAGGGACACAGAATTGTTACTGAGGGACACAGAATTGTTACTGAGGGTCACAGAATTGTTACTCAGGGACACAGAATTGTTACTCAGGGACACAAAATTGTTACTCAGGGACAGACACAGAATTGTTACTGAGGGACACAGAATTGTTACTCAGGGACACAGAATTGTTACTGAGGGACACAGAATTGTTACTCAGGGACACAGAATTGTTACTCAGGGACACAGAATTGTTACTGAGGGACACAGAATTGTTACTGAGGGACACAGAATTGTTACTCAGGGACACAGAATTGATACTGAGGGACACAGAATTGTTACTCAGGGACAGACACAGAATTGTTACTGAGGGACACAGAATTGTTACTCAGGGACACAGAATTGTTACTCAGGGACACAGAATTGTTACTCAGGGAGAGACACAGAATTGTTACTCAGGGGCACAGAATTGTTACTCAGGGACACAGAATTGTTACTCAGGGACAGCCACAGAATTGTTACTGAGGGACACAGAATTGTTACTGAGGGACACAGAATTGTTACTCAGGGACACAGAATTGTTACTCAGGGACACAGAATTGTTACTCAGGGACACAGAATTGTTACTGAGGGACACAGAATTGTTACTCAGGGACACAGAATTGTTACTCAGGGACACAGAATTGTTACTCAGGGACAGACACAAAATTGTTACTCAGGGAAACAGAATTGTTACTCAGGGACACAGAATTGTTACTGAGGGACACAGAATCGTTACTGAGGGACACAGAATTGTTACTCAAGGACACAGAATTGTTACTCAGGGACACAGAATCGTTGAATTAAAGAGTATGTCAGACAACACGCAGAGGAGTGGCAGAGGAGGCAATGTTTCAGGAGCGAGCAGACGTGGCAGCAGAGGAAGGGGTCGAGGCAGCACTAGTCGCAGCCAGAGGCCAGTGCTCCCAGTGTCATCCAGCGGTCGTGTCTCCACCGACAACCCTGCCGTCATCGATTGGTAGGCTCGGTCGTCTTCCTCTTCCCAGGTCACCTCTGACACCTACAGCCAACGGTCGGTGGGTACGTCAGACACAACCGTTAGTTGGCATGGCCCGGGAGCAAGCCCACTGAAATCACGTGTCCTCTACCTGCCCCTGTCCTTTGGTGTTCCCTCACCAAGCGAAGTATCGCATGCTGTGGGCTCAGCCCCACTGTACAGTGAGGAAGAGCTAACAGAGGGCGGTCAGGAACGGGGGGAGACATCCGCCTCTTCAGCAGCCAGGCGAAGAAGTACTGGCGAGGAGAGTGGCTCGGTAGCCGGTCTATAGACAGGTCTGTCTCCTGACCCACAGGAGGGGGCTAGTAGTGAGGCGGAGACCCTAATTGATGATGATGAGGCTGATCGCACTTGGCAGCCTCGTCGTCATCTGCCAGGCCCGTAATCTGCCATGGGCCCCCGTACCGACTCCTCATGCTGCTGCCAGGCCCGTAATCTGTCATGGGCCCCTGTACCGCCTCCTCATGCTGCTGCCAGGTCCAGAGTGTGTCATGGGTCCCTGTACGGCCTCCCATTGCTGCTGTCTCCATCGCCACAGTCTGCCATGTGCCACTTTCAGGTCTCCTCACACTGCTGGTGGGTTCCATTTTGTCATAGGGTGCTGGCAGATTACGGGCCTCCCATTGCTGCTGCCAGGCCCGTAATCTGCCATGGGCCCCCGTACCGCCTCCTCATGCTGCTGCCAGGTCCAGAGTGTCTCATGGGTCCCTGTACGGCCTCCCATTGCTGCTGTCTCCATCACCACACTCTGCCATGTGCCACTTTCAGGTCTCCTCACACTGCTGGTGGGTTCCATTTTGTCATAGGGTGCTGGCAGATTACGGGCCTCCCATTGCTGCTGCCAGGCCCGTAATCTGTCATGGGCCCTCGTACCGCCTCCTCATGCTGCTGCCAGGTCCAGAGTGTCTCATGGGTCCCTGTACGGCCTCCCATTGCTGCTGTCTCCATCGCCACACTCTGCCATGTGCCACTTTCAGGTCTCCTCACACTGCTGGTGGGTTCCATTTTGTCATAGGGTGCTGGCAGATTACGGGCCTCCCATTGCTGCTGCCAGGCCCGTAATCTGTCATGGGCCCCTGTACCGCCTCCTCATGCTGCTGCCAGGTCCAGAGTGTGTCATGGGTCCCTGTACCGCCTCCTCATGCTGCTGCCAGGTCCAGAGTGTCTCATGGGTCCCTGTACGGCCTCCCATTGCTGCTGTCTCCATCGCCACACTCTGCCATGTGCCACTTTCAGGTCTCCTCCCACTGCTGGTGGGTTCCATTTTTTCATAGGGTGCTGGCAGATTACGGGCCTCCCATTGCTGCTGCCAGGCCCGTAATCTGCCATGGGCCCCCGTACCGACTCCTCATGCTGCTGCCAGGCCCGTAATCTGTCATGGGCCCCTGTACCGCCTCCTCATGCTGCTGCCAGGTCCAGAGTGTCTCATGGGTCCCTGTACGGCCTCCCATTGCTGCTGTCTCCATCGCCACACTCTGCCATGTGCCACTTTCAGGTCTCCTCACACTGCTGGTGGGTTCCATTTTGTCATAGGGTGCTGGCAGATTACGGGCCTCCCATTGCTGCTGCCAGGCCCGTAATCTGCCATGGGCCCCCATACCGCCTCCTCATGCTGCTGCCAGGTCCAGAGTGTCTCATGGGTCCCTGTACGGCCTCCCATTGCTGCTGTCTCCATCGCCACACTCTGCCATGTGCCACTTTCAGGTCTCCTCACACTGCTGGTGGGTTCCATTTTGTCATAGGGTGCTGGCAGATTACGGGCCTCCCATTGCTGCTGCCAGGCCCGTAATCTGCCATGGGCCCCCGTACCACCTCCTCATGCTGCTGCCAGGTCCAGAGTGTCTCATGGGTCCCTGTACGGCCTCCCATTGCTGCTGTCTCCATCGCCACACTCTGCCATGTGCCACTTTCAGGTCTCCTCACACTGCTGGTGGGTTCCATTTTGTCATAGGGTGCTGGCAGATTACGGGCCTCCCATTGCTGCTGCCAGGCCCGTAATCTGCCATGGGCCCCTGTACTGACTCCTCATGCTGCTGCCAGGCCTGTAATCTGTCATGGGCCCCTGTACCGCCTCCTCATGCTGCTGCCAGGTCCAGAGTGTTTCATGGGTCCCTGTACGGCCTCCCATTGCTGCTGTCTCCATCGCCACACTCTGCCATGTGCCACTTTCAGGTCTCCTCCCACTGCTGGTGGGTTCCATTTTGTCATAGGGTGCTGGCAGATTACGGGCCTCCCATTGCTGCTGCCAGGCCCGTAATCTGCCATGGGCCCCCGTACCACCTCCTCATGCTGCTGCCAGGTCCAGAGTGTCTCATGGGTCCCTGTACGGCCTCCCATTGCTGCTGTCTCCATCGCCACACTCTGCCATGTGCCACTTTCAGGTCTCCTCACACTGCTGGTGGGTTCCATTTTGTCATAGGGTGCTGGCAGATTACGGGCCTCCCATTGCTGCTGCCAGGCCCGTAATCTGCCATGGGCCCCCGTACCGCCTCCTCATGCTGCTGCCAGGTCCAGAGTGTCTCATGGGTCCCTGTACGGCCTCCCATTGCTGCTGTCTCCATCGCCACACTCTGCCATGTGCCACTTTCAGGTCTCCTCACACTGCTGGTGGGTTCCATTTTGTCATAGGGTGCTGGCAGATTACGGGCCTCCCATTGCTGCTGCCAGGCCCGTAATCTGTCATGGGCCCCTGTACCGCCTCCTCATGCTGCTGCCAGGTCCAGAGTGTGTTATGGGTCCCTGTACCGCCTCCTCATGCTGCTGCCAGGTCCAGAGTGTCTCATGGGTCCCTGTACGGCCTCCCATTGCTGCTGTCTCCATCGCCACACTCTGCCATGTGCCACTTTCAGGTCTCCTCACACTGCTGGTGGGTTCCATTTTGTCATAGGGTGCTGGCAGATTACGGGCCTCCCATTGCTGCTGCCAGGCCCGTAATCTGCCATGGGCCCCCGTACCGCCTCCTCATGCTGCTGCCAGGTCCAGAGTGTCTCATGGGTCCCTGTACGGCCTCCCATTGCTGCTGTCTCCATCGCCACACTCTGCCATGTGCCACTTTGAGGTCTCCTCACACTGCTGGTGGGTTCCATTTTGTCATAGGGTGCTGGCAGATTACGGGCCTCCCATTGCTGCTGCCAGGCCCGTAATCTGCCATGGGCCCCCGTACCGCCTCCTCATGCTTCTGCCAGGTCCAGAGTGTCTCATGGTTCCCTGTACGGCCTCCCATTGCTGCTGTCTCCATCGCCACACTCTGCCATGTGCCACTTTGAGGTCTCCTCACACTGCTGGTGGGTTCCATTTTGTCATAGGGTGCTGGCAGATTACGGGCCTCCCATTGCTGCTGCCAGGCCCGTAATCTGCCATGGGCCCCCGTACCGACTCCTCATGCTGCTGCCAGGCCCGTAATCTGTCATGGGCCCCCGTACCGCCTCCTCATGCTGCTGCCAGGTCCAGAGTGTCTCATGGGTCCCTGTACGGCCTCCCATTGCTGCTGTCTCCATCGCCACACTCTGCCATGTGCCACTTTCAGGTCTCCTCCCACTGCTGGTGGGTTCCATTTTGTCATAGGGTGCTGGCAGATTACGGGCCTCCCATTGCTGCTGCCAATATCATCACACTGATTGGAGTCAAGGTTGGCTCACTCCAATTAGCTCTGGGAGAAGTCATTAAGCTAGGGCCTCACATACTTTTTCCTCCCTGCACTGTGAATGTTTACATGTTATGTGCAATTAAACCATGGCAACATCTAATGTTTGTGTAGTATTATGTTCAGCAGACTGTGTTTTTCTATTATTATGACTTAGATGACGTTCAGAGCACATTTTATGCCCAATTCATGCAAAATTCCACGTAATCCAAAGGGGTTCACATACTTTTTCTTGCAACTGTAGTTTACTGATAGTATTGCAAAACAGGTACATAGTATGTAATCAGATACTCTCAACATAATCTAATATATCCACCAAGATTATTTGTGTGGGGCTATTTGGATACCCCTATGTGTGCCCTGCTGTCACGTACTATAAGTGAAAGTCACGTTGACATCTTCTATCTATGTGGGTGCAAAATTCCACGTAATCCCAAGGGGTTCACATGCTTTTTCTTGCAACTGTATGTTGTTTATTTTATGCAGCCTGTGGACTGAATGAAAAAAGACGTATTGTCAAAGAAAAAATATATGCCAAACCATAGGAGCGATCCACTCACTGACCAACCCAGGCCCCTATGCTTGGGCATATATGTTCTTTTTTTAGCTGTGGATGAGAAATCTCTTTCAGCAGTGCTGCACTCATTGACGTACAGTATATTCTGAGAGCACACCCTGTTGCTGTCAGAATAAACAGATCGGTGTTGCAGCAGAATGGCATTCCTGCAAAGAAAACAATAATGGTTAATGATTAAACACAGTAACAAAAGAACACTAACTCAATAAAACAACACTTTTTTTAAATTGAAATCTGGGTAAAAAAATATGAAAAATATATATGCCAAAGCATAGGAGCGATTCGCCCACTGACCACCCCAGGCCCTCATGCTTGGGCATACAGTATATATATTCTTTTTTTTAACTGCAGATGATAAATCTCATGTAGCAGTGCTGCACGCACTGACGTATATACTGAGAGTACACCCTGTTGCTGTCAGAATAAACAGATAGGTACTGCAGCTGAATGACATTCCTGCAGAGAAAAACAACAATGGTTAACAACAAAACAGTAACTCAATAAAACAACAACTATTTTTGTCTTTTTTTTTAATTTTATTACTTTTTTCTAAAACTGTAAACTATCCAGATTTTAGGGTCTCTCAAAATGCAATAGACAGTTTCCTGACTACTTAACATCTTTCAAGACCCTGCGTAAATATATACCCTAGACTGTGCCTTGTTGTACCCTATACTAATATTCCACTAGCGTGTGGTAGCAACGGAAGCAGTCCTGGAGATAGAGAACAGGTTGGTCAGGACAGAAGGGACAAAAAAAGCATTTGTTATGTCTAATTTCTTTTTCCAGTTTCTTTTTAAAGCACAAAAGTGTTGTACAGAGCCAATTGAAATAAATATACAGACACTTTTATGTACCAGTGTCTGGCTTTACGGGAAACTAACTACGGCCTCATCCTCTGGTCATTGAAGTCCAGCCCTCCCATGCTAAGGTTATAGTCGTGGACCCAAAGAAGCTTCTCAACACCAGCTGCTGTGCAAATTTTGACTGTTGTGTCTACATGAATGGAAGATAGAACAAAAACATCCCGTTTGTCCTTCCACTTCACTGCAACCAATTCATTATTTCTTAAGCAGAGTTTCTCCCCCTTTCTAAGTTGGGTATTTACAAGCTGTTGGGGGAAACCCCAACGATTAGGTCGTACAGTGCCACATAAGCCAAGCATGCTTGTATACAAATTGTCCACATATAAGTGGTACCTCATAAGGGAAAAGGGTGACACCAAGTCCCAAACTATTTTTTACCACTGCTCCCCATCTAGTCTAGGCATCCGGGGGGCTACACGTGACCATCATTTCCCTTATAAATCTGAAAATTACATGAATAGCCTGCTGCCTCACAGAACATTTTGACCCCAGATATGGCACACTTGCTGGGGAGAAATTGAATGCAAGGTTGCCAGAATAATTAATGAAGGACTCATCAACACAGATGTTTTGTTGAGGAGTATATACATCAGCAAATTTCTGGTTAAGGTGATTTATGAAGGGCCAAATTTTGAGGAGCCTCTCATATTCAGTGTCACCCCGAGAACAACAGAGTATATAGTCGTTAAAATGCATAAATCGCATTACATTCTCCTATCTATGCCTGGACATGGCAGCAGAAAACACAACCATATGATGAATCAGGTCTGTGGACCAATATGACCGCGAGTATATGATGTGAATAATGCAAATGTTAAGGGTTAGGCCCAAAAACACTTTCAATTCGGAAACTGTAATAGGTTTCTATGCAGATGGTCTGGCAAGGTTTTAATTTGGGTTGTGGTGATAAATTGTTGTGCATATAAATTACTTTGGCCTACAATCAATCCACCATAGAGATCTCCCGTGAAAAAACTGCTCCAAAAAATCAAGGGGATTAGTTACATTTGCTGCTTCCACCTGAATTCCAGGTTGGGAAGTGAATGGTAGAAGTATGGGTGCTGCAGGATTTGTGGGAAGCCAATCGGGATTTGCAAGCACATCTGGAAGGATACTATGGGCTCTACGGGCCTGTGTTTGAATTCTTGGTGGTTGCTGGACAAAAGGTAGTTCACCAAAAGGTAGTGTGGCACTAATACTGGCACTCTGCTGCATATGAGAATCAACATGCAATTGTAACACCTCAGCAACCTGGGCATGGGGTCAGGTATGCCTGACCTTAGCAGGGATCTCTTCTACATCATCTGAACTATCTGTCAAGGTGCCGCTGCTCTCTACAGGTTTTTATTATGAGCCTGATTCTGTAAGTGAGCCTTCCCCTTTGCTCTCATCTGACATGCTCACAATCCTGTAGGCCTCCTTACTACTGCAGTGGACCTGGACATCAGGACATTTTGGCCACTAAATTTATAGGTATCTAGTGCGACTCACTAGAAAAAGAGCACCTGGCTGTCAGGGACTGCTTGATCCACTACAAAAAACTTTACCTACTAGTGGTAGTAGAGATCAGGCCTGATCTTTTTAATGCTGCACTTTTGTGTGTAATGTATCAAGTGACAGCGATCTACTGACACTGAACTTGCTGGGGGGGGGGGGAGCAGAGAGACTAAATAGAGGTACTGGCAGGTGTTGGGGCTGATCCTGCTAATGCTACATTTTTGAGAACACTATACTAATGTGAATGCTTGTATAGTTCTATAGTAGACGTTTATACTGTGTATGCCAGTGTGTTCCTGTCAATCAAAGGGTAAAATGCGATTGCAATGTAGTGGCAGGCAATCTGGGAGGGATGCTAGCTGACCCTAACACTATCTGAAGTCGCCTGTGACACTAATACAGTGATCAGTAAAATAATCTGTACACTGTACTAATGGCACTGGTGACAGTGTGTTGAAAGAATTAACTGGAGGGCAATTAGGGAGTTAAATGTGACCTAACTGTGCTTCTACTGTCTCAGTGTGCTGCTTTGACTCATGTGGATCTGCTTTCTTCTCTCTCTGGAACAGAAGATTGCAAACGACAGTATGTATACTGAAATCTTTATTTAAAATTTTTTATACTAGTAGTGGCAGTGATCAGCGACTTATAGCGGGACTGTGGCGGGCACTTACTAACTACCACGGAGATCTCCAGTGACACTAACACAGATATTGCCTGGGGGCAATATGACCACAATATGCGTGCTACAAACCTGGAAAAACACAGTGAACATTGCTGGTCCTATAGCTGCCGTCTGTCCACTTTCACTCCAACCCATAGCAGTTTTACTGCTACAGGGTAGACTCCCTGTGCAAAATCATGTGTATATATATACATGATTTACAGGCAGTGGGTGCACGCCCGCCAGCCTTACGGTGCTGTGATTCAATACAACGGCAATCACTCATCAGATTTAAGCCAATGATGTTTGGTGTGGACCTGCTGATCTGTTGTACCGAATCAGAGTTCATCCCCTGCCCGTGTTTACAGAACACAGGCACAGGATGAGCTCTGGTTCGGTACAACAAATCAGCAGGTTCAGGCCCAACATCATTGGCCTGAATCTGATGAGTGATCGGTGCTGTACTGAATCATAGCAGCATCGGGCCGGCGGGCACGCGTGCACGCCCACGGTTCAGGAACATGGCGGGAGCATGGATCACGTGTATATATGTGTGATTTTGTGTAGGAAGTCCACCCTGTAGCAGCAAATCTGCTATAAGGCAGATGGCAACTGGTTAATACCAAGTGAAAAACACCTTTATGAAAAGCAGCACACTTACTGTACATGTCAGAAATCACTAATCCACCAGTGGATAATGACACAGCAGATTGAGACACCAGATCCAATCAGCTGAAGGTACACACAGCAGATCGGATCTGATGACTCAACCTGCTGTGTCATTATCCACTGGTGGATTGGTGATTTCTGACATGTGAGTATGCTGCTTTTAGGGCCATTTCACACCACATGCAGTCCAGTGCATTTTTCTTCATCAAAAACTCAGTGATAGTAGGTTAAATGGTTTCCAGTGGTAGTGTGGTCAGTTCCAGTGAGTTTCAGTTTCAGAAAAATACGGTACATTTTTTCTGCACTGAACTGTACTGGAACACAGTAAAATGCATCAAAATGCACTTGAACGCACCTAAATGCACAAAACATGCACTGGAAGGCACATATCCTTATTAGGTTGAAGAAGAAGAAAGAAGAAAAAATGAATTGGAGCACATAAAAAAATGCACCGTAAGGTGTCAAAAACATGCATACAGAAATGCATCCGGAACGCATCCGGACTGAATTTTTATGGTGTGAACTGTCCATTAATAAAGGTGTTTTTCATTTGGTATTAACCTCAACACCCTGCTTTTTGCTATATCCTGCTTTATGAGGTGATCCTGCACAGGTCTTACGGGAGCTGCAGAGGTGAACCATGTTCCTTTCATCCATCCACCATTCATCCATCCATCCATCCAACTCTTCATCCACCCCTCTACTGTTCATCTACAATTGCAATAATTGCTGTTATACAACAGTTAGTTAGTGCTGTTAGTGTGTGTATCCATAGACTAATTGTTGTTACACAGTACTGAGGCGCGCTGGATGTTTTGTGTAATTTTTACACATTTTTTGTTTTTGTTAAAATGAGTTCTTAGGGCTCGTTCACACTTGGCTGTTTTACCAGCGCTTGCCAAACGCCCCTATAGCGTTTGGCAAGCGTTGGTCCGGCGTTTGTGGAGCGTTTTTTAACGCTCGGCAAACGCTCCGCAAACGCCGCATGCGCGGTTTAGTGGCGGTTGCTAGGCGTTTGCCGAGCGTTAATAACACCCCACAAACGCCTATAATACAGTTTGAGTGGTGTTACCGCTCCGCAAACGCCCCGCAACCGCGTCGCAACCGCACCGCAAACGCCGGCCGGGCGTTTGCGGAGCGGCACCATAGACGAGAATAGGAGGCTTCAAAGCCTCTTGACTCGACCAGAGGCGTCCGTTTTTCCGCGACGCGACGCAAACGCTCCCGTTAGAACAGCACCATGTGCTGTAATGTGCAGAATTGGCAGAGGCATTTGGGAAGCAGTAAAAACGATTCCCAAACGCCTCTCTGCCGCCTGCACACAAGGCTAGTGTGAACGTAGCCTGACTGTATCGTACAGTTTCACAGAACATGAGGAAGTGGGGGTGAATACCCATGAAACGCGTCTTAATAAATGCATTGTTTCCCCCTAGTGGACCTTAATTTCCACCTGGGAGCCATATGGTTGAGTGGAGGGGAATACATAGTGATCGACTGTGAAACATATGGAAATAAGTGTTATATATTCAAATTATGTAATATACCTGTAAAAATATAGAGTTCAAATTGCAAAACTGTTTTATAATTGTTTTAAGTAGAATTTTAACAGTAGAGCATATTTTGGTACAATTCTTGGCACTTTTAAATCAAATAACTAGAAGAAACTATGTTTGTATCTGTTGGTCTTAGGAATGTGGCTGCCTATTCACAAAATCCTGGTGTGACATCAGATTTGTAAGGATCAGCTACATAAGGGAAAGGGCTGGGATAATGGTGCCATGGCCAGTGGCCATATTTGGTCAGTGATGTCACTGCTATCCCTGTCCCTTTGCTTATGTATGAGGGATGCCCTGTGTCATCAGCTATTCCTAGGGGCATAGCATAGGAACCAGTGAGAGCAGGAAACTTATATAGAAGTGATAGAAAAAACTCTTCTATAAATGATGACCGGCTCCCACTGAACAGGGGGCTTCATGAGCAAATATTTCCCACCCAACAGCCATAATTTGGTCCAAACTGTAGGCACATCCCTATTGATATCCTTGTTATTGTCAGATTTCAGTGGTAGTGAACCCTTGTAGAATGACAACTCAAGGCATGGAGTCTAAGCCCCAGCCTGCCTCTTCACCAGGGCCCCTGATGGTGGGGATGGACTTGAAGTAGGCTGGAAACAGGCCACAGTTCCGAGGTATGCCCAGCGAAAGATGCAGAGACCATTCACATGTGCAGAGTACAAATGGCAGGAAACAGAAGCAGATCCAGAAAACAAACTGAGGTCAGGGTTAGCGACAGGCAAGCACAAATGGCAGATGAAGCCATGGCTGGTACTGGGGAAGTCAGGCAATGAATAAATGTAATACTAGGCAAAGAGGAGCTCAGAGAACTGAGAAATTTCTCAGGCACTGCAGGCTGCATTGAGCATGCCTTATATACAGTGGGGCAAAAAAGTATTTAGTCAGCCACCAATTGTGCAAGTTCTCCCACTTAAAAAGATGAGAGAGGCCTGTAATTGGCATCATAAGATCTACTATCACAAATGGAAACTTAATTTGCCTGGTGCAGGCATTGGAAACTGAGTCTCAGGAAGTACTCTGTTCATATTTTTGGCCGTTCTTCAGTCTGGTCTTGACCAACATCTGGCCCTTAGTACCCTTAAGGGGACAGGTTTCTGCCTTCTCTTCCAGAAATCTCTTCCTTTATAGTACTTAATCAATACTTTTCTTCAGGGAGTTGCTCATATAAACCCCCCAATTCCAGGGGCGTGGCTTGGAGCTCGGCAAGGATGGACACACATTAAGGGATTGGAAGCTCCGAGGAGCAGGGCCCTCTTATCCTTCTTCTGAACTGTATTGTTGCTGTACTGTCTTCCATTATATTGTAAAGCGCTAAACAAACTGTTGGCGCTGTATAAATTCTGTATAATAATAATAATAAAGGGAGCTCTGTGGTCTCTACTGCTTTTAGCTCTTTCCCAGATTCCTGTGAGTAACAGCATTGGGAAACTAACACAGCACACACCGCAATCCTGCTCCCGCTGACCTGTCACTTCTTTTTCCGCATCTGTCAGAAACATCATGAAAATTTTCAGATCTCAATCCTCTGCCAGAAGCTGCATGGCATTAGGCAAGATGACAGCGGACAAGGATCTCGGCCAAGATTCATAGACGGCATGGGAGTAAGTGGTGAAAGAATCTATACTGTAGGTAATCAAACTGGGAGGTGGGCCAGAAAGTGATAGAAGAGAAAGGAATATAAACAGATCCAGACTGGGAAAAAGAATAGGCCCAGGCATTTTAGACTGAGCAGCCAATTTTTCCAGGGGGGCGGGTGCAAGAGTGTTCACGGGGACAGTTGGTGATGGAATATTCACGGAATTGCGGAGTCTGTCCTCTGCACTGTAATGTAAAAGGAGCACTGTGATATAAAGAGGACTGCACTGTAAAGGGGCACTGTATTGATTACAATGCCTCTTAACAGAGCAGTCCCCTTTATATCATAGTGCTCCTTTACATTGCAGTGCCCCTAGAGATCTAATCACAGTGCTCCCTATATATTCAAAGAGATGGCCCAGTCCAGCTAAGAGACATCCCCATCTAACAAAGAGACATCCTCACATAGCAAAGAGACATCCCGGCCAGCAAAGAGACATCCTGACCAGCAAGGAGACATCCCGCCCAGCAAAGAGACAGATCAGTCCAGCAAAGAGACATCCTCATATAGCAAAGATACATCCCGACCAGCAAAGATACATCCTGCCCAGCAAAGAGACAGCCCATCCAGCAAAGAGACAGCCCATCCAGCAAAGAGACATCCCATCCAGCAAAGAGACAGCCCATCCAGCACAGAGACAGTCCTTCCAGCAAAGAGACAGCCCATTCAGCAAAGAGACAGCCCGTTCAGCAAAGAGACAACTCATCCAGCAAAGAGAGAGTCCATCCAGCAAACAGACAACTCCTCCAACAAAGAGACAGCCCATCCAGCAAAAAGACAGCCCATTCAGCAAACAGACAGCCCAATCCACCACCGAGCTGTAACATTGTGTAGGCAGGTGAAGGAGAGAGGATGGCATTTTCCCTTCAGTGTGTGCAGCACCCGGCCAGGGAGGTGTCTGTGTGTCAGAAGCGCTTCCTGCTTGTCATCTGGAGCCATCACTGCAGCTCCTCCTGTCGGCCCAGTCATCAACAGGACACTCTTTTTAAGCCTGGTGGGCCCTATGGCCTGAATATAAACCCACAATAGAGCAGGCAATGTAACTGGGTGAACACAAAAGTCAAGCAACACATGTGGATAGAATCACAGGCCTAGCAGAAGCATGTAAGAATTTCACAGGCAGAAAACTGTCTGACACCTATATATAAGATGCCAGACACCTGCCTGCACAGGGAAGCATGGTAAACACGGCTTTGCACCAGCATACAGTATAGTATGCCCTGTGGGAATGAGGCCTTCAAAATCTGTAAAATGTGCAAGAACAAAAGCTCTTCTTGAGTTATTCTGCCAGATCAACACAAAGGAAAACTAAAAAAAAATGCATTCAGGCAAACTGACCATGGATAACCATAAAGGGGATCTGTTACTTAATAAATGATGAATATTACAAGTACAAAATAAATAAAAAATAAAAGAAGAACATAAAACTATGCAGCAGATTTTTACTTGTGACCTGTATGTGATAAGCACAGAGAATGCAGCAAACCAAAGGACATACTGTGTATACTATTTTCAACATAGTAAGGAATTTTTTGTGGGAACACGTACTGAATGGTAAAGTCAGAACACGCTTTATATAATTCATGTACAACAGGAACTCTCACAAACTATTTATCATGCTACAGTAAATGAATACATTCTTTGCCCACCAGCATATAACAGCCACAGTGACAACAATCAAAACCTTTCCTTCAAAGCAACACAATCACATTGATTTATTACCGGCAGTTCTTCTCCCTCCACTGCTTTTTCCTTCCCGTTACTTTCTCCCTTCACAAACAACACAGTTTCTTGCACGGCATACAATTTTATGACAGGCAATCAGTGCATTACTCTATTATATTATAATTAATAACTCAGCAGCCTAAATGTAGTTAGTAGTTCTTTCCATTTTTACAAGATACATTGTAAAGTAAATAGCTGGGGCTTGCAATGAGAGGTTACAGGATTTTGCTTAGTTTGCAGAAGTGAAATGCTATTCTATCATGAGTGTTAAAAGCTGGATTGTTACATACATTATTTATAATGTTTTGAAACTTGTTGAAAGTTTGATTCTTTCCTGCATGAGATATAAATTATTAGTTTCTGATTACAAATTTAATTTGCCTAAAACATACAGTTCCATGTTAAAGGAATGATTACTGTTGATAATTGTAGCGGTATCTCCACTTTCAAGGATTAGTTAACCTTTACCAAATAACTACTTATGCACATAAGGGGCACCTGTAGAAAACAGAACTGCGCAGCTATGACTAAAGTTGAACAATGCTATAGGTGTAGGATATTTACGTACCCCCTCCCGAATTCTGCCCAAAAATTCACAGAGATAGCATTATCCCGTCCTGCCTTGCTGCTAGGAAGTTTCTAAGACATTCCCAGCTGTTACTGCTCACCTCCACCATCAGAGGAGTGAGCTCTCAAACTCCTGCACATTTTGTGGTCCACTATATTTTCCATCACAGCATAGCTGAACTCAGAGCTACTGCCAAAGGGAATTGGCTAGGAGTGTTTTAGCAACAGCTCAGCAGCAGGACAGGACGATGCTATCTCTAGGAATTTTTCAGTCAGGCTTTGGGAGGTACATAAATGGAGTTTGATTTCAATTACAATTTTAGTCAAAGCTGCAAAGTTTGTTTTCATCTACAGGTGCCCCTTAGCTGCATGGGCAGTTTTTACATGAAGGTGAACCAACCCTTTAAGGTGTCAGAAAATAGTTGTGGTGGCAATGTGATTCACAGACCTGAAGGCTGTACTAACAATGTCTGCCAGTGGGTGTCTGCCAGCTGCCAGCAGTTCCTAGCAATTAGTTTTAATCTGATGTTGGCTGCTGGGATGGTATTTAGGCCCTCCTCTGTTATTCCTTTTTGCTTTAGCATTTTGCCTGCTAACCATTATCCTGCTTGCTCCTGTACCTTGTATCCAGTGCCCTGTATACTGTTACCTCCATCTCTGCTACCCTTGCTTCCAGTCCCAGTCCTGCTTATGCTCTGTTTATGTCAGGCCCCTTCATTTGTATATAGTGTATATAATTAGGTTGTTGGTATGGTTTTGCTTCACTGTCACATTTATTTTTAAGTTTTGCTTTGCTTACGGTCTGTTGGTGTTGGATTGTTGTTGCATGCATTAAAACAATGTCATTGTAACCATACACAGTTGAATTCCACTTTCCTAAGTGCAGCACACAGATCTGGCCATCCCTTATGCTTGATACCTGCATTCAGTATCTCTTACACAAGGTTTCAATCCATTCTCTATATATACCAGTCTTGATGATTGCAATTAAAAGGAAATTTAAACCAGCTTCTCTTTTTTAAAAGAGGCAGCACTTGGCTAAAACATTCTTGGGTAGTGTATTCCTACGATAACTGTTGTCTATTGTGAAACATTTTGCACAGTTTATGTGACAGATTGAAGTCTGTTGATTCAGTAGATATTCATGGTCCAACCACTTTCTGGGAAAGATGAAAAGAATAACATTGAACAGCACTTTGTCAGTCTTCAATGCTTCAACTCTACAATTTAGCTCCACTGGAGGGAAAAACATGTCAACGGAGGACAGCCTGAGGAGTGCTTAAGTCCACTTGTTTTCAATAAAGTTTTTGAAATTGCGGATTGAAGGCATGTAGCTCAACATTGTTACTGGTCTATGGGAGCAGCCGGGCTCCCCCTTTGGTAAAGATCACTTGGTCAAGTTACAAACAATTAGATTGCAGTTGGTCTCCATTAAGCAGCAATAAGTAGCACAGCTATTGACTTACCATTCACCCATCCGCCCACATTAGAAAGCTTACTATTAGAGTAAATGTAAACTCTTATTTATTTTGTTAAAACAAAGTGTGTTGCACATTTTTTAAATAAAAAATATGTTTTCCTTCTTTTTCCATCATTTGATGTCTGATTTCCTGCAATTACTTTGCGGCCATATATTATAACTTGTTAGTTTCCTAATGTTGGTTTCCCAATGATAAAAACATTGGACTATGTCTGTGTATTGTGTGTTGAAACAGCCACTTGTAGCCTCCATCTGAAGCCTATGTGACGGGCTAACAATACAACAGCACAACTGAGATACAAGGACAGTGTTGTCAACCTCTACCAGGAAGACACTGAACAAGACTCTTAGTGGTACGATCATCAGGTATTTGGAAAAAAAAAAGAAGCAAATTAACCCCTTTAATACCAGGCACTTTTACCCCCTTCCTGCCCAGGCCAATTTTAGTAATCATAGTAACATTTTACTACTTTGGGGACGTGATCAGTATTTTTTTTCTTTTTACTCAATTTGATTGCTTATAGCAAATTATTTATTTGTTATAAGCAAGCATTTAACTGAATGAAATCGATTCATTCAGATTTTTTTTTTTGTAATTAGCTGTGATTGGCCATGGCTAGTCACATGACACAGATGGGCTGTGATTGGCCCAGCCTGTGCATGTGATCTCTGTGACCATTCACAGCTAGACACAGTTGTATATAATGGATGGCATGAAAGGAAGCCATCCATTGCATACAACTGTCATGTGATCTGCTGTGATTGGTCACATGGTACTGGCAACGAGGCTGGCACATAGATCTGTCATTGGCCGTGTCCGAGGTACTCGGAAAGTGACAAGTCTCGCCACAGCACGGTCCTGCAGGCACTTGCAAAGCGCGATCCGGGAAGGACATCATATTACGCCCTCCCAGAGGGACAAAGTGTTCGCCCGGCGTTCATTTGACCATAGGCCGGGCAGCAAGTGGTTTATAGTGATTGGGTTTACAGATATATATGGTTTTAAATAGCCCATTAGATAGCGGGGACTGAGTGCGACGCTGTACAGAGTTGTTATACTATTTGTAATGTAAGTTGTTTTTCCGTATGGATTAGTAAAATACTTTAGAATGACAAAAAAATAATAATAATTTAGGGTGTAAATTTGACACTATGACTACACTGAAATATTTCATACTCATTTGCAAATGCAAAGGCATCAGAGAAGAGGAGAAAGCTGAAGGAGTCACAGCTGTTTAGACTCAATCTCTTGCTTGTACCAATTTCAGCCTGAGCTATTGATCTCTGTGAATGTTACAGGATTATCAGTGATTTGAGTGTGAGGTATGACAAAGATGCAGCCTGCAGTATCTGTATCAAAGATGAGAGCACAAAACACATGTTGCTCACTTGCTCACTCCGAGTTTAATGTGTTAAACAGAAATGGATCACATTATACAGATAATTACTTTCTTTATAGTATCAGCACAGGCCAAATGGAAAAGCACACTCTTTTGCATTAGAGAATTACCATTATTAATATATAGGATACTAAACCGAGAAAGTGAATGTCAAAACGAACATAAAACTGAACAAAGATAGCATAAGCAAAGTGCGACTAACCTGTATCAAAGATGAGAGCACAAAACACGTTGCTGACTTGCTCATTCCGAGTTTTATATGCTAAACAGAAATGGATCACATTATACAGATTATTACTTTTTTTTATAGTGGCAGCGCAGGCCACATGGAAAAGTGCATCAATTTGCACTTGAGAATTACCATTACTAACATGTACGATATTAAACAGAGAGAGTAAATGTCAGAACAAACACAAAACTGAAAAAAGATAGCATAAACAAAATGTGACTAACCTGTATCAAAAGATGAGAGCACAAAACACTCATTCCAAGTTTAATGTGAGCTTGTTGGTATTGGTCTCTTGAAGTCACACTACAAATCACTAGAGTTACTTCAAGCTGCAGCCTTTTAATAGCATTACTGGGAGGTTTATTAATTTACTTGCTACATGAACATCAAGCCTTCTTTCAACAGAGGACCTATGGGGAGACTGGACAACACGTGAAATATGTTGTATACAATATTTCATACTTGCCTGGTTCAAAAGTAAAAATACTTCTAATTTTATTATTAACAGATTGTTATTTATGTTTAAAATTGTTTGTATTTTGTGTCACGTACCATAAAGTAAATTAAAATATAATTTGACATAAAACTGAACAATAAAAAATAAAAACGCTGTACTATTCAGTATATATATTTGGAAAAAAAAAGGAAAACAAATCTGCTTACTTTACCATTCAGCTGAAGAATTCTGCTGAGGCATAGGATGGGAGGGCAATACAAATGAAACAGGCAGGTCACTGCAATTTTGTTGTAGCCATGAATCAATAGAAAATGTGCATGGCTACACAATAACATCTTTGTATCTTAAGAAACGAACATGACTATAAAAAGCTCAGACTCTTTATCTTTCTTTCTGTTGCTTTTTGTGCAGACTTATGCTGAACTCGCTTATCAAATCTCAGTGAAAAATTTAGAAAAGAAGCTGTCATCAATAAGAATTCTGTTTTTACAAGAAGAAAGAAAACTCATAAAATATTTTGTTTACAGAACAGTACACAGTTTGATGTCAAGTAGTTACATTTCCTCTAATATGATAATTCATTAAAAAATTTAAAAAAAATAATTAAAATCAGTTGAAACCAATGTTTTAAAAACAACCTGAATGTGATCGCCTTTATCAAAACGAAACTACCAACTACCAGGCAGATATTAAAGATGCAATTTATTGTCAATCTCTTGCCTACTTGCTTTGAAAATAGATTGCAAGATTGTGCTTCCATTAACTGATAAAGTTCATGTCACAGAGCTAGTCTCTCCCCCCGCATCCCCCGGTTCCTGCTTACCACCCCCCACCCCCCAGCATCCCCTCACTCTGCTGCCGCCAGCAATCTGCCCCTCTGCCGAGGCAGCATCCTACTCCTCTGGCCAAGCACCAGAAAGTCAGCCACCCTGCTGTTCCTGCATGTGGATTCGCCACATGCAGGCTCCCCTCCTGTCACCCCCCTCCCTGTCTCCACAGGCATGGAGTGATCCCACTATCTATGCCGCCAGAGACAAAGGCCACTCTCCCTGTGCGGGGCCGGCATTGAGGGGGGTGGGGCCCATTGCCATGATAACTTGTGCTAAGTCTTGGGTTACCATGGCAACGGGAATGCTCCCGGCTCCGACTATAATGCCAAAGCGGGCCCCCGGTCTGGTGTGTGTTCAACTGCTCCCCCCTGCCTGCTGCTGTGCAAGGTCTGTGTTGCGGCTAGACCTCACAAAGGTCCCCCCCGCCTCACCAGTCTTCTTCATGGGACTACAAGCCTGCTAGGGATTTCCCCACCCTTGTCCTGCTGTGAGTCAAGGCCAGCTGTGAGTGGATTAACCCCTTGCTGCCCAGATCTCTGCCTGTGTGGATTTAACCCTCTGTGTCCTGCTCCCTGAATCCAGTGAGTTGATTAACACCGCGCTGCCCGGATCTCTGCTTGTGTGGATTTAACCCTCCTCCTCCCTGCATCCAGTGAATGGATTAACCCCATGCTGCCCGGATCTCTGCCTGTGCTGGACTTTCCCCAATTCTGCCTGAAATCCTTGCCCGTGGTCTCCAACTCCTGTGGTACCTCCGCCGCTCTCTCCTATTGAACCCGGTGGACTATCGCCCCCCTGTCATCCCATATTGCCATCCTGAGAACCTTACTGTATCGCTTTGTCTTGTGTTGTTCTGTGGACTAGCTGTTCAATCATCTGAAAACCCACAAAACCCCCCAATAAACGCCCGCATGTTGGGTTCCGTGCAATCTGTCTCCATGTGCTCTCTCCCTCTCTGTGCTCCTAGTTTGTTACAACTGGTTGGCAACAGCGAGATGAGAGCACTTGGGATGGCGGATGAGAGTCTGCATACGATGGACACAGAGGCCTTGGAATATCGACACTGGACAGTGAGCAGCTTACAAGAAAAGGCCAGAATTTTGGACCTCAACTACAGGGGACTTAATAAAGATCAGGTGGTCCATATGCTGGAGGAAGCCAGCCAGCGGCAATGAAAAGAGTCAGGCACAGACATGGGCCAAGCAGTCTCGAGGAAAGATGGACCAGAGCTTCACAGTACAAGCAGCAAGAGCCCTTGGGTCATCTGGTACGAGGAAGAGATGGCCATTATAGGAAAGGATGCTACCACAGAAAGGAAGCCATTGAAAAGGCTCAAAACAGACAAAAAGAGTGGGAAGCTACAAAGAACCAAGCAGCTGCTCCTATGCCTGTCCCTGTGGCACGGGAGGCCCAGAGAATATCCAGGAAGGACTTTAAGCCCTACCAAGAACACACCAGAGATGTGGAAGGGTTCTCCCAGGACTTTGAATATCAATGTGAACTATTGGAGGTCCCACCCACAGACTGTACTCGCCATGTGGTAGGGCTGCTTGACGGAGGGGCTGAAGAGGCTTACCGAATGATGAACTATGAGGAGATAAAAAGGGCTGTACTGGTCTACTATGCTGTATCATCAGAGTCATATCGGGCCCAGTACCGGACTATCCCCCGCCTCCCAAAGACCTCTTTCAAGATGTTTGCGCACAAGTTGTCCTGAGCATGTCTCCATTGGCTGGAAGGGGAGAAGGCAACCTCCCCTGAGCAAATCATCCAGGCCATCCTGAAGGAACAGTTCCTTTTCAAGTGCCCCCCTGAGCTCCAACAGTGGGTGCGTGAGCAGAAACCTGCCACCCTCGAAGAAGCTGCAGCCTTAGCGGATAAGGCTCTCCAATTAACCCACAATGGAAGAAGCCTGCTGCCGAGGCATCCCATGCTGCCAGGATGCCCAGCCCTGCACCGGTGCCCTACATGCCTCCCCATTGCCGGATACCCAAACAGTTCCAGCGCCACAGCCCCTGCTCCCACCTCATCCAGCCACCTCGCAGTGGGCTCCCAGACTGGCCTTAGATATGCGTTGTTTTGGCTGTGGGTAGACTGGTCACTATCAGGTCAGCTGCCCCACCAAGAAACAGACTCTTGGGCCTAGCTTGCCCAAACCAATACTATGTGGACCTGTACCAGGCTCCCGAGGACCTACCTCCACCCCCTCCAGGAGTCTTTGGCCTACAGCCTGTGGGAGCCCCTTTCCTGAGTCTCCAAGGAAAGCACCTGCAAGATGTCACTGTGGATGGACAAAAGGCAGTGGGATTCCAAGATTCAGGGGCCTTCTTAACCATTGTGGACCCCCGAGTGGTGCACTCTGATGCTTTCCAGCCTGGCCCTTGGATAGTGATCCAACTAACAGGGGGAACCAAATGCTTCATCCCTCTTGATACTGTCAATCTGGACTATGGCTTGGGGTAGAAACGCTGCAATGTGGACGTAATGGGAGGACTGCCTGCAGATGTACTTCTTTGAAATGATGTGGGCGATCTTCAGTGTCACTTTGTTGGAGCCTTCACGCGAAGTCAAGCCCACCGAGAAACCACTGAGAGGAAGGAGGCACACCAGCATGTGGACGGAACTCCGCTACCCGTGGTGAGTGACTCATCTTCGACTGATGACAATACTGGGGTGACATGGGATCGGGACAAGTTTCAAGGGGACTTAGCCACCGACGCTACTCTGACAAGCTTCTGGGCCTGGGTAGGGCTGACTGGTCCTGGAACCAGCAAAAGGATAGTGCAAGAAAATGGGTTGCTGTACCGAATTGTGGAGAACATAGCCGAGGGGGCCCCAGACCGTGGCTAAACAGCTGATGATTCCCCAACAATTTTGGACCCAACTGCTGCACCTTGCCCATGACATTCCCATGGCTGGACATCAGGGAAAGCTATGGACAGAAAAGAAGTTGACCCAAGCTTTCTATTGGCCTGGGATGTCCCAATCAGTAGCTTGCTACTGTCGTACCTGTGATACCTGTCAGCGACATGGGAGAACTGGTGGCCTTCAGGCCCCTCTACAGCATTTACACATTATTGAGGAGCCATTCCAATGAGTAGCTATCGGCATTCTGGGACCCTTAGCTTGCCCCAGCATATCTGGAAAGTGGTACATCCTGACTATCGTAGACTGTGTTACTCATTGTGCTACTCCTGAAGCAGTCACCCTGTCCAGCATCACAGCACCCAAAGTTGTGGAAGCCATGTTTACCGTCTTTACGCGAGTGGGCTTCCCCGCCGAAATCCTATCAGGTCAGGGGACTCAGTTCACGTCAGGCCTTAGATATAAGTTGTATAGCGAGCGCTTACTGTGATAGAAATTTTTTTAGTACAAGCCGCTAGAACACCAAAAAGGAAACCAACATAACCTTCCAAGACAACATATAAATAATAAAGGTGCAACGCTAATAATAAAATAGTGGAATATCAATATACACTCAATCTACAAGAGTATACACATAGTGATATAGGATCATATTTATCATCTAAGATAATTTCAATGTTCAATCTGATGTCCAAAAACACAAAAGGATGTGGTCAGGTTTCCTTTGTCAATACGGATAAGTGATCCAAAGGTGAACGGGGAATAGATGAAATGCGCACTCACCAGAAGTGCGTTTAAAATCCGCATGAAAGAAGTTTCCTCTTATATCAGGTATATCTAGATCCTCCGCACTCAGGTCAAGCTGCGCTCTTTGGTCCTCACTGATCATCCATCATGGCCAGGTTCCCTGGTTCCTCAGACACTCTTGTACCTCTGGGGTCCCTCCTTAAGCTTGGTACTGCGAAAGGGTGGCGCTCATAAAGAGCCCAATAAGGGACATCACATAGCGTGATACTGCATAAAAGTACTTTATTTCCAGAAGCATAGGTAAAACCAAACATAAAAGTACTGACCGCAATGATTTTGGGATGGCCACCAGCGGTGGCTTGGATGTCCTGATGCTGTAGCCCCTCTGACGCGTTTCGTGCTATGCACGTCCTCAAAGGGTACAGGGCTTACAGCAGGGACATCCTACTACTTCTATTTATATGTCAGAATGACAATCGCGCTTGTTGCGCCCGCCATTTTGTCAGCGACCGGCGCATGCGCAGTACGCTGGCGCCATTTTGCCGTAGATCACATTTACCAGCAATGTTTCCCCTCTTGTCTCCTGGCTTGTGTGTGGCGGCGCCATTTTATTGGAGAGAAAGGGAGCTCTTACATTGCAATTTTAATTCAACAAAAGGATCCTTTTTATGGCAAAAATAGTGGTATATAAACCACAGGATTAAAATCCATTAGAGATACTGGGCAGCAAGCAAATAAGGAGAAGGGGGAATTATCTTTATAAAAACCTGTATACCCCTATATAAGGCTAACTCCCAATCAGCTGCATATATAAAATATGCAATGCCCACCCTATTTACACATAAACGTAAACTGTATTTCAAAGTCACGTATGAGATATGTGTAAATTTAAAACAGGAAAACTTAATCCGATGAGTGTATCATCTTAAAATTAATATGTATACCCATGTTTATGACATCAATATTATGGATGTCTTGTTCTGCGCAAACTATATATCAATAAAAACAAAGCTTAAATAGCAACCATATAGAAACAATAAAATAAATAATAATGTAAAACGTACGGTCACTGAAAATCATAGGGTCAGTAAAAAATATATAAGCAATATAAGAACACATATGAATGCAAAATCAAATCATGCGTGACAGAAACCTCTTGTAAACATATACTCGAAATATTAAGAAAGAAAAGCATTTCAATAGATATAGAAATGTTCCATAAGATTGCAATGGCGAGAAGCTAAAATATAAAAATGTGTGATAGTAATATAGTAAAAAACTCGATAAAAATTCGATAAAAAATAAAATTCGATGTAAAATTCGATAAAATAAATACAATTCAGTGTAAGTGAACCAGGATAAATAGTGCCATAGAGTATATTTATAATCGTATGTAATCTCCAAATGGCTCACAAAAAAAGGGGGATTAAAAATCTGTGGGGTTAAACAACACATCCTTTTAAAATTATATGTATACATCGTAAAGGTGTGTTGTAGGATTGTATTATAAAATGAGTAAACTGATCAAACTCATAAGTATGTATGAATTGAAAAGTTCTAGCTGTTGTCTATAAAACAATTCAAATCAAACTCGATGTTATGCCCATTTGGATGTAAACAACCTAAATCATAGATCCATCTCGATTCCAATTGTGACACTGCTTTTTTCTTGTTCGACCCTCTCCAGTGTGCACTAACAACCCCTATGCCCATAAATATCAACGAGGATGGATCATTGTTATGGTGGGTCTTGTAGTGAAGTGATAGGGAATGCTCTTTATATCCCTTTTTTATATTATTGACGTGTTCCCTTAATCGATCTTTTAAACGTCTGGTTGTTCGTCCTATGTACTGCAAATTACATGTGCATTGCAACAGATAGACGACATACCTACTATTGCATGTAATAAAATCCTCTATTTTGTCAGGCCTTGTTCAGTCCCTCTGGCAGACCTGTGGAGTGCGGGCCATACAGACCACCCCCAATCACCCCCAGGCAAATGGACTGTGTGAACACTTCAATGGGACCCTGAAGGCCACACTATGGACGATACAGGCACCAGTGACAGCCGTTCTACATGGTGTTTCTACATCACAATACCCTACATGCTTTTATTACTCTATAAACATGTGAGTGTTCCTACTTTTTATTACATATTAAAGTGGTCTGCTGCACTTAGAGGTGCTTCTTCTTCTCTCCTTAGAAGAGTCTGCTAAAGTACTGCATGGAGCTAGCCCTGAGTGCCACACGGACCCCCCCCTTATCCAAGTCACCCGGACTATTTCTAAATACTACTAGACTTTTCAGACTTTGGTCCAGTATTTGCGCTGATTATCATTACTTCTACTGCAAACTTTTGTTCATGTAGCATATCAGCAGCATTCACGCTCCCATTTCCTGGAAAGTTTATTCTCATTTATCCAATTTGTTATTTATATTATTATTTATGCTCGTTTACCCATCACCTCATTACCATATTCATCATTATTACTACTCCATATCTGTTATGATTATCATATCATTACCATATTATCTCCTAGATTGTAAGCTCCAAGGAGCAGGGCCCTCCTATCCCTCTTGTATTGAACTGTATTGTTGCTGTATTGTCTCTCAGTATATTGTAAAGCGCTGAGCAAACTGTTGGTGCTATAGAAATCCTGTATAATAATAATAATAATAATATTATCACTACTACCATTTTGTATCTATTATATAATCCAAGCGCACCTAATTCTATTCTATTTTATTTTTATTTTCATTTAAGGTTGTTTATATGGTTATTATATTTGTATTTGTATTTTTTATTTTTATCTCTTCATTTTTATCTATCCTCTACACACACCCCCATCATTTTTTACTTTTTTACTAATCCATATATATAGTTTTTGCATAACTTCTCCACAACTTTTCCACCACTTAATATCATTATTATTATTTTTTATTATTCTTTCCACACATTTGTACAATTTTTTCATTATTTTATAAATGTACCTATTTTTTTTTTAACATGGAGTTACTCCGTAACTTAGAAGCCATCAGATATGACATTTTAGAAGATTTTTTTACCATTTTCCCACAGACTTGTTTTCTGACTCACCTGTACTTCCCACAGATATGCACTGCCTTTTTGTGGCAATTTCAAAAATTTAGAGAGACTTGTCTCTATTGCTAACCACCAATGGTGGGACAAATACTTTCTCACGCAATATCTAACCTACAAAATCACCCCAGAGGCCTTAGAATTCTAAAAATGTGTCCCTTTTTAGACCCTGATAATCACAAAAATTGGCTAAATTTGTCTGAATTCTGCACCTCCAAATGGATTGAGGTTATTATTTCCCAGAGGGAAACCACATTTCAACAACTCACACATCAAGTTCAGATAATGTTACAAGAGTTTCTGGATATTGGTTATACTTTACCAAACAGTGGTTCCACACTTTAACCACTTGCCTACCAGGCACTTATACCCCCTTCCTTACCAGGCCAATTTTCAGCTGTCAGCGCTGCCGCACTTTGATTGACAATTGCGCGGTCATGCAACATTGTACCCATATGAAATTTTGATAATTTTTTTCTCACAAATAGAGCTTTCTTTTGGTGGTATTTAATCGCCACTGGGCGCTTTACTTTTTGCGCTATAAATTAAAAAAAGTGCAAAAAATTTGAAAAAAAAAAAAAAGTTTATTTGTATCTTTTATAAAATTTTTCAAACAGGTATTTTTTCTCCTTCACTGATTTGCGTTGATGAGGCGGGACTGATGGGCACTGATAGGCGGCACTGATGGGCACTGATAGGCAGCACTAAAGGGCACTGATAGGCAGTACTAATGAGGTGGCACGGATAGGCGGCACTGATAGACAGCACTAATTAGGGGTCACGGATAGGCGGCACTGATATGCAGCACTGATAGGCGGCACTGACTGGCACAACCCCTGGGCACTGACTGGTGGCACTGACTGGCTGCACTGCTGGGCTGCACTGGTGGGTGGCACTGGTGGGCAGCACTGGTGGGTGGGCACAGGTGGGTGGCACTGGTGGGCACAGGTGGGTGGCACTGGTGGGCACAGGTGGGTGGGCACAGGTGGGTGGCACTGCTGGGCACATGTAGGTGGCACTTCTGGGCACAGGTAGGTGGCACTGCAGAGTGGCACAGGTGGGTGCACTGCTGGGCACAGGTGGGGGCACTGCTGGGCACAGGTGGGGGCACTGCTGGGAACGGGTGGGCGGGGCTAGTGGGCGCACTGCTGGGCGGAACTTGCGGGTGTCACTGCTGGGCACCGATCATCAGGGCACTGATCATCAGTGCCCTGATGATCGGTGCCGATCCCCGCTCTGACAACTGCCGGTTCTCGGCAGTACTTTCCTCACGATCTGACAGCGTGAGGAAAGTGCAGCCGAGAACCGGCACTTGCATTTCCCTGTGATCAGCGTGTCATTGGACACCGCTGATCACGTGGTAAAAGGCCGGTGGGATCGGCCTTTCACCACATCACGTGATCAGCTGTGTCCGTAGGACACAGCGATCACGGAGATCGCCGGGTGCGCGCCCCCTGGGGCGCGCAGGAGAGCGCGTTCTGGGAGGACGTCATATGACGTCCACTCAGAACTGGCCGGCCGTGGTGAAGCCGTCATTCGGCTATGCGCGGTCGGCAAGAGGTTAAAGAAAAATACTAAACACCAAGAAAGCCTCATAGTATCCACCAAATTGGGTAAATTTAATTGTTTCCCCAGCCAACAATTTTTCACATCAACACCCAGTCCCCTCTGCTCTTCATCTACCTTCTTCACAATCACACCCCAAGAATTTATTACTCATCACAATAGACCTACTGTATACAAAACATCAAGCATCATAACAACAAGTATAATAGCAACATACATATCCGTAAAAACATACACATATCTCTCCCCCAAAAAGCACAACTTTTACGTGACAACCCCAGCACCACTAATAATAATAACAACAATGTTAACTATAATAAAGATAATGTAGTACACACCAACAATAACAAGGGTATAGAGAACACTCTTAGCCCTAACAACAGTGTCACCAACAATCTCATCATGACCAACCCTATCTCCACCTCTAGACCCATCCCCAGCACTACCACACTTAATGATACCATTATCCCCACCAGCACCACCCAGGTAGACACCTCCCAATCCACAATCCTTCCCATACCCACCCAGGTAGACACCTCCCAATCCACAATCCTTCCCATACCCATCACGAACAACAATACCTTTGGTATCGAGAGTCCAACCACTAACCACAACTCCACATAACTTTACACTTCTTCTCCCTAGATTCCATTTTTAGGCCTAACCCCCCCCCCCCCCCCCACGGTAAAAGAAAACACACAGAGGCTGTAGGGGGGGGACAAAACAAACATCACTCTACACACATGACAAAAATAGCGGAAACTGTGAAAATATTCAATTTATCCAGCTATCAATTATCAGACACTGAAACCTCATCATTTAATCGAGGTCTTAATTTTGCTCCCACTTCTTTCCCAAACCTTTTCTCACTATTTAAAGACCTCAACAAAATGTATTCGTAATCTAACCCTCAAGAGATTTTTTCACATACAATCAGTCAAAAACCAGAACACTGATGACCCGGCTGATATTTAACGTTCTGCCCTCTCGTCCACAGCTGATATAGATTGTTTGAACAACTTTTTACCAAATCCCATCCCGATAATGTTCCATCTTATGAATTAACCACCACAGAACCATCTTCACAGTTTACCAATCCTCCACCCATCATTCACACTACCTTCAGACTGAAATCAGTTTTCAACCCCACATATTCAAAAGTCCCTTATCTAGAAAGCTTTTATAGAGTTGTTTACTCAGAATTCGTTAAATTATGTAATCCTGGTCATGAGCACCCCTCTTCAAATTTGAATGCTACTGAAAAGAAATCTATAACAACCCTATCCAACAATATTGACATCATAATTAAACCTCCTGATGAAGGCAGAGGCATTGTTCTCTTAAATACCATAGACTATATAGCCAACGCCCACAGATTACTTTCTGATACATCCATTTATAAAAAATTGACTAAAGATCTGCTGTCTGACTTGAGGCCCTACAGTTAACAAATACAGCTCTACAAAATGGTGTCATCACCAAGTCGGAAGCTTCCTTTTTATCTAATGATTTTTATAACACCCCATATTTTTATTTTTCACCCAAAGTGCACAAAGATCTTAACAAATCACCAGGTAGACCCATCGTAGCAGCCACAGGTAGCATCACTAGTGGTTTCTCACAATACATCGATCACTTCCTGCAACCTCTAGCACAGGCACAAAATTCCTACATTAGAGACACTGGCATCTTTTAGAATTTTTAAAATCTTACACCTGGGGGCCCAATTACTGTTGGGTCTCCTTAGATGTTAACTCTTTATACACCTCAATACCACATGAAGTAGGGATAACAGCCATCCAACATTACCTATCCATGGACCCATCTTTCAACTCCAAACAGTCATCCTTTATTATAGACGCCACCTCCTTGTGCTTGAAACACAACTACTTCACGTTTAATAATGATTTACAAATACAGGGCACGGCTAAGGGAGCCAATTTTGCCCCCTCATATGCTAATTTAACTATGAGTTTTTGGGAGGATAAATTCATATGGCGTGATAATCCCTTTTCCTAACACATGGTATTCTATGGTCGCTACATAGACAACATAATCATCATTTGGGATGGCCCTATAACCGACATTGATAAATTTGTTGCTCACTGCAACTCTAACCCCTTCAGACTTTCTTTCACCTCTGTACACCACAAAGACACATTAATAGTCCTTGATTTAGAACTATACCATGACAACAACACAATAAATACTTGGAACTATTTCAAACCTGTCTCAGGTAACTCATACCTGCATTTCAATAGTTGTCACCAACCAAAGTGGATCTAGAATATCCCTAAAGGACAGTTCTGCCGCCTTAGGTAGAACTGTACATCAGATTTAGAATATCATACCCAAAGTGAAATCCTTAAAGTTAAATTTAAAGACAAAGGTTATCCCCACACATTGGTAGATGAAGCCTGTTCCTTCTATCAAAATGGTAAATCCTCCATGTCAACGAGAAGGAGCCACACAATCCGATCAGATTTGTCACCAAATTTCACAAACACTTCCGTAAAATGGAGAGCATTATTAACATACATTGGCCAATTTTACTACAGGATCCCCACTTAACTGACACTGTAGAGGTAAAACCAAAATTCACAGATTGCAGAGCCACAAACCTCAAAAATAAGCTTGCTCCCAGCAAGTATAACCCCCGTGAGGACACCTAACACACTCAGCTTATTTCCCATGGTAGGCATGTACCAATGCAAAAAAACCTTATACAAAACTTGTAAGTTTGTCAATCATGGGCAAAGAACCTTTACTGCCAAAGGCAAAACATACACATTTAAAGAATTCTATAATTGTTCAACTGATTATGTTGTATATTGTTTAACCTGTCCCTGTGGCCTTCTGTATGTGGGACGTACCATCAGGCCCCTTCACGCCAGATTTGGTGAACATCGCCGCCTCATTGAAGACGGCAAAGACAAACATAGTGTCCCCCGGCATTTTCTAGAATTCCACAATAAATCCACTGATGGTCTACAGGTTTGGGTTTTAGAATCCATATCCAGAAACCTCTCAGAGTCTGAATGTTTCATTAAACTTTGTTCGCAAGAAACATACTGGATTTTTATATTGGACACTTTGTCCCCAGGTGGTCTAAACGAGGAATTAGATGTTAACACTATTCTCTAACACATTTTACTCCACCTTATCTCATCATTTAAATTTTTACTCATTTTAATTTTTTATAAATTTTTTAATAATATATTTTTTTCAAATTTTTCTGACAAGAGTTTGAAACATATTCTATTTTATTCATTCATTAAGTCCATTATTTTTTAATCTTCAATTTTTAATTTATTTTCCATCCTTTTTCCCATATTATGTTTTTTCCATATTCATGCATTTATATCCATACATCCTGCGTTTATTATCATATCATTGCATCATCCTCCCACCTTTTTTGTATTTACTACTATTTGTGTTTACTAAATTTAATTTTAATAGTTTTTTCCATTTTCTATTATTATACTCATTTATATACTCATTCATATCCATTATGGCACCCCAGGGAGGATTATGCATATATTTATAACTATGTTTTTTATTATTATGTTTACATTCATATTTATTTATATTTCCGTATGTATGATTTTCTATGTGATCCAGAATTCATATCATTTACACCACTATATAAGACCCTATAACATCACAATTACATACTCTTTTTATTTTTTTGTCTATTTTTCACTTTTTTTTAATTCATATTTTTATATATATTTTTCTACATTGCTTTTTATCTAATTTTTTTCATCTTTTTTATTCATTATTTTATTCTTATTCTTATCTCCCCTTTTTTTATATCATTTTAATTCTTCTCCTATTCCCTGTATCATGGTAATGTTTTTAGTTTGTGTACCACTTTTTTTCCCCCTATTATCATAATTTTCCCCTGCTACTGTGTTTTCTTCCCCCACTTATGCTTTTAATTGTAAGACCCACATGTTCCTCATCATTAACCCACATGTTTCCAATTATGCTAATTATTATTCCCGAATTGTTGATTGCCAATTAAGGCACATTAGCCATTATAAAAGGAACTGTCCTTCTGCCATGTCATTCCCCTGCTTGAGAAAGGAGCGCGCTTCCACCATTAGAAGCCAGCGCATGCTCCAAAACGCGTTGCATTGCACCTTGATCACTGACGACATCACGCCTATGTCGATGTTGCGGTTCAGTGTGCGTTCCAGCCGTCATCTTTAGGAGTACATGCATGCCGGCCGGCTCCACATCTGTCCCCCTCCTGAACCATGCTCCCTACCATTGAGACGCGGACGATACAGGCACCAGTGACAGGCGTTCCACATGGTGTTTCTACACCACAATACCCTACATGCTTTTATTACTCTATAAACATGTGAGTGTTCCTACTTTTTATTATATATTAAAGTGGTCTGCTGCACTTAGAGGCACTTCTTCTTCTATCCTTACTACACAGAGTCCGCTATAGTACTGCATGGAGCTAGCCCTGAGTGCCACACGGACCCCCCCTTATCCAAGTCACCCGCACTATTTCTAAAAACTACTAGACTTTTTGGACTTTGGTCAAGTATTTGCGCTGATTATCATTACTTCTATGGGCCTTTGTGGACCTAGAGCCAGACTGGGAATGATACCTGCCCCACTTCCTCTTGGCCTACTGGGAGGTACCCCAGGAATTTACTGGATTTTCTCCTTTTGAACTGCTGTATGTGCAGAAGGTCCATGACCCCCTGACCCTACTGAAAGAATATTGGGAGGTTCGACTACCGGATACTGGGGTCCCTGTGGTGCCCTATGTCCTGGAACTGCATGAAAGGATGGGAAGACTAGCCGGCCTCACAGATGACCATCTCCAAGCAGCCCAGGCCCAGCAAAAGACGTGGTATGACCGCAAGGCCCGTACCCAGGAGTTTACCGAGAACCAACAGGTCCTCATGATTTTCCCAAATCCACAAAATAGATTTCAATCCACATGGAAGTCATTAAGAAAGTGAATGACACTAACTGTGTTCTTGGACTAGATGATCGGGGGAGGCTGCATAAAACAGTGCATGTCAATATGATCAAGGAGTACCATGACCGAAACCCCCCTGTCATGGCCGTCTGCCCGACACCCTCCGAGCAGGATGAAGAAGCATCCACTTTTGTGTCGACTACCGATGCCTCAATGACCACGCGGTTAGAGATGCCTACCCAATGCCCCGTATCGATGACCTGCTGGACCGGCTGCCTGGAGCCTGCTATGTCACTACCCTGAACTTAAGCAAGGGATACTGGCAAATCCCCTTATCCGCAGAGAGTCAGGAGCACTTTGTCTTCATCACCCCCTTCGGCCTGTTTGAGTTTCTCAACATGCCCTTTGAAATGAAGACTGCGCCTGCCACCTTCCAGCGCACAGTGGACCAGCTGCTGTAGGGCTGTCATGACTTTGCCTGCGCCTACCTTGATGACATCGCCATCTTCAGCAAAACCTGGAAAGACCACCTCCGCAAGTGAGCCTTGTCCTAGACCGAATTGCAGGGGCCAACCTCACCATTCGACCAGACAAGTGCTAGATGGGGATGGCGGAGGTGCAATATTTAGAACACCGGGTGGGAGGGGGTAAACTGCACCCAGAACAGGCTAAAATAGAAGCCATTAGGGAATGGCCCACACCCCAGACTAAGAAACAGGTTCTGGCTTTTCTGGGCACTGCTAACTATTATTGCAAATTTGTTCCCCATTTCAGCACGATTGCAAAGCCCCTGACAGACCTCACCAAGAAGGTCATGCTCTGGATTGTAACCTGGACCCCGGCCTGCCAGACCACTTTTGACCTGCTGAAAGAGGCTCTTTCACATGATCCCATCCTGGCAGCATCCAACTACCAGCAAAGATTCCTCGTGCAGACGGAAGCCTCTACTTATGGGCTGGGGGCCATCCTCAGCCAGGTAAACGAGGTGGGGAGGAGCATCCTGTGGCCTTCGTTAGTAGGAAACTACTGCACCAGGAGGTCTTCTATGCCAGCGTTTTTCAACCACTGTGCCGCGGCACACTAGTGTGCCGTGAGATATTGTCTGGTGTGCCGTGGGAAAAATTCCAATTTCATCTGTAACATGTGGCTTCGGCTCACAAATAGACCAATCATTAGAATCTAATGATTCAGTGGTCGGCAAGCCGCGGCTCGCGAGCCACATGCGGCTCTTTACCCAGTCTAATGCGGCTCTTCTGTGTGCCGGGCGCCTGCTCCCCTCCCTCCTCTCGGTCGGCCGCTCCCCTGCCTCCTCTCGGTTGGCAGCCCCAAAAGTCCGCGCGGACCTTTTAATCCGGCTTGCGGATGTGGCTGTCAGGATGTGTGTAGGCGGGGCAGCGTGCCGAACGTGAGGGGAGGGGAGCTAGGCTCCTCTCACAGTCCGCCCTGAAGACCCGAACGGCGCGGGAAGACAGCGAGAGGAACGCAAAAGGTAAGTGAATTGACACGGGGGACTTGGCTTACTAGAAGGGGGGGGGGGAATAGTACTGTGGGGGATGAAATACTATATGAGGGATGAATTACTTTATGAGGGATGAAATACTATATGGGGGGATGAAATACTATATGGGGGATGAATTACTATATCAGGGATGAATTACTATATGAGGGATGAAATACTATATGGGGGGATGAAATACTATATGGGGGGATGAAATACTATATGGGGGGATGAATTACTATATGAGGGATGAAATACTATATGGGGGGATGAAATACTATATGAGGGATGAAATACTATATGGGGGATGAATTACTATATGAGGGATGAATTACTGTATGAGGGATGAAATACTATATGGGGGGATGAAATACTATATGAGGGATGAAATACTATATGAGGGGATGAAATACTATATGGGGGGATGAAATACTATATGGGGGATGAAATACTATATGAGGGATGAAATACTATATGAGGGATGAAATACTATATGAGGGATGAATTACTATATGAGGGATGAAATACTATATGGGGGGATGAAATACTATATGGGGGGATGAAATACTATATGGGGGGATGAAATACTATATGAGGGATGAATTACTATGGGGGATGAATTACTATATGGAGGATGAATTACTATATGGGGGATTAATTACTATGCTTACTATGGGGGAATATTACTATACTTACTATGGATGACACATACACATCATTCATCTACTCTTGGTCCGGCCCCCGGGTCCAATTATAAAATACTTTATTATTTCATAATAAAGTAATTATAAAATAATTTCTTTGTGTTTGATTCCTATTCAAGAGAATTACTTTATATATAGTCAATATAGGCACAGAGGTAAATTTTTTTAACATTTTCTAATGGTGGTGTGCCTCGTGATTTTTTTCATGAAAAAAGTGTGCCTTTGCACAAAAAAGGTTGAAAAACACTGTTCTATGCCACCATAGAGAAGAAGTGCCTGGCCATAGTGTGGGCGTTGAAAAAACTGCAACCCTATTTGTATGTCTGGGAGTTCACCATCCTCATGGATCATAACCCCCTCAACTGACTGAATCAGGTCTCAGGGGTTATCGGCCGCCTCTTACGATGGAGCCTGACCTTAAAGCCATACATCTTTACTATCCAATACTGATGGGGAAGCCAGCACCAGAATGTGTATGGGCTGTCCCATCAACAAGACTCCCAGTAAATGCAGTCCATATGTGCCGCTACGGGAACCTATTGAGGTTCCCCTGGTGGCACTTGTAGAATGGAGGGGGAGGGGTTGTCACAGAGCTAGTCTCCCCTCTATCTCCGGGTTCCTGCTTGCCACCCCCCACCCCCCAGCATCCCCTCACTCTGCTGCCGCCAACAATCTACCCCCTGTCAAGACGGCATCCTGCTCCTCTGGCTGAGCGCCAGAAAGTCGGCCACCCTGTTGTGCCTGCATATGAATTAATGACATGCAGGCTCCCCTCCTGTCACCCCCCTCCCTGTCTCCATGGGCATGGCGCGCTCCCACTCTCCTGCGCCCTGTGCCCACCAGAGACAATGGCCACGCTCCCTGTGCGGGGTATGGCGTCGAGGGGGTGGGGCCTGTTTCCATGGTAACCCTCTTGGGTTACCATGGCAATGGGAATGCACTCAGATCCGTATATAATGCCGAAGCAGGTCCTTGGTCTTTTGTGTATTCAGTTGCTACCCCCTGCCTGCTGCTGTGCAAGGTCTGTGTTGCGGCCAGACCCCACGGAGGTTCCCCGCCTCACTAGTCTTCTTCACGGGACTTCAAGCCTGCTACAGATCTCCCTGCCCTCGTCCTGCTCCAGGCTCTCCATGGCCAGATGTGAGTGGATTAACCCCGTGCTGCCTGGATCTCTGCCTGTGTGGATTTAACCCTCTGTGTCCTGCTCCCTGCATCCAGTGATTGGATTAACCCTGTGCTGCCTGGATCTCTGCCTGTGCTGGACTTAGCCCAATTCTGCCTGAAATCCTTGCCTGTGGACTCCAACTCCTGCGGTACCCCCACCGCTCTGTCCTATTGAACCTGGTGGACTATTGGCCCCCTGTTGTCCCATATTGCCATCCTGAGAACCCTACTGTATAGCCATGTCTTGTGTTGTTCTGTGGACTAGCTGTTTGATCATCTGTAACCCCACAAAATCCCTCAATAAATGCCTGCACGCCGGGTTCCATGCAATCTGTCACTGTGTGCTCTCTCTCTGCATTCCTAGTTCATTACAGTTCACAATTTGTGGGTTTTTTGTTGTGTTCAGTGAGTCAGCTTGTAAACCAAACCCAAGCAGGTTGACTCATCAGTAATCCTATTGGTCCCGACTCTTCCTCCCCGACTATAGCCAGAGAGGGGCCAGGCGGCTCAGCGAGAGCATCTGACTAGCAGCGGTACAATCCAACTGGAGACAGGGAGAGTGGGGCGCAGGGGCACGGTCCAAAAGGTGGGGAGGCGAGGGGAGTGGTCATGTTGAAGTTGGGGCAGGGCAGTGACAGAAGGGGGAGGGTTGGCATGAGAGAAGTGATAATTGTGCAGAGATGTACAGAGAGAAGTGTGTATAATGTACGAGAGAGAGGGGGAGAGAGAGAGAGAGAGAGAGAGAGAGAGAGAGAAGTGTGTATAGTGTACAGCAGAGGGAGACAGGAGTGTGTACAGGAGAGAAAGAGAGAGGAGTGTGTATAGTATACAGGAAGGAGAGAGAGGAGAGTGTAGACTGTACAGGAGGGAGAGAGAGAGGAGTGTGTAGAATGTACAGGAGGGAGAGAGAGAGGATTTCTGACCCCATCCTATGCCCTGCTGACCCCATCCTCTGCCCTGCTGACCACTTGCTCTGCTCTACTGACCCTGTCCTCTGCCCCGCTGACCCCATCCTGTGCCCTGCTGATCCATCCTCTGCCCTACTGGCTCCAAGCTCTGCCCTACTGATCCCTGTCTTATACCCTGCTGACCCCGTCCTCTCCCCTGCTGACCTTATCCTATGCCCCGTTGACCCCATCCTCTGCCCCACTGACCATATATGTGGCACTTGGATGAATCATGTCTCAGGGTCTGATGAGGAGACCACAGCTGTTCACTGTGAACTGCTGCAGCTTCCTCATCAAATCCTGAGACAAGAACAGTATACCACGGCAGGGGTAGGACACATTTAGATGGGGGGGTGCCCAATTGTAGTCTTGCCTAGGGCAGCATAAAACCAAAATACACCACTGTGTAGAATGTTGCGTGGAATGTTGCAGCGGAGTGTCTACACATCCACTGCTACTAACCAAGCATTGCTGGTTATACGTAATTGTTCATTAATCTGCAAGAAGTGGATGTATTGTATTGTTGATCTATGATGGTACCCCTAAAACTATGATGGTACTCCTAAAACATGAGGTCTTAAAGAAGAACTATACGCCAAACATTTTTTTTTCATTTTAGATAGAGTAAGTGAGGGTTATAATCCCTGCCAAATTTTTTTCGGCATCTGTGTCCAATTGCAAAGATTTTCCTGCACTTTCTGTCCAATAGCCAAACAGAAGTGTGAAGAAATCTGAGAACAATAAGGGGATTCATTGGGCCCCCCAGGTCACCAGAAATAGTGTCAATATTGGAAGATTTCCCCTCTATTACTTTCCTGAGGACAACCCAAAATGTAGCAATTTCTTTTACTTTCACTTTCAATGATAATGGTATACAGGACAAATGGAGAGGGTGAATCACCTTAACTGATTCCGCATCACCCTATAGCAGAAATACTGCTACAGGGCAGCACGGGGGCATAAAATCACGTGTACAGTATTTCACAGAAGTGAGTACACCCCTCACATTTTTGTAAATATTTTATTCTATCTTTTCATGTGACAACACTGTAGAAATGACACTTTGCTACAATGTAGTAGTGAGTGTACAGCTTGTATAACAGTGTAAATTTTCTGTCCCCTCAAAATAACTCAACACACAGCCATTAATGTCTAAACCGCTGGAAACAAAAGTAAGTACACCCCTAAGTGAAAATGTCCAAATTGGGCCCAAAGTGTCAATATTTTGTGTGGCCACCATTATTTTCTGGCACTGCCTTAACCCTCTTGGGTATGGAGTTCACCAGAGCTTCACAGGTTGCCACTGGAGTCCTATTCCACTTTTCCATGACAACATCACAGAGCTGGTGGATGTTAGAGACCTTGCACTCCTCCACCTTCTGTTTGAGGATGCCCCACAGATGCTCAATAGGGTTTAGGTCTGGAGACATGCTTGGCCAGTCCATCAACTTTACCCTCAGCTTCTTTAGCAAGGCAGTGGTCGTCTTGGAGGTGTGTTTGGAGTAGTTATCATGTTGGAATACTGCCCTGCGGCCCACTCTTCAAAGGGAGGGGATCATGCTCTGCTTCAGTATGTCACAGTACATGTGGGCATTCATGGCTCTCTCAATGAACTGTAGCTCCCCAGTGGCGGCAGCAAACATGCAGCCCCAGACCATGACACTCCCACTACCATGCTTGACTGTAGGCAAGACACACTTGTCTTTGTACTCCTCACCTGGTCGCCGTCACCCATGCTTGACACCATCTGAACCAAATAAGTTTATCTTGGTGTCATCAGACCACAGGACATGGTTCTAGTAATCCATGTCCTTAGTCTGCTTGTCTTCAGCAAACTGTTTGCGGGCTTTCTTGTGCATCATCTTTTGAAGAGGCTTCTTTCTGGAACGACAGCCATGCTGACCAATTTGTGTGCTGCGTATGGTCTGAGCACTGACAGGCTGACCCCCCATCCCTTCAACCTCTGAAGCAATGCTGGCAGCACTCATGCAGTGGGGATCGAAAGTTTGGGCACCCCAGCTAAAAATTTGTATTAATGTGCATAAAGAAGCCAAGGAAAGATGGAAAAATCTCCAAAAGGCATCAAATTACAGATTAGACATTCTTATAATATGTCAACAAAAGTTAGATTTTATTTCCATCATTTACACTTTCAAAATAACAGAAAACAAAAAAATGGCGTCTGCAAAAGTTTGGGCACCCTGCAGAATTTATAGCATGCACTGCCCCCTTTGCAAAGCTGAGACCTGCCAGTGTCATGGATTGTTCTCAATCATCGTCTGGGAAGACCAGGTGATGTCAATTGCAAAGGTTTTAAATGCCCAGACTCATCTGACCTTGCCCCAACAATCAGCACCATGGGTTCTTCTAAGCAGTTGTCTAGAAAACTGAAACTGAAAATAGTTGACACTCACAAAGCTGGAGAAGGCTATAAGAAGATAGCAAAGCGTTTTCAGATGTCAATATCCTCTGTTTGGAATGTAATTAAGAAATGGCAGTCATCAGGAACAGTGGAAGGTAAAGCAAGATCTGGAAGACCAAGAAAAATATCAGACAGAACAGCTCGCAGGATTGTGAGAAAAACAATTCAAAACCCGCGTTTGACTGCACGATCCCTCCAGAAAGATCTGGCAGACACTGGAGTTGTGGTACACTATTCCACTATAAAGAGATACTTGTACAAATATGGTCTTCATGGAAGAGTCATCAGAAGAAAACCTCTTCTACGTCCTCACCACAAAAATCATCGTTTGAACTTTGCAAATGAACATATAGACAAGTCTGATGCATTTTGGAAACAAGTTCTGTGGACCGATGAGGTTAAAATTGAACTTTTTGGCCGGAATGAGCAAAGGTACAATTGGAGAAGAAGGGGCACAGAATTTAATGAAAAGAACCTCTGTCCAACTGTTAAGCATGGGGTTGGATCAATCATGCTTTGGGGTTGTGTTGCAGCTAGTGGCACAGGGAACATCTCACGAGTAGAAGGAAAAATGGATTCAATAAAATTTCAGCAAATTTTGGACGGTAACTTGATGCCATCTGTGAAAAAGCTGAAGTTAAAGAGAGGATGGCTTCTACAAATGGATAATGATCCTAAACACACCTCGAAATCCACGGAGGATTACATCAAGAGGCGTAAACTGAAGGTTTTGCCATGGCCTTCACAATCTCCTGACCTCAACATAATTGAAAATCTATGGATAGACCTTAAAAGAGCAGCGCGTGACAGACAGCCCAGAAATCTCAAAGAACTGGAAGACTTTTGTAAGGAAGAATGGGCAAAGATACCTCAAACAAAAATTGAAAGACTCTTGGCAGGCTACAAAAAGTGTTTACAAGCTGTGATACTTGCCAAAGGGGGCAGTACAAGATATTAACTCTGCAGGGTGCCCAAACTTTTGCAGATGCCATTTTTTTGTTTTCTGTTATCTTGAAAGTGTAAATGATGGAAATAAAATCTAACTTCTGTTGACATATTATAAGAATGTCTAATCTGTAATTTGATGCCTTTTGGAGATTTTTCCATCTTTCCTTGGCTTCTTTATGCACATTAATACAAATTTTTAGCTGGGGTGCCCAAACTTTCGATCCCCACTGTATATCTGTTTCCCAAAGACAACCTCTGGATATGACGCTGAGCACGTGCACTCAACTTCTTTGGTCGACCATGGCAAGGCCTGTTTTGAGTAGAATCTGTCCTGATAAACTGCTGTATGGCCTTGGCCACCGTGCTGCAGCTTACTTTCAGGGTCTTGACAATCTTCTTATAGCCTAGGCCATCTTTATGTAGAGCAACAATTCTTTTTTTCAGATCCTCAGAGAGTTATTTGCCATTAGGTGCCATGTTGAACTTCTAGTGACCAATATGAGAGAGTGAGAGTGATAACACCAAACGTAACACACCTGCTCCCCATTCACACCTGAGACCTTGTAACACTAATGAGTCACATGACACTGGGGAGGGAAAATGGCTAATTGGGCCCAATTTGGACATTTTCACTTAGGGGTGTACTCACTTTTGTTGCCAGCGGTTTAGACATTAATGGCTGTGTGTTGAGTTATTTTGAGGGGACAGCAAATGTACACTGTTATTCAAGCTGTACACTCACTACTTTACATTGTAGCAAAGTGTCATTTCTTCAGTGTTGTCACATGAAAAGATATAACAAAAATGTGAGGGGTGTACTCACTTCTGTGACATACTGTATATATATACGTATATACGTGATTTTGCAATTCCGGGTAGGGGGCCCTACCTGTGCCGCCATTTGCAGCCTCAGTTCCCAATCACCAAGTCCCAGCCAGTGATTCTCTGCCGACACCCGGTATTATCCGATGATTTCTGACAGGGGAGAAACCTGTATGTAAAGGTTCTCTCCCGTCCCAGATCTCTCCCGTCAGCTCCTGTACACTGCTTTTTATGGCTTTTTTTTGCAGAGCCATACAAAGCAGTGTGCTTACAGTGAAACACACACAGCCCACATAGTAAAACAGCACAGTTAACCCTTTGATCGCCCCACATGTTAACCCCTTCCTGTCTAGTGCCTATAGTACAGTGTCAGGGCTTTTTATTAGCACAGATCACTGTATTGGTGTCACTGGGGATGTCAATGACACCAAGTCAGTTCCCCCCAGTGTCAGAATGCCACAGTCCCGCTATAAGGTGCTGATTGCCACCATTACTAGTAAAAATAATTTTTTTTAAAACAAATTGCAGTATGTATACCGCCATTTGTAAACGCTATAACTTTCATGTAAACCAATTAATTTATACTTATGGGATTTTTTTTTAGCAAAGACATGTAGCACAATTCATACATTTATGATGAAATTTGATTTTTTGAATTTTTTTTACTGGTCATGTTTAATAGCAAAACGTCAAATATATAGGGTTTTTTATTTTTCAAAATTGTCTGTCTTTTTTTGTTTGTGGCACAAAAAATAAAAACAGCACAGGCAATTAAATGCACCAAAGGAAATTTCTATTTGTGGGAAAAAAGGACATACATTTCATTTGAGTGCAGTGTTGCATGACCGCAAATAGTTAAAATAACGCAGCACCGTATCACAAAAAATGGCCTGGTCAGGAAGGGGGGTAAATCCTCTGGAGAGCAAGTGGTTAAAGTGGGCACGAACAGCAATAAAAACAGCAATAAAAACTGTTTTGCCTTTAGTTATACTTGAAATGTGCATCAGTGACTTGACTCACATTTTCAGTGAGGCTACCTCTCCTGCAAACATATGAATTTCTAGGAGGATATCTAAGGGTTCTTATGAATTTTGGGAGAAGGCAAAAAAATGGGAGTTCACAGAAATGGTATTCCCATAAACTACCATTTCTTTTACAAAATAATACTGTGATGATACTTCATAGCTGATAATACTTTCTACTAAATTCTTGTATCAAGGGAGAAATCTTTGTGTACCATTCTTAATTATTCAGTATTTTCAAGTACATATTCTCATACTTTATGTTATTTAATACAAGTCCCTTACCTGAAGGTTTGATGGAAATAGGTGAAGCTACAGGGATTGTCCATCTTTGTGTAATATTCTTAGATGGGGTAATTTGTCCTGGGTATCTTTAACAAAAGACCTGAAGTAATTCAGGACTGATTTCTGAATGCCTTGAGGTAGGCTAGGTTCAGTTTTATTAGTTTATTACAACATCATTAATAGAGCTACTTATAACCAGTATATCTGCAGATTTGGGTGGCACGCCAATCAAGTGACATCCTCTGTTTGTCTCCCCCTCCTGGATGTGTGAGGTTTTACCACACGAGGTACGTGCACATGAGGCGCATGATTTTAATATTCGCTGGTCTACAGGCATTGGCTATATACAGTACATGTATTGTAGATTACTGTTGAGTGTTTTTTTTTTCTGTCATTATGTATATGCTGCGATAATCTCATTTTAGATATTTACCCACTCTTACAATTTTTTGAAGATGTGAACATGGTTCATAAAACGCATTGAGGTTATTGATCTTAGTGGACCATCCAAGCTGGCTTGTTTGTAATGTATTGATGTTGTAAGAGAGGGTTTGGTGGAGCATTTAACTTATTCCATTAACTGCTACTTTTGAAGGGGTCTGGTTGGAACAGAGGAGCTGGGATTTCTTCATGTAAATGTAGTAGTAATTTGTGATCTTTATTTACCAGCCCTCCGTCCATGAAACATCCAATTACAGGTATTTTGGCCCACTAGTTATTGAAGTAATTTCCTTATATAGATAATAGATAATATAGTGGTGTTTATGTTGATTAATGGGTTTTGTTTTAGTAACAGTACTGGAAAAATAGATTTGACTGGGAAGATGTGATGTAATTCATATTTTGAGGTATGGTTTGAATATTCGGCAAATATTTACTCATCCTGTTCCTCTGTTTTTTGGCCATTGTTGGTTCAATTACGTTTTAGTTAAAAGATGTTTTTTGGTATTGCATTGGTAGGTTCTGCCTTTTGGTCGCATCCCCTACTCTCTTCTTTTGTCCCTCCTTTTCTCAGGATATTGTTCAGTATTGGCCATTTCTCATGGTTGTGGACAACATGGATTAACAGTAAGTTCTCCCTTAGGAATAGTTGAGATATAATATTTATATCATTGGGGTGATGTGACCTGATTCTTTTATATTTCAAGGATTTTATTCAATAAAACAAGCCAAGAGTACAGACATGCACAATGATATCGCATTTCAACTCTTAATGGCAATATAAAAAGAAACACACAAAAAAGCCTCATGATCTCTCACAGTAACAATGAATAAAAACAGAGAGGGGGGGGAAATCACATAAGACCAATGTTCAGTGGAACAAACAATCAAAATGCATTACAGAACACTCAATGGAGGATAATGAACAGATCCTGCAACATAAAATGATATGACAAAAAAAGCAAAGCATACATGAAGAAACCAGTAAAACTCTTTTGTATGAGCGGACCCCAAATAGGTGAACTGTAAAGATGAGGGAAAAAAAAGGGGGAAGATTTTTGGAAAATGGGGTTAGGAATAGGCCAGGAAGCACCTCCGCTTCCCCACAGGTATATGACCTGGGGTCCAGATTTACTAAGTGGACTAGTTGCGTGTAGACTTGTCATTCATATAATCCGCTGAGTCTAGATAATGGAGCCAACAGACCTATGAATGGGTGAATTTAGTCGGGGTGTCATGTGCTATGTGTATAAGTTCCTCCATTTCGGCTGTATGACTGATATGTTGGAACCATTCCGCTATAGTCGGGGGGGGATGTGTAGAGTTCCATTTCAATGGAATGCACCATCTGGCAGCATTTACAAGGTGCATAGCTAAAGATCTGTGGTAAACAGAACGGGGCAAAGATGAATGATGCAGGAGATATTGGGCAGGTGTGTAATCCAGGTTATATGTAGTGATTTTAGCAATGAGAGCATGTACCATAGACCAATATCGTCATAATTTGGGACATTCCAAAAAAATATGCAACAGGGAGCCTGGGGTGGAACCACACCACCAACAGAGAGGTGAAAGAGAGCTAGAAATTTTATGGAGGATTTTATACCAGGCAGAAAATAATTTGTATCCAGTTATTCATATTAAAACCCTATGGGTATGGAACAATACTCTTTCTCATTTGGCTACAGTAAGATCTAGAGATAAGTGTTTTTCCCACTGCTGACACAGTCTACTGGCCTTCGGCATAATATGCAAATTGAGTAAATTGCTGAGATCATGTGTCTTTGGGGGGGTCGATCAAGAACAGATGGCCTCAAAGGGCATAGTGAGCCTACACCATACGCTTGGAGTATTCGGATACTGGAAGAAATGTCTCAGCCGGACATACGTCCAAAAAGGAAAAGACTTCTTGGGCATTTTGAGTTGCAGTCTTTCATAAAACAAGAGAACGCCTTTATGAAAAAAATGTTCAGAAACAATGCATTTGTAGGGCTAGCAATCAGCTAGAAAATGCGGGGTAAGGCCCGGGGAGAACTCCAGGTTATGCTGCAGCGGGGTCAAATGACCCGGGGTCGAGGAGAGTGCAAAGGTGTTACAGTCCGCATAAAAACAGCGTAGTGAAGGGCCCACTAATGGGTGGTCTTTAAATACACTTAGGGAATGAGACCGGGGTAACCAGGGGGCCAGATGTAGGGGGGCATGTACCTCCGCATTTTACAGTTTAACCCAGACCTTTGAAAACTCATGCAGATTCCAATCCACTACGAGCGTCAAGTGACATGCTAGATAGTATTTATAGAGATCAGGATACCAACAACTCCCTTGGGTTTAGGTTTGGTGAGGAGGTCATAGGTTATTCTAGGACGTTTCTTGCCCCAAATAAAGGCAGTACATACCTTTCTATAGGAGATAAAGAAAGAGTTTGGTAATTTGATTGGTATAGCTAGCATGGTGTAGAGGAGTCGGGGGTAAAACATTCATTTTAATGATGGCCGCTCTTCCGAACCATGAAAAGAGGCCCTCATGTCATGTCTGTAGGTCGTGTTGAATAGTGTACAAAATGGGTAAATAGTTCAGGTCATATAAGTCCGATAAACGCCGTGGAAGTTGTATACTGAGGTATGTACAGACTTGTCTTGCCAAAGAAAAGGGTAATGTACTTTACACTCATCTACTACCATTTCGGGTAGAGAAATATTAAGCGCAAACAACTTAGCAAAGTTGATTTGGAGGTTGGAAAGTATATTGTAGTAGGCAAAGTCTTGTGATAAATGGGGTTTTATGAGTGTGGGGACAGTTAATCATAGAAGGATGTCATCCACAAAAGCAGCAATCTTGTGTGTGCATCCAGATCTCAACCATTGGAAGAAAGGTTCCAAGGTTAATACGAAGAGCAGGGGAAATAGAGCAGAATAGGGCAGCCCTGTTTAGTACTGTTAGATATGGAGAAGGCATCCGACAGGTGACCATTAAAGTGCACACTAGCTGATGGCTTAGAATACAGAGCAAGGATGTAATTCATCACGGTAACAAGGATGCCAATGGTTTCCAGGGTGGCCCGCATATAATCCCAAGCCACCCTGTCGAATGCCTTCTCCGCATCAAGAGACAGGAGGAAGCCTTGTTGAGTAGAGGAGGCCAGCCAGTGGTGGACATTGACCGCTTTCAGAGTATTATCCCTGGCCTCCCTCCCTGGAATGAAACCAACTTGATCTAATGAGATCAGAGAAGGCAAGAGCAGAAGCAGAGGATTTGCCAAAATTTTAGCATACAGCTTGAGATCCACGTTTAAGAGCGAAATGGGTCTCTAATTAGGGTTCAGTGTAAGGTCTTTGCCATCTTTAGGGATGATGGAAACATGGGCTTCTAAAGAATGCTGTCACTGATGCGGATGGGATCGATAGATCATTAAAAGCTGTGAGAAAGGGGTCCGTGAGCTTGTCAGAAAAAGTCTTGCAATACATAATGGGTAGGCCATCGGGGCATGGTCCTTTTCCCAGTTTTGTATTTTTTAGAGCTAGGAGAAATTCCTCGCTAGAAAGTGTTCAAGAGACTAGCATCTGTGGCAGCTATTGGTTTTGGCCTATATTGCGACAAAAAGTCTTTAATAAGTTGTTGTCTGTGGATGGGATCTGTGGCAGTAAGAGTACCTTTGTGTATGTTGTATAGGTCAGTATAATAGTGGACAAATTGACGTGCTATGTCCTCAGTATTGACTAGGGAACGCCCATCGGGAGTTTTGATAGTATGGATAGTAATGGCTGTGCGTCGAGCATGTAATGCTCTTGCCAAGAGTTTACCGTGTTTGTTGACCTGCTCATAAAACAATTTCTTGGTTAAAACAAATTTACGTTTAGTAATTAGGTCAAGTTCTGTGAGTAAATCCACCCGAGTCTCACCTGTAATGTTTTCTGGGCTTGTGACTGCTTGTGCACTGTTTCAGGCAATCATTTCCCCCGATAGTACACATTTATGCCCATTTATAGTAATAGGAGAGCAATCCGCGCCTGAGTTTTCCAGGAAGTAAGAATGAAGACAAGATGCTAAATGAGCTGTGTGAAATTTGTTGGTAAGTAAGTACGTGTCCATATGCCACGAGGCTGGTCGGGACCTTGTCGTCGGGAAAGTGAGTGTGATGGTAATGGGATTATGGTCCGAAAGCACCATAGGTTCGATGGTGGCTTTTGTGAGGAGAGACAGATCCAGTTGAGAGATGAAAAAGTAGTCCAGTCTGGAGTGTCGGTTGTGAGGAGGGCAAGAAGTAGGTAAAGTCTTTCGTAGTAGGATGAAGGGTGTGCCAGGTATCGTGAAGCAATAGGGGTTGAAGTTGAAGTTTAATAAACCGAAGGGTCTTATATATGGTAACGCCAAAGTGCCTGTAGACGCGTCAAGCAAAGGATGAAGCAGGAGGTTAAAATCGTCCCCAAGAATGAGAACGCCGGTATGAAAAGGAATCAGTTGAGTCACTACTGACTTAAGGAAGGTAACTTGTTTGTTATTCGGACAGTAGATATTCGCCAGCATAACTGGCCTATTATGGAGCGTGCCTTTCAAGAAAATATATCTGTCCTCTTTATCAACCAAGGACTCAGCAGTGTGAATAGGCAAATGTTTACATATTAGTATGGATGCACCTTTGGTTTTGTATTGAATATTAGTTGCGTGGTAGACGATTGGGTAAGCTGGATTTGTCAATTTTGGAACGTTATTTGATCGAAAATGTGTTTCCTGGAGAAAAATTATGTCAGCCTTTTACTTCTTCATTAAAAGGAGGAGCTGTGATCTTTTTCTGGGGACATTAAGGCCCCTAGCATTTAGAGAGATCAGTTTCAGTGTGTTTGGATGATCAGTTTGTTTTTGGTGAGCCATGAGTGTGAAAACTAGAAGTATCAGGACACAGTAAAAAGCTTAGCCCTAGTAATCACCAAGTGGAATGGGCACGGGTGGCCGAGAGGGGAGGGGTACAGGAAGAAAAAAAAAGGGGGGAAAAAAAGTATCAGAGGGGGACGGGGATGGGTAGGTATCCGGAAGCAGGGTGAAACCTATATCTTGCCGATGGAGGTGAAATGGGCTCCCGGATATGAACAGCGGAAGAGAGTCGAATTCAGAGAGCATAAAAAAAAGAAAAAACTACCGCTGGGGGTGGGGGTGTCCCTGTCAATGGCTATCCAAAAAGGTAAGAAATTTGTGAATATTTGGGAGGTATGGGTCTCACCAGGCTAGACTGTAAGCTACAGATGGGGATCCAGACCCTGTTTGATATTATGCACATGTGTAGGGCAGCAACAAGGAATGGAAAGGTCATTTGAGAAAATGACAGTAAATCATAGAGCAACCAGTTAAGTACAGTAACATAGCTATCAGGTCATAGAACAAGGAAATATGTGATAAAATCTCAAACAGCTTATTACTGTGCAGTTTTTAGATGGTGGCCCATCACCATATCGTGGAAACGAGCAGTCCCAATGTGACACATTGACTTTCAGGTATAAAAAACAAGCTCCACATGTGATAGATAACTAAAGCGAATATCTAGCAGCTGCGGGAGGCAGGGCAGTGCAGGATAGCTCCAGAGAGAGAGAACAGGAGAGAGACCCAAACATAAGGATGAAAACTTATACAGAAAAACTGTAAAATAGTCCACCGGACTTAGCTGACTTTGGCCTTGCCGCACTTTCCTGGGCATCAGGCCTCCCGTTGAGGACTGCGATGAGCCAGAGATTTTGAGTGACTCGTGACAGGGTGCCCCCTGCTGTCATCTGGAGGGGCAGAATCAGTGTTGGAAGGCTGCCGAAGTCTCTGTCGATTAAGCTGAAAATCCATTCTGTCCTCAGGTGGAGGAGTGCGAGGGATAGTGATGGGATGAAAGTCATTGTACCATTCAGGGATGTGAGTTGATGGAATGTCCAGCATTTCACAGAAGAGTGGGAGATCCTCAGGAACATGGAGTAGAGCCATACGACCAAGCGCAGTAGCAGAGAGGCCAAACGGGAACCTCCATCAGTAGTGTATGCCACGTGATCTAAGGGTGTCTAATAGAGGGCAGAGTTCTCTACAGTGCTGCAGAGTTATGTTTGAAAGGTCCTGATAAATCTTAATTTCAGTCCCATCGTGAGTGATCTGTATTATATTGCGTGCTTTGCGCAGAATATCCTCTTTCAAGCGGAAGCTATTTAGATAAAGTATATAAAGTAAAGTAGATAAGTGCCCCCTTAATGTCCACAGCTAGATTATGCAGGTCACTCAGGTTCAGTGGACGATCAGATGGGGACTGGAGCATAGTATGTGTCTCATGGAAACATGCAGGAGGGCTGGCTGCCACCATGTTGCTGTGCTGTGTGCAGAAGAGCTCTGGCATTTGCTTACCCAGCTGTGTCCCCAAGTCTCGCGGGACCCGCAGGGTCTGTGAGTGGGATGTGGAGCTGCCACAGGAGGATTTCCCCATTGCAGGGGCATCTGGATCTTAGCTACACCGGTGATAATCCCCTTGAGCGGCTGGAGCTCGTATGCTAAGCGCCCCGACCTGATTCTTTTAGGTTTCATTTGTATGCTCTTTGATTTTCCTTGTTTTTAGCAAGCTAGTTCCACCATGCTAATTCCCCTGAATTGGCATCTGAAATAGATACTATCTGTTCATTAAATTGACCCAGCTTGTGCAGGCATTTGTCGCTATTAGGTACAGTCCTTGCCTTACACTTTTTGAAGTGACATGTAAACTTGTATGGTTGTGTTTACTAATCTTGTTTGCATAATTATATTGAAGAATAAATATGTTACATATGCCTAATATGTTATGTTTTCCTATTTCTCTCTTGCATCCAAGAAAATGGTCCATAAGAAGCAGTACATGTGAAATGTGCTGACCTTTTTGATTTATGCACGATAAGAAATTCATTTATAGACATCTGAATGACAAATCTATGTATATACTGTACATTCATGGGAGATGCGGTATGATGTTTGGGATGTTTCCCTGGTTTGTTTGTTTTTTAAATTGTATGTTTTATCTATGTAATAAACATGGAATGAAGATTTTATACATTGTGTCTCCCCTAGCACCATCTTTTTATCTTTCTTTTGCATATTATATTGTAAGTAAGTTGGGTGAGACTGATTTGAAGGACATCTTGGTGCAATGAGTACAATGTCACGATGCATAATGTTTTGATACTAGCCTAATAAATTTGGATTTAATAATTTTATATATGTAAAAAAATAGTTATTTCCTTTGTTATAAAGTTCTAAAGTAAATTTTTTTGTGGTTGTGAAGGTAAAAAATCTTTCATTGTTCCGTGTACCCTAATACTTACCTGAGCTTGATCACGATTCAGCGATGTGCAAGAGAGCAGCAGCTCTCTCGGGTCTCTCCCTCCTTATTGGCTGAGACACAACAGCGGAGCCATTGGTTCCCACTGCTTTCAATCATAGCCACTGCAGAGGGAGTGGGGGGTGGGACAGAGTCATGCTCTGTGCTTCCCATAGACACACAGAGGAGGCTCAGGAACGAGCATGCACGAGTGCTCCCAGAGCAAGCAGCTTTTTCTGTGGCACTCAGAAAGGGGGAGGGCCCAGACGCACTGGGGGAGGACCTGAAAAGAGGAGAGTCAGGGCTGCTCTGTGCAAAACTATTGCGCAGAGCAGGTAAGTATGATGTGTTTAATATTTTAAAGAAAAAAATAACAAAACCTTTAGAACCACTTTAACGCATTCTCTGCAAGGTAAAAGAAAACACCCTAATACTGATATCCCTAAACACTTACCTGACTCCTCTCACTGATCCAGCACTGTCCTGGCTGCAATGCTGCTCCCCTCTCCTCCTGGTCTCAAAGGAGACATTGAGAGCAGTTGAAGCCATAGGCTCCTGCTGCGGTCAGATAAACTATGAATCCACACAGCCCAACTTGGGAGCATGCACACACAGGTGCCCTCTTAACATCGAGCTTGCTAAGGGGGCACCCAGAGGAAGAAGGAGTGGACAGCACTGGCAAGGGACAGCTAAAGAGGAGGTAAGGGACATCTTTTTAATTTTTATTTTAAATAACCTTTACTATCACTTTAATTTGTATTTGAAAGTATTTGAAGTACATTATAAGTTCCACACAATAGGGTGCACCTGGTAGGCTTTGTAAAGGTATGACAACAGAGGTTAATCTTGCTGCATATGAAGCCACGTGGTCTCAGTACTGTAATGAGACTTTGCATGAGTCTTGTCAGAACGGCTTGGGAAAGATTACACTAGCTAAAAACAAATCATCGCCCTGAATACACTGCAGCACTTATCCCTACTTTAATCTGTGTCAGTTTGCTAAGGGGATTGTATAAATCTGTGGCAATCCTCATAAATAAAGTTTTTCTCCTCTACATTTTGGTGTCAAACTGCTCTGGTTGATAGTATCAAACATCCAGCAATACTAAACTGAATTTAGCTTGGTGTTCATGCAATTGGTAATATGCTTCTCAGCCATACAATAATATGAACATCAGTACATCTTGTCTGAAATGCAATATAATGAAAAAAATTTTGTTTCTTCTCAAAGGGCTTCTACAATATTTCCTGGAAGATGTGATTGTGCTTTGTAAATGTACTGTCTGGGATCAAAATGAGATTTGTCTAAAGTACAGCCAATCTGTGTTATTCAATTAAACAGTATAATAATTAGTGGGCATTCATTTGTCTAAATTCAAACTAAAGATGGCCAAAAGCATTAGAGTTCAGTTTGAACAATAAAAAGCTATCTTACTGAGTGTATAAGACCTACAGGGATGAATTTAATCCTTTTTCCTGAAATTGTATGATCTGTTTAATGCGCACAGTAATAGAATTGTGATTATAATATATAAATACAATGAGTATGAATTACAAAATTCCTGGCACAGGCAGGTTTCGATCTATAATATTGTAACTTAAAGTGGAGTTCCACTCACCTGTCAAAAAATAAAAGTCAGCAGCTACAAAAACTGTAGCTGCTGACTTTTAAAAGACAGCAACTTACCTGTCCCTTGGTTCCGCGGTGTGTCCCCCGCAGCCCGTTTCACCGGCCGTCCTGTATTCCAGGAGGCCGGCATCTTCAGTGTGGGCACCCGGCTGTGATAGCTTGCAACTTCACAGCCGGGTACCCACTGCACATGCGCTTCATGAACGGTCCTGTAGTCTTCCGGGACCTGTCATGTGTCCCAAAAGACTACAGGGAGGGAGGGAGGGAGGACACCTTCCACTTCCGATCAGACTGGAAGTGGGAGCGAGTACCTGTCAAATTCGGGTACCTGCTCCCCCCCACCCCCAAAGGTGCCAATCCTTAATGGGGAGCAGGAGAGCAGTCCTTAACAGGTTCCCGCCTGGCCTATAGCCAGATGGTGGCCTGCAAAACCCCTCATTCCTCTGGGTGGACGCCGTATGGCGTACTTTCAGACATGCGCAGTTTGCATGCCCGCAGAGCCACGCAGCGGTGCGATCTGTCACCGACCGTGTACCTCGGACACAGCCGATGACAGATCTGAGTACCGAAATGTAAATAATATGAACACCCTCAAAGATTAAACAATACCCTACCCAGAAAAGATAAACTACTTTCACCCTTGAAAGTGATATAATCAACAAAGAATTATTTTCCTTTCCCCTCTATACCTCTTCTCCAACAAAATTAAATATATAATCTCAATTATCCCAAATGCACATCTTTCAACAACCAACATACAGTGCAAAAATAAATAAATGAAAATTATAATACAATACGTTAAAATAAATAAATAAATAAATCAATAAAACAACTTAGTGTCCAAAAAGTGTCCAAAAAATGTCCTTCTTCTTTATACAACGAGTCCAAAAGACTTTTTCTTTACTTCAGTCACTTCTTTGTGATATTTTATATGAAATTTCCAATACGATAATCCAGTGGAACAAACCTCAAAAAAACATAAATCGCAAATAGTGTATTATCTTATAACAAAAATGTATTTGTGCACTATGTGTCATGCACACTCCAACACAAAGTGTTTAAGCAGTGAAAAAAAAAAAAAAATGTATCTACAAACTATAAATATACTCTAAATGTGCACCAAAATATATCTCGAAACATATACCAAGTGCATCTATATAATGTGACAGTGAACTCAGCACACTGCAACCAATACTCAAAAATGTGAGTCAAATCAACCAGTCAAATCAACTAAAGGATATGGGTATATGTGTAATGAAAGTATGAGAAAATTGGAGGTGCAGTTATCTACAATTCCAGAAAGCGGATTATTACCTCCATAGGGTAATTGTTTATTTGCAGCACCAGTTTGAGTGGTCACCTTTACACTGGTTGATTTGACTCACATTTTTGAAAAATTTTATAATCACCTCCTATTGCAGGGTATGTCTCCTTCCTTGCAGGAGCAGCAATTTATCTGCACAGTTGCTCAAAGTAGATGGTAAGACCTATGGGACCCCCCTAAGGATAAGACCCTATTGCAACCACAAACTTTTCATGCCACTGACAGCTGGCAAAACTTACAAAAAGATATAGTGCAAATTTGTTTAATCTTTTCTTGTAAGAGGCCACTTTGTGTGGCAGTACTGTGTCATGAAAACCAGTGATAAAAGTTGACATTTATTAACTGTGAAAGATGCTTAAATCATGCATTTCATAATATTGAGACACAGTCGGAGGTACATTTGGCCAAGTTTCTGTTTACACCGGTGATCAATATAGCAATATCAAGCATTCTAGAGAAGTAATCATCTCTTAGTTGTGATCTTTGTTTTGATGCCTTTCATTCTTGAGAAAAAAATGTATGCAGCAGCATGTGTTACTAAACATTGGACTATATCCACGTACAGATTTTGTCAAGTCTGGATATATATCAGGTGGGACATATGACCTATAAAGTGACAAAAGGTCCTTTTCTCAGAAAGCTCTTCATAAGCTGCTGCCATTTTGGATTTTACTTAGTTCTAATTGAAAGTGATCACTTGCATTAACAGCATCAATATCACATGGTTCAGCAAACACTTTCATGTGACAGTAGTATTTGCTCTAGAATTCCTTGAGTATTGACATGATACTTTTTTTATTTGCACTAACATACAATTTTGAGGACAAGCTTTCGGGGTATGTCCCCTTCTTCAAGGTCCAGGCAGTACTGCCTGGACCTTGAAAAAGGGGAATACCCCGAAAGCTTGTCCTCAAAATTGTATGTTAGTGCAAATAAAAAAAGTATCACATCAGTACTCAATTGTTTCTGTCACAAATGCACTAATAAAGCTACAATCACCTCTAGAATTCCTGAAATCTTTTGTTAAACCCATCTTTAAGATCTTTGATAGTGCTGAGTAATAATAAATTATAACTAAAGACAAAACTGTTTTAATGTTTTGGACAAAGTATAGAGGGAGTAGTGTCCCTGTCAGGTATTTATTGCTGTCTGTGCCCCCGTTGGGTAGATTTACCCTCTCTTTTTGTCCTGTCTACCTTTATCATCCAAATTGAAAGTAAATAAAATCACAAGTTTTGAGTTGTTTCTAGAACAGAAATAGAGGAGAAATCTTTCAATGGGGACATTAGTTCTGGTGACTATGGTGACAAGCAGGGTTTCCCTCACTTTGGAGGAACTTATTACTTCCCATTTGAGCTATGGGACAGGAAGCGAGGGAAACTCTCCTCAATAGGACATAAATGGGAAAAAACCCTGACATGGGTTATAACCCTCCTTTATTCTGTGCAAAAACGAAAAAAAAAAAAGCTTGCCCTTAGTTCTACTTCAATGCGGAACTTCACCCAAAAGAGGAAGTTCTGCTTCTCTGTTTCAACCTCCCCTCCTCTTTAAGATTTAAGACTTTATGGGGTTTTTTTGAGAGTAGGTGCCTAGTTTTGATTGCCGCAGAGATCTGAGCGCCCCCACCTTCCCTTTCAACTTACTTGTACACGTCACATGTCCAAGAAAGCTGCAGGACTGACTGCGCATGCACAGTGGTAAGCTGTCTGTGAAGCCACAAGGAATCACAGCTGGCTTCCCAAAGTAAACATCCGGGATCAGCCAGGGACCGAAGAGCTGGCTCAGGTGAGGACCGCACAGCATCTCTAGATAGGTAAGTGTCCTATTATTAAAAGTCAGCAGCTATAATATTTGTAGCTTCTATTATTTTTTTTGTTTCTAGGGTAACGAACCATTTTAAGTCTTGTTGAGAAGGTTGAGCAATGGTTGAGAATTGTATTAATTACCTCTTGAGCTGAGTTAGATAGTTTGTTCTAACTTTGAGTGAAATTATGTATATGTCCAGACATCTTGGGTACAAGCTGATTTTTTTGTTTGTAATATCAGTTTCCAATCCTACATTTTTCTGAACATTTGAAAGAAGATTCAATAAGTGTCAAGCAAACAACATGACTTTGCTATTTCAGGTTCCAGATTCCAGGTACAGCAAATAGTTTTAGAAAGCTCATTCAAAACTGGTAAAAGATTTTGGTATAACACTTTCAATAATAGATGAGTATAAAAAGCTAGATATACTACTTGTACAACTCGTGAGTCTGATCATCTTCCCGCATGAATGAGTTATAAAGGTGCCACAAGCCAGGGTGTAAAGTGGGTAGAAACATGAACATGAAAGATAAGTGTGAAATGCAGGAGGACACAAGGGAAAAAGAGATGGAGGAGGTAAGCAACACCAGTAAGAAAATCAGGATGGAGCAACAGCATAGATGAAGGAAAGTTTACAAGACATCCACGGCATCCAGATTTTCAAAATGTTTGTGTAGAAATCTATGTATGCTGTAGACATTTTCTTTTTTTTTTTTTTAAAGATATGGGCTACTGTTTGGTAAGCAGCTAAAGACAAATGTGCTAATTTTTGCTGACGTTTGTTTAGGATATTTACAATAAATACAAAATCAGAGTCCAAATGAAAAAAATCAATAATAGAAAAATATAAATTAGTTAATACCATATATTTGGACACTTAAAAGTCTGCACCATTTGGTGCAGTCTACTTTCTCCACTGCAGAAGGTGCTCCTCTGCATCAGCACCGCAGCTGGGGAATGTCAAGAGGAACTCAGTTCCTCTTTGGTTTCCTGGCTCACTGGGGAAACACCCCACTGGATGCTGTTGCTCCATGTGACTCCAGCGACCAACTTAGGAAAGGAAGAGCCTGCTTAAGGCCCTGGCTCCCAGGGTTGCTGTGCTTTTTGTGAGTCAGAGGAAGGAAAAGGTATCCTGCCTGTTAGGGACAGTACTCATGGTACGCAAAGGTTCCTACTGAGCAGGGAAAGCGTATGGAATTTTTTGGATAGCTTCCCGATTCGGCACTAGACAGCAAGGTCACATTCCTCTCACTTAACAGATGCTGTCAACCCAGCTGATACCTGTTATCTTCACATTGTTGGAAACTATGAGTGTATTCAGTTGGGCAGGCTTCCCTCAAGGTTGTTGAGAACTGTCACTGCATTACTTCAATACAAGTTTTCTATTGCACCTACAGTATCTGTGTGAATTATTAATGTCGCACTATGCTGCACCCTACCTAATGGCAGGCAATGCTAAGCTGCGGTTTCTAACGCGAGCAAAATCCTCTCTTGTGTTAAAAGAGGTATAAACTCCAGAGAGAGATATATCATTTTACCCCTGTACAAGTCATTTGTAATACCTCATCTGGACTATGCAGTTCAGTTTTGGGCACCAATACACAAAAAGAACATTGGGGAACTGGAGAAAGTACAGAGAAGGGCAACCAAACTGATAAGAGGCATGGAGGTGCTCAGCTATGAGGAAAGATTAGAGGAACTGAATTTATTCACTCTTGAGAAGAGGAGATTAAGGGGGGATATGATCAACATGTATAAATACATCAGTGGTTCATATAGTGAACTCGGTGTAGAGCTATTCACCCTGAGGTCATCACAGAGGACATCAGTGGTTCATATAGTGAACTCGGTGTAGAGCTATTCACCCTGAGGTCATCACAGAGGACAAGGGGGCACTCTTTACGTCTGAAGGAAAAGAAATTTAATCTCCAAACACGGAAAGGTTTCTTCACAGTGAGAGCTGTGAAAATGTGGAATAGACTCCCTCAAGAGTTGGTTCTGGCCAGCTCGGTGGATTGCTTCAGAAAAGGCCTGGATTCTTTCTTAGATACACAGAATATAACTGGATACTAACATTTATAGGTAAAGTTGATCCAGGGAATATCCAATTGCCTCTCGGGGGATCAGAAAGGAATTTTTTTCCTTGCAGGAGCAAATTGAATCATGCTTTGCTGATTTTTTTTGTCTTCCTCTGGATCAACTGTGGGTATAGGATTATAACTTTTTTTTTAATGGTTGAAATGGATGGACTTTTGGCTTTTTTCAGCCAGACTAACTATGTAACTATGTACATGTACATAAAAAGAAGAGACATAGACAGACATACTCAAGTCTCAGCAAATATTAGAAAATGTACCTGTATATAAGGTGGGCATGTTGGCAAATATGTCTATGTCTTGACTTTCTAGGTACAATCTTGTACTTGTAATTTTTACTTTTTAGATATCTTGTATAGATTATTGTCTAAGAAACAGTTTTTATGCACTGAGCTCAAAGATCTCTTCCTATTTTCTATACATTGTATAACAGAATAATATGCATAGAAATCTGAAAATCTTTGTCCAGAATTTAATAATAAAGGGACATGACCACCAAATATGAATTTCATGTCTTGCTGTGTCACATCCTCTGAGAGTTACATAGTTGGTAAGACTAAATAAAGATACTGGTCCATCCAGTTCAGCCTAAGTGCGTGTGAATGTGTTTATGTCACTACCATTTTTCAATATCCCTGTACGTTGGGGGAGATTTACTTGTGCACTCAGCTGTGCATAATAGCCAGTCAGATTCTAACTGCAGCTTCTTCAATTAAGCTTTGACAATAAAACCTGGAATCTGATTGATTTTTCTGCAGTGCTGCATCAGATTTTGCACTCTCCAGTTTTAGTAAATAACCCCCATTGTGGTCACTGAGAAACACATCTAAAAGTTATTTGAATTTATCTACACTACCTGCTGACACCACTAACTGTGGAAGGGAGTTCCACACCCTTGCCACTTAGTAAAGAACCCCTAACACTTATGTAACTTTAATTTCAGATTGAAAAGATGTTTGCTTATATCAGCTGGAAATACTAAATAATTTAATCAATCACTGTTTTCCAAAAATATGGATGAATGTTTTTTTTTCCCATCAGGCAAGGAACAGAACCTGGCTAATATGACTTTTTTGTTTAGCTAGTGATAAAAGAAAAATAAGTAAATTATCATAGTAGTGATGAGCCAAATATTTGGGGTTTGAATTTGGGGTGAGTTTACAACTTAACAAAAGGTCATGCTGTGTATCCAAGCCCCATTAAAGTTATTTGGAGCCTAATGTTAAGAGACATTAATGGGTTAGGTTCACAGGTGGGTGGGTGAAGACAGCAAGCAATCTGCAAATGGCAATATAAGCCAGATCCTGCCATGTAATTGTTTTCATTTTTTAGGCTAACAGGCAAGGGATTGTCAAACGAATGACACGGGGGCTTGGCACTACCTTCAGAAACATGTATTAAATCATTAAAAAAATCAATCTGATGGAGAACAGAGATTTTAATGATGCTTAAAAGCCAACATTAAAAATGCAAAATTCCTTTAACCACTTGCCCTCCAGAGGATTTACCCCCTCCCCTCCTGACCAGGCCATTTGTTTTGCATTACGGCGCTGTGTTACTTTATCTGACAATTGTGCTGTCATGCAATGCTGCACCCAAATTAAATTTAAGTCCTTTTTCCCATGAATAGAGCTTTCCTTTGGTGGTATTTGATGGCCTTTGCGGTTTTTATTTTTTGCTCTTTAAAAAAAAAAGACATTATTTTTTACTTTTTGCTATTATACATGTCCAGTAAAAAATGTAAAAAATCAAATTTAGGGCAAAATGTATTTTTACATGTCTTTGCAAAAAAAAATCCCAATACGTGGAAATTAATTGGTTTACGTGAAAGTTATAGCGTTTACAAATGGCGGTATATACTGTACACTGGGATGTGTTTTTTTTACTAGTAATAGTGGCTATCAGCAACTTACAGTGGGATTGCGGCGGGCATTCTGACATTGGGGGGAACTGACTTGGTGACACTGACATGACCAGTGACACCAATACAGTGATCAGTGCTAATAAAAAGCACTTACACTGTAGTAATGGCACTGGTCAGGAAGAGGTTAACATGTGGGGTGATCATTATTATTATTATACAGGATTTATATAGCGCCAATAGTTTGCTCAGCGCTTTACAATATAGGGTTAGCTGTGTGTGTTTTACTGTAAGTTGTATGTGTTTTCAACTGTAAGCACACTGCTTTGTATGGCTATGCAGAGCCATACAAAGCAGAGTGCAGGAGCCGACTGTGGAGAGAACGGTATTGTTTACATACAGTTCTCTCCCCCCGTCCGTAATACTCGGCGATCACCAGGTGCTGGTGGGTAATCACTGGTTGGGACTCGGTGATTAACAGCCGAGTTGGTAGGGTGCGCACCCCCCTAGCCGGAAATGCAAAATCATGTATATATACGTGATTTTGCACACCCCTGCCACCCTGTAGCAGTATATCTGCTAAAGGATGGCAGGAAAGCAGTTAAATAACATGCCTGGGGGATGCCCTTAAACTGCCTGTAAAGTGGTACATCTATACTTTATACAACCTACTACAGCAAAACTAACAATTACAAATAGAAAACTGCTGTTTAAATTAGCAATAAATGACAGTTCTCAGCTACTCACCCCTGTAAACAACTAGACAGGGATTCTCTTCATTTACTGTATACCAGACCCTTATCCTTTAAAAATAAAGGTGCCCACACATACTGCCTCCCCCCCACCATGGGAAAGAGTAAAGGGTACATAGTACCCCTACTCATTCACAAAAAGTAAATTGTAAATAAAGACACACTTTTGACAAGCCCCTTACTGAAAATAGAAAGAAAACCCCAAAAATATCTCAAAATGTAAATTTATTGTTAATCACGTTGTCCAGTAATGCAGATCCATGTCAATCATGATGAACGATGCCTGCCAACAGAATAAAAAACAGCCAATTACCACCACAATCTGCTCCCAATGACTGCTCACTGTGAATGACAACAGAATTTAAACAAAAAAGTGCATAAAATAATTGACCATCATATGTGATGTCATTCTATGGGATTGAGATTGATCTAAATAGCTGAATAACGTGATTAAGAATGATTTTACAATTGTTGGAGATTGTGGAGTTTTTTCATTTTTCAATAAAAGCCTTGCAAAAAGTGGATGCTTATTTACTATTTGCATTTTATTGCAAATGAGAGGGAGTGCTTCTTACGTATTGTTGTATGGTTGAGTGGTATCTAGGGGCCCCTTTATTTTTAAATTTGGCTTCTAGATTTCAACAAACTTCAACAACCACAGGCCCAAGGTTGTGGGGAAGAGGTCCTTGTCTTCATCAGTATGGGGACAAGGTGCTTTGCCAGGGGATCCCCCCTGGTAAGGCACCTTCCATGTTGAGGACATGTGGTCTCGTATGGATCACGATGGAGGGAGAGGGGGGAGCACACTTTTTTCTGTTGGCATGTCCCCTCCTTAAAATTCACACCAGACCCAAAAGGTCTGCAGATCAAAGACAGAAAGAACAGGAGCACAGGATCCCCATTAAAATACTCAGTATCTCTTTATTAAAAGGATAAAAAACACACTTACACTTAGGCAACTGTACATCAGCAAAGACCGGGAAGTAGCATCAGACGGGATGTACACAGATGGCAGCTGTCATGATCCCAATGCTGGCATAGAGGGACCTGCTCTGATGGTAAATAAGACATTGCCAGGTACAGCATCCTCTGCCCCTGTGCAGCCTTGAGGCCAGGCTCTACATCAATGTTAGGGGGTGGAAACACATTTGGAAAGCTTGTCCTTTTTTATAAACCTCCCATCTAGTGGTTTGTGCATTAAAAGGTCTGCAGATGGAGATTCTTGTTTAGTGGTGGAAGAAGTTGAAAAGGAGGAGTGAGAAGTAGTAGGATTTGGGGCCTTTTACTGTAGACCAGTATCATTTCATGTGCTGCCAACACATTTATTACAGCAGGGATGAGTCACTGATTTGGAAGCTCCCTAAAATGCCAAAGCTCAAAACCCCTTTAAAAACATTGTATAAAAATGTGAAAAAGCACTCAAATATGAACTTAAAACACACACGACAAAATGCCTTAAAAGAACGCTGAAAAATGTGATGCTCAGTTGTGAATGTAACCTAAATGCATGCCAGAAGGGTACAGTTTGCCACCCTTGTTAGATTATAGGGTCCCTATATAGGAATAGAATTGCTAGATGAAGATCAACTCATTGTGGGTCTGAGATCTGAAGAGCGTGTCATGTCCCCTTAGGCCACAGTGTATGACAGCGCTATGGTAAGTGTGTTGTCATTATGACTACAACTGTGTTTCTCTGACTTTTGAACTTTCTCAAAAGTGAATATTTGATACATGTACGTTTCCACAGCTATTTCTGGAACTGTAAGTAAATGCTGCAACTGTTATGAAAAATTTCAGATACAGTAATAAGCTGCAACACCTGCAAAAGCAAAGTTCAAGAAAAGAAATATTTCTTACTTAAAAGATTTGTGGCGAAGGCTATTTTACTCTATTAGACTTGTCGACATACAGGCTAGGCACAGTTGCCATGGAAACCAGAAAGACATCAGCTGCCACCACACTAGTAATAATCCCCTAGGGAGCCATTGAATCCCTAACTTGAGTGGCTACAATATCCATCTAGATGGCTGGGAACAAAGACTAAGAAGTGCCACCAGACTATACATAGTCCCTCAGCCCTGCCACGTGGATCTAAGTTTACATTATTAGAGAGGAATGGATGGCAAACAGGTTTTTTTGTGCCACGGTAAACACACTCTTCCTTAGATAAAACAGTGCTAGTTTTAGAGGACATACTTGGTGATACAATTCCAGCCTATTTACATCTAAGAAACTTGCCAACAGGCATCAGAAAACAAAAACAAGACTATAAAACAGTTTGCAAATGCAATCCAGGATCATGTTACAATGGAAAAAAAGTTTTTACAAGTCAACCAATTATAATAATCTAGAAGGTATTCTTATAGCACTATTAAACCCAAGAACAGGCATCTAATACACTGCTCAAAAAAATTAAAGGAACACTTTGAAAACACTTCAGATCTCAATGGGGTAAAATATCATGCTGCATATCTATACTGATATGGACTGGGTAATGTGTTAGGAACATAAGGATGCCCCATCGTTTGATGGAAATGAAAATTATCAACCTACAGAAGACTGAGTTCAAAGACACCTCGAAAATCAAAGAGAAAAAATGATGCAGCAGGTTAATCCATTTTGCTGAAATGTAATTGCAACAACTCAAAATGGTACTCAGTAGTTTGTATAGCCCCCATGTGCTTGTATGCATGCTCCTAATGAGATGACGGATGATGTCCTGGGGTATTTCCCCCCAGATCTGGACCAGGGCATCACTGAGCTCCTGAACAGTCTGAGGTGCAACCTGGTGGTGTTGGTTGGACCGAAACATGATATCCCAGAGGTGTTCTATTAGATTTAGGTCAGGTGAGCGTGGGGGCCACTCAATGGTATCAATTTCTTCATCCTCCAGGAACTGCCTGCATACTCTCACCACATGAGGCCGGGCATTATTGTGCACCAGGAGGAACCCAGGACCAACTGCACCAGCGTAGGGTCTGACAATGGGTCCAAGGATTTCATCCTGATATCTAATGGCAGTCAGGGTGCCATTGTCTAGCCTGTAGAGGTCTGTGGGTCCCTCCATGGATATGCCTCCCCAGATCATCACTGACCTACCAACAAACACCAAAACAGTCATGCTGAACAATGTTACAGGCAGCATAATGTTCTCCATGGCTTCTCCAAACCCTTTCACATCTGTCACATGTGCTCAGGGTGAACCTGCTCTCATCTGTGAAAAGCACAGGGCGCCAGTGGTGGACCTGCCAAATCTGGTGTTCAGTGGCAAATGCCAATTGAGCTCTATGGTGTCGGGCAGTGAGCACAGGGCCCACTAGAGGACGACGAGCCCTCAGGCCATTTTCATGAAGTCTGTTTCTGATTGTTTGGTCAGAGACATTCACACCAGTGGCCTGCTGGAGGTCATTTTGTAGGGCTCTGGCAGTGCTCATCCTGTTTCTCCTTGGACAAAAGAGCAGATACCGGTCCTGATGATGGGTTAAGAACCTTCTATGACCCTCTCCAGCTCTTCTAGAGTAATTGCCTGTCTCCTGGAATCTCCTTCATGCTCGAGACTGTGTTGGGAGACACAGCAAACCTTCTGGCAATGGCACATATTGACATACCATCCTGGAGGAGCTGGACAGGTGTCGTTTCATGCTACCAGTAGTGACACTGACTCTAGTCAAATGCAAAACTAGTGAAAAACAGTCAGAAAAGATGAGTAGGGAAAAAAATGTCACTGGCCTCCACCTGTAAAACCATTCCTGTTTGGGGGGTCATCTCATTGTGTCCCATCTAGTGAACCTGTTGTTAATTGCATTAACACCAAAGCAGCTGAAACTGATTAACAACCCTCTCTGCTACTTAACTGACCAGATCAATATCCCAGGAGTATAATTGACTGGATGTTATACTCTGATTAAAAAGTGTTCCTTTAACTTTTTGAGCATTGTATTTTGCAGCCTATCAATCTTTACAGCTCCAGCTTTCACTTACTTTAAAATAGTCCATTTGGACCAGGTTGACAAACTATTACCTTCACTAATAGATCCACTCACTGTGAGCACTGTATACATAAAATGTATGTAGCATCTGCTGTGTTCCTGCACTGCGATGGGGACTTCTGGTCCCATTTCCGAAACAAAATCAAGTCTGGCTGAGTACTGCTCAGCCAAACCCAGAAAGTTTAGTACTTTCTGAATTAATACAAAGCTTCCTCTGATTGGCTGAGGTGGAATGGCAGGTGGGTGATGCCATGATTTCCACCTCAGCCAATCAAAGTGTCTTGGAAATTCGCTTTAACGAATTTTTCCTTACCGTGAGTACTCGCAGTTGGATGCGCAGAAATCCCCCATAAAGCTGTGCAAATCTCGCTTACCACGACTGCAGCTAAACTACACGATTCCTGCCCATCCAGCTACTTTAGCTTCTGTTGAAATGTGGGTGATGGAGCTCCGTTACCCTAGAATCATCACACGACACTCTAAGGCTAGTGTTGCAATTCACATAAGGGCCGGCTTCAGACTCAGCCCCCGGTTTTATTACAAGCACACACATGCCCCCCACATGAATAAAGTCAATCCCCTCCCACCGAACAATGCAATGGGGAGTGCCTATACACAGGATATACATTCCGATTGGAGCATAGCCTTTCCTATTATCTATCACTGGTCCTCCCCCATGAGCCTTCTGAGGTCAGCAAACTTCCTCCCCTTCCCCCCCATGAGCCTTCTGAGGTCAGCAAACTTCCTGTCCTACTAGCTCCTATTGGTATGTAAATTCTTTGTACAAGCATTCCCTAAGCTAAACACCAGTCTGTACCTGGATGGGCCCGATACGATCTTTATTAAAACACATCCATCCAAGATACAGTTTCAAGTTGGTAATGGGTTGTAAGATATGCATAAGCCTACACGCGGAGTTCGTACTGCTTGGCGCCTTGCGGCACGAAGTCCATGTGGTACTATGCTGCTGATATGTGGATACAGGCCCGCGGTCTACTGCCAGCGGCATTCGCATCGAATGCCGTGGTGGTATACACGCCGGTCTATAAGCGCAGATCCGCCATCTCATCCATTACCGAGCTGAGTACTGTAATACATACATTGTACATGCGCATGGCCCAATTGCAGCCTTCAGAGCTTTAATTAAGCCACACGAGAGACATATGAATAACACTCATATATGACACATTTAAAGTTCGACCAACAATACAAAATTTCCATGACAAAAGGAATCCTTGTACTCATTCAGAAAATACAAAGCTTCCTGTGAATTTCTCAGCAGTGCTTAGCCCAACTTGATTTTGGTGAGGGAACGGGATGGGAAGTCCCCATTGCACTGCTGGAACACAGGGCTGCACACTGTATCTATCTAATGCTACATTCAGTTTATACAGTGCTCACATAAATACATAAAAGCTGACCATTGTAAGTACCTCAGTCAGTGGTAATTTGTTTGTCTCAACCCTCTAACTGTCAAGTGAAACTAAAGGAAAAAAAGCCTAAAGAAGTAAAACTAATGCAGTCACCACATTTAGACATTTGTAAGTTGCAATATATTAATTTTTGGTTTTAATACTGATATAAAGACTAATTTGTCTGTGGACTTAAAATAATGCAGTACAGCTCAACTCCAGCCAAAACCTTTAATTTTGTTTTGGATAAAACAGGAAACGGTTGAAGCCTCTCCTAACAGGACAAAGACAATAACCTACAACTCATTTTTAGTAAAGGGAAGGATTAACCCTTTTGCTACCAAGTCCGTATATCATACAGACCTGAGAGCAGAGGGTTTTACACACATTCTGATGGCTGCAGCCACCGGATGGTGTGTAAAACTGACAAACAGACTCCTGCCTCTCAGGTGGAAGCATGCGGGCAACTAAGCTGCTGCCCAATTGCTACCACCCCTCCCCCCCTGGTAATGGTGCCCCTACCATGTATTCTGGGCTTTGTGTGCTCATCTGTGGGCCTGGGACCAACATACCGGGTGCCGGCTGGTGGAGAGGAGAGAGGAGAGCGGATACATATCCGCTCTCCTCCCCTTCTTGTTGCTGACCCAGAAAGTGGCATGTAGGACATCACTTCTGGGTCACCCTGTCGCTTTCCTCACCTAGCATAGCCAGGAAGGAATGTATTGCAATATGATCTGCATAGCATGTTTCATTAAAGAGAAACTGTCACCAAAAAATCATCATATAGGGGACTTTTTGTTAAGTAAAAAATAATTAAAAAAGTTGAGACCCCCCCCCCTCCACATATACACATGTACAAGTGTAAAAGCGTGCCAATGAAATCATTGCTTGCAATTAGAGATGAGCGAATTATTCAAAAATTCGATTCGGCTGATTCGCCGAATTTGCGGAATAAATTCGATTTGATGCGAATTTATTCGCTGCGAATTTAACTTATTAAAAGGGTTTCTAGGCTTCAGAGAGCCTTTATATTAGTGCAGAACACTGTACCTTTAATTTAAATGCCCTTGGAGTCTGCTGGGGAAGAGAAATAATACTGTCAGTCAGTATGACATGCAGATGAGTGCCGTCGATCTTAGAATCACCGCATACTTCACTCATTTGGGCAGTCCCGGGGCCAAAACCAGAGTGTGGAGCCACAGTGTGGCGGTGGAGGCAGCAGCAATGGGAGGCCATACAGCACCCTATGACAAAATGGAACCCACCAGCAGTGTGAGGAGACCTGAAAGTGGCACATGGCAGAGTTTGGCGATGGAGACAGCAGCAATGGGAGGCCGTACAGGGACCCATGACACACTCTGGACCTGGCAGCAGCATGAGGAGGCGGTACAGGGGCCCATGACAGATTACGGGCCTGGCAGCAGCATGAGGAGTCGGTACGGGGGCCCATGGCAGAGTGGCGAAGCGTAAGCAGCTTAAATTGAAGGCCATACAGAGGCCTATGTTAAAAAGTCCCCCCAGCAGCAGTGTGGGGAGACGACTATCAAGAGTCCAATGGCAGAGTGGCGGAGCAGAAGCAGCTTCAATTGAAGAAGAAGAGGATGAGGATGAAGAAGAAGAAGAAGAGGATGAGGATGAAGAAGAAGAAGAAGATGAGGATGAAGAAGAAGAAGAAGATGAGGATGAAGAAGAAGAAGAAGAAGAAGAAGAAGAGGATGAGGATGAGGATGATGAAGAAGAAGAAGATGAGGATGAGGAAGAAGAAGAAGAAGAAGAAGAAGAGGATGAGGATGATGAAGAAGAAGAAGAAGAAGAAGAAGAGGATGAGGATGATGAAGAATAAGAAGATGAGGATGAAAAAGAAGAAGAAGAAGAAGAGGATGAGGATGAAGAAGAAGAAGAAGAAGAGGATGAGGATGATGAAGAAGAAGAAGAGGATGAGGAAGAAGAAGAAGAAGAAGAAGAAGAGGATGAGGATGAAAAAGAAGAAGAAGAAGAGGATGAGGATGAAGAAGAAGAAGAAGAAGAAGAGGATGAGGATGAAGAAGAAGATGAGGATGAAGAAGAAGAAGAAGAAGAGGATGAGGATGAAGAAGAAGAAGAAGAAGAAGAAGAAGAAGAAGAGGATGAGGAAGTAGAAGAAGAGGATGAGGATGAAGAAGAAGAAGAGGATGAGGATGAAGAAGAAGAAGAAGAAGATGAGGATGAAGAAGAAGAAGAAGAGGATGAGGATGAGGATGAAGAAGAAGAAGAAGAGGATGAGGATGAAGAAGAAGAGGATGAGGATGAGGAAGAAGAAGAGGATGAAGAAGAAGAAGAAGAAGAAGAGGATGAGGATGAAGAAGAAGAAGAAGATGAGGATGAAGAAGAAGAAGAAGAAGAAGAAGAAGAGGATGAGGATGAGGAAGAAGAAGAAGAAGAAGAAGAAGAGGATGAGGATGAAGAAGAAGAAGAAGATGAGGATGAAGAAGAAGATGAGGATGAAGAAGAAGAAGAAGAGGATGAGGATGAAGAAGAAGAAGAGGATGAGGATGATGATGAAGAAGAAGAAGAAGAAGAAGAGGATGAGGATGATGAAGAAGAAGAAGATGAGGATGAAGAAGAAGAAGAGGATGAGGATGAGGATGAAGAAGAAGAAGAAGAAGAGGATGAGGATGAGGAAGAAGAAGAAGAAGAAGAGGATGAGGATGAGGATGAAGAAGAAGAAGAAGAGGATGAGGAGGAAGAAGAGGATGAGGATGATGAAGAAGAAGAGGATGATGATGAGGAAGAAGAAGAAGAAGAAGAGGATGAGGATGATGAAGAGGAAGAAGAAGAAGAAGAAGAAGAAGAAGAGGAGGATGAGGAAGAAGAAGAAGAAGAAGAGGATGAGGATGAAGAAGAAAAAGAGGATGAGGATGAAGAAGAAGAGGATGAGGATGAAGAAGAAGAGAATGAGGATGAAGAAGAGGATGAGGATGAAGAAGAAGAGGAAGAGGATGAGGATGAAGAAGAAGAAGAAGAGGATGAGGATGAAGAAGAAGAAGAGGATGAGGATGAGGATGAAGAAGAAGTAGGATGAAAATAAGAAGAATTCCAGTACAGCAAAAAGTGTATCTGTAGAGAGCTCCGCTATTTCTGACAGTTCTCTGACAGTTCCTTCACATTTACAGCGGTTGAAACATTGTATCTATTTGTTTCCGAATAAAAACATCTGTATCCTAAATGGAAACAAATAGATACAATGTTTCAACCGCTGTAAATGTGAAGGAACTGTCAGAGAACTGTCAGAAATAGCGGAGCTCTCTGCAGGGACACTTTTTGCCGGCTGTAGAAGGGATGAAAATCGGCCGATCGGGGAAAATTCGATTCGTGCATCCGAAGTTTGCTAATTTTCGGATTCGACGCGAATCGAATTTTTCCTAATATTCGAAACGAATTCCACTTCGCCAAGTTCGATTCGCTCATCTCTACTTGCAATACACATTACATGTCACTGAGCATGTCAGAGTGAGAGCAATAATTCTAGCACCTGATCTCCTCCGTAACGCTAAACTGATGACCTATAGAAGGCTTTTGAAGTGTCACCCATAGAAAATATAGCTTACTGACTTTTATTGCCATTTTGCAGGTGCATACACATTTAAGGTTTGACATGTTGGGCATCTATTTACTTGATTCAACCTCATCATTTATATATTACCATACATTTTGGTAATTTATTGCGTTTGTTTGTCCTAAAATTAATTTTAGTGTGTTTTTTACTGAAATTTTGCATTTCCTAGATGTTTTGGGGGTTTTATGTAATCTTTAGGTCTAAAATGTTTTTTAAACATGTGTGCAAAAAACGCAAAAACAGCTCTGGCAGCGAAAGAGTTAAAACTCCTACCAATGATTTAATTGCTGTCTGTATCTAGTATAATTTTTAAAATAGAATCAAAGTGTAAAAAAATGCAAGCAGGCAGACTCTAAATTGTAGAAGAGACAATTAGCTACAGCCATCTTGAATAGGGGCAGATGATTCATGAGGCATTTACATCCTGGAAACCATCTGCCCTTAGCTCAGGCATGCAGGCAGGAATGCGTGCTTAGTTGAGAAAGGCCCTCCTCCCGATGAAAGAAAAAAATGCCCATGAAGACTTCTGGGATGAATGGCATCATTTTGGCCTAGGTCAGAAACCAGGAAGCAACTGAAGAAGATGTAGTTTAAGACCCCAGTCACACTGGGTGTCACTTGGCATGCAATTTGCCATGCCATGCAACTTGCTAATCACATGGCAAGTTATACCTTATTGTCTGCAATTACAGCAGTCATATCGGTGTGCTTCTGACCTGGTCAGAGCCGCACCGATTTCTAAAGTAGTGAATGCACTACTTTAGGTGCGCCTTGTATAGACATCTGTGTCTTGCAAGCTGCAGATGTCTTGCAAGTTGCACCTCAGCATACCATCCTACTTTGAAATCGTGTGACTTCCAGCTTTGGGAGGGCACTTAAGTGCTTAACCCCTTCACGCCTAACGGTAAAACAATTCTTAATGCCTAAGTAAAATTTTACAACGTTGACATGTGTTAGTAAAACCATACATATCATCACAACTACTTTGTACATCCAGGTGAATTATACCGTGTTTTTTCAGGACAAATTGAGCTTTCATTTGGTGGTAAATGGTAATGGCTATCTCCTGATTGTGTTTATTATTTATTTATTTATTTATCGAGTTTATATAGCGCCAAAGGGTTTGCTCAGCGCTGTACAATAGAGGGGGGGGGGACAATACATGAAACAGTACAGTAACATCAAACAGCACACAAGAGGTAAGAGGGCCCTACTCTTTCGAGCTTACAATCTAGGAGGGAGGGGGTAGAGGTACAGGAGGAAATGGCTGTGGGGGATGGAGTGGTAGGAGGAGGGAAGGGCAGCGGCTGTTAGGTGAGGGTGGGGTAGGCTTCCCTGAAGAGGTGGGTTTTCAGGGAGCGCCTGAAGGTGAGGAGGGAAGGTGACAGTCTGATAGATTGGGGTAGTGAGTTCCAGAGGATGGGGGAGGACCTGGAGAAGTCTTGCAGTCGTGTGTGGGAGGAGGAGACCAGGGAGCAAGATAAAAGGAGGTCCTGTGAAGAGCGAAGGGTACGGGTAAGGTGGTACCTGGGAGTCAGGTCGGTGAGGTAGTTAGGGGCAGTGTTGTGAATGGCCTTATAGGTCAGAGTGAGTAGTTTGAATTTAATGCGTTGGGCAATGGGGAGCCAGTAGAGGGAGAGGCAGAGGGGGGTGGCAGAGGTGGAGCGGCTGGTGAGATGGATGAGTCTGGCAGCTGAGTTCAGGATGGTCTGAAGCGGGGAGAGTTTGCACTGGGGTAGGCCGGTGAGGAGGGAGTTACAGTAGTCAAGGCGTGAGATAATCAGGGAGTGTATGAGTAGTTTAGTGGTGTCTGGGGTAAGGAAGGAGCATATCTTGGCGATGTTCCGGAGGTGGAGCCTGCATGTGTTTGTGAGAGATTTGATATGAGGTTGAAAGGAAAGGTTTGAGTCCAGAATGACGCCAAGGGCCTTGGCTTGCTGGGCGGGATTGATGGTGGTGTTGTTGGTAGTGATGGAGAGGATGGGGGGGGGGGCGCGGGAAGGGGGAAAGACGAGAAGCTCGGTTTTTGAGAGGTTGAGTTTGAGGAAATGGAGCGACATCCAGTCAGAGATGTCGTTTAGGAGGTGAGTGATGCGGGCGGAGAATGTGGGGGTGAGGTGAGGGGTGGATAGGTAGATTTGAGTATCATCAGCGTACAGGTGGTAATTGAAGCCGTGGGAGTGTATGAGTTTGCCAAGGGAGGAGGTGTAGATGGAGAAGAGAAGGGGTCCAAGGACAGAGCCCTGGGGGACCCCAACAGAGAGGGGGAGGGAAGAGGAGGTGGCACCGTTGTAGGAAACGCTGAAGGAGCGTTGGGATAGATAGGACGAGAACCAGGAGAGAGCGGTGTCTTTGATGCCAAGGGAGAGTAGTTTGTTAAGGAGGAGGGGGTGGTCAACTGTGTCAAAGGCTGCGGAGAGGTCTAGGAGAAGGAGGACAGAGTAGTCGCCTTTGGTTTTGGCGGTTAATAGATCGTTGGTGATTTTGAGGAGGGCAGTTTCGGTGGAGTGTAGGGGATGGAAGCCGGACTGAAGTGGGTCAAGGAGGTTGCTGTCAGTTAGGTGGGTGCTTAAGCGATCGTAGATCAAGCGCTCAAGGAGCTTGGAAGTGAGTGGCAGCAGGGAAATTGGTCTGAGGTTGTTGAGGTCGGTGGGGTCAAGGGAGGGCTTTTTGAGTATGGGGGTGATGTGCGCATGTTTTAGGGGGGAGGGGAAGACGCCAGTAGAGAGGGAGAGATTGAAGATGTGGGTAAGGGAGCGGATGAGGGAAGGGGGGGTGACCGGAGGAGTTGAGAGGGGATAGGGTCCAGGGGGCAGGTAGTGAGGCGGGCTTCTGAGAAGACTCTGGTGACTTCCTCAGTGGTAGTAGGGCTGAAGGAGTGCAGTGATGAGGGGGTTACGGTAGGCAGGGCCTTGGGTGTGGTGGGGGGCAGTGCCGTTGCGGGGTCACAGGAGGGGAGAGATGAGGGGGTGATGGAAGGGGGGAGGCTAGATGGGGAGGTAGATTGCAGGTTGACTATGTCCTTGCGGATTGCGTCAATCTTGTTATGGAGATGAGTGGCAATCTCGTGGGCGGTAAGTGAGGTACTGAGTGGAGGAGGGGGGGGAGAGAGCAGGGAGTTGAAGGTGGAGAAGAGTCGGCGAGGGCAGGTGGAGAGGGTGTTGATCAGGTCAACGAAGTAGGCCTGCTTGGCGGCGTGGAGGGAGAAGGTGTAGGTGAGGAAGGCAGATTTGTAGAGGGAGAATGCATGAGGGGACCTGGTTTTGCGCCATAGTCTCTCCAGCGCACGACTGCGACGTTTGAGGCATTTAGTATGGTCGTTCTGCCATGGTTGGAGCGGTCTGGGTTTGATGTTGCATGTGGTTAGGGGTGCCAGAGAGTCTAGGGTAGCTGATAGTGAGTCGTTGTACGCGGTGGTGGCTAGGTCAGGACATGACAGTGGAAGGATGCTGTCGTGTAAGCGGTCGGCAGCCAAGTGGAGGGGGGCCGGGTGTAGGTTGCGGAGGTTGCGGCTGGTGATGGTTTGGCGTACTGGGGGGGGGGAGTTAGGGGAAGGGGAGATGGAGAACGTGAGGAAGTGGTGGTCGGAGAGAGGGAAGGGGGTGTTAGTGAAGTGGTTAAGGGTACAGAGGTTGGAGAAGACTAGGTCCAGGGTGTTCCCATTGATGTGGGTGGAGGATTGAGTGTATTGTGTGAGCGCGAAGGAGGAGGTTAGGTGGAGGAGTTGGGAGGTAGCTGGGGTGTTGTCATTGATGGGGATGTTGAAGTCTCCGAGGATGATGGTGGGGAGCTCAGAGGAGAGGAAGAAGGGAAGCCAGGCGGCAAAGTCATCCAGGAAGCGGGCTATGGATCCGGGGGGCCTGTAGATCACTGCTATCCTTAGGGGGGTGGGTGAGAAGAGCCTGATGCAGTGAGCCTCGAAGGAGGAGAAGGTTAGGGAGGGGGGGTTAGGGAGGACCTGGAAGGTGCTCAGTGGTGATAGGAGCAGGCCGACACCACCACCTTTGTGACCACTCAGTCTAGGTGAATGGGACCAGACGAGACCTCCATGGGAGAGTGCCGCAGGGGAGGTAGAGTCAGTGGCCTGTACCCAGGTTTCTGTGATGGCTAGGAGGTTGAGGGAGCGGGAGATAAAGAGGTCATGGATGGCAGTTAGTTTGTTGCAAACCGAACGGGCGTTCAGAAGTGCAACCGAGAGAGGGGGGATGGATGCAGGGAGGAGGTGCACAGGCATGAGGTTGAGGGGGTTGCGGCGGCTGGCGGGAGCAGGGGGGTCCCTGGAGAGGGGGTTCCTGGAGGGGGGGGGGTGAGGGGCCAGGGTTCGGGGAGATGTCCCCAGCGGATAGGAGAAGGAGAAGGGTGAGAAGGGTGGCATGGGAATGGGAGGTGCAGGAGCGTGTAGGTCTGGTAGTGGTGGCATGTGGGACGACTGGGGAGTGGAGTACCAGGAGGAGGTGGTGAGTGCCGTAGTGGGGAGAGGGCAGTAGTGAAGGGGCAATGTAGAGCTGTTTTGGGGGGGGGTGGGCGGGTAGAGGGAGGCGATTTTTGGGATGGAGGAGAGGAAAACCAGGAGGAGAAGTGCAGGTGGCATGCTGGGGTGAGTGCAGTGCTTTTCGGGTCAGGGGAGGTGAAGGGATACGGGTCAGGGCGAGGTGATGTGGAGAGTCTGTATCACCGTGGAGTCCACTAGAGTCTTTCTGTAGGGGGAGAGTGGGAGTAAAGGGCAGCAGCTGGCTGGCTGCAATCTGTGGGTGCAGTATGCTGGTGTCCGAGGGGTCCTCAGTGGGTCCAGTGGATCGGCGAGTGGAGTGGTCGTAGGGTGTGTTGTCTCGGGGCGCTGATAGGCACGGCGTCTGGTGATGCTGGCGGCTCGGTGACTGTAGATTCGCTGGGTGGTCCGGGTGATTCGCTGGGCGACGTCTCAATTCGCTGGGTGGTCCGGGAGTTAGGTGCCAAGAGGTGGTAGCTGGGCGCCCGGTAGCTGGGTGCTGGGTGTCCAGGGGTGGTAGCTGGGTGCCCGGTAGCTGGGTGTCCAGGGGTGGTAGCTGGGTGCCCGGTAGCTGGGTGTCCAGGGGTGGTAGCTGGGTGCTCAGTAGCTGGGTGCTGGGTGTCCAGGGGTGGTAGCTGGGTGCCCGGTAGCAGGGTGCTGGGTGTCCAGGGGCGGTAGCTGGGTGCCCGGTAGCTGGGTGTCCAGGGGTGGTAGCTGGGTGCCCGGTAGCTGGGTGCTGGGTGTCCGGGGGTGGTAGCTGGGTGCCCGGTAGCAGGGTGCTGGGTGTCCAGGGGTGGTAGCTGGGTGCCCGGTATCTAGGTGCAGGGTGTCCAGGGGTGGGCCCAGAACCAATGTATGGGCTGGGCAGCGATCAGTGGGCCTGAGCTGGTTCCTGGTGGTCAGGGATGGACACAGGGCTAGTGAGGAGGGCCCTGCGGAGGCTGGCAGGTCAGTGGGGATCGGTGGTGGCAGCTTACCCGTTCTGGTGGGGCTGCCGTGCAGGTATCCTGGGGTGGTCCTGGGCTGCTGTCAGCTTGGTGGTCTTGTTAGGCAGATCTTTGGTGGGGTGCTAGTTGTCGCCCTGCGTTCTGGCTGCTGTGGCCCTGGAGACAGTGGAGAGGGTCAGGGGCCGCCTGGGGAGGACCACCCCGCTGTGTGACAGAGGGCAGGAGCCGAGGAACGGAGCGGCGGCGTCGCGATACGGCGGCGGTGCCGCAAGTCGGCCCGCGAATAAATTGAGGCCGCGGCTTCGCCGGTTGCAGTAGGCCGCGATTTCGGAGGGGGCCAAAACTGCTCGGGACCCCTCCTGGATGCTTCACTAGGGTCCGCAGGTGTGTCGGGGCCCTCGTGGTGTCCGTTGCCGCCCGGATGGCAGTGGATGGCAGCGGATTAGGCAGTGGGGCGACGGAGCTCTCTGATGGCATGTTGCTCTGTCGCCATCATGACTATTTGAAGGAAAACTGGCCCAGAATAGTACACAAAATAATTTTGTTAAATTTAGCTGTGTGTTTCTTGTTACTACCATAACCTACCACCACAGAACAACCCAAAATAAATTTTCCAGCTCTTGACGATTGCAGAGATACCATATATGTGTGTTATTTGTTTATCAGTTCTTTGTTTATTATTTGTGTGTTATTTGTTTATCAGGATTATCAGTTCTAAGTCCTAATGATATTTACATCTATTCAAATTTCTGCACTTTGGTTGATCCTTGGACTCATAGAGTACTCCTCAATGCTATTAAAATGGCTCACTGTGACTTGTTATGTGGCAACATTGTGACATTCCTGTACATTCAGATATTGTTCCACGTTAAAAAGTGGCAATCATTTAAGAATGGTCTTACTTTGCTTGTAGCATGTCTCTTGCAAAATGGGCTTGTTGGTTTTCTGTGATAAGTCCTCTAGAGCAGTGGTCTCCAAACTGTGGAAATGTGGCACCTTTCCTGCCTCTATTCAGCCCTTGGAGTACTATTCCTCCCACTGACACCAACAAGGAGGCACCATTACTTCCACTGGCACCTGCTATAGGGCATTTTTCCTTCCACTGACACCAATGATGGGACACAATTCCTCCTACTGAAATAAACAATTAGGTACTATTCCTTCAACTAATACCAAGGGTGAGGCACTATTCCTCCAAATAATACCAAGGACAGGGCACTATTATTTCCTCTGATACCAATGATGGGGCACTATTCCTTCCTCTGATACTAATGATGGGGTACTATTCGTCCCACTGACACCAATGATGGGGCACTATTCTTCCCCCTGACACCAATGATGGGGCACTATTCTTCCCACTGACACCAATGATGAGGCACAATTCATCCCACTGATACCATTGATGAGGCACTATTCCTCCCCCTGGCACCAATGATGGGGCACCATTCCTCCCACTGTCACCAATGATGGGGCATTATTCATCTCACTGGCACCAATGATGGGGCATTATTCATCCCACTGGCACTAATGATGGGGCACTATTCCTCTCCCTGACACCAATGATGGGGCACCATTCTTTCCACTGTCACCAATGATGGGGCACCATTCATCCCACTGTCACCAATGATGGGGCATTATTCATCCCACTGGCACCAGTGATGGGACAATATTCATCCCAATGGCAGCAATGATGGGGACTATTCCTCCCCCTGACACCAATGATGGGGCACCATTCCCCCCCACTGTCACCAATGATGGGGCATTATTCATCCCACTGGTACCAATGGTGGGGCACTATTCCTCCCACTAATGCCAATAATGGGGCACTGTTCCTCCAGCTAATACCAATGACTGGACACTATTCCTCCTATTCCCCACCTTCCACTGACTGCAAGCACTATGTCATTTTTTTTTACTCCTACTGACACTGGGAGATTTACTACTCCCACTAGTGCCCCCCTAAAGTCTGAAGGACAGTAAACCGGTGCTTTTTTTTTTAGAAAGTTTGAAGACCCCTACTCTAGAGGGCGGCTGTATAAGAAGTTATTGAAGATCCCATTATGTACTGTACTTATGTTACATTTCAATAGAATTATTTACAATTGTACATGATATCATTACTGATATGAGTTTCTTTATTTTATGAGCAAACACCCCCACAGTACCAATAGTGAAATATCTCTGGAGTCCCAACTATAGGCATATGTATATTTTCCATATTGGGACCACATTTTGTAGTGGTACTTTGACCCAACAATGTGGCTTAATTTAAAAAAACAACAACTGATCTTTGCTTTGCCAGCTATTTTTTTTTTAATATTACAAAATTTCATCATAAACACATTTAAATATCTAAAACCATTCTACATTTTCCTCTCTAGAACTCTTCCCTCCCCCTACCCTCCCTCCTCCCCCCCGCTCTCCCCAACCCCACCCCCCTCCTTCCCCTCTGCCTTCTCCCCCATTCTTTTCTATTAAAGCAAGCGAACCTTATCTATCATTCTAAGTTACAAACTACTATATTTCACTTTCAATCCAGATTTTTCCCATTTTTCCCATTTCGCATAATATAGCCCCATCTTGTCTTCTTGCATATGATAAAGTTTTTCCATCTTACTGATCTGATTCACTCTAATAACCCAGTCTTCCTCCTTCGGCACCTCTGTTTTCCACCAAAACTTGGGTATCAAGCCTTTTGCAGCATTAAGATAGTACTATATACCTGATTCTTTGTATTTATTTACCGATAGCTCAATGCTATGTAGGAGACAAATCATTGGATCCAACCCTATGTCAATCCCAGTTATTATCTTAATCAATTTAACTATTAACTTCCAAAAAGTTGAATTTTCGGACATTCCAACCATATGTGAAACACTGTGCCAATCTCTCCACATCCCCTCCAGCACCAGTTTGATTTCTCCAAACTCATTCTGTGCTCAACATTCAGTGTGATGTGCCATCTTGTCAAACACTTATAATTTATTTCCACCTCTCTCATACTTATATTCTCGTGAGTCAATCTATATATCTTTTTCTGTTCATCCTCATCTAAAACCACCCCCATATCTCTTTCCCATTTTGTCATATAAATTAACCTTGTGTTCGTGTCTAATTCAATGAGTATTCTATATACTTTGGCAATACTGTGCTTCCCATCCCCTCGTGACACCAACATCCTTTCAAACAAATTCCAATCCTTTTTTAATCTCAAAGGTTTCAGGAGATTTCCAATAAAACATTTTAATTGATGATATCTCCACTCATCTATCCTAATAAAAAATCTCTCCCTTTTTCTCTTCCAAGTCTTTAAGTGATCTCAATTCCCCCTCCACCAATATATCTCTCAATTGAACATCTTCCTTTTTAAAGCATTTCCCTGTTATCCCTTCTCTGCCCGGAGGGAAAAACTCAGTGTTTCCTAGTGGCATTAATATAGAATTGAAATCCCATTTCATATTTTTGTGCAAATTATCCCAAACCCTTAAAACATTTAAAGTGTAAAGACTTGTGCTACCTTTAATTCCTCTATACTGTGCTGGCACCCATATAATCTTACTCAAACTAGTTCCACTAAGTTCATTCTCAATTTTCACCCAACGTTTCCCTTTTGAATTATATGTCCAATCATAGATTCTTGCTAAAATTACTGCGTTGTAATATCTTTTAACATCTGGCAATCCCAATCCCCCTTCTCTTTACTCCTGCTTAACAATTCATAGGATATTCTTGTTTTTTTATTTCTCCATATATATCTTGTTATCATTCTTTTCATTGTCCTAAAAAAAGCTTCTGGGAGTTTGATTGGAATCATTTGAAATCTATACAGTATTTTGGGTACAATTACCATTTTTATCAGGTTTATGCATCCTATCCATGACGGGTTTCCGCCTTCTAATGTTTTTAATTCCTCCTTGATCTCATTTAACATTGAAATATAGTTTAGTTTATACAAATACTTATGTGAAGCAGTGAGTTTTATTCCTAGATATTTTATATCTCTTTCTCTCCATATAAAGGGAAATTCCTTTTGTATTTTTTCTTTTTCACGCTTTGGTATATTAATATTCAGAATCTCAGTTTTTGTTGGGTTAATTTTTAAGTTCGATAGTTCTCCATATTCCTTCAGTACCTTCATTAAGTTTGGAAGTGTTATCCTGGGGTTTCCCATCTACAGCAACAAGTCATCCGCAAAGGCCGCTACTTTATGTTCTGTAGTTTCTGTCTGAATTGCTTTTACATCCCCACTATTCCTTATTGTTGACAACAGGGGTTCTAATAACAGAACACACAACAAAGGGGACAGTGGGCAACCCTGTCTTGTTCCATTTGACATCCCGATGGGTTCCGACCTCTCCCCATTTACCGTAATAATTGCGGTGGGCAACCTATATAATTTTCCTATCCACTCTCACATTTTCACTCCGATCCTCAGGGCTTCCGGGGTTTCCATCATAAAGCCCCAGTCAACTCTATCGAATGCCTTCTCGGCATCGATTGACAGGACTACCACCGGGACTTTTCCTTTTCTGCTTTTCTGAATGAGCATCAGAGTTCTCAACCCGTTATCTCTACCCTCCCTCCCTGGGACAAAGCCCACCTAATCACCATGTATCCATTCAGGCATTAGATCTTTCAACCTATTTGCTAAAACCTTTGCGTACAGCTTAGTATCAGTGTTCAGTAGTGAAATTGGTCTATAGCTAGAGCACTGAGAAGCATCTTTTCCTTCCTTGTGAATAAGCACTACATGGGCCTGTAAAGATTCTCTCCTCATCTCCATCCCACTTCCCAAGGCATTCATATATTTCTTCAACTTAGGTAATAATAATTCACTATATTTTTTATAGTACCTCACGGTATAACCGTCTGGTCCTGGACCTTTCCCTGCCCCTGTACTTTTTAGTGCTGCTTTTATTTCTTCCTGGGTAATTTCTGCATCCAAGGAGCTCAATTGTGCTTTGCTTAATTTTTTTAGGCCCGCATTATTTAGATATATCTTCCTTTTTTCAATGTTCACCTCTTTAGTGTCTTTTAAAGAAACTTGGGAATTAATATTGTACAGCTTTCTATAGTACTCCGTAAACACTTTAATAATCTCTTTAGTTGAATGAACCAACTCCCCCTTGGGGTTTTTTATTTTATCTATATAATTCCTGTTTTTCTTTTTACTCAGGGCTCTCACTAAATATTTTCCTGGTCTATCTCCCCATCTGTATCTCTCACTTAATACTTTATTATATACTCTTCTCCTCTCCTCTTCCATTAATGTCACCATTTCTTCTTTCTTTCTTAATTATTAACTTCTGCCTTGTTTCTTTTGTTATTTTTTATTCTTGTATATCTGTTCCAGGTAAAATATTTCTTTTAAAAGCCCACTGATTTTCTCTCTTCTTTCTTTTTTCTTTTTAGCTCCAATCGCAATCAAGATTCCTCTTATATATACCTTATGGCTCTCCCACACTGTAGCTATCGACACTTCCTCTGTCTCGTTATCCTTAAAATATAGCCTAATCTCTTCCCCCTGAGCAGTATCCTTATCCAGGAGAAGTGCCTCATTTTAACTTCCATCCTAAACTTCCTGTCCACCTCCTTCCCCATCCCATTTTCATTATAACAGGTGCGTGGTCTGAGAGTATCCTTGCTTCTATTTCTACTTTAACCAGAAATTTAATAAGCTGGTGATCTACTAATATATAATCCAATCCGAATATATCTCATGTGCCTTTGAGAAGAAGGTAGAGTCTCTATCATTCATATGCATAATTCTCCAGATGTCCACCAGTTGGTACTCATGGATCACCTTTTTCAAAACTCTCAGAAACCTACCCCCCCCCCCCTGCACAGAAGAGGTAGCATCCTTTTGTGGGTCCATACAGAAATTGAAATCTCCCGCTACTATCAAATGGCCTTTTTTAATGTCCATCAGTTTTTTCAACGCAGCCTTCAAAAACATCTCCGGCTTCTTATTAGGACAATATATATTGGCTAATGTGCACTCGATTCCTTGTAGTTTACCTTTTAAAAACAAGAATCTCCCCTCCAGATCTGTCTTTCTATCCTCCATCTCGAACCTTATATTCTTTGCCAACCCTATTGCAACCCCTTTTGCTCTTTTAATCGGGGAGTGGGCATAATACCATATTGGATAATATTTAGATTTTAACTTCACATTTGACTTTATCTCAAAATGTGTCTCCTGCAAAAATACTACTGAAGATTCTCTGTGGTGTAACTCTTTAAATAATCTAAATCTTTTCCTAGGACAATTCAACCTATTCACATTATAAGTTATAAACTGTATTTCTTCCATCTTTCTTCTTAATTCTTTCTGCTTCTCCTCCATCTCTCCTCCTCCTCTTTCCTTAATTTTATACCTCCCTCTATCATGCAGAGTTTTGACCCTAAAACCCCTCCCTCTCCACCTCCCCACCTAAGCCCCATCCCCCCCACCTCCCCCACCCCTTTTTAGGCTTGTAAACTGCCTACTAATCATTTGTGGGCCTAATCCCAACTTTGATTTAAGACTTTGGGGTTGACCTCCACCCATGAACGGCTCTCCCCTCCTCCAACCTCCCCAATTACCCTCTCTCTATCCAATTGACTCAGAAAATTTCCACCAACCCCCCAGAACTGTAACTCTGGAGGGGGTATCATATCTTAAGAAGGGGGACAGAGAGGAAGAGAGAGACAGAGGGAGAAGAAGAGGAGAAGAGAAAAAAAAAATTTCTCTTCCCCCTCCCAACCCCCCCCCTCCTCCTCCTCCTCCTCCTCCTCCTCCGACCCACTGCCAGTCATTTCTTCTTATAGCTTCTATTACACCTTCTTCTTCCCACCCAACTATCTCCATTCTTTGCAAGTCCAGTCTATCACAAAAGTCTCTTAATTCCTCCGGAAATCTTAGATAGGCTGTAACTCCATTTCTCCAACCAATTAGGCATGCTGGGGTTCCCCATCTATACTGCACGTCTGTTTTCTCATTTGCTCCAACAAGGGTCTCAGGGATCTCCTTCTTGACAGGGTCTCTGGTGTTAAGTCCGCTAAAATCGGGATATCTATTTCTCCATACTTACCGTATTTTTCGCCGTATAAGACGCACTTTTTCTTCCCCAAAACTGGGGGGGGAAATGTCAGTGCGTCTTATGGAGTGAATATGGAGCGGCCGGTCCGGTATTTCCACCGCGGCCGTGTCAGAATACCGGGCCGGCCGCTCAGCTCTGCAGCGGGACCTTACCTGTTCCTCTATCCAGCGGCGTGCTGTCTTCCCGGCTTCTGTAGTGTGGGCACTGGGCATGACAGCCGGGTGCCAAGTGCGCATGCGCAAGAAGCGGTGCTTTTTGTGAATGGTAAGGCGGTACCTGGGACACATGACAGATCCCAGAAGCCGCCGGACCAATCACAAAGCGCAAGTGCTTCTCGCTCATGCGCACTGGGCACCCGGCTGTCATGCCGAGCGCCATTACAGAAGCCGGGAAGACAGCGCGCGGCTGGATCGAGGAACAGGTAAGATCAAACAAAAACTCTGCGGAAGTAAGAGCGGGTACCTGTCAAATTCAGGTACCCGCTCCCCACCTCCCCAAAGGTCAGCAGTCATCTGTACTGTCCGCAGTCTCTGGTCATCCCTGTGCCTTCCGCAGTCTCTGGTCATCCCTGTGCTGTCCGCAGTCTCTGGTCATCCCTGTGCTGTCCGCAGTCTCTGGTCATCCCTGTGCTGTCCGCAGTCTCTGGTCATCCCTGTGCTGTCCGCAGTCTCTGGTCATCTCCTGTACTATGTCTGCAGTCCATTAGTTCAGAATTTTTTTTTCCTGTTTTCTGCCTCTAAAACCTAGGTGCGTCTTATGGTCAGCACCTGACGCACCGTCTTATATGGCGAAAAATACGGTAATTGTTGTTCTTCCTTTGACCTTCCTCCAGATCTCATCTTTATCCCCATACTTTTGAAATTGGACAACTGTATCTCTCGGTCTCTCCCTCCCAGAAACCTGTTTGAGCCTTCCTATTCTGAAAACTCCGTCCAATTTAATCAAGTCTAGTTCAGGTCTGTCCATTATGGAGTTTAAAATTCTGCAAACTAATTCATACAATGCTTTCCCTTTTGCAGTCTCTGGAATTCCTCGTACCCTGAGATTGCTCCTCCTTTCTTTATTTTCTTGTACTTCCATCCTATAAAGCAATGTTTTCTGAACATTCCCCATATTTGTTATCTTCTTTTCTAAATTGACTATAGTTTGGGCCTGATTTTTAACTTTCTCCTCCGTTTCTTCCACTCTCAATAACAGCTGCCCTAAATCATTACGAATAGTTGTCATTTCTTGCTTTATTATTTTCTCCAAACTTTGAAACATTTCTGTATTCTCTTTCTTATTTGGTACTTGTAATTCACTGTCAGATTCTTTCTTCTCCATAATATCCGCTATTTGTTGACTGCAACTACTATTCATGCCCAATGATAATCTAGGGCTACTTTCCAGATTAGTTTCCATTTCACCCTTTTCGCTTGCGCCTTGGAACCTTTCTGGAGTAACGTTTCCTTGGGATGTATATTTCTTAATCGTACCCGTTTGAGACCCTTTGAGCCCACTTCCTTTAACTCCTTTATTCTTCATGTCCTCTATGGGTCTTAATTTCTTCTATATACTCAAGACAGGAAGATACCAAATTGTCTATATTTTGTGACCCAGCCTTGCCTACTATTTTTCCTTTTTTCTAAGTTACCCTGGTCCTTTTTTCTTCACTCCTTCTTCGTGGCCCTTGGGAATCCCCCGCTCCTCTCCTTCACCCTTTGCTTCTCTATACCACTAAGGATATCAGCACACAGTAAGCCCCAGCTGCTCTCACTCACCCTTCTCTTTCAACGTTCTTCGGGTGGAGGGCTTTCCTCAGATGCTCAGTCCTCAGGGGGATTCCTCCGGGTCTCCTGGGCCTTTCTTTTTATAGTCCACTTCTATTTGGGGTCCATCCTTTAACAGCAAGCTGGGTCTCCTGGGTCTCCTGGGTCTAAGCCCATACAAGCCGGGGAACAAAGCCAGGAGCAAACCGGCACCTCCTGCTCTCCTCGGGACGCCAGCCGGGTTCTTTTCCTCCCAGTGATCCTCCACGGCTTATCACGTGATCCCGCCTCGTCACCTCGTTTCCCAGCAACCCGGATCGTTATTACGTGAAGCTCGGGGGGATCGATCTCCTTCACCACCTCACCGCTCCTCACATCCCCGACCCTCCGACTGCTCCACCAATGCCCCCCACACTCCGGTGAATCTGCCCTTCCTTAACTACATCTAGAGGGTCTCTGGGGAGGTCAGGAAGCGGAGCCTAGCGGGAAGCTACTGCCTCGCGCTCTCCTCGGCCGCCATGTTCTGGCTCCGTGCTTTGCCAGCTATTAACATTATTAATATTAAGATCAGGACTACACAATTTAAAAATGTTTGATTTCAAACCTTGATAAATAGGCAGCCTCAATTTTATTTGTGAGAAATTTCTGTTGTTTTGCAGACCACCAGTCATTGGCAGACCTGTACTTGAAAACTTTTGTGTTAATAAACATGCTGGTATGGGGTCACTTTTGCAGGAGTACATCCTAGAGGTGTGCAAAGCATGTGCAGGTTTAAGGCATCCCCATGTTACTTATGAGAATTGTGTATTTTATAATGTTGTCCTTTATCCTTATTGAAAGGCTGTCTCCTTGCTTTACGTTTTTAACCACTTGAGCTCCAGAGGATTTACCTCCCTTAATGACCAGGCCTCTTTTTGCAACTTGGCGCTGCACTAATTCAACTGATAATTGCGCAGTCATGCAATGGTGCACCCAAATGAAATTTACGTACTTTTTTTCACACAAATAGAGCTTTCTTTCGGGGTAATTTGATCACCTGTGCGCTTTTTATTTTTCACGCTATAAACAAAAAAAGGCCAAAAACTTTGAAGAAAAACAATATTTTTTACTTTCAGCTATAAAAAATATATAGTAAACTCAAAGTTGGTTATAAATTTAGGCCAAAATGTATTCTGCTACATGTTTTTGGTAAAAAAAAATCCCAATAAGTGTATATTGATTGCTTTGTGTGGAAGTTATAGCGTCTACAAACTATGGTATAAATACTGCAATTTACGCCATTTTTCTGCTATACAGCGCTGTGCTAGTTTAACGGACAATTGCGCGGTCATGCAATACGGTACATAAATGAAATTTACATCCTTTTTTCCCCCACAAATTGAGCTTTCTTTCGGTGGTATTTGATCGCCTGTGTGGTTTTTATTTTTTGCGCTATAAAAAAGGCTGACAATTTTGAGGAAAAAAAACAATATTTTGGACTTTTTGCTATGAAACATGTCCAGTAAAAAAAAAAATGCAAAAATCAAATTTAGTCATAAATTTCTGCCAAAATGCATTCTGCGACATGTCTTTGCTAAAAAAAAAAACCCAATACGTGTAAATTAATTGGTTTACGTGAAAGTTATAGCGTTTACAAATAGTGGGAAAGATACTGGGATTTTTAGGGAGTTTTTTATACTAATAATGGCGGCGATCAGCGAATTATGGCGGCGATCAGGGACTTATGGCAGCGACCAGCGACTTATGGCGGGACTGCGGCAGACATTCTGACATTGGGGGGTACTGACTCGGGGTCACTGACATCCCCAAAAACACTAATACAGTGATCAGTGCAAAAAAAAAAAAACTGACACTGTACTAATGGCAATGGGGAGGAAGGGGTTAACTTTATTTTGCAGGAAAGGGTTATAGGAGTGAGGGGGAGTGTTTTACTAGGGGGCGGGGGTGTGTACTGGACGGGACAAGGCTGATCGAGAAAGAGAAACTGTTCTTTCTCGATCAGCTCATCCTCGAGCTGACAAGGAAGTGACAGACATCACAGCTACTGCAGCTGTGCTCTCTGTCACTGTTTGCCACCGATCGCTGGGACATAGCCGCTAAGGATCGGCTGTGACCCGGCGACTCACATCTGCGGCGGTGATCGGCGGGACAGATAGGGCGGCGGCGCGCCTCGCGCGCGTCCCCTATTTGTTTACAAAACACACGTTTTAAAACGTGGTTTTGCCTGCGAGTGCCGCCCTGCCGCCGTATATCTACAGTGGCTGGGCTGCAAGCAGTTAAAAAAACATATTTTGCATTGGAACATGACTCCCATGCTCAGCTACTGATGACAATTTTTCATGGAAAGCTTGAAAATTGGCTTTGAATAAGACCGGAAAAAAAATACCAGATTCAGCACCCCTAGACTTCAATTGGGTTTGGGCAGTATGTTCAGGGGGCGTGGACTGGATCTGGCGAATGTTCAGCAAACAGAACTTCTTCTTCATACCTGAGCCCGATCATGATCCAGCGATGTGCACGAGAGCTCTCTCACTCCTCATTGGCTCAGATACAGCAGCAGGAGCCATTAGTGCCTGTCCACCAATTAGAGCAAGTGACGAGGATCAGGGGGCAGGGCCAAGTACCATTCTGGGTGTCTTATGGACCCACAGAGCAGGACTTGGGAATGAGCATGCATGAGTGACCTCAGAGCAAGCGGCTTGCTATGGGGGACACTCGGCAGGGCGGCGGAGCCCAGAGCCCTGGCAGGGGACCCTAAAATGAGGAGGATCGGGACTGCTGGTAAGTATGACATGTTTGTTATTTTAATAAAAAAAAACAAGATTTACAATCACTTTAAAAAGTATTTATTATCAGGCATTTAAAATCTTCCTAAAGACCTATATGCTCATGTAATCATTAGGCCAGTTTTTTAGGTGAATTCCTTTATCAAATATCACTTTACTTTGTGAGCCTGTCTCTGAAAAAAGCCGCAGGACCAGTTACATGTAAAAATGTGAATTTTGATGATTTTGTTTCAACCTTTTTATTCATAATAATACATTTATTTAGGAACACATGATGAAGATCCCTGTGCCTGCAAAGTGAATAATTGCATGTTACAAGCATGACAGGGGCAGCATTACAAAAAACATGAACATTCATGGTAGTTTACTGATAATTCACTGGTTTGCCCCAGAGCATTCTCTTTATTTTGTGTGCTGCATATTGAACATAATGTGTCATGTTCAATCTCATCACATCACATATTAAAAAAAAAAATTGAAAAGATAACTAACCTCTAAATATATGACTTCAGGTCACCTAAATTTTTACAAAGCAGCTGGCTCTGTGTTACTGAAATAAAAAAGCAAGCATAAATATACAATATTTTAAAAAATATTTTCTAATATTTACAGATATATATACTATATATATATATATATATATATATATATATATATATATATTTTTTTTTTTTTATTTTTTTTTTTTTCCAAAGTAGCCCAAAAGACCTTGAAAACAGAACACAGAACATCTATTGTGCATTAAACTATGAGCTCTCAAGGCAAGCTAAACCATCTAATACACATTCAATGAAGTATTAAGAAAAAGTCATCTGGTAAGGGTCAATGAAGAAGAACAAATGAAATTACAGTTTTCTAACAGTTGACCAAAAAGGAATTAGGTGTATGTGAAGCTGTACAGTAAAATGTCATAAAAATGCTCTGTAAATGCATATTTGTATACTACAATATATAAGCAAAGTGAAGAAAGGACACTGGAACCCTGTAACAAAAACTGTACAAGAAGCAACCAAGTGCAACTACTTCTTAAAGTGACCTTGTCATTTTTGCTGCCCTTTTGTAGCAAATATAACCCTCAACATTTGCCTTTTCAGTGATTTTCTACTAGTTTCTCCATTGTGCAAAATACATGGTACTATTGCGCATCCTGGAGCATGTGATTTCATCCCATCATGCACTATTATGTTCTGGCAGCTAATTCCTAGATCCAAGAACTGTCACATTACAGATACAAAAGGACCAAAAAATGGACAAAGACATCCCCCTGAGCCTTTAAAGGCAGAATCGTGTGTGTGTGTGGGGGGGTCGCCATAGAGGATTATGCAGTTTGCTTTTATATTTTTGCACACCGGCCCTGTGGTGTCTGTATAGAGAGTGAGCATATATTCTGTACATCGTTGTATGGATTAATTGTTTTTTTATGCGTCAGTATTCATTACATCAATGAAGCAGAATTTCTACTCCACCCTTTTTTCCTTTTGGCATACATATGTGTTATATTTATATTGTGTTCCTTCATATGATGTGAGATATGTATTTCTTTATCTACTGTTGTAACTTTGTATATTTGGTCTATTTTGGTAAAGTTGCTGTGGTGCTGAGGGGCGCCCCTCCTTTTATCTGGCCACTTGGCTTTGCTGCCCGGAATGCCCAGGCCCCCAGCACCCTCTGTATGGGATTGCATGGGGGCCAATGTTTTGTGGGTGGCTGCTTGTGGGGTTGAGTGGCCTTTATGGCCGCATCCCCTGGGGTGGGGACTGTGGGTTTGGCCTTCCCCTTCTGTCTGCACTTCTTCCTCTTGTGGCACGCCGTCCAATGTGTACTGGTGGCGCCGTGACGCATGATGTTATCGCACCCCACATCGGGATGGGGCAATGCCACCTGCCGCCAATGCTGGGGGAATTCCTTGATGAACACTGGGTATTGCTGGCCTTCCGGCTGGCATCCTTGCTCCAGCCCAGGACTCGCCCTTTAGAGGGTGGTATTAGCTCATTATTTGTGCTATATATTGTGATCCACCTCTTCCATATGTCCTCTTGGAGGTACCTTTGCCAACAGACAGAAATCTTCTCTGATTTTGAATTGGGTAGCCCCTTTCCCCTTATATATTAATTTATATCATTACTATTGGATTCCTTATCTGCATACCCGGGCTGCCCCTATATATACATTTTTATCTATATCTCTATAGAATTTTTGGATGTCCATACCACTGTGGGTTGGAGCTCATGGGATCCTTCTAGTGTAGTGGATGGCCTGGGGGTGTCTCCTTGGCGGTACCTGTATGGGCCATGGGCCTGCAGCAACTCCATTTGCATTACAATTCTGTTTGATGAACTTTAGATCTGATGTAGATACAAAGGATGTGTATTGAACATAAACATTGTAATTAAGAACACATGCATGCCCCTATTTGTCATGACTACTGTTAAAATTGCCTTTTTTTATTACTGCCATGGTGTACTTATGTTGTACCTATTACATTGTAGTATCACTATACCCAACTCTTTCCCTTGAAGAAGGAATGTCTTTTCCCAAAACATGTCGGGATATATTGCAGACTACAACATGACTGACTAGGCCTTATCGTCTTTGGCAGTGTCCTGCTGGTGTGTCTCCACATGTTAGGGTATATATACTCTACACTAGGACCCTGGTTGCCATTGTGCTACATGCTGGGGTCCAGTGCACTCCTTTGCCTTTAAGAGGGGTGGCTCCCTCAGGTCCACCTGCCCTTGATCTATCCATTAAATGCATGTGCCTCTACTATGGGGACTCACAAATTTTAGAGTTAGGACCACAGATGATCAGGGTGCCGTATCGTGGCTCTGTGGCTTACGTATGTATTTGCAAATGTGTGCTAACTAAACCCCTGTTATAAACGCATACTGTTAGACAGGTTAATTCGGTTGTTAGCAAGCTGGCTGGCAAGTTGTCCAAGAACATTGTTCTCTCCCTCTTTTTTTCACTATGTGATGCCTGTTTATGTGTCCTTGCTTCATAAGCCAGTTATAGACTTGGGCGGGTGGCCACTTTTATGCATGTTTGATTTTTTTGGTACGTGGGTGCACTAGGACCCTGGTTGCCATTGTGCTACATGCTGGGGTCCAGTGCACTCCTTTGCCTTTAAGAGGGGTGGCTCCCTCAGGTCCACCTGCCCTTGATCTATCCATTAAATGCATGTGCCTCTACTATGGGGACTCACAAATTTTAGAGTTAGGACCACAGATGATCAGGGTGCCGTGTCGTGGCTCTGTGGCTTACGTATGTATTTGCAAATGTGTGCTAACTAAACCCCTGTTATAAACGCATACTGTTAGACAGGTTAATTCGGTTGTTAGCAAGCTGGCTGGCAAGTTGTCCAAGAACATTGTTCTCTCCCTCTTTTTTTCACTATATATACTCTGTATGGTGTCTTGATTGTATGCAAATACTACTTACCAATCCACAGTTTATGTAGTTTTATGGCCCTATGTGGTCCTTTTGTTCTTATTCAAATGTCAATAAAGACTGACATTGTTTTAAGATAGCATGATTCTGTGTAAACCAGTCTGCCTTTAAAGTCCCAGGGGGATGTCTTTGTCCATTATTTTATGGTCCTTTTGTAGCTATATTGGGGATGTTGACAGAGTTTTATTTTTACATACTTCTTTTGCTAATCACTTGATCTAGTTTTATTACTGTCACATTACAGAAGGAGTGATATCACTGCTTCCTCAATGCTCCAACATTGAGAATTTTAGTGGCAGTTGTGACAGAGGAAGAAAGGCGTGATATCACTGGGAAAGTAAATATCAGTGGGTTTGGGGGGGTGGGTTCATACAAACATTTTCTTGCCTTAACCAGTTCCCTGGTTCTGGGACGATGTCCATGGATGTCATTCCAGAACACGCCCCCTGCGTGCCCCCAGCGGACACAGCTGTTCACTGGATACGGTAAACGACCAATCACAGCGACCTTTTATCTCATGATCAGCTGTGTCCAATGACACTGCAGGTCACCAGGTAAATACAGTTGCAGGTTATCGGCTGCACTTTCCTCATGCTGTCACAGCATGAGGAAAGTACTGCCAATAACTGGTAATTGTCAGATAAGTGATTGGCACTGATCATCAGGGCACTGATCATCAGTGCCCAGCAGTGTCGCCCACCTGTGCCACCCAACTGTGCCCATCAGTGCTGCCCACCTGTACCCATCAGTGCCACCCACCTGTGCCCTGCAGTGCCACCCACCTGTGCCTAGCAGTGCCACCCAGCAGTGCCACCCACCTGTGCCTAGCAGTGCCACCCACCTGTGCCCATCAGTGCTGCCCACCTGTACCCATCAGTGCCAGCCACCTGTGCCCTGCAGAGCCACCCACCTATGCCCATCAGTGCCACCCACCTGTGCTTAGCAGTGCCACCCACCTGTGCCCAGCAGTTCCACCCATCAGTGCTGCCCATCAGTGCTGCCAATCAGTGCAGCATCATCAGTGCCACCTATCAATGCCGCCTATCAGTGCCTCCTATTAGTACCTCCTATCAGTGCTTTCTATCAGTGCCCATCAGTGCTGCCTATCCGTGCCACCTCATCAGTGCCCATCAGTGCTGCCTATCAGTGCCCATCAGTGCAGCCTCATCAACACACATCAGTGAAGGAGAAATGTTACCTGTTTGCAAAATTGTATAATAGAAACAAAGGAAAACTTTTTTTTTTAATTATTTGCTCTTTTTTGTTTACAGCGCAAAAAATAAAACACCCAGTGGCAATTAAATACCAACAAAAGAAAGCTCTATTTGTGTGAAAAAACGATAAACATTTCATATGGCTACAGTGTTGCATGACCGCGCAATTGTCATTCAAAGTGCCACAGAGCTGAAACTGAAAATTGGCCTGGGCAGGAAGGGGGTATAAGTGTCCGCTAGGCAAGTGGTTAATAAGCCATGATTGGGGCTGGCTATAGATGGAATGAAAATCAGCCAGTTCAGTAGGGACCAGATGAATTTCAACAGATCTATGGCCATTCCCTCTCAAGAAAAGTTGATCTAATGATCGTCTTCTCTCAAATGGGAATGTTCGAAAATTTTTATTCAATCAGGCTGCATAGCTGATCAATGTATTCTAACAGCAGAGGAGTCCCACAGTCAGAATACAATGCAACAGCAATGAGGATTCCTTTGTCTACCTTGATTGTGTAGATGGAGGAATGTGTTCATTTGATCCATCTATGGCCAACCATAGGTTTTAATGTTTACAGCATACATTGCAGAGACATAGGAGGCTTTCAGTGTGCATATAAAAAAAGACTGTGAGTTTAGTATATTATAGTACAGATTGGTAACAGGTATTTCAGTAAGTTATCACTACATTTGTTTAGGTGGGAGTCAGAATCACCTAGTAAAAAATTGTCTTGAATTTGGACATGATCTCCATTGATTTCACTGTTAATTTTTCATTGGAGAATGTCCAATATTTTCTAGAGGACAGCATGAGTGTATTCTATAGCCTTGCAGTGGTTTGATTAATGGCCATCTGGACATGCGTTATTGGGATAAATTGGTATTTTGTGAAACTTTCCGGTTTTAAATTAAGGAGTGTCCCACAGTGGTTCCTAGTAAAGGAGGCTTGTAGTAATGCATGGAGCAAAATATATACCTTATTCCACAACTCCTGTGCTGTTTGGCAAGTTCACCATTTTGGTCAGTGGCCTAATATCACATATCATAGGCATGTGGGTACCTTCTACTTGGTGTCAAAAGTGTATGCATTCTGGAAACAGGATATCATGGTGCTGGTGAGGACATATTGAGAAATAAACTGCATAGCAGAAAAGAACTAGCCCAGGGAGCGAGGGTCATCCTTGCAATTTTGTTCACAGAGTGAGAAGATCAGGCCAGAGGTTGAGGTTCGGAAGGTGGAGGTAATAATATTTAACCTGCAGGTACCTAAATAGTTCAGAGCTTGGTAGTTTGCCTCTCAACAGCATTTGGAATGGCTTATGTCATCCACCATGAGGAGCCAGTGGAGGTTTGTGATACCTAAGGCAATTAATTGCTTAACTGGGACTATAATTGACTGGCCTTCCCTTCATCAGCTCCTAGTACAATTTCCTTTGAGTGGCTGGACGGAATTGTTCTCCCCTCTTTAACAAACCAGCAGGTGCTGATCCTGAATTCCCCATGCACAGACTTAGAAATAGCCGAAAGCAATAAATCTTTAAAGCCATCTGAGACTTTTGCTTCCATTTTGATCCCCAAACTGATTAAGATGTTTAAATATATCCTAAAAGGAAATGAATTCCTTGATGATATGCTGATGGCTAGCATAACTGAAAAGAGGTACGTATTTTCAGAGCCTACGTATTCCAACATCTCTGTATAGCAACAACCATAATGTGAGAACACCCCCATAATGGGACTTTATAGGTAAAAAACACGTGTCAATCTTTATTTATACACATCAATAAAAAATATATATGTAAAATCATTGTGGCTGTGTCATTTTGTACATGCTGTACCAATATGCTGTAATAATGTGCAGTTTCATAAAATGACAAAGCCATAATTGTATATATATATATATATATATATATATATATACAGTTGCAAAAAAAAGTATGTGAACCCCTTGGGATTACGTGGCATTTTGCATGAATTGGGCATAAAATGTGCTCTGAACGTCATCTAAGTCACAACAATAGAAGAAAACAGTCTGCTGAACATAATACTACACAAACATTAGATGTTGCCATGGTTTAATTGCACAAACCATGTAAACATTCACAGTGCAGGGAGGAAAAAGTATGTGAACCTTTGGACTTAATAACTGGTTGACCCTCCTTTGGCAGCAATAACATCAACCAAACGTTTCCTGTAGTTGCAGATCAGACCTGCACAACGATCTGGAGTAATTTTGGACCACTCCTCTTCACAAAACTGTTTCAGTGTATATTCTTGGGATGTCTGGTGTGAATCGCTCTGTTAAGGTCATGCCACAGCATTTCAATCGGGTTGAGGTCAGGACTCTGACTGGGCCACTCCAGAAGGCGTATTCTGTGCTGTTGCAGCCATTGTTTTGTTGAATTACTTGTATGCTTTGGGTCATTGTCCTGTTGCATCACCCATCCTCTGCGGAGCTTCAGTTTTGACATTCACAAGGCTTTAAACAGTATGATATAGTTTTACATGAATCGTATCTTGTCCTGGCTTTAAGGTTGAGCTTGTGTATGAGGTTCAGGCATTGTGTCACTCTCTATGTACACTACAGCTGATAAACTCACGTTTAGGAGCCTTTGAGTGGTTTTTTCAGCAGCCCCTAAACTCACCCTAATGTTTTCCTATGTGTCCATATATACATCTTCATTTACAGTCATTTACAGGTATTGTAGTTTATAGTCGTTTTTTTAAACACAGAAAACTTGCGTTCAGCAGTCAATTTTATCAGCATTTCAAACGCAAAATGCTTATAAACGAGGCTAAACGTGGCAAATTGCGTTTATAAGCATTTGCGTCTGAACATTTTTTTTTAACTCTTCCAGTTCCTGATGCTGTCCAGAGACTTTTTTTCATCATGAAAAATGTATGGAAAGCGTTTTCAAGGTACTCAGATGGACAAAACTCTGAAAACAGGATGTTCCTACCAAGTTTGTCACACATTGTAAGGACCAATTCACACCTCAGACCTCTCCCACCCTTGAAAACAAAAGATATGTTAATGACCATTCACACCTCAAATTCCTCATGCAGACCTCCTGCCAGGTGGCCTTACTGACTCACTCCACCAGACACCTTTGCCACCCTTGGAAACAAAAGAAATGTTAATGAGAAACTCATACCTAAGCTAATTTAAACACATACTGCTGTATCTGCTTCTACTCTATGTATTTCACTGAAAGAGTCTGAAATAGTTAATAATTTACCACTTTTCAGTGCATTCTGGGCATTTGGGAGGTTCTCCTGTGCTTATCTTTAAAAAATGCTTCTAAACGCAAACGCACATAAACGCGTTATGCGAACGTGGCTAAACACATGTTTTTTAACCTATGTTTTCCAGCAGTCAGTTTCCATCGTTCAAAAGTGTCCCGTGTACATGGGGCATTAGGATAAAACTCCCAAGATGTAGCTGAGTTTTTTTCAGTAGGCCGTGGCACAGGAGAGGCATGTCCCCTTTCCCCCCTCCTTTTAGTGCTGGCTATGAAGCCTCTGGCTTGCACAATCAAGAGCAGTAGTAACATTAAGGGCTATGTCAAAGGAGAACAGGAATTCAAACTTAGTATGTACTGAATGTGGACAATGTTTTGTTACACCTTATGGATCAAATTATCTCCCTTTCTAATCTTTTTTCCACTTTAGCAACATTTCATAATCTTTCAGGTCTGAACGTCAACTTATCTAAATGTGTGACTATGCTGATTATTTTTTCTAGCTCCACAATTACTGCTGTCCACACTCACTTTAAATTTTCTTGGTGCAAGAGAACATGTTCTATCCTGGGGGATCCACTTTACTTCAACTTTAGAATTGTTATATGCTGCTAATTATCACCCTGTGTTCTCATGCATCGAGACTTTTCTAAGTTTGTGCACCTCCTATCACATCTTGTTTTGAGACAGAGTCATGGTGTTCAAAATGTCTATATTACCCAAGATCCTGTTTTTTTTTAGGACCTTGCAAAATCTAAGTCTCGAAAACCCACTACTGAGAATGTACAGAAATGACTTAATAATTTTATTTGGCAGAGAAATAGACCTAGATATGGGAGGCAACTCAAGCACAAGGGGACTTGGGGCTACCTAACCTGTGGCACTATTTCTTGGCAGCTAGACTGTCACAATTGGCACATTGGCATGCTCCAATACTTAATGTTCCTTGGCTTAATTTTTTAACTTTTTCACTTTACTCTTATTACTTGAATGGGATTCTCTGGTCTAAATCTATTTGTTCTAAAGTTATATTTCCCTTAAATGTTATAGTAGGTCTAGCTTCCCTGTTTGCTTTTTTCATGGGCAACCCTGGATTCCCTATGTCCCTACCCCTCTTGAAGGAATTCTTCCAGATGGGTTGATGATAATCTAGTTTCCTTAAGTTCTCTTTCCTTCAACTATCAATTTTGTTCTTTTGCCCAATTACAACAGTTGCACAATTTCTCAGTCTCAGAAGCGTTTAAATATAAGCAAATCAAAGATTTCTATAGCACCCATTTTGTGTTAGTCCTATCTCAGCCTTCTCACTTTGAACACATTTGTCTCTCCTTCCGCAGGCATAGAGATATTATCACATCGCTTTATCATTATCTTAATAACCATTACCTCCCTGATAAATCCCCCCTATGGTTCAATGGGAAAGAGACATAGGGCTTGAAATTTCAAGACTGGATGTACATGCTTTCTAAACTCCAAAAGAGCACTTGCTGTACTAACTGAGAAACGACCATTAAATTATATACTCGATGGTATACTACACCTTGTACGTTTAATTTATTATACCCAAATGTCCCAGCGACTTGTTTTTGTTTCTGCAAGGATCAGGGCAACATTGCCCATAGCTTCTGGAGCTGAAGAAAGCTTGTGGCAACAAGTTTCTACTAAAATGGGCCAGATTGCAGATTTATATATTCCCCTGACCTTGCCAATGTGCCTATTGTTTGCTCCAGTCCCAGATGTGCCCTTGCCTTGTATTCCGTATATAGTGCTGGTCAATGGAATATAGCTCTTCACTGGTATACTACTCTGCCCCTTGGACGCAGGTCCTAGACCTTAGAGACTAAGTTCACCTTTTTAGGCAGAATTTCACTTTTCATAATAAACAGAAATGTTTTCAAATATCATTTCTGACCAAACCATCTCAATGTGCTTATCTCTCACTTACCTCATCTATAGTATAGCAGCTTTAAAATGTCTCCTGTTTTTAAGAAAATCGTTTCTGCTTTCATCACTTCCTGTAGGTCATCTCCAATCATGCACTGACTTGCTGCATCAAAGAACAGGGTGTGATAGGGCGTGATAAGACATGATACTGTGTGTTCAGCATTCCGGACCCCACCTCCCTCATTACTATTCCACCTCTTGTTTTATTTCCACCCACTTTCTGTACAATCTGATTGTACAATCTCCTTTAGATCTACCATCAGCTGTGTAGTGTAAGGGCCCTCATGATTTGATACAAAATGAATGAATTGTTCAGGCTGGTCCTCCTATTCCATAGTTCTGGTAAATTTAAGGAAATTGTATGGTTCATGGCCAAATACATAGGAGGGAGTGGGTAGAGACACTCAATTGTCAGGCCCTGTTCACATCTCCATGTGGCGGGAACTCATGTTCCCACACACTTTTTTTTTCTAGTGGGGCATTTTGTAGCTTTTCCGAATGTCACGCATAGTGCAGCCCATTCATTTGAAAGGGCTGCCCTAAATGTGACAATCAGCCCCAAAGATGCTTGAGAACTTTTTTTGCAGAAGAATGTGGTGTGATTGTACCTTTTGGTGCATTTGTAGTGCGTTTGTCGCATGGCAAACACATGCCTACTACCCGTGCTTGAGTATTCAGCGCATTTCTGAGCTGCACGGCAAAGCATACATTTTCTGTGCATTTTGCTATTTAAAAGCATGCAGATGTGAGTGGAGCCTCATATTCTTTTGTAGACACACCAATTTCACATTCACACCCCATTCACACATAGTGCAGTGGGAGCGCACCTTTTTTGTCCAAAGTTATTAAGTCCAAAGGTTCACATACTTTTTCCTCCCTGCACTGTGAATGTTTACATGTTATGTGCAATTAAACCATGGCAACATCTAATGTTTGTGTAGTATTATGTTCAGCAGACTGTGTTCTTTTATTGTTGTGACTTAGATGACGTTCAGAGCACATTTTATTCCCAAATCATGCAAAACTCCACGTAATCCCAAGGGGTTCACATACATTTTATTGCAACTGTAGGTATCTCAGGAGGCTGCAGTATTAGTAACTCAACAGTCTGGCCAAGGCTGGAATGTAGTGCGGTCAAATTAAAAAACAAATATATATATATTTATACAGTTGTGTTCAAAATAATAAAGCTCAGAATCCTTCTAATAGCTTTTATTTCCATACACACAAATGCATTGGGAACACTACACATTCTATTCCAAATCAAAACATGAAGGAAAATATATCAAATTTGTGTTGTTCCTCTAAAACAAATTGAAGAAAAGTGAATATTAGACTGTTCAAAAAAAAAAGCAGTGTTTGTATTCTTCTTTACAAACTCAAACATTCACTATATCAACTGAAAAATGTTTGAAGATTTTGCTTTCCTTTGAATCACTTAAATAATATTTAGTTGTATAAGCACTGTTTCTGAGAACTGCTGTACATCTGTGTTGCATGGAGTCAACCAACTTCTGGCACCTGTGAACAGGTATTCCAACCCAGGATGATTGGACTACATTCCACAGTTCTTCTCTATTTCTTGGTTTTGCCTCAGAAACTGCATTTTTGATGTCACCCCACATGTTTTCTATTGGATTAAGATCCGGGGATTGGGCTGGCCACTCCATAATGTCAATCTTGTTGGTCTGGAACCAAGATGTTGCACGTTTACTGGTATGTTTGGGGTCGTTGTCTTGTTGGAACACCCATTTCAAGGGCATTTCCTCTTCAGCATAAGGCAGCATGACCTCTTCAAGTATTCTGATGTATTCAAACTGATCCATGATCCCTGGTATGCGATAAATAGGCCCAATACCGTAGTATGAGAAACATCCCCATATCATGATGCTTGCACAACCACTGTCTTCACAGTGTACTGTGGCTTGAATTCAGTGTTTGGGGGTCGTCTGACAAACTGTCTCCAGCCACTAGACCCAAAAAGAACAATCTTACCTTCATCAGCCCACAAAATGTTGCGCCATTTCTCTTTAGGCCAGTCAATGTGCTCTTTGGCAAATTGTAACCTCTTCAGCACATGTTTTTTTTTCAACATTGGGACTTTGCGGGGGCTTCTTGCAGATAGCTTGGCTTCACATAGGCGTCTTCTAATTGTAACAGTACTCACAGGTAACTTTAGACCTTCTTTGATCTTCCTGGAGCTGATTGTTAGCTGAGTCTTTGCCATTTTGGCTATTCTTCTATCCATTCAAATGGTAGTTTTTCGCTTTCTTCCACATCTTTCAGGTTTTGGTTGCCATTTTAAAGCATTTGCGATCATTTTAGCTGAGCAGCCTATCATTTTCTGCACTTCTTTATGTGTTTTCCCCTCTCCAATCAACTTTTTAATCAAGGTACGCTGTTCTTCTGAACAATGTCTGGAACGACCCATTTTCCTCAGGATTTCAGAGAGAAATGCATTGTAACCAGCATGTACAACATTTGCTGCCTTCCTTCCTTAAATAAGGGCAATAATTGCCACCTGTTTTTCAAAGAATGAATGTCCTCATTAATAGAACTCCACACTGCTATTACTTTGAACATGCCCCTTTCAATTAGTGATTCAATTACACAGAATCAGCAGCATGCATGTCATGACTGTTGGGTCTGTTGGATTTCTATTACTCTACTACACCTGCTAGTAAATTATTTGCCATGTAGAAATATCATTTCTACCAAAAACAGTGACTGATCAGGTTAGTGATGTCTGACTGCTATTATTTTGAACACAACTGTATATACTGTGTGTGTATATATATATATATAGTAAAATATGTTAACATTTCCGGCGATTCTGCTTTTGGGGGGTGGTGTTACATTGGAACTAACTTCCTTTTGGGAATTTCAATAGTTGATTACAAAGAATTCTGCAAAGGAAAGGAAAGTTGCAAAAAATACACCAACTATGTAAAAAGCAAAAGAAACAGCAGGTTTAAAAGTAAGACAGATCACCCAAAACTTTTCAAACTATCAACAGTAAAAAGACTAGGTCTTAGCATATCAGTCCTATTAAATACACTTAGAAATGGTCACTAGGTTGACCAAGAAAGAAAAAAACAAATACACATCGCCATATGTACAATACAATATACAGTTACAACTGTCTTAAGCACTTGATAGTTCGGCAACTCCTATCCTAACATTGATCACTGATTTCAAATTAATAATAACTAGTGCAGTGGGGACAGACGCAAAAAAGATACAGCATCTTTCCAAATAACTGTTTTGATTATTATGCGCATTTGAGGTTTTTTTTTTTCTTTTTAAGCCAAAAGGGTTAGTATATCATTAACAAAAAAAACTGCCTATGCAGATAAGGGATGTCTGCCGATTTGACTAAAACTGAGTAATAACCTTGCTATAGGTGTAAGCCATTTATATTCCTATATTCAACATCCTAGCAATGTCCTGGGAGTTTTCCAGTCAAGATTCAGGAGGTACTTAAACGGCCTACACCTATAGCAAGGGCATTATTCAATTTTGGCCAAGGCTGCAGTTGTTTTTTTTTTTACAGACATCCCTTAGCGGCACAGGCAGTTTTATGGTAAAGGTGAACTGACCCCTTAAAATTTGTATATAAAAAAGGAAAGTGGTGGTGCTGATGCACTGAAGTACAATATGAGGTTAATGAAGAAAAGGCCCTCCTTCTCACAGAGGTGACAAGTGTTCCTGGGCATCTTATCTCCAAGTCAATTACCTAATAGCATTCTTAAGCTCTGTTAATTACATCTATTTTTAAATTGGTTGTGGGTGGGGCCTCCTCCTGTGACCCTTTGTGATTGTGCTTGCTAATGCCCAGGACATAGGTGGGTGTTGTGGTCATGCAAGTATCAGCATTAAGGCGACATCCTAAACTCAGACGCGAGTCCTTCACTTTGCACAGATACACTGTAATTCAGTTGAGCACTTCTCTGTAGCACTCTTTCTATGCCACTGTACATCTTTCTTCCCAAAAGCAGCATTTTGAGGTGACACTGCGAAGCCTGTGTCCCGCTCCACCAGCTTAGCCATGCTTCACCATCTCACTCTCAGCGACAAAGTAGAACATCATTCACTCTTTGTGGATCCACTTATCTCTCTCCCAGTGACTCCTGCTAGGTCCATAGGTTCCCTGTGCTGCAAGTTTGGTCCCAGATACAAAGGGGCACCATTCACTAGAAAGAGGGTCAGATCACCAACCCCCTCGCTACCACGTGACACCAACACCCATGCCTGGCACTACCTTCCCACTGGCTAATTGGTATAGCATTCCCACCAGTCCTGGTTATCATAGCAATGGCATGTAAGACACAGTTTCTACCAAATCCGTTGTTCGATTAACCTCTTCATGGTTGCTCTCTTACTTCTTCTCTTCATCCTCCTTGATGTTACAGGCCCTGTTCTTTTGGCCATGTACCTTAATGCATCCTGTAATAAAGGGTTAGCCTTATTACTTAAAAGTTCTTATGTTTAACCTCTTGCCCTCCTGAGGATTTACCCCCCTTCATGACCAGGCCATTTTTTGCGTTACGGCACTGTGTTACTTTAACTTGCTATTGCGCGGTAATGCAACACTGCACCCAAATTACATTTAAATTTAGCTTTCTTTCGGTGGTATTTGGTCACCTTTGCATTTTTTATTTTTTGCGCTATAAGCAAAAAAAGACCGACAATTTTGAGGAAAAAATTTTTGGACTTTTTGCTATTAAACATGTCCAGTAAAAAAATAAAAAACCTCTAATTTCGTCATAAATTTAGGCCAAAATGTATTCTGCTACATGTCTTTGGTTTACGTGAACGTTATAGCATTTACAAATGGCGGTATATATAATGGGATTTTTTTCTACTAGTAATGGTGGCGATCAGCAACTTTTAGCGGAACTGCGGCGGACATTCTGACACTGGGGGAACTAACTTGGTGTCACTGACACCCCAGTAACACCAATAGAGTGATCAGTGCTAAAAAAAACCCCACTGACACTGTACTAATGGCACTGGGCAGGAAGGGGTTAATGTAAGGGGCTATTAAAGGGTCAACTGTGTGCTGGGAGTGTTTTACTAGGGGGCGGGGGTTTTTCACTGTAAACACGGTGATTGGGATGACTGTACTGCGCACAGCCATCCCGAGCAGTGTACTCGAGCTGACAGGGAGGCCGCACCCTCTACCTGGACATTCAAAATCAGTTATATATACGTGATTTTGCGCACAGGTGCCGCCCTGTAGTAGTATATCTGCTATAGGGTGGTCCTTAAGCGGTTAACCTTTTAGATATGCTGATATGGTATAATAATTTCAGTCAACTTGATAGTATAATGATAAAAGGAATTTACTTGGCCTCGTTTAAAGAGATATTACAGATGATAAAAAGTGGATGAATATGACATATTCAATCCAGGCGGAGTTCCTCAACTTCTTCATTTGAAGTTCCTGAAGGCAATAATCCTTGATTCATACTGATCTTCTGAATCCAGCTCCAATGGCTCTTTGTCTTCCTAGCATACAGTTGTGCTGAAAAGTTTGCATACGCTGTTAGAAATTGTGAAATTTTGTCATTGATATTGAAAATATGACTGATCATGCCAAAAAATGCTCTTTTATTGAAGGATGATGATCATATGAAGCCATTTATTATCAAATAGTTGTTTGGCTCCTTTTTAAATTATATTGATAACAGAAATCACCCAAATGGCCCGGATCAAAAGTTTACATACTCTGGAATGTTTGGCCTTCGTACAGACACAAAAGGTGACACACACGGGTTAAAATGCCAGTTAGAGGTTAATGTCCCACATCTGTTGCTTTTTAATTTGTAATTAGTGTCAGTGTATAAATAGTCAATGAGTTTGTTAGCTCTTATGTGGAAGCACTGACTAGGCTAGATACTGAGCCATGGGGATCAGAAAAGAACTGTCAAATGTCCTGCGTAACAAGGCAATGAAACTTTATAACTTTATAAAGATGGAAAAGGACATAAAAAGATGTCCAGAGCCTTAAATATGCCAATCAGTACTGTTAAATCACCTATTAAGACGTGCAAAGTTCAGAGATCTCTTGATACAAAGCCAAGGTCAGGTAGACCAAGAAAGATTGCAGCCATAACTGACAGAAGAATTGTCCGAGATTGAAAGAAAAACCCACAGGCAACCTCAAAAGAAATACAGGAAAAATGCTCTGGAAAAAGATGGTGTGGTTTTTTTTAAGGAGTACAATGTGGTGATACTTGAAAAAAAAAAAAAAAAATGCCATGTTTGGAATGATCAGTCACATTTTCAATATCAATACCAAAATTTCACAATTTCTGCCAGGGTATGCAAACGTTTGAGCACAACTGTATATAAAGCAGTTCAAAAACTAGACAAGAAAAAGAGAGGAAGGCGCCTAAGATAAACGGTTAAAAAGACTCATCATGTGGTAATTGGATGGGACATCCAGCCATCCAGCAGCAAGCTATGCCTATAGGATCAGATAGTAGAGTCCAGGATGTGCCTGTGCATCAAAAATGAAGCTTGGAGAGCAGAGTCAGATGTAGCAGGTGAAAGGGGTGGTAATGCATTTCGGAGCATGCTCAATAGGCTCCCTCAGTGTTACTGCTTCCATCCATCCATCCATCCCTGATATCCATCTGGCACCTTTATCTTACAGCTACAGAGGTTGGGCTCCAACAAAAGCGCCCTATATAATATACAAAAACTAGACAAAACTGGTTTGAGCCAGACCATAGAATAGGAATGGTCAGAGGTTCCCAACTTTCCACACACTAATGAGACCATGTGTCTTAGTATACATGAGACCATATGTTTCAGTATACATTAGACATATTATATATAGAGATAGAAGTGATTACATATACACTAACATAATGGATAACATTAAATGATTACTAAGTTTCTTGTAAATTCATAACTTTTAAAAAACTACACTATACATCCCTTGAAAGAACTTCATACCAGATATTTACAACTTTGAGAAGGTTTACTGAAGGTTCCTTGCAATTACATAGTTCCTCACAGTTCATTACAGACACAGTTCCAGTTCTAACTCAGGCTGTCCATCTCATTACTCCAACAAGGGAGAATCCTCTCTGTGAGGTTCCAACACCCCGCCTGGGTACCTCATAAGGCAGTGTATGTGTTCTTTACATCTTGCAGCCCCGCCTCGTGCTAGTTCCAGTCACATGGCAGCAACCCAATGCATTTAGACATGATGAAGGCAACATGCTGAAGCTTAAACCGAGCATCAGAATGCGGAAGAAAGTGGATTTAAGTGACTTTGAATGTGGCATGGATGTTGGGGCCAGACGGGCTGGTTTGAGTATTTCAGAAACTGCCGATCTACTGGGATTTTCACAAACAACCATCTATAGGGTTTACAGAGAATGATCCAAAAAAGAATGTAAAATATCCAGTGAGTGGCAGTTGTGTGGATGAAAATGCCTTGTTGATGTCAGAGGAAAATGGCAAGACTGATTCGAGATGATAGAAAGGCAACAGTAACTAAGATAACCACTTGTTACAACCAGTGTATGCAGAATCAATCTCTCTCTCTCTCTCTTTATATATATATATATATATATATATAGTGACAGGGGGATATGTGACAGTGTGGCGATCTGTCATGATATAAAAAGGACATTTCACCTGGGATTCTTCACAAGGCAGGTTGAGGGGCTCCAGGGTACTTGTTTGATGCAGAGGAAAGTGGCTTTTCACTTTCCTCATGTCTTTGTAAAGTCCATTTTGGGACCTGAAGCCTGGAGATTTCAAAGAGATTTGGGAGGGATGAAATCTCCAATCCTGAGATCAGGTTTTGGGAATGGCCAGGATACTGTTTGGTCAGGTGTGCATGGCTCTCTTCTAGAGTCAGGACCAGGGTTGTGGGCTCCACCCCGGTAGACAGGAGGTCGTTGCCCAGGAGTCAGGAGGGCTCCACCTAGGAGAGGTGGGAGCCAGAGCAGCAAGGGGCTGCTAGCTGTGTGGAAAAAAAGCCATATTCTGGAAGCGAGTTGCTGTGTGCTTTAAAAAAGCTCTACCATTTGATGCGAGTTCCCACATATGGCGGAGAATGCGGGCAGAATGGGAGATCTCTGCAATGAAGTAAGCTCATTTGCTATATGAACTGTGTTTGGTGCATAAGTCTGCACAATCTGTGTGTGCAGGTGAGGAGAACCTGCTAGAGAAAAGGAACTTGCCTTAAAAAGACAGTGTTCCATGGTGTTGCTGAACTGTGCAACAAACTGCTGTGTGCGTGACTGCAAAGATGGGGCGGTCAAAAGAGAAAAAGGAGGCAATGCTTGCTGAAGTGAAAGATAGAGCCCTGTGGCTAGAGGGTTACATACCACATTCCCCAGCCAAGCCGGGAAATTTAAATGTGGGTGAATCTGCTGTGGACTGGTGCAAGCGGCACCTGGCAGCATTGAGCCAACCTACAGAGGGAAGCAAGCCAACCTTCAGTGCAAGGAGAGAGCTGCAGGATGTCCGTACCTGGGAGAGGGATGTTGTTGCCCCTGGCAATGCTACTGCAGTTAAACCAGTAGCTGTTGTGGAAAATGTGAATGTGTCACGGCTTGAGAGAGGGTCTAGCATAGAAGTCCATGCTATGTGCAAGGAGAGTGGCTGACCAGAGGCCAGACCGAGAGTGATTGCCCATAGCAACACAGAGGAGGCCAGTCGGGCTGTCTGTGTACGGGGGGCTATGTCGTACAAGGATCATGGCAAGTGACATCAAGAGGAGCCAATACAGCATGTTGGAAAGAGCCAGCAAAGTTCTGCTTGGAGAGTGCAATCTCCCATGGCGACCAGAGAAACATTTTGCCTGGAAGGAGGAGCTGCATTGGAGATGTGGCTCAGTATCCCAACAAAGAGAAGTGTGGAAATATACCATGCCTGGAATGTAGTCAGTGGGGGCATGGGATCTTTTACTGTCCCAGACTCTGGAATACCGCTGCTACTGGGCAAATGTCTTCAACTGCAAGCCCAGATTCTTGTTTTAAAATGTTGGCAGCCATCTCTGGCAACAGGAAGGAAGTACCTGTTGTGCCTGCCGGGGATGCCAGAGAGTCCATGGAGCCTATGAGGGTGTCTGTCACTTCACCTTGGGGCCGCAAGGGAAAAGTTGCCAAGGAAAGTGCAGTTGAGGATGCATTCATGAGATGGTGCACTCAAATGAAGATGGCGACACCTACTACTGTGGTGGGTAAGACTGTGTGTGATAAGACCATCGCTGCGACTGCTCATGTCATGTTGAGAAGGACTGGTTATGAGACTGTCCATTCTGATGTAGAAGTGACCCCAGTTAGTTTGGCCACTGAATGAGCTTTTGAAAGTGACTTTTCCCTGTGCAGTGCCTTGTTCAGTGGGGAGGTGGGAGTTAAAGTAAAACCTGTGCATGGTTCTCAAAAAAAAAGTGATGTCACTAATATGTGCCAGTCACAGGTTGGTAGTGTGCTAGTACAGCCCACAAGAGCTAAAAATGCTGATAATGTTGGTGATGATGACAAATGTACTGCTGTTGGGAAAACCCTGAGCTCTTGCAGTGCAAAAGCAGTAATTAAAGACGGGTAATATCCCATAGCAACTGGTGTTAAGACAGTGCAGGTGTCCTTAGAAATCTCCAGGGGTCTCTGAGGTTGCCCTGGACAACTGTGATGTCACTTTGGTGGAGCAGAGTGGAACTGCCCATTGTAATAGGAGTGTGTTGGTGCAGTCTAATAATACTGAAAGTGTTCAGGTAAACAGTGGCTTAATGCAGCCTGGAAAAAATGCAAACGTGTGGGTAATTCAGGAAGCACCACCAGAGCAAAGTGTTGGATGTGAGGTATTGCAACATGCAGTTGGAAAACAGGTGTTACCCAAGTCTGACATGATACAGAGTGATTTGTGCAATGGATCTGCATCTAAGCCCGTCTATTCTTATGTGTCTCCTTGGGCGGATGGATCGGTGCTTGCTGAGGAGCACTGGCGAATTGAGCACATATACAATGGATTGGGATAGTTGGGGTAAAAAGCTAATCTCGTTGATAGATGAAGCTTTTATGCAAAAAATAAAGTGGACACTGTTTCTGCTGTGCCAGTAGGAGGGCTGAAGAACAGCCTATAGATAAGGGCGTGCATACAGCAGAGACTTTGTCTGTGACCCACAAATGTGATGTTGGCATGGAGTGTCAAAATGATATTGTCATTGGGAATGATCGGGGGCAGCTTATGGATGCTGAGTCTGAGAAGTTGAGAGTGAGCCCAGCACCTGGCAGTGCTCTGGTGGAGCACCAGGCTGTGGTTATCTCCAGCTGGGAGGAGGTCCCTTTAAAAGTTTCAACTTCTCAAGTCTCAGCAGGTGAGTCTCTCGGCATTCCCAGTGTCCTAAATATCGTCAGGAAGGTCTTGGGTCTAGAGTCAAGTGGTTGGGTTATAACAAAAGTATTAAAGGAGATGCTTGAACTTTGGAATGTACAACCAATGTGTACTGGGGTGTCTCCTCCACAGTCAGATGGCCTGGTACTGCGGAGTACCACTAGGTGGAGCACCGAATGGCTGGCTGTACAGATCAAAGGGGAACAAGAAAGTGATTTATTTCTGAATTTGTTGATGGTGTTAAAAGTTGCCTCTGGGTACGCCGCTGGACTACCTGTAAATGTGATATATGAGAGAGGTTTAGGAGAAATGGAAAATGAGTCAAAAAGGGTTTCACCTCCTAACAGCCAGGTGGGAAGCATTTCTGCTGCTATGGTCCAGGATGGTGCTGGTCAGTTTTCAGTGAAGGGCGTGTTTACTGCACCAGTGGACAAACCACATGAGATGGAAGGGCCAAGCATGGACCAGAGAACAGCAGAGATCCTGACCAGGGCTCAGATGGACGTGCTTAAAGAAATCAGGGTCACTAAGCCAAAAAGAGGTTTATGCAGCAGGTCTGATAAGACACCTGAAATACAGGGACAAATGGTATCAGAAGAGAGCTCATCTGTTCAGGATTTGGATACAGATCCAAGTGCTGTAGGAAAAAGTTAAAATGGTGGGACAGCCGTCTGCAGAGTGCATGACACCAGGTGAAGTGGCATCTTATGAGGTTCCCGTGGGTGATGGCAGCCCTATGGTGTGTGTGCCCTCTGCAGACACTGTCCTAACAGATGCTGGAAAAGATATTGAGAGGTGTAATATTGACTGGAATATATCTGTTCATGGTAAACTGAATACTGTGGTTATGAGTCATGCAGGTTTGATATCCAAAGGTACCAGAAATAAGAGGGGTGGCCCATGTACAAATACAGTAGAAATAGGTCCCCTACAGCCTTGGGACAGTAAACTGAGAGAGGTATTAGGAAACCTTGGAACCTGAAGCAAAGAGGCAGAAAGAATAAATAATAATAAAAATAAAAATAGACGTCAACACAAGAATTCTCAGAATAAAACACAACATCCATATCCGCATAATGATTATTATGACAATTGGCGCCCTCCCAACAACTTCAGGCCTCTTGATAACGGCAGATCAAGGGGCTATGAAGGAGCACCACGCCAGTATCAGTATACACATCCACAGTACAGAAATAATAAACAGAATGATGATTACAATCGTGCCCAATATAGAGAACCCCCTCCTCCTCTTCAACCCCTGTTTTTAGGGGGAGGCAAGTCCCAAAAAAGAAGTACCAGAGCAGTGGAAGCAGAGGAGGAAAAAGAGTCAACAGACCTAAACAAGAGGAAAACTTAACGGACAATGGGATCTTTAACCTTAGTGGGCAGGATCGTTCACAAGATGAACTAAAAGTCCTTAACAAAGGTTTAAAGTATTCTCCTAAAGTAGGGCTTAATAAGTTTCAAACCTATGTCGATGTACATAAGTTTACAAGAAAATTAGCTATCAAAAAGTATTTTTTAAGCAAACCCAAGGTGCATGACATTAACAGAATTCCTAATTCCAATCTTAGAAATGTGTCCCTTTTTAATCCCCCTCCACAAACGCAATCCCATGTCAACATTTTTAAGGAGTTAGTCCTAAGAGATGTAGAATCAATTAAGGTTAAACGTCCTTATAACCAAAAGGACATAAACCTAAGACTAAAAACGCTGTTGGAAAAGAAGGATCTAGTAGTCAGGCCCGCTGATAAGGGAGGGGGAGTGGTTGTCTTAAGTAAGAGCAACTACATGTCTGAAGTAGATAAGATTTTGAGTGACAAAGACACTTACCAAATTTTATCTAGTAAGCCATTGATTGGTTACAAGAGGGCCTTAAAGAATCTGATAAATAAAGGATATTCCAGTGACATTATTAATAAAAAAGAAAAGGACTTTCTATGACCTAAGGCACCCAGACTTCCTATTTCGTATTGTCTCCCCAAAATGCAATCAACCCTTCTGGCCGTCTCATAGTCAGCGGGATAGGCTCCCTGTGTTCTAGAATAGGTCAGTACATCGACCATTATTTACAACCTCTAGTTCTGACTACTCCATCATATATCAAGGACACAAAACAGGTATTAAATTAAATTAGCGCTCTAACCTGGGATCCACAGTATGTAACCTACTTAGTTACTGCAGATGTCTCCTCCCTTTATAGCAACATCAACCATGTAGATGGTATGTTGGCTGTTGAATATTATCTTAACACCATCGATAACAATTCGACAGCGCACAAATCCTTCATACTGGAATTATTAGACTTCGCGATGCAGAAAAATTAATTCTGGTTCGATGGGAAATTCTATCTGCAAACCAGAGGCGTTGCGATGGGTGAAAAGTTCGCCCCCAGCCTGGCCAATCTCTTTATGGCCAGGTGGGAGGAGGACTTGGTATACTTCAGAGATTGGCCAAAGCTCCTCTTCTATAAACGGTATATTGATGACATACTCCTCCTTTGGCAAGGAGAAGAGGAAGTCTTAACTAACTTCTTCGGCACATTGAATAACAACTCCCATAATATTAAACTAACATTTAACTATAGTACCACCGAAATTCATTTTCTGGATGTAACTCTAGTCAACAAAGGGGGATCCCTTATATCGGAAGCCTTCTTTAAGGAAACCGACAGAAACAGTTATATCCCAGTTGATAGTTGGAGGGGTAATAATAAGAGTTGGTTTCACAAATGGAGACCCGATGGATATATGACATGAAGACCTTGAACCCCGTCCGGCCTGAACATCGAAGTAGATATCAACTGCTTCATAGATTACAGTTGATTCTATGTTGCACCATTCTTCTGCCCATCATTGTGGGTCTAAATCTTAGTCCTTTATGTAGTTCCCTATTTGCGTTATCATTGCTTAAGGTCATGCCTTTTCCGTATGTCAAGTGTTTTATATTTTTATATTTTGTATTTTATATTTCATTCCAGTACATATGGATTATGCTTTTATTTGATATTATATGTACCTATATTGTAGATTACATATATCAGATATCTTTTTGGGTACATTTATGCTACAGACCTGTTAAGGGTCGTTTTATTCCAGTGTATTTTGACCATGATGATTTTATCTTGAATTAGACATTTACATTATGTTACCCAATGGATTACCGTATTTTCCGGCGTATAAGACGACTTTTCAACCCCTGAAAATCTTCTGAAAAGTCGGGGGTCGTCTTATACGCTGGTGCGAGCCGGTGTCAGGGTGGCACTTTTTCGAGGGGCGGCACGGCGCTGCCCCCCCTCCTCCTCCAACGGACACTAAGTACAGGGGTGGGCAGAGGGGCTGCTGTACCTTACCTGGCTCCGGTCCCACGACGATCCGGTCTAGGAAGCGCGGCTGCTCCTTCTTTCAGTTCGGCCGCTCGATGGTCACGCGGCCGCTCGGCTCCGCCTCCTCACCGGTGATTGGGCGCCAGCACTGGAAAGGCACACAGGCGACCAATCACTGGCGAGGAGGCGGAGCCGAGCGGCCCCGCGAAAATCGAGAGGCCGAACTTGAAGAAGGAGCAGCCGCTCCTCTCCCCCACTGACACTAACGATGGGGCACTATTCCTCCTCCACACTGACACCAACAATGAGGCACTGTTCCTCCCCCACTGACACCAACGATGAGGCACTGTTCTCCCCACTGATACCAATGATGGGGCACTATTCCTCCTCCCCACTGACACCAATGATGGGGCACTATTCTCCCCACTGATACCAATGATGGGGCACTATTCCTCCCCCACTGACACCAATGATGGGGCACTATTCCTCCCACTGATACCAACAATGGGGCACTACTTCTCCTCCCCACTGACACCAACGATGGGGCACTATTCTCCCCACTGACACCAATGATGGGGCACTATTCTCCCCACTGACACCAATGATGGGGCACTATTCTCCCACTGACACCAAGGATGGGGCGCAATTCCTCCCACTGACACCAATGATGGGGCGCAATTCCTCCCACTGACACCAATGATGGGGCGCTATTCCTCCCACTGACACCAATGATGGGGCGCAATTCCTGCCACTGATACCAATGATGGGGCGCTATTCCTCCCACTGACACCAATGATGGGGCGCTATTCCTCTGTCAGGGCTCCCAGGTGTGACCAGAGGTATGTGACTGACACAAGGAAACGCAGACTTCAGATATGTGATAAACAATATAATTTATTAACACTAACCATACAAACATAAATGCAGTGCAATACTAAAACATAATACAGTGCAAACAAACCAAACCAACCACCCACAGATAACAGTACATACAAGCAAGCGTCGTCAGGCAGGTCGGGTCAATATCAATAGGGCAGGTAGGTACAGGGGGAGCAAGCAGAGATGGGTCGGGGTCACAGGCCAGGTTCAGCAGGTAGCTAGCAGCGTAGTACAGAGGGTCAGGCAGAGGGATGGTCAGGGTCACAAGCCAGGGATCAGAACAGGTAGCAAGCAGCGTGGTACAGAGGGTCAGGCAGAGGGATGGTCAGGAGCGAGCCGGGATCAGAGCAGGAGAAGTCAGCAGCGGTTCAGATCAGGCAGGGTCAGCAAAGGAACAGAAACAGGATGCAGGACAGATACAGGGCCCAGGACAAACACAACACCAAGGCAGAGTCTGCAAGTCTGGCCATCCCTTAAATACACCAGTATCATCAGTTCCAGGTGTTAGCTGGCTGAAAGGTTGAGTCTCTGATTGCTGGGAGCACCCGCTGGCCAGCCCTGGTACTGCAGATCAAAAGGCAGGTGAGTCCCACCATTGCTGGCCAGTCCATTCCTGACATCCTCCCACTGACACCAATGATGGGGTGCTATTCCTCCCACTGATACCAATGATGGGGTGCTATTCCTCCCACTGATACCAATGATGGGCCACTATTCCTCCCACTGACACCAATGATGGGGCATGATTCTTCCCACTGACACCAATGATGGGGCACTATTCCTCCCACTGACTAATGATGGGGCACTATTCCTCACACACTGACACTAATGATGGGGCACCATCATTGGTGTCAGTGGGAGGAATAGTGTCCCATCATTGGTATCAGTGGGAGGAATAGTGCCCCATCATTGGTGTCAGTGGGAGGAGTAGTGCCTCATCATTGGTGTCAGTGGGAGGAATAGCACCCCATCATTGGAATACCATACTGAAATAGCATACCATATTGAAATCAAATCTGATGTTTTTTCATTTTTATTTGGTGTGCGTTGGAAGAGGGGTAGTCTTATACGGCGAGTATAGCTCAAACCGTATATTTTAACAGGAAAAGTAGGGGGTCGTCTTATACGCCCAGTCGTCTTATACGCCGGAAAATACAGTAATTTGTGTCCGCATCTCAAGCACTGAGCAGCTCATGGGCCTATTTTTATATGTTTTTATTTTAGTTCCTATTCTCATCTTAATTTAATAATGTGAAACCTAAGGTAATAATACTGCACTTACAACATAGGTACGCTATACAATAGAGCCACATATGAAGTTTAGGATCTGATTATGGGATTGACAATACCATATAATAAGTTTTGTTCCCCACCCTTTATTAATTTAAAGTCTCTAACTGCTTGGCTCTAAGAAAATGGGGCCCGGGTCCGCCTGTGCATGCGCACTGGTGCAGAAGCACTCGTAGATTAGTTTTTATAAATGTTTTATTTTGATTTTCATCTTATCTAGTAGTTATGTGCATAATCTTTCACAGGATATAATAAGGATCCTTTATCTTAAAGTGGCTGGTGGCGATGTTCATCCAGCGTGTGCTCTGTGTAAGCTGTCCCAGCGTTCTGGGAAAATGGCGCCTGCTTTTTCGCGCACGCGCATTATGGATGATCACAATCGCGGATACTGAGCCCTCACAGGACTCAGTTATGCACTATATAGCCACTATATCCGGCCTTACAGATGTACAGGCACTACCCTAGAGGTGACCAATTCTGCCATTAGGTTGGTACACGCTTCCACGAGCTGTCAGCTGCTTAGTGCTTGAGAGGGCTACAAGAAAATGGTGCCTGAACTTTATGCACATGCTCAGTTCATGCCGGTCACCGGCAAAATGGCACCCGCTCGTTTTTAGTGCCAAACGCTTCTATAAATAGCACAGCACAGAAGTCCAGGCTGTCTTGGCATCACCCCTTTTGAGAATGCACTTTGTGTGTGAAATGCGTTAAGGAGGAGCCACACATGCCTGAGACGTCACGCCACCAGATCAAGGGGGTCCGGTGGCCTCCATAACTATACAGCTGGTTAGTGCTCTGAACAGTTTTGAACGATTTTGCTATATATCTTATATATACTTGATCGGCGAAGGCCTCCAAGTTCTTTTTTACGTATGTTCATTACTTTTTATTATTAATAAAATCTGAGATTTTGACCTACTACACTATGGCCACTATTCTCTGCTCCACATCGAGTATTTAATCCCCCAGGGCCCTATGGTGACCACCCTGAGGCCCAGAGGAGAGTAACTCATGTGTGCTGATCCGCACCACAGCTTCCACCAGTAGAGAAGACCTCTAAAGGCGCCAATATTGTGGAAAAGCCTGCCCAGTGTGAGCTGCACCTTCCATAGGAGAAAAGGGGACCTCTGGCTTATATTATTGCGCTTTCATATTGCGCATCTGGTGAGTGTGCATTTCTTATATTTCCTGCACGTTTTTTTTAGTAAGTGCCTCACTGGGAAGTAACGAAAGCACCGTTTCATCTATTTTTTACTATCATTGGACATTATTTCTTTGGACTTCATACTGTCTATTTAAGGTTGTGGTCAGCCTCAAATCCAGTATAAACATATAGTTTATTAACGCAGCACTATTTTATATTTTAAAGAGGCAGAAAGGTTGATAGAAAGACCAGGGGGACCCCGTTAAGATTTCAGGAGAGAAAGTGTTTATGGAAGTGCACCCGGAAAAAGAGAAGGGAAGGTCTGATTAGAGCCCATAGCAGACTGAAAATGGGGCTTGGGTAGAGACACCAAAGGAGTCATTGAGTAGAGCTCCCCTTTAGGAAAGGTATGGTCAGATTGGATTGGACCCCTGTAAGTGAGAGCTGGCACAGAGGTGCCAGAAGCTGTAAGTTGTGTGTTTCACCCTCCAGGATGAAACAAAGGGGGGGGGTATGTGACAGTGTGGCGATCTGTCACGATATAAAAAGGACATTTCACCTGAGATTCTCAACAAGGCAGGTTGAGGGGCTCCAGGGTACTTGTTTGATGCGGAGGAAAGTGGCTTTTTACTTTCCTCATGTCTTTGTAAAGTCCATTTTGGGACCTTGGAGCCTGGAGATTTCAAAGTGATTTGGGAGGGATGAAATCTCCAATCCTGGGACCAGGTTTTGGAAATGGCCAGGATACTGATTGGTCAGGTATGTATGGCTCTCTTCTAGAGTAAGGACCAGGGTTCTGGGCTCCACCTCGGTAGACAGGAGGTCGTTGCCCAGGAGTCAGAAGGGCTCCCCCTAGGAGAGGTGGGAGCCAGAGCAGCAAAGGGCTGCTAGCTGTGTGGAAAAAAGACATATTTTGGAAGGAGTCCAATGCTGTGTGCTGGGACTAACCAGGGGTCTGGGAGACCTACATAAATAGAGATACTGCTAACCAGCAGGGCTGGTAAAGAGAGCCAGGAGGCTGAATGGTTTCATTTGTTTTGATGGTGAACACCCCTGCATTGGAAACGTATGTTATGGAACTTTCTTTTAATTAAAATTGGGCAAAAAGGCCCTTAAAAAGAAGAAGCGAGTTGCTCTGTGCTTTAAAAAAGCTCTACGATTTGATGCGAGTTCACACAATAAGTATAGCGACACTAGTACATTGTAATTTATTATACCTCCCCTTGTATTTATGGACTACAAAAACAGGGTAGAACCATGAATACCGGATAGTTACAAGCATGACTCCCGCACAGCATCAAGAGAGGAGGAGCCTGAGCATGGCACCAAACGGGAGATCAATGTGAAGATCTCCCGGCACCAGGAGCCTCCGTGTCCCACCATATGGGGAAAGGTATGCCTGAGGGGCCTCTGTCATGGCTTACCTGTGGGTGAGTCTGCTCGAGGGAGTGTGTGCCCGGTGGTCGCACACCACCGGCACAGGGGAGTGCTGGGAGGAAAGGAGAAGCCGGCCGGCATGCAGGACTGAGGGAGGCCCCTGCTCTCCCCTCCTATCTATCGGACCAAGTGGAAACCTTAAGGAGAAGTTTCCCCCCTGAAAGTGACCATCATGTGAAGGGACCACTGAACTCTGCAACCCCCCCCCCCCCCAAGGAGAGGACACTGGAAGCCGCCTCACCCGAAGTGGAAGAAGAAGGAGCAAAGAGGGTGAGTGAGAGCGGCAGAAGAATTGTATTGCTATAATCGTATTTAAGAATGAATGGAACTGTGTAATAATTAGAACGGGGGTTTGCATTCAGGAGTTTCCCATTAAAAAGATCTTATTAAGTGAGGAAGTGGTTGGAGGATAAAACAAGAAGATAAGATCTGAATGAGCTGTGGATTCTGACAGAGGGGGAAGAGATAAGAAAGTTCAAAGGACACTTTTTTGGAGGAGCTGAATTTTTAAGTGTTAACTGCCTAGGTTCTAAAAAAGAAAAAGAGGGGAAAGAAAGGGAAAAAAAATAACTTCTAAAGAAACAAATATGAAAAATAAAATGCCAAAAGGGGGTGGGACAAAGGTCTTCCAAACAAGTTCAATTAAAAAATATATACCCTCGCAAGAAAAACGGAAACCAGAGAGACAAACAGGAATAAATGGCAGTGGTGAGACTGAAAATAATATTGGAGAGGGATCTAGACTATCACTAGGAATGGCTAATGTTAGCCAAATTACAGAAGATGGAGATACGGAAAAACAGAGGTGTGGGAGAGCACAGAAGAACAAGAAAGGAGCTCACAGTTGCCCACTAAAATAGAAATAGCAGAAATGTTTACAGGACTAGAAAAATCCATAAAACCAGAAATGGCAAAACTGCATAAAGATCTGGGCCAGATACCATCAAGAGTTGAAGAGACGGAAGGAAAAATAGACAAACATGCCCAAGTTATACAGGTCTTAGAAAAATGGATGATGGAAATGAGAAAAGAACAAAAAAATCTGCTATATAAATTGGAAGATCAGAAAAACAGGGATAGGAGAAGACTTGCTGGAAACATTAAGGAAAATGCTGGATATAGTAATGGACAGATCTGCAATTGAGCCCTTTAAAATCAATGGAGCTTATAGAATTGGAAGACCCCCAACAACAAGATGGCAGAAAGGGAAACCCGAGAGATGTAATTGTACAATTCCATTACTATCAAGATAAAGAAGAGATTTGGAAGGAGATAAAAGAAAGAGCAATAATAATATATGGTGAAATTAATATACAGATATTCACAGATCTAGCAGCGGAAACATTATTAAGAAGAAGAACCTTAAAGCCATTACTAGAACAAATGAGAAAGCAGAACATTCAATATAGTTAGGGTTTTCCAGCCTGTTTAATCGGTTGGAAAAATGGTAAATCAGCAAAATTGACGTTTCCTGAAGATTTGAGAGACTTTTGTGAGAGACTTGAATTGCAGAAAATAGTTATTCAAGGTTGGGAGGAAGGTGAAGGGGAGATATATGATATGGAAAAGGAGAGGTGGCAGGCCCCCCAAAGAGGGAATAGAGAGTAGGGGGGTTGGGAGAGGGAAGGAGAGGAGGAGTGTTTTTTTTTTCTCTCTTCTATTGATACCCCTCCACTTTCCTCGTGTTAGTGGGAGAGTAGGGGGAAGAGAGAGTAGTAATTTAAGAATTTTATTTTTTCCTTCTCTTCGTCCTCACCTCCTCTCCCCCAGACTACTGATTATTGAGCTACTAGAGTATGGTGGGACATGGGAGGGATGGGATATGTAAACTGGTGAGTTGTACATGGCCAGAGCCCCACTTTAAGGTTGAATCAGAAGTGGGATTTAGAACATAAATGATTCATAGGCAAACTAAACACCTAAGAGGGGATGGGGAGGGATGCGGGGGGAGGGGGGTGGGAGATGGAATAGAGAAGCAGGAGATAGATTTGTGCTCTGCGAAAAAGTGAGAGGAAAATTAGTAAGGAAAAATCCTAGAAAAGGAAAAATATGGATAAAATGGAGGAAGTTCATTTTGTGACGTATAATGTTAAGGGGTTAAATAGCCCTGGGAAAAGATTTAAGATCCTTAAAGAAATACAACAAAGATTTTCTTCAGTGGTTTTCATACAGGAGACACACTTAGTGCAGGAAACAAATGTGAAGTTACAAACTAAGTACTATCCAACCTGGTTTTACTCAGATTCTCCAATTAAACGAGCTAAGGGGGTTGCTATAGGTTTTGCGAAAAATATAAGGTTTAAGATGGAATAAAAGATAGAAGATCAGGAGGGGAGATTTTTGTTCTTAAAGGGAAAATGACAGGAAATAGAATGTACATTGGCAAACATTTACTGCCCTAACAAAAAACCTGAGGTATTCCTAAAAAACACTCTGAGGAAACTATTGGATTTTAAGAAAATGAAAACTGATTGTGGCAGGAGATTTCAATTTTTGCATGGTCCAAAGATAGATACAACGTCACTTGTGCAGAGAGATGCTAATAAGTATCTGAAATCTTTGAAAAAAATGTTACATCAATGTCAACTTGTGGATATACGGAGAATTAAACATATGAAAGATAGAGATTATGTGTTTTACTCTCATGCACATGAGATGTATTCAAGACTGGATTACATATTGTTGGACCATAGACTCATTGAGTCCTTGGTTAAAGTAAATAGAGATGAGCGAAGTATTCAAAAATTCGATTCGACTGATTCGGCGAATTCGTGGAAAAATTTTGATTCGAGTCGAATATATTCGCTGTGAATTTAACTTAAAAAAGGGTGTTTCTAGGCTTCAGAGAGACTTAATATTAGTGCTGAACACTGTACCTTTAATTTAAATGCCCTTGGAGTCTGCTGGGGAAGAGAAATAATACTGTCAGGCAGTATGACATGCAGATGAGTGCCGTCGATCTTAGAATCACCGCACACTTCACTCATTTGGCCAGTCACGGGGCCAAAACCAGAGTGTGGAGCCACAGTGTGGCGGTGGAGGCAGCAGCAATGGGAGGCCATACAGCACCCTATGACAAAAATGGAAACCACCAGCAGTGTGAGGAGACCTGAAAGTGGCACATGGCAGAGTGTGGCGATAGAGACAGCAGCAATGGGAGGCCGTACAGGGACCCATGACACACTCTGGACCTGGCAGCAGCATGAGGAGGCGGTACAGGGGCCCATGGCAGATTACGGGCCTGGCAGCAGCATGAGGAGTCGGTACGGGGGCCCATGGCAGATTACAGGCCTGGCAGCAGCAATGGGAGGCCGTACAGGGACCCATGACACAATCTGGACCTGGCAGCAGCATGGGGAGGCGGTACAGGGGCCCATGACAGATTACGGGCCTGGCAGCAGCATTTGGAGTCGGTACGGGGGCCCATGACACACTCTGGACCTGGCAGCAGCATGAGGAGGCGGTACAGGGGCGCATGACAGATTACGAGCCTGGCAGCAGCAACTTGGACAGGAGGACGTTCAGTTTCTGCACCGTCTGGTGCGTGCTCGCAAACTGTTGTCTCTTGGAAACGGATTCCAAGAAAGACTGCTGACGGAATCCGTGAAGAGGAGTAGCAGGAGAAGGAGCATCTGAACGAGCGGAATATGCCAACAAGCGACAACAGGGGCCCATGACAGATTACGGGCCTGGCAGCAGCATGAGGAGTCGGTACGGGGGCCCATGGCAGATTAGGGGCCTGGCAGCAGCTATGGGAGGCCCGTAATCTGCCAGCACCCTATGACAAAAAATGGAACCCACCAGCAGTGTGAGGAGACCTGAAAGTGGCACATGGCAGAGTGTGGCGATGGAGACAGCAGCAATGGGAGGCCGTACAGGGACCCATGAGAGACTCTGGACCTGGCAGCAGCATGAGGAGGCGGTATAGGGGCCCATGGCAGATTAGGGGCCTGGCAGCAGCTATGGGAGGCCCGTAATCTGCCAGCACCCTATGACAAAAAATGGAATACACCAGCAGTGTGAGGAGACCTGAAAGTGGCACATGGCAGAGTGTGGCGATGGAGACAGCAGCAATGGGAGGCCGTACAGGGACCCATGAGAGACTCTGGACTTGGCAGCAGCATGAGGAGGCGGTATAGGGGCCCATGGCAGATTAGGGGCCTGGCAGCAGCTATGGGAGGCCCGTAATCTGCCAGCACCCTATGACAAAAAATGGAACACACCAGCAGTGTGAGGAGACCTGAAAGTGGCACATGTTTGGGGCATGATTCATGGCGGATTTAGTCAGTTGTGTCAGGAACTGGTGGTTTGAAATCCAGACTAATCCACGCCTGATTCATTTTCACAAACGTCAGTCTCTCCACACTTTGGGTGGACAGTCGTGTCCTCCGCGGAGTTGCAATACCTCCTGCCGCACTAAACACGCGCTCCGATGCCACGCTACTGGCCGGGCATGACAGCCTTTCAAGGGCAAATTCAGCTAGTTGGGGCCAAAGGTCAAGTTTCGTTGCCCAGTAGTCAAGGGGATTGTCTACCTCGGTTGGCAGGTTGTCCAAGTAGGCCTAAGCCTGTTGTTTGAAGTCCTGCTCCAGGTCCACCTGATGCTGCTGCTGCTGCTGCTGCTGCGGCTGGTTAGTAGTTTCCTCACTGCGCTGGTGAAGAAAGCTACTCATCATCGACTGCAGACTGAGGCAGCCGCTGCTGGTGGAGCTGCCACTGCTCCTACCACCCCACCCCTCCCCTGCTGCCATGGCAGCGGAACGCGAGCGCACAGGGCCCACAGTGTCTGAGGATGGACGTTGGCGCAGACAGGCAGAGACCAGCTGACTACATAGGTGGTTTTTATAGTACGTTATTTTGGCCTCCCTCTCAGCAGGTGTGAAAAAGGCCACCATTTTGGAACGGTAGCGAGGGTCCAACAAGGTGGACAGCCAAAAGTCATCCCTCTGTCTGATGGTTATTATTCGGCTGTCGCTACGCAAGCAACCGAGCATGCTATGGGCCATTTGTGCCAAGGAATGCGAGGGACTCCCTGCCTCCATCTCCACAGCATACTGCCACGGTGCGTCTGGGTCCTCTGTCTCCTCCTCCTCCTCCTCTACCAGATGCTCCTGCTCCTCCACTCCTGTCCGCTGAGTGGAAAAACCACCCATTTCACTCAATAATTCCTGAGCACCAATGTCCTCCTCTACCTCCTCCTCTTCTTCCTGTCCTGCCCCCACAGGGGTCATGTGGCGTTGAGATCTGTGCGCCACGTCTACCGCACCCTGACCAGCCATTGTTAACAGCATTTGTTCCAGGACGTGCAACAGAGGAATGACGTCGTTCATCCCATAGTCCTGCCGACTCACGAATAGCGTGGCCTCCTCAAAGGGCCTGAGCAAGCGCAGGTGTCACGCATGAGCTGCCAATGGCTGACATCTAAGTTACACAGGGAGTACCTTTATCCGCTTTTAACATCAGGAAATCGGTGATGGCCTTTCGCTGTTCGTAAAGGCGGTCTAACATATGTAGGGTTGAATTCCACCTTGTTGCAACGTCACAGCATGAGGAGTCGGTACGGGGGCCCATGGCAGATTACGTGCCTGGCAGCAGCAATGGGAGGCCCGTAATCTGCCAGCACCCTATGTCAAAAAATTCAACACACCAGCAGTGTGAGGAGACCTGAAAGTGGCACATGGCAGAGTGTGGCTATGGAGACAGCAGCAATGGGAGGCCGTACAGGGACCCATGACACACTCTGGACTTGGCAGCAGCATGAGGAGGCGGTATAGGGGCCCATGGCAGATTAGGGGCCTGGCAGCAGCAATGGGAGGCCCGTAATCTGCCAGCACCCTATGTCAAAAAATTCTACACACCAGCAGTGTGAGGAGACCTGAAAGTGGCACATGGCAGAGTGTGGCGATGGAGACAGCAGCAATGGGAGGCCGTACAGGGACCCATGAGAGACTCTGGACCTGGCAGCAGCATGAGGAGGCGGTATATAGGGGCCTATGGCAGATTAGGGGCCTGGCAGCAGCTATAGGAGGCCCGTAATCTGCCAGCACCCTATGTCAAAAAATTCTACACACCAGCAGTGTGAGGAGACCTGAAAGTGGCACATGGCAGAGTGTGGCGATGGAGACAGCAGCAATGGGAGGCCGTACAGGGACCCATGAGAGACTCTGGACCTGGCAGCAGCATGAGGAGGCGGTATATAGGGGCCCATGGCAGATTAGGGGCCTGGCAGCAGCTATAGGAGGCCCGTAATCTGCCAGCACCCTATGTCAAAAAATTCTACACACCAGCAGTGTGAGGAGACCTGAAAGTGGCACATGGCAGAGTGTGGCGATGGAGACAGCAGCAATGGGAGGCCGTACAGGGACCCATGAGAGACTCTGGACCTGGCAGCAGCATGAGGAGGCGGTATATAGGGGCCTATGGCAGATTAGGGGCCTGGCAGCAGCTATAGGAGGCCCGTAATCTGCCAGCACCCTATGTCAAAAAATTCTACACACCAGCAGTGTGAGGAGACCTGAAAGTGGCACATGGCAGAGTGTGGCGATGGAGACAGCAGCAATGGGAGGCCGTACAGGGACCCATGAGAGACTCTGGACCTGGCAGCAGCATGAGGAGGCGGTATATAGGGGCCCATGGCAGATTAGGGGCCTGAAAGCAGCTATAGGAGGCCCGTAATCTGCCAGCACCCTATGTCAAAAAATTCTACACACCAGCAGTGTGAGGAGACCTGAAAGTGGCACATGGCAGAGTGTGGCGATGGAGACAGCAGCAATGGGAGGCCGTACAGGGACCCATGAGAGACTCTGGACCTGGCAGCAGCATGAGGAGGCGGTATATAGGGGCCTATGGCAGATTAGGGGCCTGGCAGCAGCTATAGGAGGCCCGTAATCTGCCAGCACCCTATGTCAAAAAATTCTACACACCAGCAGTGTGAGGAGACCTGAAAGTGGCACATGGCAGAGTGTGGCGATGGAGACAGCAGCAATGGGAGGCCGTACAGGGACCCATGAGAGACTCTGGACCTGGCAGCAGCATGAGGAGGCGGTATATAGGGGCCTATGGCAGATTAGGGGCCTGGCAGCAGCTATGGGAGGCCCGTAATCTGCCAGCACCCTATGTCAAAAAATTCAACACACCAGCAGTGTGAGGAGACCTGAAAGTGGCACATGGCATGAGACACTGTGGACCTGGCAGCAGCATGAGGAGGCGGTATATAGGGGCCTATGGCAGATTAGGGGCCTGGCAGCAGCTATGGGAGGCCCGTAATCTGCCAGCACCCTATGTCAAAAAATTCTACACACCAGCAGTGTGTGAGGAGACCTGAAAGTGGCACATGGCAGAGTGTGGCGATGGAGACAGCAGCAATGGGAGGCTGTACAGGGACCCATGAGAGACTCTGGACCTGGCAGCAGCATGAGGAGGCGGTATATAGGGGCCTATGGCAGATTAGGGGCCTGGCAGCAGCTATGGGAGGCCCGTAATCTGCCAGCACCCTATGTCAAAAAATTCTACACACCAGCAGTGTGTGAGGAGACCTGAAAGTGGCACATGGCAGAGTGTGGCGATGGAGACAGCAGCAATGGGAGGCCGTACAGGGACCCATGAGAGACTCTGGACCTGGCAGCAGCATGAGGAGGCGGTATAGGGGCCCATGGCAGATTAGGGGCCTGGCAGCAGCTATGGGAGGCCCGTAATCTGCCAGCACCCTATGTCAAAAAATTCTACACACCAGCAGTGTGTGAGGAGACCTGAAAGTGGCACATGGCAGAGTGTGGCGATGGAGACAGCAGCAATGGGAGGCCGTACAGGGACCCATGAGAGACTCTGGACCTGGCAGCAGCATGAGGAGGCGGTATATAGGGGCCCATGGCAGATTAGGGGCCTGGCAGCAGCAATGGGAGGCCCGTAATCTGCCAACACCCTATGTCAAAAAATTCTACACACCAGCAGTGTGTGAGGAGACCTGAAAGTGGCACATGGCAGAGTGTGGCGATGGAGACAGCAGCAATGGGAGGCCGTACAGGGACCCATGAGAGACTCTGGACCTGGCAGCAGCATGAGGAGGCGGTATATAGGGGCCTATGGCAGATTAGGGGCCTGGCAGCAGCTATGGGAGGCCCGTAATCTGCCAGCACCCTATGTCAAAAAATTCTACACACCAGCAGTGTGTGAGGAGACCTCAAAGTGGCACATGTTTGAGGCATGATTCATGGCGGATTTAGTCAGTTGTGTCAGGAACTGGTGGTTTGAAATCCAGACTAATCCACGCCTGATTCATTTTCACAAACGTGAGTCTCTCCACACTTTGGGTGGACAGTCGTGTCCTCCGGAGTTACAATACCTCCTGCCGCACTAAACACGCGCTCCGATGCCACGCTACTGGCCGGGCATGACAGCCTTTCAAGGGCAAATTCAGCTAGTTGGGGCCAAAGGTCAAGTTTCGTTGACCAGTAGTCAAGGGGATTGTCTACCTCGGTTGGCAGGGTGCTGTCCAAGTAGGCCCAAGCCTGTTGTTTGAGGTCCTGCTCCAGGTCCACCTGATGCTGCTGCTGCTGCTGCTGCTGCGGCTGGTTAGTAGTTTCCTCACTGCGCTGGTGAAGAAAGCTACTCATCATCGACTGCAGACTGAGGCAGCCGCTGCTGGTGGAGCTGCCACTGCTCCTACCACCCCACCCCTCCCCTGCTGCCATGGCAGTGGAACGCGAGCGCACAGGGCCCACAGTGTCTGAGGATGGACGTTGGCGCACAAAGGCAGAGACCAACTGACTACATAGGTGGTTTTTATAGTACGTTATTTTGGCCTCCCTCTCAGCAGGTGTGAAAAAGGCCACCATTTTGGAACGGTAGCGAGGGTCCAACAAGGTGGACAGCCAAAAGTCATCCCTCTGTCTGATGGTTATTATTCGGCTGTCGCTACGCAAGCAACCGAGCATGCTATGGGCCATTTGTGACAAGGAATGCGAGGGACTCCCTGCCTCCATCTCCACAGCATACTGCCACGGTGCGTCTGGGTCCTCTGTCTCCTCCTCCTCCTCCTCTACCAGATGCTCCTGCTCCTCCACTCCTGTCCGCTGAGTGGAAAAACCACCCATTTCACTCAATAATTCCTGAGCACAAATGTCCTCCTCTACCTCCTCCTCTTCTTCCTGTCCTGCCCCCACAGGGGTCATGTGGCGTTGAGATCTGTGCGCCACGTCTACCGCACCCTGACCAGCCATTGTTAACAGCATTTGTTCAAGGACGTGCAACAGAGGAATGACGTCGTTCATCCCATAGTCCTGCCGACTCACGAATAGCGTGGCCTCCTCAAAGGGCCTGAGCAAGCGGCAGGTGTCACGCATGAGCTGCCAATGGCTGACATCGAAGTTACACAGGGGAGTACCTTTATCCGCTTGTAACATCAGGAAATCGGTGATGGCCTTTCGCTGTTCGTAAAGGCGGTCTAACATGTGTAGGGTTGAATTCCACCTTGTTGCAACGTCGCAGATCAGGCGATGCTGTGGAATTCTGTTCTGCCGCTGCAGCTCAAGGAGGGTGTGCTTTGCGGTGTAGGAATGGCTGAAATGCATGCAAAGTTTACGTGACATTTTAAGGATGTCTTGCAGTGGGATGGTGGATTTTAGGAACCGCTTGACAACCAGATTGAACACGTGAGCCATGCATGGCGCATGGCACAACCTTCCTTGACGCAGAGCAGACACCATGCTCTTTCCGTTGTCGGTCAACATGGTTCCGATTTTCAGTTTGCGCGGAGACAGCCATCTGTCGATTTCTCTGTTCATTACACTCAGAAGTTCCTCCCCTGTGTGACTACGTTCGCCAAGGCATACCAGGTGCAGAACAGCGTGACACCGTTGCGCCCTGCACATGTGATATGCCGGTCGGGTAATGGGACTTGGCACGGGGGTGGCGGCTGAGGACACGGCGGAAGAAGAGGTGGTAGAGGCGGACATCTTTGCCGGACCAAGGACGTGCAAACGTGGAGGCAAAAGCGGCGTGACCTGTCCAAGTTGCTGGTGCGGCTGTGACGGCACCACGTTCACCCAGTGGGCCGTAAATGACATGTACTGTCCCTGACCATAGTTACAGCTCCACACGTCGGCGCTGCCGTGCACTTTGGCAGAGACCGACATGCTCAAAGACTGGCCCACCATGTCTTCTACATGTGAATGCAGGGCTGGCACTGCCTTTTTGGCGAAGAAATGACGGCTTGGCACTCTCCACCGCGGCGCGGCACAAGCCATCATTTCTCTGAAAGGTGCTGAGTCCACCACTTGGAAAGGGAGGGACTGCAGCACCAGCAACTTGGACAGGAGGACGTTCAGCTTTTGCACCGTCGGGTGCGTGCTCGCAAACTGTTGTCTCTTGGAAACGGATTCCAAGAAAGACTGCTGACGGAATCCGTGAAGAGGAGTAGCAGGAGAAGGAGCATCTGAACGAGCGGAAGATGCCAACGAGCGACAACTCCCCTCAGCAGAGGTGTTGGAGCCTTGACTGGCTGATGGAGGGCGATTGACGTCGGGTGACGGAGCAAGTAACGGAGCGGGTGATGGAGCGGGGGCTGGGGCGGGCAGAACCGCCGTATCTTTATCACGGTTTTCCCAGGCCACCAAATGGCGACGCTGCATATGCTGCCGCAACGCTGTAGTCCCAACATGGGCCCCCTGGCCACGCTTGACTTTCTGGCCACATAGTCGACATACGGCTACGTTTACTTCCTCGGGCGGCTTGACGAAAAATTGCCACACCGCCGAGTAGGAAACTTTGCCCCCGATACTCCTCACTGGCTGACTGCTGCTTTCTCCGTGCACACCGGCACCACTACTGGCCGTGGTGGTAGGCTGCAGTGGAGCTGGTGCTCTACTCCGTGGCCGTTTGGCTCCACTGACACTGCTTCCACTGACACTGCTGCGACCCTGCTGCTGTCTCCTGGGCAACCCACCGACTGTTTCGCTCACTGCCAAGCTGCCACCCTCTTCTCCTGATGATGCGGAAGAAATTGCCTGATGACGACGAGGCTGCCAAGTGCGATCAACCTCCTCATCATCAAGTAGGGTCTCCGCCTCACTACTAGCCCCCTCGGCTGCGTCTGGGTCAGGAGACAGACCTGTCTCTAGACCGGCTACCGGGCCACTCTCCTCGCCACTACTTCTTCGCCTAGCTGCTGAAAAGGCGGATGTCTCCCCCCGTTCCTGACCGCCCTCTGTTAGCTCTTCCTCACTGTACAGTGGGGCTGAGCCCACAGCATGCGATACTTCGCTTGGTGAGGGAACACCAAAGGACAGGGGCAGGTAGAGGACACGTGATTTCAGTGGGCTTGGTCCCGGGCCATGCCAACTAACGGTTGTGTCTGACGTACCCACCGACCGTTGGCTGTAGGTGTCAGAGGTGACCTGGGAAGAGGAAGACGACCGAGCCAACCAATCGATGACGGCAGGGTTGTCGGTGGAGACACAACCACTGGATGACACCGGGAGCACTGGCCTCTGGCTGCGAATAGTGCTGCCTCGACCCCTTCCTCTGCTGCCACGTCTGCTCGCTCCTAAAACATTGCCTCCTCTGCCACTCCTCTGCATGTTGTCTGACATACTCTTTAATTAAACGATTATGTGTCCCTGAGTAACAATTCTGTGTCCCTGAGTAACAATTCTGTGTCTGTGCGAGTAACAATTCTGTGGCCCTAAGTAACAGTTCTGTGGCCCTCAGTAACAATTCTGTGTCCCTGATTAACGTTTCTGTGGCCCCAAGTAACAGTTCTGTGGCCCTCAGTAACAATTCTGTGTCTGTGCGAGTAACAATTCTGTGTCTGTGCGAGAAACAATTCTGTGGCCCTAAGTAACAGTTCTGTGGCCCTCAGTAACAGTTCTGTTTCCCTGAGTAACAATTCTGTGTCTGTGCGAGTAAGAATTCTGTTTCTGTGCGAGTAACAATTCTGTGGCCCTAAGTAACAGTTCTGTGGCCCTCAGTAACAGTTCTGTGTCCCTGAGTAACAATTCTGTGTCTGTGCGAGTAACAATTCTGTGTCTGTGCGAGTAACAATTCTGTCTGTGCGAGTAACAATTCTGTGGCCCTAAGTAACGGTTCTGTGGCCCTCAGTAACAGTTCTGTGTCCCTGTGTAACAATTCTGTGTCTGTGCGAGTAACAATTCTGTGGCCCTAAGTAACAGTTCTGTGGCCCTCAGTAACAATTCTGTGTCCCTGATTAACGTTTCTGTGGCCCCAAGTAACAGTTCTGTGGCCCTCAGTAACAATTCTGTGTCTGTGCGAGTAACAATTCTGTGTCTGTGCGAGTAACAATTCTGTGTCTGTGCGAGTAACAATTCTGTGGCCCTAAGTAAAGTTTCTGTGGCCCTCAGTAACAGTTCTGTGTCTGTGCGAGTAACAATTCTGTGTCTGTGCGAGTAACAATTCTGTGGCCCTAAGTAAAGTTTCTGTGGCCCTAAGTAACAATTCTCTGGCACTCAGTAACAATTCTGTCTGTCCCTGAGTAACAATTCTCTGGCACTCAGTAACAATTCTGTCTGTCCCTGAGTAAAAATTCTGTGGCCCTAAGTAAAGTTTCTGTGGCCCTGAGTAACAATTCTCTGGCACTCCGTAACAATTCTGTCTGTCCCTGAGTAACAATTCTCTGGCACTCAGTAACAATTCTGTCTGTCCCTGAGTAAAAATTCTGTGGCCCTAAGTAAAGTTTCTGTGGCCCTGAGTAACAATTCTCTGGCACTCCGTAACAATTCTGTCTGTCCCTGAGTATGAATTCTGTGGCCCTAACTAGCGTTTCTTTGTCCCTAAGTAACAGTTCTGTGGCCCTGAGTAACAATTCTGTGTCTGTGCGAGTAACAATTCTGTGGCCCTAAGTAACAGTTCTGTGGCCCTCAGTAACAGTTCTGTGTCTGTGCGAGTAACAATTCTGTGTCTGTGCGAGTAACAATTCTGTGGCCCTAAGTAACAGTTCTGTGGCCTTCAGTAACAATTCTGTGTCTGTGCGAGTAACAATTCTGTGTCTGTGCGAGTAACAATTCTGTGGCCCTAAGTAAAGTTTCTGTGGCCCTAAGTAACAATTCTCTGGCACTCAGTAACAATTCTGTCTGTCCCTGAGTAACAATTCTCTGGCACTCAGTAACAATTCTGTCTGTCCCTGAGTAAAAATTCTGTGGCCCTAATTAAAGTTTCTGTGGCCCTAAGTAACAATTCTCTGGCACTCAGTAACAATTCTGTCTGTCCCTGAGTAACAATTCTCTGGCACTCCGTAACAATTCTGTCTGTCCCTGAGTAACAATTCTCTGGCACTCAGTAACAATTCTGTCTGTCCCTGAGTAAAAATTCTGTGGCCCTAAGTAAAGTTTCTGTGGCCCTGAGTAACAATTCTCTGGCACTCCGTAACAATTCTGTCTGTCCCTGAGTATGAATTCTGTGGCCCTAACTAGCATTTCTTTGTCCCTAAGTAACAGTTCTGTGGCCCTGAGTAACAATTCTGTGTCTGTGCGAGTAACAATTCTGTGGCCCTAAGTAACAGTTCTGTGGCCCTCAGTAACAGTTCTGTGTCTGTGCGAGTAACAATTCTGTGTCTGTGCGAGTAACAATTCTGTGGCCCTAAGTAAAGTTTCTGTGGCCCTCAGTAACAGTTCTGTGTCTGTGCGAGTAACAATTCTGTGTCTGTGCGAGTAACAATTCTGTGGCCCTAAGTAAAGTTTCTGTGGCCCTAAGTAACAATTCTCTGGCACTCAGTAACAATTCTGTCTGTCCCTGAGTAACAATTCTCTGGCACTCAGTAACAATTCTGTCTGTCCCTGAGTAAAAATTCTGTGGCCCTAAGTAAAGTTTCTGTGGCCCTGAGTAACAATTCTCTGGCACTCCGTAACAATTCTGTCTGTCCCTGAGTAACAATTCTCTGGCACTCAGTAACAATTCTGTCTGTCCCTGAGTAAAAATTCTGTGGCCCTAAGTAAAGTTTCTGTGGCCCTGAGTAACAATTCTCTGGCACTCCGTAACAATTCTGTCTGTCCCTGAGTATGAATTCTGTGGCCCTAACTAGCGTTTCTTTGTCCCTAAGTAACAGTTCTGTGGCCCTGAGTAACAATTCTGTGTCTGTGCGAGTAACAATTCTGTGGCCCTAAGTAACAGTTCTGTGGCCCTCAGTAACAGTTCTGTGTCTGTGCGAGTAACAATTCTGTGTCTGTGCGAGTAACAATTCTGTGGCCCTAAGTAACAGTTCTGTGGCCTTCAGTAACAATTCTGTGTCTGTGCGAGTAACAATTCTGTGTCTGTGCGAGTAACAATTCTGTGGCCCTAAGTAAAGTTTCTGTGGCCCTAAGTAACAATTCTCTGGCACTCAGTAACAATTCTGTCTGTCCCTGAGTAACAATTCTCTGGCACTCAGTAACAATTCTGTCTGTCCCTGAGTAAAAATTCTGTGGCCCTAAGTAAAGTTTCTGGGGCCCTGAGTAACAATTCTCTGGCACTCAGTAACAATTCTGTATGTCCCTGAGTAACAATTCTCTGGCACTCAGTAACAATTCTGTCTGTCCCTGAGTAAAAATTCTGTGGCCCTAAGTAAAGTTTCTGTGGCCCTAAGTAACAATTCTCTGGCACTCAGTAACAATTCTGTCTGTCCCTGAGTAACAATTCTCTGGCACTCAGTAACAATTCTGTCTGTCCCTGAGTAAAAATTCTGTGGCCCTAATTAAAGTTTCTGTGGCCCTAAGTAACAATTCTCTGGCACTCAGTAACAATTCTGTCTGTCCCTGAGTAACAATTCTCTGGCACTCAGTAACAATTCTGTCTGTCCCTGAGTAAAAATTCTGTGGCCCTAATAACGTTTCTGTGGCCCTAAGTAACAATTCTCTGGCACTGAGTAACAATTCTGTCTGTCCCTGATTATGAATTCTGTGGCCCTAACTAGCGTTTCTTTGTCCCTAAATAACGATTCTGTGGCCCTCATTAACAAGTCTGTGTCCCTGAGTAATGGTTCTCTGTCCCTAAGTAACTTTTCTCTGTCCCCAATTATCGTTTCTGTGGCCCTAACTCTGTCCCTGTCCCTAGTACAGAGCGGTCTGCCTCTGTTCAATAACTGCAGGCAAATGAAGAATTCCAAAATGGCCGCTATTTATAGCTCGACCATTACACAGTGCTGGCTGGCTGGCTGCTGATTGGCTGATGCGATCACATGTAGTTGAGGAATGCATTATGGGTCAGCGCGCCTTGTCTGCGCGCCTTCCCAGACATCCCCGCTCCGTCGCCGCACATGTCAGCCGCCATTTTCTGAAAAATTTCGATTCGCGCATCCGAATTAGGCTATTTTTCGGATTCGGCACGAATCAAAATTTTTCCGATATTCGACTTGAATTCCACTTCGGATACTTCGATTCGCTCATCTCTAAAAGTAAATATAGAAGTCATAACAATTTCAGACCATGCACCTGTCACAATGACGTTACTATGGGGAAGAGAACATAAGGGAAATTCTTGGAAATTAAATGAGTCACTTCTTCAGGATCATGAGACTGGTCAGAAGATTAAAATAGAAATAGAGCAATATTTTGAAAGCAATGGGACTGAAGACGTGTCAGTAGCAACAGTGTGGGAAAATCATAGGCCTATATTAGAGGAATCCTAATAGCGATAAGGGTGAAGAAAAAAAAAGAGAGATTAGAAAAAATAAACACACAAGTGTAATAAAAAAAAGAGAAAAACTAAATAATTATATGGAGGAAGAAAAGAGGAGAGTGTTTATTAAAATGATAAGTGAGAGATATAGATGGGTAGATAGGCCAGGAAAATATCTAATGAGAGCTCAGAGAAAAAAAAATCTAGGAACTATATAGAGAAAATAAGAAACAGTAATGGAGAAATAATGTATTCAACTAAAGATATAGCAAAAGTATTTAAAGAATATTACAACAAACTATATAATATCATTCCCCATGGATCCATACAGGAAGAAGAATAAAGGGGAGAAAAAAGACAGGCATATTTAAAAAAGGTGAGGTTGCCAAAACTAAGGGAAGAACAATTAAAATCCCTTGAAAAAGAAATAATGCAGGAAGAAATTTATCTAGCACTGAAGAGTACTACAGCGGGGAAAAGTCCAGGACCAGAAGGGTTTACAGTGAGAAATTACAAGAAATATAAAGATCAATTAATACCTAAACTGAGGATATACATGAATGCTTTGGGAGGAGAGATGGAAATGAGGGTGGAATACTTGCAAGCTCATGTTGTAATAATACATAAAGAAGGAAAAGATGATACTCAGTACTCTAGTTATAGACCGATATCCCTATTGAATATAGATACTAAACTATATCCAAAAGTTCTGGCAAACAGGTTAAAAGACCTAATGCCAGAATGGATCCATTTGAATCAGGTGGGCTTTTTCCCAGGGAGGGAGGGTAGAGATAATGAACTAAGATCTCTACTTCTTATACAAAAATGTAGGAAAGGAAAAACTCCCATGTTGTTACTCTCGGTCGATGCTGAAAAAGCTTTTGATATATTAGATTGGGGATATAGATACATTGGAAGTCTTGGGGATAGGCTCAAGAATGAGAGAATGAATAAAGAAATTATATAGTCAACCCTCGGCAGCAATAATGGTCAATGGAGAACTATCAGAGTACCATATTTTTTTCATAAATAATTATGGTGAATGCTTGTGAGCTATTATGAATCGAGGTGTTCAATGTGTTCTACAAGTGTATGAGGTGCGCTGGCACTTGCACTGACTCACTTAGCTAGTGTGTATAAATGATAGAAAAAAGATTGCGCTGCGCTCCTATATATTTATATATACAGCTTAAGCTTCTAAAGTGTATCAAATAACAATATTACCAAATATGAACTGTGACTATACCGCTAAATGCATATGAAATAATACATATAGATAGCATACATGGTAAATAATCCTAAAGCAATAGTGCCTTAATGGGTGCCACGGTATAAACCTATGTTGCACCTATATATAACTGTGTATACTCTATATTAATAGTGCAAAAGCATATGTGCACGTGCTAAACAGATATATATACAGTCTTTGAAATAAATGTGCAGGTGGATATTCTGTTCCTTTTCTCCGAGTGCTAGATGGTCTCCTTATATGCTCACCTCTATATTTGCCTGAATGAATCCAGGCAAATACGCTTTTTATCCTTCCAGGATAGATGAAATGGGATAATGCCTTTGCTCTAGCCGTCCTATGAGGTGGACATGCATATGGATGGATCCTCCTGTTATCTCCTTTATCTCCCTGTGTATCTATGAGTACACTGAATAGCTCTCTTGGGATCTCCCAATTCCCCTCCTGGGGTTGTTTCCTCGTTCACTCCTCCTTATATCAGCTCATGGGATGTTTGGTCAAAAAGAGGAAAAAGCAGACCATAGTGTCTTATCCTTATACACAAAATGGATTTATTTCTGCCAATAACAGGTATAACTTGATGGTATGCAGCTCATATATGATCCAGACAGGCATAGATGGCAATCAGCAGGTAAAAAGTAGGCAAAAAGAAACCTCTCTGCAGCTGCCCCTGCAGTGCTGTCTGCCTGTGCTTGTGCTCGGATCTGCTCGCTTCTCCAGTGCAATGTCGTGACGTCAGAGCCCCTCCCCTACGCGTTGCGTCACAGGGTCATGTGACTTCATCAGGGGGAAATCAAATTCCCCCTGATGAAGTCACATGACCCTGTGACGCAACGCGTAGGGGAGGGGCTCTGACGTCACGACATTGCACTGGAGAAGCGAGCAGATCCGAGCACAAGCACAGGCAGACAGCACTGCAGGGGCAGCTGCAGAGAGGTTTCTTTTTACCTACTTTTTACCTGCTGATTGCCATCTATGCCTGTCTGGATCATATATGAGCTGCATACCATCAAGTTATACCTGTTATTGGCAGAAATAAATCCATTTTGTGTATAAGGATAAGACACTATGGTCTGCTTTTTCCTCTTTTTGACCAAACATCCCATGAGCTGATATAAGGAGGAGTGAACGAGGAAACAACCCCAGGAGGGGAATTGGGAGATCCCAAGAGAGCTATTCAGTGTACTCATAGATACACAGGGAGATAAAGGAGATAACAGGAGGATCCATCCATATGCATGTCCACCTCATAGGACGGCTAGAGCAAAGGCATTATCCCATTTCATCTATCCTGGAAGGATAAAAAGCGTATTTGTCTGGATTCATTCAGGCAAATATAGAGGTGAGCATATAAGGAGACCATCTAGCACTCGGAGAAAAGGAACAGAATATCCACCTGCACATTTATTTCAAAGACTGTATATATATCTGTTTAGCACGTGCACATATGCTTTTGCACTATTAATATAGAGTATACACAGTTATATATAGGTGCAACATAGGTTTATACCGTGGCACCCATTAAGGCACTATTGCTTTAGGATTATTTACCATGCATGCTATCTATATGTATTATTTCATATGCATTTAGCGGTATAGTCACAGTTCATATTTGGTAATATTGTTATTTGATACACTTTAGAAGCTTAAGCTGTATATATAAATATATAGGAGCGCGGCGCAATCTTTTTTCTACCATATTTTTTTCGCTCCATAAGATACACTTTTTTCCCCCAAAAAAAGGGGGGAAAATGTCAGTGCATCTTATGGAGCGAATATAAAGCGGCTGGTCGGGTATTTCCACCGCCACCATGTCAGAATACCTGGCCGGCCGCTCAGCTGTTCTCTGCGGCAGGAACTCACCTGTTCCTTGGTCCAGCGCTGTAGTCTTCCAGCGCCAGCTTCTTCCAGCCCCGGCATCTGTGACAGCCCGGTGCCTACTGAGCATGCGCGAGAAGCGCTGCACTTTGTGAATGGTCCGGTGCCTTCTGGGACATATGACAGGTCCCAAAAGACGCCGGGAAATTCACAAAGCGCAGCGCTTCTCGCGCATGCGCAGTGGGCACCCGGCTGTCAAAGTCGGGCGCCCACAGTATAGGAAGGAGAACTCCGCAGAAGTGGGAGCGGGTACCTGTCAAATTCAGGTACCCGCTCCCCCTCCCTCCCTAAAGGTCCGCCGTGTCTGGTCATGCCCTGTACTGTCTGCAGTCTCTGGTCATCTCCTGTACTGTCTGCAGTCTCTGGTCATCTGTATTGTCCGCAGCCTCTGGTCTTCTCCTGTACTGTCTGCAGTCTCTGGTCATCTCCTGTACTGTCCGCAGCCTCTGGTCATCTCCTGTACTGTCCACAGTCTCTGGTCATCTCCTGTACTGTCTGCAGTCTCTGTTCATCCCCTATACTGTCCGCAGTCTCTGGTCATCTCCTATACTGTCCGCAGTCTCTGGTCATCTCCTGTACTGTCCGCAGTCTCTGGTCGTCTCCTGTACTATCTGCAGTCTCTGTTCATCCCCTACACTGTCCGCAGTCTCTGGTCATCTCCTATACTGTCCGCAGTCTCTGGTAATCTCCTGTACTGTCCACAGCCTCTGTTCATCCCCTATACTGTCCGCAGCCTCTGGTCATCTCCTGTACTGTCCGCAGTCTCTGGTCGTCTCCTGTACTCTCCGCAGTCTCTGGTCGTCTCCTGTACTATGTCTGTATTCTCTGGTCATCTCCTGTACTATGTCTGTATTCTCTGGTCATTTCCTGTACTGTCTGCAGTCTCTGGTCATCTCCTGTACAGTGCACAGTCTCTGGTCATCTCCTGTACAGTCCACAGTCTCTGGTCATCTCCTGTACAGTCCACAGTCTCTGGTCATCTCCTGTACTGTCCACAGTCTCTGTTCATCCCCTATACTGTCCGCATTCTCTGGTCATCTCCTATACTGTCTGCAGTCTCTGGTCATCTCCTGTACTGTCCGCAGTCCCTGGTCATCTCCTGTACTGTCCACAGTCTCTGGTCATCCCCTGTACTGTCCGCAGTCTCTGGTCATCTCCTGTACTGTGTCCGCAGTCTCTGGTCATCCCCTGTACTATTCCCAGTCTCTGGTCATCTCCTGTACTATGTCCGCAGTCTCTGGTCATCTCCTCTACTGTGTCCGCAGTCTTTGGTCATCTCTTGTACTGTGTCCACAGTATCTGGTCATCTCCTGTACTGTGTCCGCAGTGTCTGGTCACTTCCTGTACTATGTCTGCAGTCCATTGGTTCAGAATATTTTTTTTCTTGTTTTTCTCCTCTAAAACCTAGTACTTTAGGATGCATAATGGGACAAGAGAAGAATGCCCATTGTCACCATTGCTATTTTTCTTGTCCCTAGAATCTCTCTTAGTTACAATAAGAAAAAATATAGATATAAAAGGAATTCAAATAGGAGAGACAGAACATAAAGTGGCAGCATATGCGGATAATATGCTGTTTTATGTGGTTAATCCTAGGACAACATTGCCAAACCTAATGAAAACACTGAAAGAATATGGGGAGATGTCAAACTTAGAAATTAATCCAACTAAAACGGAGATCTTAAATATAAAAAAATGTTACAAAAAGAATTCCCCTTTTCTTGGAAGGAAAGAGAATTAAAATATCTAGGTATAAAATTAACTGCATCTTTAAAGGATCTATATAGAGCAAACTTGATCCCATTATTAAATGAGACCAAGGATGAATTAAGGAAATTAGGAATAGGAGCTCTATCATGGATAGGACATATAAACTTGATAAAAATGGTAATTGTTCCAAAAATATTATATAAATTTCATATGATACCAATAAAGCTACCAGGAATATATTTTAGAATAATTAAAAAAATGTTAACAAGGTAAATATGGGGAAATAAAAAAACCTAGAAAAAGCTACAAAGTACTGAGTAGAGATAAAGAGCATGGAGGACTGAGTGTACCAGATTTTAAAAGATATTATAATTCAGTAATGTTAGCATGAATCTTTGATTGGACACACAATGCACATGGGAAACGTTGGGTGAAAATAGAAAATACACTAAGTGGGTCACATTTGAGTAGAATTATATGGTTATCACCTCAATATCGTGGATTAATAGAAATTAGTACATATACACAAAATGTATTGAAGATCTGGGATGCAGTTCACAAGCAGATGGGATGGGAGTTTAATTTTATATTAATGCCCATAGTGGACACAGAGTTCTTCTTGCAGGGAAAAGAAAGTATTGTGGGGAGGTGGATAAAGAAGGAAGATGCACAGTTAAGAGATGTAATGAGGGGCGAGGAAATCTGTCCATTTTTGGAATTGAAAAATAAGAATGAGTTGTTCACAAGATTTAATGAATGGCGTTATATTGAATTAAGAAATTTTATAAGGAAGCTTCCCAGGCCCTTAAGAACAAAAGACGAATGGAATCCTTTTGAATATTTACTTAATACATGAGGTGATGGGAAACACGGGACTTCTAGAATATATAAAATTTTCACTAGATTATTAGCGGTCATGATTCCTCCATATATGGAGAAATGGGAAAGGGAATTATGATTAATATTAGATGAGGAAAAGCAAAAGAAAATGTATAGATTGACACATGGGAATGTGTAACAAATTGGCATCCATAGGCCTTAATGTGGTTTGGTTGCTATGTCCAGGGTTAGCAGATTTCAGGTTGAATTCAAGGACCTCCTGTCATACTAAACACAGACCAGTTCACACATCACTAACAGAAAGCAGCTTTTCCATGCAAGAACACAGGTACATAGATAGTATACATTTGTTTTATAATTACAGTGTCTGTTGCCCGGTGATTTTGGGTGAAATTTTGCATAACATAGGGTTTATGTTCTAACAAATCCCTTATAAATATACCATGTAGCTACCATGGAAAATAAGAACTCTACAATCTAGAATATGTCAATCAGTTTTGCGTACCAGTTAACAAACACCATGCGCTGGAAAAAAGGGTGCAGAAAAGAACAGATGGGAGTTACTGTAGATATTGGGGTTGATTTACTAAACACAAATAAGCTTTTCACTTTGTAAGGGAAGATGTACTTTGCAAAAAAAAATTCCCCAGAGCAAAGTATAAAATTTCACTTTGCAAAGGATACCCAATACCGTTTAAAGAAAATTTAAAAAACTTTTTTTCCTGCAAATAATTGAATTATGGAGTTTAACAGAACTTTTAACACCTTTTTCACCAAGCTCTGGGGATAATTCCCTTGTAAAGTGAACAGCCTATTTGCCTTTAGTAAATCAATCCCATAATCTGCTCTAATACAAAGGTAGTATTAAAACCATCTTGAATATATAAAGTAATTTTGGGCATCTGTTCGAAAAAGCTGCAGAGAAGGACAACTAAATTGGTGAGATACATAAGGGACTACTGCATTTTTAAAGTTGATACATGGGTTTAAAGATGAACTCTAGGCAGATATAAAAGATACATATTAATGAAGCTCTGTAATCCTTAAAACATAATTAGGATGATTGTAAAGTCTTCAGTTTTATTTTTTTAAAACTCACAAAAAGGTTTATATTTACCTGCTCTATGTAATGGAAATGCACAGAGTGGCTTCCAACCTCCCCTACTGGGGTCCCCTGCCAGAATTCTTAGCTCCTCCTCTTCTTTGTGTGCCACCATATAAAACTGCTTCCTATCATGGCCCACCTGCGGTCTTGATCCCGAGCTGCACTACCTGTGTCCATTGAGACAGACAGCAAGGCTCGGCACCGCCCCCCACTCTCTCATCACAGGATTTGACTGACAGCAGTGGAAACCTAAGGCTCCTGCTGCTTTATGCAAAGCCTTCAAGACTGGGGAAATTCGGTGAGAGCTGCTGCAGATGGGCACTGTGCTGGATCCAGTGCATATAAGGGGGAGTGAGGACTGATAGTTCACCCTAATTTTTTTTTACCTTAATGCAATGAATACATTAAAGGATAAGTTCACCTTTTCTGCAGGTAAAAAATTGTGCATTATTATTTTTTCTGGAGTCTCTAAAGTATTACACCAGCGATCAGCAGATCACTGGTGCCATGCAAGTTTCCTGTAGTTCATTCATTCACAGAACCCCTTTTTTTTTAAATTGTGACAGCTAGAGGGGAGGAGAAGATCCCCCACTAGCTTTCACAAGGAGAGCGTGGAGGAATGGGGGCCAGTCCGTTCGTAACATGTTACATGTTACCCCCTAAATATGGGTGTAATATATAACATGTTACGAAAGGTGAACTTATCCTTCAAGGTAAAAAATGTTTAGGCTTTACAACTACTTTAGGGGCCAGTTCACACCACATGCAGTCCAGTGGGGTTTTTTTCTGCATCAAAAACGCATTGATAGTAGGTTACATGGTTTTCAATGGCATAGTTCACACCAGTGTGTTCAGTTCCAGGGCATTCCAGTTGCAGAAAAAAAAGTAGAACATGCTGCATTTTTTTAAGTTAAAGAAAAAGAGGGGAAATGAGGGGAAAAAATTAACCGTAATGCATAACAAATGCACCAGAATGCATCAAAAACACATCAAAAACTCGCATACAGAAATGCATCTGGAATGCACCTGGACTGCATTTTTATGGTGTGAACCAGCCCTAAGTGTATTTTTTTAAATGCGAGCTGTTTAAGTACCTTCATTTGACCTGGTACCAGCCTCTTGCAGTCCCTGTACAACATATCTGGCATGCAAGGGAAAGAAGCAGTACAAGGAGTCAATCAGTTCATGTACTGACAATAAAACAAGGAGAAAAAGGGAAGAACCTTTTTCTAAGTGCAGTATGTATATTAACTTTTTTTTGTAGCAGTAATAAAAACTTACAAAAAGCAGAGGAGAATCATGCTCATTATAAACAATATGAAGCCACAATCTCCCCTTCCTGTGGGATTTGCTAATAACAATGGTGCAGCTGTAGGCTCTATACACAGAGCCAAGGACGCTAAATGGGATCCTGGAACCATCCCTGGTCAGCTTGGAACATGACTCGGGTAGTTCAGATACACCTGTTGCCTATGCCCACTCTAAACTGCCCCGTATTTCCACCCCCTTATTTCCTTAAATAACGACACCAACACCCAAAACGGAGTAAATGGCCAAATCAGCCCTTTTTATTAAACAAAAACATAAATAACAAGCAAAACTTTCACCGTTATAAACAGACCAGGTCCAAGAACAGTTGCGGGTCCTTGACGAGGACACCTCCTCACACCATTTTAGAGTTCGTGGTACCATTAAGCTAGGTTCTATCCCCAGCCAATAAACACCGCCTCGGGGACTATCCTAACTGACCACAGACCCTTACCAACCTTACCTCCCCGGTCAGTCTAAACTGAACCAGACCATCCAGAGGACTCCCCACCTGAGATGGGTCCCACCATTTTACCAACAGACCACGATTTAGACCCCTATCAAGGACCCCAACTGCCACCACAGCACAAGTGTCGCCAAACCCTAAAGGCCTGCTGGATACTGTCTTGCAATCCCAAGAACCACAAATCAGTGCCCACAGCGTTAAGATGTACTCCATCCCCTCTAAGGTACAGCTCGAATCCTTCTCCAACTCCACATGCTGAACCACCAGGCCACCATTCCTAGTCACGAATCTGCCCACCTCCTTATTCATCTTTATACAGGCCTTATTCAACCACTCCACAGAAGTGCGGGCCATGATATCTGATCACACAAAAATCATCCCTGGAAAGGATGATCGAAGCCACAGGAAATCAAATTTAACGTCCCTAATAGGCTCTTGCATAGAACGCAAACCCAAATCGTTGCCCCTTGCATGTAAGACCAGAACATCTGGAGGACTATCCAGATGGACAAAGAGATGCACCGTGGGAACCACCCGCTGCAAAGCATACCCGGCACCCCAATCCATCTAACCCCACCCTGAGCTATGGGGACATCCAGCTGCTGGCCATTGGACTTGATGTCTGCCCTCCTAGCTCCCCAAAATATATAAGAATTCTCCATAATTCAGATGAGACATCGGGGCGGACCTGTAAAGAAAAAAGGGACATCCGTGCAATAACTGGACCGGAAAAGCTGGCAACCAACTACACTACAAACATCTACGGAAAACAGCCACAAACAGAAACTTAGACAACAAAGACCCATCCGAGTGTAGGAAAAAGCCCCCCCCCATCTGTGGACATACCACAAGAACTGCTCTACCGCGAGGACAAGACAAAACCCTGGACCATTTCCACGTAACAAGTCAACCACCGCCCCCTTGCCACCCTGATCATACATATCCAAATCCTCAAGGCCGAGGCCGAACATAAAACATCCCCCACCTGCAAACCCCCAGAAACCAGACAGGACGGGCTCACCAACTTGCTAATGCGGAAAGCACCAACAAAGTCACCAAAAAGGCAGCCTGGAACAGAATCACTCATAAGTTGACAGACAAACTGAATCCAAATGGTCCATCATGAAGCCCAGAACCGAGAAGGAAACAGGTCGTCTGGAATCGCAAGTATGATGTCCCCTATGGTAACCCTGCAGGATTTGATGCACCACAAAAGACTTGGTGAAATCAGCAGATCCCATCAACTTAAATAAGAAGGCAAGTCCTGTCAGCTTACTATCCACTGCCGACACTGAGACATCCTGTAAAAAACACACAAAATACAAAACCAAGGAAGACATGTCAACACCAGAACACACCCCGCCTACCTCTACCATCAAAGACAACCACTCTTCCCACGCCTTGGAGTAGGACAACCATGTAGCAGCACTGAGTGATTCCCGAATCAGTCCAGCAGCGATTCCAACGATTTCCAGAGCCACCGAGGACATGGCACCCCGTGTTGCTCCGCCTCCGGTGCCAACATGCGAAATTCGTCCCACTGAAAATTAGACAAAACATCTACCACTCTGTTGAAAGCTCCCGCAAGCAACCCAACACCAAGTAACGCAATAGCTGAATCACAGGTGGAGAAGAAGCCGATATGTTATTAATCACCAATACCACAAATATTTTGTCACAGTTGAAGTGAACCCGCTTGTTCCGAAAAGCCTCCCCCCAAATCTCCACTGCCAAGACTATGGGAAATAATTAGAGGAGCACTAGGTTCCTCAAAAAAACAGCATCTCGCCATTCGGCTGGTTACTCCAGAGGCCCTGAAAGTATGCGCTGTAGCCAGCCAAAGTAGCCACATCTGTGAACCGAACCATATCAGCATTGCTGACCGGACCATCCATCCACAGAGAACGGCAATTGAAAGAACCCAGAAAAATGTCCAAAATATGAATATCAGCCCTAAGCTCTCCGGACAACCTGATGCAATGGCCGGGGCCTATGCCTTCAGAAAATCCTGCCCATGGGAATAATCCTGCAGGTAAAATTGAACTTACCGAGCAGAGACTGTAGTTCATGCAATCGGATCCTCCGACGTCCACCTACAAGTCCCACTTCCATCCAAAGAGCCATCACTTTATCCATGGGCAATCTGCATTCCATGTTCCTGGAATCAATAGTAATACAAAAATAAAACAGTTCCGTAATCGGGCCCTCCGTTTTTATCTGAGGCCAAAGGAGTGCTGAAACAGGGCGCCAGATGCTGCTGCATACCCAGCAGAATCACACAAGCACTAGTTCCAGATGGGCCAACACACAAAAAATCATCCAAACAGAGTGAAAACCAGAAAAACCCCTGACTGCCCATTCAGGAAACATACTAAATTTCTCAAATAAGGCACATGAGATGGAACAGCCCATTGGCAGGCAACAATGAACAAAGTAAGAACCTTGCCAATGACACCCCAACAAATGGAAACTTTGAGCATAGACCGGAAGGAGACAGAACACTGATCTAACATCCACTTTCACCATGAGAGCACCATGGCCACATTTGTGGACCCAGGACACCACAGCGTCGAATGACATATAGGTTACTGTAGAGCATTCATTGTTTGAAGTGGCAGGCGCTACCAAACCAACACGTGCCGTCATTGAACTGCCGACAAAATTCCTTATTTCTAGCGGCTGGGGGGAATGAGGTGGAGGTGCCACCGGCCCCCCCAGGAAAAAACTTACCCCCAGAGCTGGGAGAAGTCATCAACTCCATCCATAAGCTGATATCCCAGCATATGGAAGGGCGAATTGCCTTACGCTGACGAAATTGCTCATCAGAGCAGAGCCAAGCCAGCCCGCCATAAACCCGGTTAGCCTCACTAATGGCATCCAGATAGCAAAAAAGGGGTGAACAATGCTCCGGAGCCTATTCCCCTATCACGCGCCAGAATAGCGAACGTCTGCAACCAATTGGAAAATGTCCGAGGAATAAGCCGATACCTCCTCTTCTCTTCCTCCTCTCTCCTGCCATCGTTCAGCTTCCCACTATCCAAATTAAAGTTTTCCAGCAGGAGTAAGGAAAAAATGTCCATGTACTCACCTTTCCAGATCTTGTCACGCACATCCATCTTCAAGTGAGCACCAAGAGGACCCTCGAAGCACACATACACCATGAATCTAGCCGAGACCACTAGCCACACCCATTCCGCATCCTTGTCCCCCTCCTTCGAATTACCAGCGTCGGTCACCAAGGATCCTGCCGTGTCACCTTCCGTCTGCGTGTCCACAATGGACATCAAAGGGGGGCCCTGAAACGGGGAAATGGCCCCCGACGCAGCCTCCTGGCCCCCTGGGAGAGCCCACGCAGTCACTGGTGGGAAGACCTGCACTGGTTCCGCCACCAACCTGCACAGTAAGAGACACAGAGAAGCCAAAAAATCGCTATCCACTGGCCCCTCACCTGAGCCCCCAGACCCACTGAAGGCACCCAGTGACCCCTGCCTTCCTGCCCCAGACCCAACAGACACCACAGAAGCAATAAAGGATTGTAAATAATATGTACACTCACCAGGCTGCTCTGGGCATGGAGCCCCCCCCCAGCCACTGGTCCAGTCTCCCCCCCGGCTGCCTCAAGGGTCCCTTCTTCCAGCTCACCCTCTTCCGCACTGCTGACTTCACCTTCCGATCAGACTTCCATGTGCCCCTGGCACTCTGCTGTTTGTAAGCCATCCTCCAGTTCCGGGCACCGCTGACACTCCGCTCCATCCCGCACGATGAGCACCCGGAGGGTGGATGCTAAATTAAGAAAAACAAATTAAATACAATCATTATAAATAAGAAAAAAATACAATAAAAATTCTTACAAGGATGTCATAATGAAAAAACTATAGGGTCCATCAGTCATATTTTAAGAAGACTGTAAGGGTCCTTTGTAAGAAATATATAGAGAAGAAAAAATGTCATATAAATACATTTTTAAAAAAGTATTTAATTAGCTGTTAAATGCTAAAAAAAATATATAATATAATACTGTATATAGATTGATTTATGTATACACTTTAAAAATCTTCTGCCCTATAGGAAAGTAGACCAAGGGTAAGCCACTACAAAGTTGGCTTACTCTGGGGACAGCCGCCACTGGTGCTGAATCTGCTATGGCCTTTTTTGCACTTGGCCCATTGAATTGTATTTGCTTTTATGCATGGACTTTAAACACCCCTTTCTTGCGCCATTACCATTCACACCATGTGCTGACAAGAAGTATGTTGATAGTAGGAGAAAGCAAAGTAACAGAGAGATGAATTCATAACAGTGCTGCTTTTTTTCATCCTCCAGTCAAAGGCTGGGGAGGGTCCAGGACATCCTAGACCTAGGTTCAGAGGAAGTGGGTTGAATAATAATGTCTATCAGACTGAGGACATCTTGGGGATTATTTACCAAAACTGAACAGTGTTAAATCTGGTGCAGCATAGAAACCAGTCAGCTTCAAAGTTTTATTGCCAAAGCTAAGTTGAACAAGTTGATTGGCTATCATGCACAGCTGAACCAGATTCTGAGTGCTCCCGTTTTAGTAAATCTCCCTCTTGTATGCAAAAAAAGTACTTTGGATTATATCTCTAAACTGAATATGAATATTGCATTTTTTTTTCTTTTAATGGGCCATTTATTTCTATCTTACTATTGTATCTCTAGATAACTACAGCACATAATGACACACACTTGTTCAGAAACACATTTACTGGTACATTTTTAAAACACTGCATATGTATTAAATTGTTATTTAAAATTCTTCCATGCTGTTGTATCCATTTTGGTCGTTAGGGAAAATCTGCTTGTCTACATGGTTGTTCATGACAAATAGGTATTGATAATACTGTCAAAATAATAGAAGAGTTGTATACATAATCACAAAATACATGTTATCATACTTGTTTATAAGATGTTTTACTGAGAACAGTATGCCAGAGAAGCAAGCTACAGTATATTGCTTTTTTACTGTTTCAGAGTGGACTTTACAATTTACTTTGGAAAAGAAAGTGTAGATCAAAGAATATCGTGAACATCTATTGTCAGTCTAGGTCTCAACAAAAGCTCCATCCCTGAGAGCTTGAGGAAAGTGACAATCACAAAGAAGAGACAAAGGCTTCTCATCGTTCAGACATGGATCAAAAGAAAAGTGGCACTGACCCTAAGAAAAGATCTCATGAGCACTCAGAATAATCAAAGACTGAAATGAAATTTTACAGATACTGCTACATTTAAGTTTAACAATAAAATTCTCCATCCCCTATTACTTTCTGACATTCAGGATTTGTACTGTAAAAGCTTTATTTTATGTAAAAAATGTAAAAAAATAGAAAGAAATTTCAAGTACTGTAAAATGTATACTATGAACAAAATTATGTGATAAATTTATTTAAAATACTGGTTTTAAGGATAATCTTCAACTCAATTCAGGTTTTCGATGGCAGTCAGAAAAAAATGAAAAATGTTTGTAATTTGTATTATTATAGTATCTTTGTTCAAGAGCTATGACAGTTTGTACATTAGTAGAGGGTCTACCAAAGTCTAATCTGCATCAACCACTACCTTGTGAGAATAAATTCCTTCAGGATTAATGCTGTTTACAGTACTCAACAAACCCTGCAGCCATTACTTATAAGGTGTTTTAGCTCTGGATTAAATTATTACCCACTTTCTTGATTAGGGTGAAATTGACTCTTTTGAAAAAAAACATACAGAAGCCACCCCAAGGACTTTAGGCACATATAGGATAATAGATACAATCACTCTTAAAAAATGCAAGTATGAACTTGCTGAGTATTTCTTAAAATGAGAATGAGATCAAGAGTCCATGGAGGCAGAGAGGTACCCCAGGGTTCCAATCTGCACAAACACCTGTGGACCATTTAACGTCAGATCTGAAACATTGGCAGTTGAATGCTGTGTGCTGGAGAGATTTGGAACTACTGATTGATGTTATGTAACATAGTTGACCAAGGCTCTTCTGTTGAGTGTGCTGGGGTGGAAATGTGGGCTTGCTATGTGCATTCAAAGGCAGTGTTTGAATATGTTCCCAAGTGAATTGATAGATAGATAGATAGATAGATAGATAGATAGATAGATAGATAGATAGATAGATAGATAGATATCCTAGATTGTAAGCTCGAAAGAGCAAGGCCCTTGAACCCCTCGTGTATTGTATTGTTACTGTCTTGTCTCATGTAATGTCCCCCTTGCTACTGTACAGCGCTGAGCATACCCTTTGGTGCTATATAAATACTGTATAATAATAATAATAGATAGATAGATAGATAAGATTTATTGGGGGATAGCCTCTGTTGGGACCTATATGCATGAACATACAGACTTTATCTATTTGATTTCTAATTTATAGATTGTGTACTCGCTGGGCAGCAATTAATTTGAGTCTTCTTTGATCAGACCTTAGTTGTGCAGCAATCTGGCTGAGAGCAGGGGTGGACTGACAACTCATGGGGCCCCCGGGCAATAGGGGATCATGGGGCCCCTGTGTCCTTGCCCAAACTCAAAAAAGCCTATGAAAAAGGTACCAGGGGCATTTCATGGGGCCTCCCACTGACCCCGGGCCCTCGGGCAGTGCCCGAGTTTCCAAATGGTCAGTCCGCCCCTGGCTGAGAGTTTTCTTTGGTTGGATTGGGAACTTTTCTTGTTCTATTTTCCATTTCAAACTCTCAACCCCTCTTTTTCTTTATTCCAGATCTCTTCCCCTCCTTTTCCCCCTCCCCCTCATTTTCTCTCTTCCCTTTCCTTTTCCCTTTCCTCCCCCTTCTCCTTTTTCCTCCCCCCCTTTCTCCCTTCCCCTTTCCCTTCCTTTTTCCCTTCCTTTTCCCCCTCCCCTTTCCTTTTTTCCCCCTTCCCCCTTTCCCCCCTTCTTTTATACTATTACTAACAGACTGATATATACACATATCAGGTTTGACAGCAGGTGTGTGGTGAAGGTGCCCTACATGCCAGGGAAGTCACAGTCACTGCTATCCACTCGGAAAAGACAGAGAAGTGAGTGACCAGCAATCATGTGATCACTCAGTTCTCAGCCTTGGAGCCAACAAGGGACAGCTGCAGCATCACATCGATGCTGCAGCATAGAGATTAGTATGAAGGTTTTTTTTTTTATAAATGCCAAGCTTCTAATTCCCCTCTCCCTAGCAGCACATAATCACTTTCCCATTGCTCCCTCATAGACATGTTAAGCTGCAAGGAGCCAAGAAAATACATGATACTTCTGAGTATGGAGGAGCATATGACTCACTCAATATACAGGGGGATTTTATATCCATGTGTGATCTACAACACAAGTGGTTTCAAGGCTTTCCTGCAGGAACATTTTCAGCACTTACTCATAGGAACTACAAGACTCAGCATGGAAATTAATTACCCCCAAAGAAAAATATTATGATGAGGGAGTATTGGAACATATAAAACAAAATGTAAACACTTACATAATGATAAAAACCAAACATCTATGCAGAGTCTTGTAGTCCTTCCATACAGTGCCTATTTGGGTGAGGCTTCCCTAGGTAGGGGCAGGCTTGAGTAAGGAGCCAGGTGGCTTTGAAATGCATTGCCACACTCACCACCTTTTCTAAAGCATGTGATGTCACCCCCTGAGTTCCAATGCTGTCATCTGCTCTCCTGTGTTAACTAGCTTTGTGTTCATCTTCAGCAGCTGTGCTGCTTACCAGCAGACAGCTCTGCACCTTAAAGCTTTCAAGTTTGGTGAACCTGTGATTGCATTAACACGTATTTGTTCTCTCATTCATGTGATTGACCAATTTTTTTCTTGTTCTTCAATAAATTACTCCTTACTACATTTTGTCCCTTTTCACATAGTGGGTCTGATCAGGTCCACCTGTCAGTTTTTCAGACAGACCTGACTGGATGGTCCATTCACTCCTATGGACTGGTGGGTGTAAATGGACAATGTCCAGGTCCAATTTGGTCCTCCAAAAAAGATGTAAGAGGATCTGTTCTCTTCCGTTTGGGATCAAAGGGTAGTAAGGTGAGTCCATTTACACATGACCACGCAGAGTGGACACAGATGTGTCATCCGCCCACTGTGCTCTGATCAGTAAGGGGTCTGTGAGTGGGTCATCTACTGATCAGGATGGAGTCCACCCCACCTGAAAGGAGCCTAAGATTGCATCCTCTGCTTTGTATTACTTTTAGTTTATATGAATAGATGGACCTACTAGATTGACTTATTTCGTGTATAGATTCCTTTACTCTGTACAGGAGGTTTTATAAAATATTAGACATAAACGTAATTCTGTTTTCACTGTTTGGTCTGCACAGGTCAGATTCAATATTGTGAGACCCACTGTCTCTTTTTTCTTTATATATTACTGATCCATCTCTAAGACCCTGTATTTATGTACTTTGCTCTACAGCAAAACATCTCAGTCTATATTTTTAGACTGAGAACATTAATATTTTAATACTTATGTTTCTCTGTGTGCAGGGGAGCTGACTCAATTGGGAAATTGTTTCTCTCTTTTTCACCCACCTTTATATTACTGTGTCTGTCCTTCTCCTGTATGTTGACATTGATTAATGTGACTATCCAAAGCTAATCACTATTTCTGTCTGCGTAAGCAAAATTTGTGGATCAGCTCAGAACACGCCAAACATACACATTAGCAGAAATAAAAAGCTCTGCTTTCTACTTCTCTTCTCAGGCCCCATGAAAGTCTTGTATTACAAACGTAGGTATTTTCTCTTAAAAAGCTGAATAAATGAGCTGCATATTAGTATTCTAGTTTGTGCATTCTTCTTTCATTTTGGATTCTATAAATGTACAAAATTGATTAGTATCCAAATTATCATAGTCCTAACATAATCTTCATAAAAAACAGTTAGTGTTGATATTAAAGTGAAACAAAACTCTAGTTTAAAAATTATTCTATTCAAGCATATATTCTTCACCACTTGCCTACCAGGCACTTATACCCCCTTATTTACCAGGCCAATTTTCAGCTTTCAGCACTGCCGCACTTTGATTGACAATTGCGCGGTCATGCAACATTGTACCCATATGAAATTTTGATAATTTTTTTCTCACAAATAGAGCTTTCTTTTGGTGGTATTTAATCGCCACTGTGCGCTTTAATTTTTGCGCTATAAACAAAAAAAGTGCAAAAAATTTGAAAAAAAAAAAGTTTCTTTGTTTTTATTATAACATTTTTCAAACAGGTAATTTTTCTCCTTCGCTGATGTGCGTTGATGAGGCAGCACTGATGGGCACTGATAGGCGGCACTGATGGGCACTGATAGGCAGCACTAAAGGGCACTGATAGGCAGTATTAATGAGGTGGCACGGATAGGCGGCACTGATAGGCAGCACTAATGAGGTGTCACGGATAGGCGGCACTAATATCCAGCACTGATAGGCGGCACTGATAGGCGACACTGATGATGGGTACTGATAGGCGGTACTGACTGGCATCACTGCTGGGCACTGACTGGCGGCACTGACTGGCACAACCGCTGGGCACTGACTGGTGGCACTGACTGGCAGCACTGGTGGGCTGCACTGGTGGGTGGCACAGGTGGGTGGGCACAGGTGGGTGGGCACAGGTGGGTGGCACTGCTGGGCACAGGTAGGTGGCACTTCTGGGCACAGGTGTGTGACACTGCAGAGTGGCACAGGTGGGTGCACTGCTGGGCACAGGTGGATGCATTGCTGGGCACAGGTGGGTGATCTGCTGGGCATAGGTGGGCAGAGCTAGTGGGTGCACTGCTGGGCACAGGTGGGCGGAACTTGTGGGTGGCACTGCTGGGCACCGATCATCAGGGCACTGATAATCAGTGCCCTCATGATCGGTGCCGATCCTCGCTCTGACAACTGCCGGTTCTCGCCAGTACTTTCCTTACGATCTGACAGCGTGAGGAAAGTGCAGCCGAGAACCGGCAATTGAATTTCCCGGCGATCAGCGTGTCATTGGACACGGCTGATCACGTGGTAAAAGGCCGCTGTGATTGGCCTTTTACCACATCACGTAATCAGCTGTGTCCGCAGGACACAGCGATCACGGAGATCGCCGGGTGCGCGCCCCCTGGGGCACGCAGGAGAGCGCGTTCTGGGAGGACGTCATATGACGTCCACCCAGAACTGGCTGGCCGCAGTGCAGCCGTCATTCGGCTATCTGCGGTCGGCAACTAGTTAACTCAAAAAAGTATCTTCTATTGCTTTCATTCTTTTCCAATTCTGCAAATTTAATTGTTTGCTCCTTGTAAGAAGGTGGCTATGTTTGTTCTTCATGGTCCAACTGTAAGAGCACAGCCACCCTCTCTTTTTCACTCCCAAGATGGACCATGGACTTTGAACTATAGGATGCGTAGTGTGCATAGAGCAGTGCTCATGACCACAATTAACATGCACTACTCAGTTCAAACAAATGGAAGTGAAAAGAAAAAAGAGGGGTTTGAGAGCTCATGGAGGGTGTTCCAAGGTGGCAGAAAACACAGTAAGAAATGTGTAGCAGTGCCCTCTTTTGAGTCACTGAGTTTCAGGTCCCCTTAAAGCTCTGCACAGCCAGGCAACACATTTTTTCTACACTTTCCATTCAGAGTCAGTAAAAAGTCTTTGAGCTTGGTGTTGTGATATTATTAAGGGGTTAACAACTTGTTAACCCAGGATAGGCTGGGAGGCTCTGTCAGGTCAGGAGTTTTGGAGCCCTTCCACCTTTCTAGAATCCTGAGAGCCTGTCCTGAGGAAACCTCACTACCTCACTCCCCAGGCTGACTCATCCCCAGGCTGCCATTCAGCCTTTATGCAAAAAAACAACCACTGGCCCTTTAGGAGTTGCTAGAGATTTGGGTCTAGGGGTATATGGGATGCCCAAAAGAACTGTAAACTTGAGGGCAACTTTTCTGCCAAATATGTACAAAATGTGGGTAGAATAGTCTCTCCTTGAAGAAAGCCAGAAAAAAACTCTTTAGTGTACCTCCTCAGACCCCAGATGAATCAACCTCTTCATCCAGCTGCCTGAGGTATCCCTGGGCAAGGGGACCCAAGAGCTATAGATTTAGAACAGTCCTGGGTGAAGACTAGTTGGGTATTGCACCTAACCACCCTCTCCCCTTATCTGGCCCAGGGGGTGTAGGAGTACTCTCTCTGTCTTTCCATGTTTGCTTGGTGGGTTGGTGGCTGCCTTCAGGCCTTTTGCTGGGCTGGCTCCTTCCCTGCTTTGCAGGCCATCCTCCTAAGGAGATGATGGGACAGAGGAGATCCTCCCTTCCATAATCTTACCTGCAGGTGGGCTCCCTTCCCTTCTGTCCCCTCCCAGGCTCCTCATTGCAGGCTTCCTCTCAGTCCATCTTCCATCACCATGTCTATCCTCCTGATGGGAGATTGGCCATGGTCCCGCAAACATGCAGATTTGGGGCTGCTACTTGTGATGATTGTGCGCAATAGAGGCATGGACGCTGTACATGACAGTCATCTTGTTAGGTCGCAGCCATGTTGTCTCTCCTGTCCTCCCTCCTCCCTTTTGAATGGAATGTGAGGCTGTAAGTAAACGGAGGTCAAAAGGTACTCTTATCCTAAATAAAAGACAGCTATATGAGCTTCAGGGCTGTAAACTGCTAATTAGTCTGGTTTCAGGGGGTCTGCTTGAAAACCACTTTCCTCTGCCTGATCGTAAAACAATAACTCAGTCAGTCATGACCTGTTAGGCCATTAGAGCTAAGTGTGCCATAAAACGTACATTCCACACGAGTCATTTTTCATACAAATTTATAAACTTCAGCAGGAACTGGGCACATTAATATGAAGTATATATTCGGATAGGTCATTTTAATATGAGTCACATGACACCTTACATCACTATGTTAGCACTTACAAGAGAGAAGAAAGCAATCTCTTTTATCCAGAGTGGCAAGGGTATGCTATGTTTGATATCTTTGCATTTGGAATATAATTCTAAATATTAATCGGCCAGTTGCTAGGATGCTACTTGTAACTATTGAAGGTTATTGACCTTAGTATGAAATTGTAAGGGATTTGATCATAACCTTGGTTACCGCCTAACACCCATCCCCAAACTGGATGATTGGTCATTTGTTCTCTGGAGACACCCTTTTGAGATGATAGAAAAAGACTGACAGCCTAGAGAAAAATAAGTTCTCCTTTAACATCAATCAGGAACCATCTAAGAGATTTGAGAGCCAAAGCAGCCTCTTGTTCGGACAATTGGACTCTGTTCAAACCAAGGACTTTTGCAAGTATTCTGCCTTCTGAACGTCTTTCTTTTATTTATCTGTTGTTTTATTGCTCTATTTATATCTTTGTTACATCTTTTTCTGTAAATATTTTAATTGCGCCATTTTGACCTTTTTAGTAATAAATCCTATTTTCTGAAAAGTGTTGAACTGTCTCTAAAGCTTTTAATGCAAACTAAAGAATCCCTGTCTCTGAAGATCGCTACTGTATGTAATAATCCTCTGAATACATCTGTCTGCGGTGACAGTGTGTATTACAGACGCTTATACTAATATCATAGTGTTACTGCTAAGATTTGTGAGTTTCCTCCTTCTCTGTAAAAAGGTGGTGGTGGTAGTGTGAAGGGTTAATTGTGTAATTAACCTGACCCAGTAACAATCGCTCTCAGGCTGCTGCACATAGATTGTAGTCCCGCGAGCTGGAACATCTTTGTGCAGGGCGCAGCTGAGAGTGGCATTGTTACGCAAGTGACAGCGCAGTGCAGAGATTGGCTGGTCCTTCATGCATGAGTTGGTGAGAAGGGCTGGGGTCGGATGCCATGCACCATCACACTACTCAGCTTCTATCCAAAAAAACAAATGTAGCACTACCCATTAGGAGTTGTGTCCTCCTATAGTCCTGCACAGCCAGGCAACACGCATTCTTTACAGACTTGCATCCAGGAGACAGTAAACAGTCCTTCAGCTTGTTTTTTTTATTTTATTTATTATTATAAATAATAGGGGTCTGTTGAGGATGTGTGTCAGTCACAGTCCCAAGACTCAACCCCTCTCTGAATCTCCAAGGCAAAATACTATCCGACCTTACATCGCTCCAGCTTCTCCATGCACAGTCCTATAAGCAGATTTGCCGTGTATGTGCATGGCGCCAGATTGCTGGGCAGCAGCCTGGTCAGTGGCAGCTCACAATGCCCACACCTGATCCACACTCTGATCAGGATGGTCATTCACCTGCAATCAACGCACAGCAAACACAGTCTCTCCACTCCTTCCACAAGTCCCAGAGTAAAGCTGCCGCTATGCTCCAAGAGTGCACTGGTGTCCACCAAGGTAATCTCTGGCACAAAACGTATTGGAGCAACTAGCAGTGCAGACACCATCTTTCTCCTCTCACAATCTCTCACGGCATGCTGGGTGTACTGGGCGGACTTGAGGGTGTGGCGGTGCCCCTTCTTGAGGTACTTTGGCGCCAGCGAGATTGCCGTGTAGGAACTTTCCCATGCTGGTGTTAACCCCTGCTGTTCTGTGCAGGGATGTGCTGGCTGGATTGCAAGCAGTGGCAATGCTGAATCCGGGCAAATACACAAAGGCAGTTCATTGGCAAGGGCAAGACACTTAGCTCCAGCCATTGTTGGATGACTGGGTGTCAGTAATAACTGTAAAAGCGATGATCCACAGCAGTTGTCGTGAGCAACATCGAGACATGGTACACCCCCCATATTCCCCCCTGCTGAACACTATTGAATAAAGAGAAGAATTAAGCCCAACTAGTGCAAGGTAGCTGTGCAATGAGTACTGAGCTTAAACACTTCCACTGCTGCAACACTCTTCCTGGTTCATTTGTTGCCAGTTGCTAGAAGCAACTAGCCATAGTAGATCCCAGAACTACGAGCCTCCACATGTAGCACTACCCCCTTAGAAGTCCCTAGAGATTTGTGTTACACCTATAGTCTTGCACAGCCAGCCATTCTTCACAGACTTGCATCCAGGAGACAGTAAACTGTCCTTGAGCTTGTTTTCTTTTGGATTTTATTAGGTGATAAATAACTTGGATGGGGTAAGGGGTATATGAGATGCCCAAAGGATCTTCAACTGAGGAGAACTTCCTGGAACTATGTACAAGTCTTTGTACAGCAAAATCTCTTCTTGGAGAGCTCTGCAGCCTCTCCTCCAGTACCACCCAGACCCAAGATAATCCTCTTCTATCCAGCTGCCTGAAGAAATCCCTGAGCAAGGGGATCCAGTGCCTGCCACTTTAAAGTGAAAACAGTCCTGGAGATAATCAAGTTTTTCACCAGAGTGCTCTTTTTCCCTTCAACTGGCCCAAGGGGTGTAGGAATATGCACTCCTTTTCCTATGAGCTGGTGAGTTGGTAGCTGTTTTTAGGCCTTCCACTGGGCTGGCTCCTTCCCTGCTGGACAGGTGTTCCTCACTCTGGGGGCAAATGAGGTCTGATCTTTCCTCCTTTCCAGCATCATTGCCTGGAGGTGGGCCTCTTCCCACTTGGACCCCCTCCCAGGCTCCTGCACCTCAGCCTTCTCACTCCATCTTCCACCCGAACTCTCCTGCTGCTGAGCAGGCTCTAGCACATTTAAGGGCTGCTCTGGCCCCATGCAACGCCTTCTGCTTGGTGATTGGCCAGGGTCCACTAAGTGTGCAAGATTCTAAAGCAGGGGGAAGTATCAGGGAACTTACCTGCACAGCCTCTCAGCCCTGACCTAAAATAACCCTTCTCACTCAACTCAGGCTGCTACTGAGCCTTCCAAGCAGAAAAAAAATGAAAAATGGATTACAGGGCCATTAAGTAGTAGATGAGTATGGCTTATATTTGAAAAATAAGGATATAGTTTAATGTTAAATGCTGCTAACAACAAATCTGTGGGCAGATTTCAGAAAACAAAACTAGAAGTACTGTGCATAGCAACAAGTTGGAATTTCTGCTATGTAACAGAAACAATTGAGTACTGTCCATGATACTTTTTTTATTTGCACTAACATACAATTTTGAGGACAAGCTTTCAGGGAATGTCCCCTTCTTCAAGGTCTAAGCAGTACTGCTCACAAAGTTAGCAGAATGTCAGCACTGTTGATCTGTGTTTCCTTTGTGATTAGGTTGGTTAACTGCTTCTTTATGCGGCTATATGCAGTATCTTCCATTTTGTTTGAGTTGATTGTAGCCGTATTAGTGCATTTGCGACAGAAACAATTGAGTACTGTCCGTGATACTTTTTTTATTTGCGCTATGTAACATAATTTTCTTACCTGATGATCCTGCCAGTAGATTTCTTATTTTTTACCTCCTGTTATAGGTCAAGCTTGCCAGCAAAATTCTCACAGGTTTGGAACAAAGCTCCTAACACTGACAGGTGTGCATATGACAGTCAGTGTTTATTCATAAGTCATAAACTATAAATAAATAAATTCTAACCACTTGAGTACCAGCCTGTAATACCCCTTTATTCCCAGGCTATTTTTCAGTTTCCAGTGCTGTAATACCTTGATTGACAATCACTTGGTCATGCAACACTGTATCATTTTTTGTACTGGATAGACCTTTCTTTTGGTGGCATTGAATGTTTTTACTATACAAGGTAAAAAAAAATACCCCTGAGAACTGAACAAATTCTAGTGGCTTCACTTCTATGTTCAATCACATTGATGAGAAGGTGCAGAGCTGTTTAGAACAGCCCTGCACATAAGAACACAGCCCTCTAAGGACAGCTTGATTCCTGGCAGAAAGCTACATGAGGGTTATTCCTGGAGTGGCGTTTTCCGTGCAATATTACCGTGTTAAAAAATCTACTGGTAGACAAATCATAAAACTGATATGCGTGGCTTCAGAAAAACAAAAGCTGTTGTGTTGATCCTAGTGATAGACTGTATATATGTTATAAGATTATACATACAGTGGGGATCAAAAGTTTGGGCACCCCAGCTAAAAATTTGTATTAATGTGCATAAAGAAGCCAAGGAAAGATGGAAAAATCTCCAAAAGGCATCAAATTACAGATTAGACATTCTTATAATATGTCAACAAAGTTAGATTTTATTTCCATCATTTACACTTTCAAAATAACAGAAAACAAAAAAATGGCGTCTGCAAACGTTTGGGCACCCTGCAGAATTTATAGCATGTGGTGCCCCCTTTGCAAAGCTGAGACCTGCCAGTGTCATGGATTGTTCCCAATCATCGTCTGGGAAGACCAGGTGATGTCAATCTCAAAGGTTTTAAATGCCCAGACTCATCTGACCTTGCCCCAACAATCAGCACCATGGGTTCTTCTAAGCAGTTGTCTAGAAAACTGAAAATAGTTGACGCTCACAAAGCTGGAGAAGGCTATAAGAAGATAGCAAAGCGTTTTCAGATGTCAATATCCTCTGTTCGGAATGTAATTAAGAAATGGCAGTCATTAGGAACAGTGGAAGTTAAAGCAAGATCTGGAAGACCAAGAAAAATATCAGACAGAACAGCTTGCAGGATTGTGAGAAAAACAATTCAAAACCCACGTTTGACTGCACGATCCCTCCAGAAAGATCTGGCAGACACTGGAGTTGTGGTACACTATTCCACTATAAAGAGATACTTGTACAAATATGGTCTTCATGGAAGAGTCATCAGAAGAAAACCTCTTCTACGTCCTCACCACAAAAATCATCGTTTGAACTTTGCAAATGAACATATAGACAAGCCTGATGCATTTTGGAAACAAGTTCTGTGGACCGATGAGGTTAAAATTGAACTTTTTGGCCAGAATGAGCAAAGGTACGTTTGGAGAAGAAGGGGCACAGAATTTAATGAAAAGAACCTCTGTCCAGCTGTTAAGCATGGGGTTGGATCAATCATGCTTTGGGGTTGTGTTGCAGCCAGTGGCACAGGGAACATCTCACGAGTAGAAGGAAAAATGGATTCAATAAAATTTCAGCAAATTTTGGATGGTAACTTGATGCCATCTGTGAAAAAGCTGAAGTTAAAGAGAGGATGGCTTCTGCAAATGGATAATGATCCTAAACACACCTCGAAATTCGAGGGGGAATACATCAAGAGGCGTAAACTGAAGGTTTTGCCATGGCCTTCACAATCTCCTGACCTCAAAATCTATGGATAGACCTTAAAAGAGCAGTGCGTGACAGACAGCCCAGAAATCTCAAAGAACTGGAAGACTTTTGTAAGGAAGAATGGGCAAAGATACCTCAAACAAGAATTGAAAGACTCTTGGCTGGCTACAAAAAGTGTTTACAAGCTGTGATACTTGCCAAAGAGGGCAGTACAAGATATTAACTCTGCAGGGTGCCCAAACTTTTGCAGATGCCATTTTTTTGTTTTCTGTTACTTTGAAAGTGTAAATGATGGAAATAAAATCTAACTTTTGTTGACATATTATAAGAATGTCTAATCTGTAATTTGATGCCTTTTGGAGATTTTTCCATCTTTCCTTGGCTTCTTCTAGTCACACTTTAATGCAGTGGTTCTTAACCTGGGTTCGATCGAACCCCAGGGGTTCGGTGAGTCAGTCTCGGGGGTTCGGCGGAGGTGACCCACACCCGACTCATATGATTTGTGATGACATGCCCAGTGGTCGGCAAGCCGCGGCTCTTGTGTGCCGGGCGCCCGCTCCCCTCCCTCCTCTCGGGCGGCAGGGACTCAAATGCAATGGTTGGCCAGTCTCGCTGCCACTCACATCCTGATAGCCAGTGATTGGCTGTCAGGATGTGTGTAGGCGGGGCAGCTTGACGAACGTGAGAGGAGCTAGGCTCCTCTCACAGTCCGCCCTGAAGACCGGAACGGCGCGGGAATACAGCGAGAGGAACGCGCGGAGCAAAGGTAAGTGAATTGACACAGGGGGGACTTGGGGACTTAATATGGGGGATGAATTAATATGGGGAATGAATTACTATAGGGGGGATGAATTACTATATGGGGGATGAATTACTATATGGGGGATGTATTACTATATGGGGGATGTATTACTATATGGGGGATGAATTACTATATGGGGGATGAAATACTATATGGGGGATGAATTACTATGGGGGATGAATTACTATATGGGGGATGAATTACTATATAAGGGGTGAATTACTATGGGGGATGAATTACTATATGGGGGATGAATTACTATATGGGGGATGAATTACTATGGGGGATGAATTTTCATACCGTTTGTTACAACATATCTTTGCGAGCAATCCTTTTCGAGGATGCTGGACATAAAGACGAAGAAAAGGAACAGACTTTGTTGTGAAAATGACATGAGAGTGGCACTTGCCAAGGTAATGCCGCGCATTTCTGAACTGGCCTCTGAAAGACAACAGCAGAAGTCACACTGATTTGCGGTAAATATTCATTATTTTGTTTTTGTGTGAAAATCATGTTTTAATGGTTTTGTTCTTTGTTCTTAATGGTTTTGTTCATTTTGTGCACCTATGTATAAATATATACCTATGTTTTGAATTTTAAAAATCATATTTTATTTTTCCAATTAAGAAGGGTTCGGTGAATGCGCATATGAAACTGGTGGGGTTCAGTACCTCCAAAAAGGTTAAGAACCACTGCTTTAATGTTTCAATTAAACGTTTTTTCTCTATTTTTTTTCTGAATCAGATTGAGAAAAACACAGTAGTCTTATTTTTAATTGCCCTTTATCCATTGAGAAGCAAAGTGTTGCTGCTATATCAAAGTATGATCTGCCAAGTCAGTTGCAGACAATGCGTACTGTATTTTCTAGATACATCTCAGAGCATGCATCATCCATACGTGTGTTTTAGAAACTCTCAATGCATCCTTTAATTATAATTATGTTTAATAATGCATATGTAAAAATACTATAAATATACTGTATATACAGTATATACCATTAAAATAATAAAGAGAACATGTACACAAATTTAATAGAATAAAGTGCAAAGAATAGACACAGAGGGGTTGGTTTACTAAAGGCAATTAGGCTTTTCACTTTGCAAGGGAAGTTGCACTTTGTAAGGGTATTTTCCCTTAGCTTAGTGAATAAAGTGAAACTCTGCTGACTTCCATTATTCAAGCATATGCAAGCAAAAATGCTGTGTTTTTTTTTTGTTTTCCTTGCATGAGATTCAATATTTTTTTACAAAGTGAAATTTCAACACATTCACTAAGCTCTAGGGAACACTCCCTTGTAAATGTCAACTTCCCTTGAACAGTGAACAGCCTTCAGCAAATCAACCCCAGAGAAACAAATCAAGGGACAATCCCCATTGTAATTCCAACTGTAAACTATTACAGTGGCATTTCTAGAGTTGGTGTCACCTGGTGCAGTAACTCATGGTGTCAACCCCTCCCCCAGTGGTGTATTTTGGTTTTGTGCTGCCCTAGGCAAGACTAAAATCAGGCACCTTGCATTTAAACTTGTCCCACCCCTTCCTGTTTAAGATCCACCCCTTCATCTGTAAACTCCATCTCTTCATCTTTAGGCTTCACCTCTTCCTATTAGAACTTCACCTCTTATTTTATTCAATTACACTGTTCAACAGGTAAAAAGTTTTGGGCATAAAATTAGCTAATCTTACATAATTTTGGGGTGCTGAAAACGAAAATGACCCTAAAAAATGTTGATTGGCTCTAGTTTCCATGATATATTCACCCATCTAATGACGTAAGCCATTCAAAATTATGATGCAACTTCAGCTGCATATTGCGCAATTGATACTGGTGACCAATAGAAAATTGCATGTATACTGAGATGATGCAATATTAGCCTTTAATTGCATCACTTCACTGCATAAAAGCTGCAGTATCTGTAGCTGATTGTAGTTCGACAGCGTCTTTACATTTCGTTTTATGCTTATATAGGCTACTCAGTAATGCCTCGAACTTGTGTGAATAAAGCAGATAATTTCTGCTATATCTGCGGTGAAATAACTTTTATCTCACAAAAAAGGAGGATAACAGGAATGATTAAGAAAGCCTACAACTTGTATTTTGGCTGCAAGATAGGAGACCAGGACAAGAGCTGGGCACCACATATATGCTGCAATTCTTGTGGGACGGCACTGGAGCAATGGTTGAATGGAAAAAAGGCATCTATGCCTTTCGCTGTGCCAATGATTTGGAGAGAGCCAACAGATCATGTTAGTAATTGTTACTTTTGTATGGTGCCTCCAATTGTAAAAGGGCTAAATAAGAAGAAAAAGTTATCTGTGCACTATCCAAATATTCCATCGGCAATACGTCCAGTTCCTCATGGAGAGGGGCTACCAATTCCTAAAGCACCAGAATCCTTCGTGGTTGAGTCAAGTGAGGAAGAACCTGAAGCGTGTAGTCACGTGCAGTTGTAAGAGATAGCCCTTTCCTCGAATACAAGAGAAAAGCCAAGAGAAGCAAAACCGACACAAACTGAAGACAAAACTAGTGAGAATCCTAAGTATTAAAATGATTCAACTTAGCTTATGGCTATAATTTTTCTTGGTAATCCTATGCAATATATTATGCCATTTAGGCTTTGTTATGTAGTCAATATCACTTGCTTTATATTTGTGGAAAGACATCTATCTATATAATTATTGTGCATTATGTAGTCATTACGCCTATAGTAGAAAACTTTCCGTTTACAGAAAAACTAGAGCCAATTGACAAATTTCATTGTTATATTTGAACTCAGAATGTGAAATTCATTAAGAAATGGATCCTTTTGTTTCCAAAACTGGCAAAAAATAAAAATTTGTTGAACAGTGTTATCGGTGTCATTTGGAGGAATAGTGCCCCATCACTGGTTTCAGTAGGTGGAATAGTGCCCCATCACTGGTGTCAGTGGGAGGAATAGTACCCCATCCTCATTGTCAGAGGGAGGAATAGTGCCTCATCATTGGTGTCAGTGGGAGGAATAGAGTCCTATCATTGGTATCAATGGGAGGAATAGTGCCCCATCATTAATATCAGTGGGTGGGATAATGTTCCAGCATTGGTATCAATGGGAGGAATAGTGCCCCATTATTGCTGTCACTGGGAGGAATAGTGCCTCATCATTGGTGTCAGTGGGAGGAATAGTCCCTGTCATTGGTGTCAGTGGGAGGAATAGTGTCCCATCATTGGTGTCAGTGGGAGGAATAGTGCCTCATCATTAGTGTCACTGGGAGGAATAGTGCCCCATCATTGGTGTCAGTGGGAGGAATAGTGTACTGTCATTGGTGTCAGTGGGAGGAATTGTGCCCCATCATTGGTGTCAGTGGGAGGAATAGTGCACTGTCATTGGTGTCAGTGGGAGGAATAGAGCCCCATCATTGGTGTCAGTGGGAGTAATAGTGCCCTATCATTAGTGTCAGTGGGAGGAATAGTGCCCCATCATTGGTGTCACTGGGAGGAATAGTGCCCCATCATTGGTGTCAGTGGGAGGAATAGTGTACTGTCATTGGGAGGAATTGTGCCCCATCATTGGTGTCAGTGGGAGGAATAGTGCACTGTCATTGGTGTCAGTGGGAGTAATAGTGCCCTATCATTAGTGTCAGTGGGAGGAATAGTGCCCCATCATTGGTGTCAGTGGGAGGAATAGTGCCCCATCATTGGTGTCAATGATGGGGCACTATTCCTCCCACTGACACCAACGATGCTTACATTGCTGACCCCTCCTCCAGCCCGGGCTCACTCCCTCTCCCATTCATAGCCAGCATACCTGGCTGCAGCAGCACCGTCTGCTCTCCCCAGATCCCATGGCACAGATACTTACCAGCTGTCAGCTGTATTCCTTGTCTGGCCGCTCTCCTCCTCTTCACTGGCCTGGCCTCTCCCACTCTCCAATTAGCTCCCTCGTGCTGCTGCTCGGCTCCTCCTCTCTGCCTGTGTGCTTTCCCTGGGCTAAAGATTCAGCCAATCACCGGAGCTTGCAGAAGCAGAGACAGGCTGCCATAGGCCGCCCAGTGATCCTGGGGTGTGGCCAGATAAGAGAGGGGAAAAGGAAAATTCTCGCCAACATCGCGCCAGCATCTGTAATCCATGACCATCCACCCTGGAAATGTGTACACCAGACACCCTCTCTATCCCTCCTCTAGCAGTGCTTTTGTTGACTGGATTAAAGTGGGACACAGGTAAAATACAGTGGGGCAAAAAAGTATTTAGTCAGCCACCAATTGTGCAAGTTCTCCCACTTAAAAAGATGAGAGAGGCCTGTAATTGGCATCATAGGTAGATCTCAACTATGAGAGACAAAATGAGAAAAAAAATCCAGACAATCACATTGGCTGATTTGGAAAGAATTTATTTGCAAATTATGGTGGAAAATAAGTATTTGGTCACCTACAAACAAGCAAGATTTCTGGCTCTCACAGACCTGTACCTTCTTCTTTAAGAGGCTCCTCTGTCCTGCACTCATTACCTGTATCAATGGCACCTGTTTAAACTTGTTATCAGTATAAAAGACACCTGTCCACAACCTCAAACAGTCACACTCCAAACTCCACTATGGTGAAGACCAAAGAGCTGTCGAAGGACACCAGAAACAAAATTGTAGACCTGCACCAGGCTGGGAAGACTGAATCTGCAATAGGCAAGCAGCTTGGTGTGAACAAATCAACTGTGGGAGCAATATTTAGAAAATGGAAGACATACAAGACCACTGATAATCTCCCTCGATCTGGGGCTCCACGCAAGATCTCACCTCGTGGGGTCAAAATGATCACAAGAACGGTGAGCAAAAATCCCAGGACCACACGGGGGGACCTAGTGAATGACCTGCAGAGAGCTGGGACCAACATAACAAAGGATACCATCAGTAACACACTACGCCGCCAGGGACTCAGATCCTGCAGTGCCAGACGTGTCCCCCTGCTTAAGCCAGTACATGTCCGGGCCCATCTAAAGTTTGCTAGAGAGCATTTGGGTGATCCAGAAGAGAATTGGGAGAATGTCATATGGTCAGATGAAACCAAAATAGAACTGTTTGGTAGAAACACAACTCGTCGTGTTTGGAGGAGAGAGAATGCTGAGTTGCATCCAAAGAACACCATACCTACTGTGAAGCATGGGGGTGGCAACATCATGCTTTGGGGCTGTTTCTCTGCAAAGGGACCAGGATGACTGATCCATGTACAGGACAGAAAGAATGGGGCCATGTATCATGAGATTTTGAGTGCAAACCTCCTTCCATCAGCAAGGGCATTGAAGATGAAACGTGGCTGGGTCTTCCAACATGACAATGATCCCAAACATACCGCCCAGGCAACGAAGGAGTGGCTTCGTAAGAAGCATTTCAAGGTCCTGGAGTGGCCTAGCCAGTCTCCAGATCTCAACCCCATAGAAAACCTTTGGAGGGAGTTGAAAGTCTGTGTTGCCCAGCGACAGCCCCAAAACATCACTGCTCTAGAGGAGATCTGCATGGAGGAATGGGCCAACATACCAGCAACAGTGTGTGCCAACCTTGTGAAGACTTACAGGAAACGTTTGACCTCTGTCATTGCCAACAAAGGATATATAACAAAGTATTGAGATGAATTTTTGATATTGACCAAATACTTATTTTGCACCATAATTTGCAAATAAATTCTTTCCAAATCAGCCAATGTGATTGTCTGGATTTTTTTTCTCACTTTGTCTCTCATAGTTGAGGTCTACCTATGATGCCAATTACAGGCCTCTCTCATCTTTTTAAGTGGGAGAACTTGCACAATTGGTGGCTGACTAAATACTTTTTTGCCCCACTGTACATAACAGCCCCTGTCACTTCTTCTGCAAATACGCCCCTGACCCCCCTCCAATAATTTTTTTTCTATCTTCTGAAAGAGCGCCAAAGGTGCAGCATGTGGGGATTTTGGTGTGCTTTCAGAAAATGCAGAAAAAAAACGTGCAATCTAATAGAAATCTATAGGACTGCAGCTTTAACTGAGGGTAAAGCATAGGGAAAAGATACAGATGCACCAGCAATGCATCCCAACCACAGCAAATCAGTATGAACCCATTGTCCCATGGACATTTTTGGACAGGAGAAATTGGATTCTTACTGGCATCTGGGTCTACATTCACCAGTTCCTGACTGTGCTATAGTCAAAAGACGGCTACAGCATGCTTGGCTAGTACTGTGAGAGCATCCAGGGATGTCCTACCAGAACCATACCCCTTGCGCGCCCCCTGGGGCATGCACCATGCGTGATTTGTGATTGATATGTCCTTCGGACACAGCTGATCACATTCCCAAGTAAAGGGCCAATCAGAGCCACCTTTTGCCATGTGATCAGCTGTGTCCGATCACAGTGTAAATAGGAAATGCCAGTTATCGGCCGTCCTCTGCTGACAGTGTTTGAGGAGAGGAGAGCTGGTGAGCAGCATTTCACAGAGGGGACACCCACACTGATCATCAGGGTAATGATCTTCAGTGCCCTGATGATCAGTGTAGACTCATCAGTGCGGTCAATAGTACCCATCAGTGCTGGCTATCAGTACCCATCAGTGCTGACTATCAATGTCTTTTCATTGCTGGCTGTCAGTGCTCATCAGTGCTGGCTATCAGTGCCCATCAATGTTGCCTATCAGTGCAGCCTCATCAACACACATCAGTGGAGGGGAAAAATCACTTATTTACAAAACTTTACAACAGAAACTAAGAAAAACTTTTTTTTCAAAATGTATGTTTTTTTTTATTAGTTTAGCAAAAAATAAAAACCCCACTGGTGATTAAACCACAAAAAGAAAGCTCTATTTGTCTAAAAAAAAAAAAAGATAAAAATGTAGTTTGGGCACAGTGTACTGTATGACTGCACAATTGTCATTCAAAGTGCAAAAGCGCTGAAAGCTGAAAATTGGCCAGGGAAGGAAGGGGGTAAAAATAGGCAAGTGGTAAGGTAAGAGGCCTGGACTGGGACAAAGAATAGGCCTGGGCAATTTGGACTGAGCAGCCTTTTTTATTTTTAATCCAAATTACAAATATTGACAACTACCAGTTTCTTGATGTCTTTTACATAGTTAGCCTGCTTTAGTGACTGTAATTTATCAATCATAATGGGGGGGGGGGGTTGTCACTGTACACACAACACACATGAGATATACAGCAACAACTGTACCACACTGTGTTATATCAGATTCTTCTTTTCTTAGCAAAAATGTATAATTCTTAGTAGCATCTTCACATAATTCTTCCACCTAAATAATCTCATATAATACCATTTAGTGGTTAATAACCACAATTCTACCCACTGCCCACAGCACTCTGACCTCAATCCTACCCACTGCACACAGCGCCCTGACCACATTCCTGCAGAATCCTAAGGTCCTAAGAATGCATTACTATATAATACAATACATTACATCATCGCGGGAAGCTGTATTCTGTCGTACAATAATTTTCATAATTATTGTAAACTATGCATGTTCGATATGAGACCAGCATGCAACAAAACAAACAATAAGTCATGGCATTTTCTCAGTGTGTACTAGGTATTAAGGCCCCTTTAGCACTTTTTGCCCTCCATCACCTGTAGAAGTTGAGGGCTACAACCCCCAAGTCTCCAGGTGTGCAATCACTCACCTCTATAGCAGGCGATGGCCTTCTTGGGTTGCAGGGAGCTCTTGGTATTTTGGTTCCTCAGGGGGAGGTCAGACTACACCAGCTCACTGAGGAAGTTGATGTAGCCGATGGCCAGCTTCCAGATGTCCACCTTGGAGAGCTTCTTCTTCCCTGTATGTCTCTCTCAGTTCCCCTCGTGTGTCTCTCAATTCTCCCCTGTATGTCTTTCAGTCCTACCCCGTATGTCTCTCAGTTCCCCCCGGTATGTCTCTCAGTTCCCCCCGGTATGTCTCTCAGTTCCCCCTGGTATTTCTCTCTGTTCCCCCAGGTATGTGGACATGCGACCCCAGCCCACTGGGCAAATGCTGCCCCTACATTATTCTGGCCCTGGGTGTCACCCCTCTGATGACCCCCCACCCTCATAACATCACTGACTATTAATGATAAAATGTGTTTGATTGTTTGATAGATACTTTTAATGCAGCAAAAATTATACATTAGCATATATTGCAAAGATAACTGTAAATTGAAAAAAGATAAAATATAGTTGGCTGCTATTTTTTACTGTATTTCACATACTGTCATAGCTGTTTGCACTCACCTGTGTGTTAATGTCTTGACTTCTTGATTTACAGTTGGCTAAAATACAATTGCAGAAATATAGGGACAAATGCTCATATCAATTTCGATCCATTCCTGTAGCATTGTGACCATGTCAAGCACAGAAACAGGTCTGTGCTGGTTTGGTTAGTTTGCATCCCTCACCTTTCTGACAAGAGCTACAGAATTCTGTAACAAGGACAAAAAGAGAGCTCACCAGCCTAGTACATTAGCATAAAAATAATTATAAAAAAATTAAACTCCAAAATTCTCACAAAAGGACAAAACTTCAGGCATAAAAAATCAATCCAATACAGATGCTGAAATGATGGCCATTCACAAGGGCACGACTTCACGCGTTTCAAAGTCAGTGCCCTCTTCATCATTGAATGGATAAATTGGATGATTTTTACACTTTTGTGAGTATACTGGAGTTTCATTTTTATAATAAATCATTTGTATGATAATGCACTAGGCTGATGCTCCCTCTCTTTTTGTCTTAGTTTCAGCTATATGGTCTAAAGATCTCCCCTATCTGAAGAGGGCAGCAGGAGAGCATTAAAGAGTTCCTCATGGATGAATCTCTTCCCTGATGAGATTGGAATAGTTTTACTACTCACGATTACTTTTATGGATTTCAGTAGACTTGAGGCTCCTATTCAGCCCTGATGTTTTAATTGTTCTACAGAATGCTGTGCCCATATACAGCATGCCTGTTTTCTATAGTCAGATTTGCTGCCATGCCCACATCCAGCCTGCTGAATTTGATAGACAGCAGCTTTCCCACTGTCTTACACTTACACTCACAGCTTGTACATGGCTGAAGAGGTTTCACTGAGCTGGTTGCTGGGCTCTCTGCATACTCTATAACAGTCAATCAGACAGAAAAAGCAAATTAATCCCTAGAGACCAATTGTTAGATCTCTTAGAGCCTATGCATATCTGATGTTGCACTTGTCTGTGACATCCTGTCCTCTATCCTAGCTGCGAGAGATCACAGGAGCTTCACACACCTGATCTGCTCAGGAAAGGGTTTAGGTTATCACTTTGTGTAGCAATTACATAGAAGAATACAAATGAAGTCCCCACAGAGTGAGTAATGATTTGTACAGTAGAATTACTTTTCAGTCTTTCCCTGCTAGTCAGGAATTTTTCCCTACTGCTAGTTACTTTCCTTAACAAGCAAGGGTTCTCTCCCTACACTAGCCACGCGCCAGAAGTGTGTCAAAACCCGGGGGCAGGGATGTAAATAGATCCTGCTGACCCAAGATGGCAGCTGAGGGTCACATGGGTACAGCATAGCCAAAGGGAACACTGCTCCATTGACCTAGGAAACCGTAGAGAAACATTTCTCTTGGGCTTCCTCTCCAAGCTGAGGTGCCACTCGAATTGAACACCACCTGCAGGGGAGAAAAACATCCCCGCACCTGCCTACACTCCCCCCTTCTTTAACGGATGCTGTCCAGGGTGCCTCTTGTACTGGTGGGAGGTCAGCAGGATTGAAAGCTTTTGTGTCCTCAACAGATTCCTCAGAGCACTTGCCACCCAGTACATAAGGCCTCAACATAATATGATGCAATTGCTTTTTGACAGGGTCAGGGTCCTCAGAGACCAGGTCATAGATAGGAGTAGGCAGGAATGGATTCTCCCCAACCTGGTATGGGGTGTATTCCCACTTATGCTCCAGCATACTAGCCCTGGTGTGTTTTGCATTTTTCACTAGCACCCAGTCCTTCAGTCACAATGGTAGTTCCTTGATGGATGATTCCGGAGCTATGTCTTTGTATCTGTCCAGCAGTGAGACCACTGACACAGGCAAAACAGGAAATAACTTTATGTCTTCTTGACTTGCATCCACATCCTCACTAGAGGGTTCCACTGGGAACTGGGAAAAAGGCATGCCCTTTGAGTTTTTTGGGTCAGCAGTGTATTGTAATGATGAATCGTGCTAGGTGGGTGGCCCACCTCTGTTCCATTGCCCCCAGCTTGGCTGTTTCCAAATAGGCCAATAAAAGATTATTATCCATGAAAACCTCTATCTTTGGAACTCTACAAACTGCCCAGACCAAGGTAAGAAGTTCAAGCTTGAAAGAATTGCACTTATGGGGATTCTTCTTGGTAGGCCATAGGCTGCGAATGGCATAGGCTATCACCGGCTCATGGCCATCCTGTACTTGGGCTAGGATGGCCCCCAGGCTCTGCAGGCTCCCATCCGTGTAGACCTGGAAGGTCTTGGTATAGTCCACATAGGCTAGCAGCGGGGCTGAGGACAGTTTTTGTTTCAGGGCTTCAAAGCCCTGTTGCTACACATTCTACCAGTAGGCTTGTATGAAAGAAGAGGGTCCACTCTTCTTTTGGGTGCTGTGCCAACTTAGAAACTGGGTTAGCAGGGCAGTTACCTGAGCGAACTTGGGAATTAATTATCAGTAAATCCCCTAGGGCCCAATGGCCCATTCTGGGAGTGGTATTCGCTTATGACTAAACCCCAATTGTAATATTAATAATGAGGGGGAGGTGCATCCAACCAATATTAACTGCAAAGAAAACCCCCACAAAAGGATAAAGCACCTCAAAAGCTTATAAGAGGTTCAGTACATATTTATTACGGACTTAATAATAAAAACATATAGTTTATTCAGTGCATATGTCCCATACAGCCCCTCCCCTTATACCCCACTCCCACCCAGGCAACCCACCCAGGAGTCCCACCAACCAACCCCAACCAGGTTGATTACGGCCAGCCCCCCACTAGTCTCCCAGCCCCCCTTCCTGTGCAGATGTAGACTCTCCCTGAGAGACCCTGCTGTGATGTATGCTGAAATCCAATAAGAGCCAAGGTATATCCTGTTCATTGTCATAGGTAATATATAGAATAGTATGCCCATGTAATAAGATCTATATTGGCAAAACTAAGAGAGAACTCAAACGTAGAATAGGTGAACATCTAGCTAGTATTACTAGCAAGGATGATGAGTCTCCAATAGCTACTCACTTCGAACAATACCATAACTCATCCTTGAGAGGTATAAAATGTGCAGCCATCTTCCAGTTGTCGTTGTCAGAAAGGAGAGGTGATAAGGACAAGATCTTGTTGCAAAAAGAGGCAAGATGGATCTTTTTATTACATACAATGAGTCCCTATGGACTGAATAATCACTTGTCCTTACAGCCTTTCCTTTAAAGAGAGATTCTTTGCCTATTTATATTAATGAGATGTTGGTGACTATGTGGAATCAGAGATATGGATAAGAAGTATTCTTGGGATTCTATTCAGGGAATCTGGAATTTGATATAACTATGATCGGAGGATTTCTTTTCCTTTGTGACTCCACATATGGACCAACAGGTAGGGGGAATCAACATGCTGTATATAGTTTTGATTTGCCCTTAGTAGCTGCTTTAAGAGGTGGAACATTAGTGTGATGATGTAGATATATTAGAAAACAGCAATCCAAGAAGAAGCTCCGGTCAGTGGGAGGGGTGAAACATGTAGGCGTAAGGGATAATGTCCTCCTTCCACGTATGATCCCCTGCTGAGAAGGCAGAGTGCACGCTGGCTCTCCTGACCTGCTGTGAGACTTTTGCAGTTGTGCTGCCTGAAGTTAAGGATACCGTTTACATCTGATTGGATTACATACCCGGCTACCTGCATACAGAATGGATGTTCTCAGGCCTACATGGTGAGACTGTTCAATTTCCCTACTATATGAGTGCAGGACTTATTCTACGGCTTATGGATACACAGTCAATCAGCTACCTGGATGTAGGCTGGACCTGTCAATTGCCGATTACACATCCCTTTGGAAAGCTCCAGTGTTGGTAATAAGGACACTAGGAGGATTTCAGCATTAATAATCTATTTGGAACTGTTGTATTCTTGTTGAGGCATATTGTTTGCCCTATTGTCTATTGCTGTCCTCCGCAGAGGACATAGACCTTGTGGCCCATACACCATTAGCTGGATATACCTTGGATTTCAGCATACATCATAGCAGGGTCTCTCAGGGAGAGTCTACATCTGCACAGGAAGAGGGACTGGGAGACTAGTGGGGGGCTGGCCCTATTCACCCTTGTTTGGGTATAATAAGTGGGGAGGAAGAGTTGGGGGTGTACTGGGAGGGAGAGCGTTGGGTAGTTTGGGTGGGACTCCTGGGGGAGGGGGGGTCGGCTGGGTGGGAGTGGGGGATAAGGGGAAGGGATGTATGGGACATATGCACTGAATAAACGACATGTTTTTATTGTTAAGTCCGTAATAAATATATACAGCTTATAAACTTTTGAGGTGCTTTATCATTTTGTGGGGGTTTTCTTTGCAGATTGAATTATCAGTACCCCGCCAGCCCTAGGAAAGAGTGCAAATCCATGGTAGTCCTCAGAGGGTGTCAATATTGGACAGCGTGTACCTTGGCTGGGTCTGGGGACACACCCCTGACTTCCACGACATGCCCTAGATATTGTATTTTCTGTCTCATGGCACTTACTGAGTTTCACTTTCAGTCCATACTACGCCAATCTTGGGAATACCCCATGCAGATGTTTGACACAGTGCTAAAATGTCTTGGAGAAGATGATGATATAATCAAGGTAGACCAGTACAGTCTTAAGAAACCAAAGAGATCTCATAAGTGGGTAAAGCCCACCCCATGAGATAAGTGGTTAATATGACAGCAAACAAGGCTTGTATCAGATGGTGCAATTAAGTTGACCAATATTTATTATTTGCAAAATGATTTTTTGCAATACAAAAAATTATGGAAATCACACATTGTCCTCAATCACAACACACACAAAAACAAAATTATTAATACTAGTGTCACAGGGATTCACTTGTCTCTTGACCTATATCGCTGTTGCTAGAGTCGCTCCAGGTGATTTTTGTGTTGGTCAGTGAGTCTGTGTGATCTTGGTCTTACATTTGGATGGACAATCAGGCGGAGGTCTTGTATTCATTGTGTACTCTGTACACTGTACTCTGGGAAACCCATGTTGATAAAACGACAATCGGCCCAGTCTAGTGACTGCTGAGCTACTTCATTAAAAATGACAGTATCAATGTGGTTGAGCTGTCTATACCTATGCTACAGGATTTTGAAGGCCTTGTGACTTTACTATCAGCTCCCACTTCAAGCCATCCCACTGCTACATCAAAGAGCCTTTCAAATTACATATAGGACACTGAATAATTAGACATGCCCTTATTCTGACTCCCATGACTTTTATAGTATAGGGAATATCCTTGACAACTGATGACATCGCTTTTATTTAGTGGGCACAGGAGCTTGTCTACATGTGGACACTTTGGTGCTCCATTTATATATACTATTGTTATACTCTTACCCCAACACTTTTGGGACAGCATTCTGCGGTGACCACATGCAGACAATTATATAGATGTTCAGATGTCTTCACATTGACACTGGTTTTAATAATTGTATCTTTGTGTGTATGTTGTGTTTATTGAGCACAGTGTGTGATTTCCATAATTGTTTGTATTGCAAAAAATCCTTTTGCAAATAATAAATATTGGTGAACTTAATTGTACCATCTGATACAAGCCTTGTTTGTTGTCGTATTAACCACTTTTTTATTTGGCCTCCCTCAACTTCCTTTTTATCCTACAGTACAGTCTTGAAGTTGAAATCTCCCAGACATCTTTCCATCAGACGTTGGAAGGTACTAGGGGCATTGCTGAGGCCAAAGTGCATTCAGTTGAATTCAAACAGCCCCAAGGTTGTGATGAAGGCAATTTTCTCTTGGTCCTTGTCCCGGAGCAGGATCTGCCAGTAGCCACTGGCCAAGTCTAGGGTGGTGAACAACTGTGCTTGTCCCAATGCTGTCAGAACCATACACACAGTCCACACAGAACCACAACCCACCATCTTTCATGCCCACTTGGACAACAAGAGCAGCCCAAGGACTGTGACTATCCTGGATCACTTCCTCTCGTAACATGCTACAGAGCAAGTCCTTGACCTCTTGACATAGATCTGGGGAATTTGGCAGTACCACTCTCAGATGGGCAGGTGTGAATTGGGTAGTCAATAGCCTCAGTGAACCCGTAATCTTCTGGACTAGTGGTGAACACTAGGAGATATTAGGTATTTTGATAGTTGGTGGAGTAGTCTCTGTTGGGGCAGGGGAAATCTTTGAATGAGATCTCCAGTTTTTCTAGCAGTGACTTGTATTGGGCTTTGTTACAGGATGCCATAGTTGCCTGTTGGTGAACAGACACGTCCTCCACCCCTGCCGGGCTGGGCCTCAGACATTCAGTGGTGAGGGGGCAGCATATAATCAATGAGTATGGCATGCCTGGGTAGTGCAATGGTCATATCACCCAGGTTGACGAAATGCACTAACACTCATCCCCAGGGGACTTTGGATAAGGTTCATCCCACTAGCCACTCCCCTGACATAGTTGCATCCTTGCAGGGTTCAATGGCAGCAGCTCCCTGTAGTTTCTGTTGAGCTCCAATGGGGAGGGACCATATTATCTCTTGCAGAGATGTTAGCAATAACTTCTGTTTAGTGGGTGTACATACCACCCCTACCTGTTTCTTTGCTGCCTTCTGTTGGGCCTCAAAGTCCTGGAGAACTCTGAGCTACAATGTTCACAAAGCCGACTTATGGGCTCATCTGGCTAGGCATTCATACTTGGCTTGCAGGTAAGGGATGAATTGATTATACTCATTCCCAGCATAGCAGGCACTGCTGGTTTTATGGTGCCGTGGGTCACCACCACTCCTACTCATTCCACCTGGTTTTCCATTTAGACCTTCTGCCAGATGATGTCAGGTGATGTAGGTTGTTGGCTGCTCAGAGGGAGAACCAGCAAGGGTCTAGCTGCCCCCGTGCACCACATCTTTGTACACAGAAGTCATATTCCATAACAGTGACCTCTGACCTTATGTCAATCAAGCATGGGACTTCCTGTCCATTAACCAGGGCATATATCACTTGACTGGGGGCAGCCATGAATTTTTGCCTACTGGTACTTTGACAAGCTGGGATGTTCCTCTGCCCTAGGAGACACTAGTTTAACATCAGCCTGAATAAATTTTTGGATCCGGACCACCCACGGTTCCTGGAAATGTGTCCATACAGGCTGCAAGCTCAGTATTTGCAGTTTTCCTTGTGATCCCTGTGCAGGGTTTAGGGAGAGTCCTTTCTTGCTTTAAAATCGATACAGCTTGAGCCAATTCCCTCAATGCAGATTGCAGGGGTGAAAGTGGTGAGGGTGCCAAGGCCTCCTCCTGGAGGTACACTGGATCATACCTTTTGATCACTCCTACAGTTACATTTGCCTCAGCTTGCTCCCACATCCACTACCGCCTCATGGAAGGTTGTTGCAGGCTGTGCTTTAACCTTCTCATGTAATGCTCTCTGGACTAGGCCATGCTTCCAGCCTCTGATGAACTGATCCTTCAGTATATACTGTAATTAAAGTCAGTTATGTCAGAGTCGCTGCACACATCCCTCTTTTCTAGGCATTTCCAGAGGTGCTGGAGCTCCTTAGCAACTGCATAAGGGATGATGTTCTCATCCTCCTGTTGTCTCCTGTTGAACAACCTCCGCCTCAATTCCAGCAGCAGTATCTTTTCCCCAAAGAAGCCCTCTAGACACAATCTGTTTTACGGTGGCCTGTTCCTCCTCTGGCAGCAACATCACCACCTTGTAGGCATCCTTCTTTAAAGGATTAATAGCCAGCTCCACCAATAGTCTGGCAGTGAACTGATACAGGAGCTCAGCACTCTCCAACCTCTCCTCTCATTCTGCCAAGGGGATGTAAAATCATTAAACTTACAGGTGAAACTCGAAAAATTAGAATATCGTGCAAAAGATCATTTATTTCAGTAATGCAACTTCAAAGGTGAAACTATTATACAAGATAGACTCATTACATGCAAAGCAAGATAGTTCAAGCCGTGATTTGTCATAATTGTGATGATTATGGCTTACAGCTCATGAAAACCCCAATTCCACAATCTCAGAAAATTAGAATATTGTGAAAAGGTGCAATATTCTCGGCTCAAAGTGTCCCACTCTAATCAGCTAATTAAGCCATAACACCTGCAAAGGGTTCCTGAGCCTTTAAATGGTCTCTCAGTCTGGTTCAGTAGGAATCACAATCATGGGAAAGACTGCTGACCTGACAGTTGTGCAGAAAACCATCATTGACACCCTCCATAAGGAGGGAAAGCCTCAAAAGGTAATTGCAAAAGAAGTTGGATGTTCCCAAAGTGCTGTATCAAAGCACATTAATAGAAAGTTATGTGGAAGGGAAAAGTGTGGAAGAAAAAGGTGCACAAGTAGCAGGGATGACCGCATCCTGGAGAGGATTGTCAGGAAAAGGCCATTCAAAAGTGTTGGGGACTTTCACGAGGAGTGGACTGAGGCTGGAGTCAGTGTATCAAGAGCCACCACACACAGATGGATCCTGGACATGGGCTTCAAATGTCGTATTCCTCTTGTCAAGCTGCTCCTGAACAACAAACAACATCAGAAGCGTCTTACCTGGGCTAAAGAAAAACAGACCTGGTCTGTTGCTCAGTGGTTAAAAGTCCTCTTTTCTGGTGAGAGCAACTTTTGCATCTCATTTGGAAACCAAGGACCCAGAGTATGGAAGAAAAATGGAGAGGCACACACTGCAAGATGCTTGAAGTCCAGTGTGAAGTTTCCACAGTCTGTGTTGATTTGGGGAGCCATGTCATCTGCTGGTGTTGGTCCACTGTGCTTCATTAAGTCCAGGGTCAATGCAGCCATCTACCAGGGGATTTTGGAGCATGTCATGCTATTCCCGAGTGTAAAGTTTCAGCACCACAAGCGGTAACCCCGAACTACACTCAGGATCTCTTCTTCACTTAACTTGTCCTGTGCTACCGCGATGTCCCTCCTGCAGTGTCACCGGCAATGTCCTCCGGCCAATGCCACCATTTGTCTCCAGGTTCCATTCCCTGCGACGTCAGGACGTACGGGGACGGAGCGGCAGGAAATTTAAAAATGTGAAGAAGTGACATTCACAAAATACACTGAAATCACATAGTATAACATGACTGTATCAAAGCATTTCCCATACATTTTGTCCCGAGTGCTTTGTCCTGTGTCCTGCCTGCATTTTTACCATTCTTTCTGCCTGGAAACTGAGAAATGTCCATGGCGTCCAAAAAGCGTCCCTTTAAGTCAAAAGCGGTTTTAGACCAGTTAGAGAACAGCGATAGTAAATTAGAACTACTTGTAGTGATAATGATTTGTGGGGAAATTCATCATCAGACACTAAAAACTATTTTGCGACTTTGCTCAGTGATGTGCGAACCTGGCGCTATATTTCAAATTTCAGTGTTTTTGGTTTGGATTATATTATTGAATTAAATTTATTATTATTATATTATTAATTTTTATGATTATTTATTAAATTATAATTTATGATTTCATGTTTTAAATTTTAAGATACCCGGGATGTTTACTAGACTCTTGTTCGGACAGATTTCAGTGAGTTATTCCTAAAAATTACAGGCCTACAATAAAAAAAATACATATTTCCATGCAAAAAATGTGCCACTTTGAGCACAGAAATATGGACATAATCAGACCACTAGGGAGGCTACAAATGTACCTTATTCCCTAAGCTTAATAAACATTCAATTTATCAAGGAATAGTCTCTATGCCTTTACTAAATCTACCCTAACTTCTCATTTCTCTCTCACTCTTTCGCTCTCTCTTTGCATTTCTTCTCCAAATATTAGCCCTCTGTTCTTTCATCTATAAACGATATCAACAGCAGTGACATATTGAAGTTTTATTAGATCCCCTTCTCAGGACATTGCTCTATAGCATGACTTTTCCAATACTTTACTATTACAGAGTATTTATACATACACACATTTAATTGCACATATGTGACACAATCAGTGATGATTGTCCTGCCAGTAGTGGTGGAAAAGTGGTGTAATCTATTAGTTGATAATAGAGATGAGCGAATCGAAGTAGGCGAAGTGGAATTCGAGTCGAATATTGGAAAATTTCCGAATCCGAAAAATAGCCTACTTCGGACGCGCGAATCGAAATTTTTCCTAAAATGGCGGCGGACATGTGCGGCGACGGAGCGGGGATGTCTGGGAAGGCGCGCAGACAAGGCGCGCTGACCCATAATGCATTCCTTAATGACATGTGATCGCATTAGCCAATCAGCAGCCAGCCAGCCAGCACTGTGTAATGGTCGAGCTATAAATAGCGGCCATTTTAGAATTCTTCATTTGCCTCCAGTCATTCAAGAGAGGCAGACCGCTCTGTATTAGGGACAGAGTTAGGGCCACAGAAACGTTACTTGGGGACAGAGAAACGTTACTTAGGGACAGAGAAGCATTACTCAGGGACACAGAATTGTTAATGAGGGCCACAGAATCGTTACTTAGGGCCAAAGAAACGCTAGTTAGGGCCACAGAATTGTTACTCAGGGACAGACAGAATTGTTACTGAGTGCCAGAGAATTGTTACTTAGGGCCACAGAAACGTTAGTTAGGGCCACAGAATTGTTACTCAGGGACAGACACAGAATTGTTACTGAGGGCCACAGAACTGTTACTTAGGGCCACAGAAACGTTAGTTAGGGCCACAGAATTGTTACTCAGGGACAGACACAGAATTGTTACTGAGGGCCACAGAACTGTTACTTAGGGCCACAGAAACGTTAGTTAGGGCCACAGAATTGTTACTCAGGGACAGACACAGAATTGTTACTGAGGGCCACAGAATTGTTACTTGGGGCCACAGAAACGTTACTCAGGGACACAGAATTGTTACTGAGGGCCACAGAACTGTTACTTAGGGCCACAGAAACGTTAGTTAGGGCCACAGAATTGTTACTCAGGGACAGACAGAATTGTTACTGAGTGCCAGAGAATTGTTACTTAGGGCCACAGAAACGTTAGTTAGGGCCACAGAATTGTTACTCAGGGACAGACACAGAATTGTTACTGAGGGCCACAGAACTGTTACTTAGGGCCACAGAAACGTTAGTTAGGGCCACAGAATTGTTACTCAGGGACAGACACAGAATTGTTACTGAGGGCCACAGAATTGTTACTTAGGGCCACAGAAACGTTACTCAGGGACACAGAATTGTTACTGAAGGCCACAGAACTGTTACTTAGGGCCACAGAAACGTTAGTTAGGGCCACAGAATTGTTACTCAGGGACAGACACAGAATTGTTACTGAGGGCCACAGAATTGTTACTTAGGGCCACAGAAACGTTACTCAGGGACACAGAATTGTTACTGAGGGCCACAGAACCGTTACTTAGGGCCACAGAATTGTTACTCAGGGACAAACACAGAATTGTTACTCAGGGACACAGAATTGTTACTGAGGGCCACAGAACCGTTACTTAGGGCCACAGAAACGTTACTCAGGGACACAGAATTGTTACTGAGGGCCACATAACCGTTACTTAGGGCCACATAATTGTTACTCAGGGACAGACACAGAATTGTTACTGAGGGACACAGAATTGTTACTGAGGGCCACAACCGTTACTTAGGGCCACAGAATTGTTACTCAGGGACACAGAATTGTTACTGAGGGCCACAGAACCGTTACTTAGGGCCACAGAATTGTTACTCAGGGACACAGAATTGTTACTGAGGGCCACAGAACTGTTACTTAGGGCCACAGAATTGTTACTCGGACAGACACAGAATTGTTACTCAGGGACACAGAATTGTTACTGAGGGCCACAGAACCGTTACTTAGGGCCACAGAAACGTTACTCAGGGACACAGAATTGTTACTGAGGGCCACAGAACCGTTACTTAGGGCCACATAATTGTTACTCAGGGACAGACACAGAATTGTTACTGAGGGACACAGAATTGTTACTGAGGGCCACAACCGTTACTTAGGGCCACAGAATTGTTACTCAGGGACACAGAATTGTTACTGAGGGCCACAGAACCGTTACTTAGGGCCACAGAATTGTTACTCAGGGACACAGAATTGTTACTGAGGGCCACAGAACTGTTACTTAGGGCCACAGAATTGTTACTCGGACAGACACAGAATTGTTACTCAGGGACACAGAATTGTTACTGAGGGCCACAGAACCGTTACTTAGGGCCACAGAATTGTTACTCAGGGACACAGAATTGTTACTGAGGGCCACAGAACCGTTACTTAGGGCCACAGAATTGTTACTCAGGGACACAGAATTGTTACTGAGGGCCACAGAACCGTTACTTAGGGCCACATAATTGTTACTCAGGGACAGACACAGAATTGTTACTGAGAGACACAGAATTGTTACTGAGGGCCACAGAACCGTTACTTAGGGCCACAGAATTGTTACTCAGGGACACAGAATTGTTACTGAGGGCCACAGAACCGTTACTTAGGGCCACAGAATTGTTACTCAGGGACAGACACAGAATTGTTTCTTGAGGGACACAGAATTGTTACTGAGGGCCACAGAACCGTTACTTAGGGCCACAGAATTGTTACTCAGGGACACAGAATTGTTACTGAGGGCCACAGAACCGTTACTTAGGGCCACAGAATTGTTACTCAGGGACACAGAATTGTTACTGAGGGCCACAGAACCGTTACTTAGGGCCACAGAATTGTTACTCAGGGACAGACACAGAATTGTTACTGAGGGACACAGAATTGTTACTGAGGGCCACAGAACCGTTACTTAGGGCCACAGAAACGTTAATCAGGGACACAGAATTGTTACTGAGGGCCACAGAACCGTTACTTAGGGCCACATAAAAGTTAATCAGGGACACAGAATTGTTACTGAGGGCCACAGAACCGTTACTTAGGGCCACAGAATTGTTACTCAGGGACAGACACAGAATTGTTTCTTGAGGGACACAGAATTGTTACTGAGGGCCACAGAACCATTACTTAGGGCCACAGAAACGTTAATCAGGGACACAGAATTGTTACTGAGGGCCACAGAACCGTTACTTAGGGCCACGTAAACGTTAAACAGGGACAGACACAGAATTGTTACTGAGGGACACAGAATTGTTACCGAGGGCCACAGAACCGTTACTTAGGGCCACAGAATTGTTACTCAGGGACACAGAATTGTTACTGAGGGCCACAGAACCGTTACTTAGGGCCACAGAATTGTTACTCAGGGACACAGAATTGTTACTGAGGGCCACAGAACTGTTACTTAGGGCCACAGAATTGTTACTCGGACAGACACAGAATTGTTACTCAGGGACACAGAATTGTTACTGAGGGCCACAGAACCGTTACTTAGGGCCACATAAACGTTAATCAGGGACACAGAATTGTTACTGAGGGCCACAGAACCGTTACTTAGGGCCACAGAATTGTTACTCACGGACAGACACAGAATTGTTTCTTGAGGGACACAGAATTGTTACTGAGGGCCACAGAACCGTTACTTAGGGCCAAAGAAACGTTAATCAGGGACACAGAATTGTTACTGAGGGCCACAGAACCGTTACTTAGGGCCACGTAAACGTTAATCAGGGACAGACACAGAATTGTTACTGAGGGACACAGAATTGTTACTGAGGGCCACAGAACCGTTACTTAGGGCCACAGAATTGTTACTCAGGGACAGACACAGAATTGTTACTGAGGGACACAGAATTGTTACTGAGGGCCACAGAACCGTTACTTAGGGCCACAGAGTTGTTACTCAGGGACACAGAATTGTTACTGAGGGCCACAGAACTGTTACTGAGGGCCACAGAATTGTTACTCGGACAGACACAGAATTGTTACTCAGGGACACAGAATTGTTACTGAGGGCCACAGAACCGTTACTTAGGGCCACAGAATTGTTACTCAGGGACACAGAATTGTTACTGAGGGCCACAGAACTGTTACTTAGGGCCACAGAATTGTTACTCAGGGACACAGAATTGTTACTGAGGGCCACAGAACTGTTACTTAGGGCCACAGAATTGTTACTCGGACAGACACAGAATTGTTACTCAGGGACACAGAATTGTTACTGAGGGCCACAGAACCGTTACTTAGGGCCACATAAACGTTAATCAGGGACACAGAATTGTTACTGAGGGCCACAGAACCGTTACTTAGGGCCACAGAATTGTTACTCAGGGACAGACACAGAATTGTTACTGAGTGACACAGAATTGTTACTGAGGGCCACAGAACCGTTACTTAGGGCCACAGAATTGTTACTCAGGGACAGACACAGAATTGTTACTCAGGGACACAGAATTGTTACTCAGGGACACAGAATCGTTGAATTAAAGAGTATGTCAGACAACATGCAGAGGAGTGGCAGAGGAGGCAATGTTTTAGGAGCGAGCAGATGTGGCAGCAGAGGAAGGGGTCGAGGCAGCAGTATTCGCAGCCAGAGGCCAGTGCTCCCGGTGTCATCCAGCAGTCGTGTCTCCACCGACAACCCTGCCGTCATCGATTGGTTGGCTCGGTCGTCTTCCTCTTCCCAGGTCACCTCTGACACCTACAGCCAACGGTCGGTGGGTACGTCAGACACAACCGTTAGTTGGCATGGCCCGGGACCAAGCCCACTGAAATCACGTGTCCTCTACCTGCCCCTGTCCTTTGGTGTTCCCTCACCAAGCGAAGTATCGCATGCTGTGGGCTCAGCCCCACTGTACAGTGAGGAAGAGCTAACAGAGGGCGGTCAGGAACGGGGGGAGACATCCGCCTTTTCAGCAGCCAGGCGAAGAAGTAGTGGCGAGGAGAGTGGCTCGGTAGCCGGTCTAGAGACAGGTCTGTCTCCTGACCCACACGCAGCCGAGGGGGCTAGTAGTGACGCGGAGACCCTACTTGATGATGAGGAGGTTGATCGCACTTGGCAGCCTCGTCGTCATCAGGCAATTTCTTCCGCATCATCAGGAGAAGAGGGTGGCAGCTTGGCAGCGAGCGAAACAGTCGGTGGGTTGCCCAGGAGGCAGCAGGGTCGCAGCAGTGTCAGTGGAGCCAAACGGCCACGGAGTAGAGCACCAGCTCCACTGCAGCCTACCACCACGGCCAGTAGTGGTGCCGGTGTGCACGGAGGAAGCAGCAGTCAGCCAGTGAGGAGTATCGGGGGCAAAGTTTCCTACTCGGCGGTGTGGCAATTTTTCGTCAAGCCGCCCGAGGAAGTAAACGTAGCCGTATGTCGACTATGTGGCCAGAAAGTCAAGCGTGGCCAGGGGGCCCATGTTGGGACTACAGCGTTGCGGCAGCATATGCAGCGTCGCCATTTGGTGGCCTGGGAAAACCGTGATAAAGATACGGCGGTTCTGCCTGCCCCAGCCCCCGCTCCATCACCCGCTCCGTTACTTGCTCCGTCACCCGACGTCAATCGCCCTCCATCAGCCAGTCAAGGCTCCAACACCTCTGCTGAGGGGAGTTGTCGCTCGTTGGCATCTTCCGCTCGTTCAGATGCTCCTTCTCCTGCTACTCCTCTTCACGGATTCCGTCAGCAGTCTTTCTTGGAATCCGTTTCCAAGAGACAACAGTTTGCGAGCACGCACCCGACGGTGCAAAAGCTGAACGTCCTCCTGTCCAAGTTGCTGGTGCTGCAGTCCCTCCCTTTCCAAGTGGTGGACTCAGCACCTTTCCGAGAAATGATGGCTTGTGCCGCGCCGCGGTGGAGAGTGCCAAGCCGTCATTTCTTCGCCAAAAAGGCAGTACCAGCCCTGCATTCACATGTAGAAGAGATGGTGGGCCAGTCTTTGAGCATGTCGGTCTCTGCCAAAGTGCACGGCAGCGCCGACGTGTGGAGCTGTAACTATGGTCAGGGACAGTACATGTCATTTACGGCCCACTGGGTGAACGTGGTGCCGTCACAGCCGCACCAGCAACTTGGACAGGTCACGCCGCTTTTGCCTCCACGTTTGCACGTCCTTGGTCCGGCAAAGATGTCCGCCTCTACCACCTCTTCTTCCGCCGTGTCCTCAGCCGCCACCCCCGCGCCAAGTCCCATTACCCGACCGGCATATCACATGTGCAGGGCGCAACGGTGTCACGCTGTGCTGCACCTGGTATGCCTTGGCGAACGTAGTCACACAGGGGAGGAACTTCTCAGTGTAATGAACAGAGAAATCGACAGATGGCTGTCTCCGCGCAAACTCAAAATCGGGACCATGTTGACTGACAACGGAAAGAACATGGTGTCTGCTCTGCGTCAAGGAAGGTTGTGCCATGCGCCATGCATGGCTCACGTGTTCAATCTGGTTGTCAAGCGGTTCCTAAAATCCACCATCCCACTGCAAGACATCCTTAAAATGTCACGTAAACTTTGCATGCATTTCAGCCATTCCTACACCGCAAAGCACACCCTCCTTGAGCTGCAGCGGCAGAACGGAATTGCACAGCATCGCCTGATCTGCAACGTTGCAACAAGGTGGAATTCAACCCTACACATGTTAGACCGCCTTTACGAACAGCGAAAGGCCATCACCGATTTCCTGATGTTACAAGCGGATAAAGGTACTCCCCTGTGTAACTTTGATGTCAGCCATTGGCAGCTCATGCGTGACACCTGCCGCTTGCTCAGGCCCTTTGAGGAGGCCACGCTATTCGTGAGTCGGCAGGACTATGGGATGAACGACGTCATTCCTCTGTTGCACGTCCTGGGACAAATTCTGTTAACAATGGCTGGTCAGGGTGCGGTAGACGTGGCGCACAGATCTCAACGCCACATGACCCCTGTGGGGGCAGGACAGGAAGAAGAGGAGGAGGTAGAGGAGGACATTTGTGCTCAGGAATTATTGAGTGAAATGGGTGGTTTTTCCACTCAGCGGACAGGAGTGGAGGAGCAGGAGCATCTGGTAGAGGAGGAGGAGGAGGAGACAGAGGACCCAGACGCACCGTGGCAGTATGCTGTGGAGATGGAGGCAGGGAGTCCCTCACATTCCTTGGCACAAATGGCCCATAGCATGCTCGGTTGCTTGCGTAGCGACAGCCGAATAATAACCAACAGACACAGGGATGACTTTTGGCTGTCCACCTTGTTGGACCCTCGCTACCGTTCAAAAATGGTGGCCTTTTTCACACCTGCTGAGAGGGAGGCCAAAATAACGTACTATAAAAACCACCTATGTAGTCAGTTGGTCTCTGCCTTTGTGCGCCAACGTCCATCCTCAGACACTGTGCGCCCTGTGCGCTCGTGTTCCGCTGCCATGGCAGCAGGGGAGGGGTGGGGTGGTAGGAGCAGTGGAAGCTCCACCAGCAGCGGCTGCCTCAGTCTGCAGTCGATGATGAGTAGCTTTCTTCACCAGCGCAGTGAGGAAACTAATAACCAGCCGCAGCAGCAGCAGCAGCAGCATCAGGTGGACCTGGAGCAGGACCTCAAACAACAGGCTTGGGCCTACTTGGACAGCACCCTGCCAACCGAGGTAGACAATCCCCTTGACTACTGGGCAACGAAACTTGACCTTTGGTCCCAACTAGCTGAATTTGCCCTTGAAAGGCTGTCATGCCCGGCCAGTAGCGTGGCATCGGAGCGCGTGTTTAGTGCGGCAGGAGGTATTGTAACTCCGCGGAGGACACGACTGTCCACCCAAAGTGTGGAGAGACTCACGTTTGTGAAAATGAATTAGGCGTGGATTAGTCTGGATTTCAAACCACCAGTTCCTGACACAACTGACTAAATCCGCCATGAATCATGCCTCAAACATTTGCCACTTTCAGGTCTCCTCACACACTGCTGGTGTGTTCCATTTTTGTCATAGGGTGCTGGCAGATTACGGGCCTCCCATAGCTGCTGCCAGGCCCCTAATCTGCCATGGGCCCCTATACCGCCTCCTCATGCTGCTGCCAGGTCCACAGTCTCTTATGCCATGTGCCACTTTCAGGTCTCCTCACACTGCTGGTGTGTTCAATTTTTTGACATAGGGTGCTGGCAGATTACGGGCCTCCCATAGCTGCTGCCAGGCCCCTAATCTGCCATGGGCCCCTATATACCGCCTCCTCATGCTGCTGCCAGGTCCAGAGTCTCTCATGGGTCCCTGTACGGCCTCCCATTGCTGCTGTCTCCATCGCCACACTCTGCCATGTGCCACTTTCAGGTCTCCTCACACACTGCTGGTGTGTTGAATTTTTTGACATAGGGTGCTGGCAGATTACGGGCCTCCTATAGCTGCTGCCAGGCCCCTAATCTGCCATAGGCCCCTATATACCGCCTACTCATGCTGCTGCCAGGTCCAGAGTCTCTCATGGGTCCCTGTACGGCCTCCCATTGCTGCTGTCTCCATCGCCACACTCTGCCATGTGCCACTTTCAGGTCTCCTCACACACTGCTGGTGTGTTGAATTTTTTGACATAGGGTGCTGGCAGATTACGGGCCTCCTATAGCTGCTGCCAGGCCCCTAATCTGCCATGGGCCCCTATATACTGCCTCCTCATGCTGCTGCCAAGTCCAGAGTCTCTCATGGGTCCCTGTACGGCCTCCCATTGCTGCTGTCTCCATCGCCACACTCTGCCATGTGCCACTTTCAGGTCTCCTCACACACTGCTGGTGTGTTGAATTTTTTGACATAGGGTGCTGGCAGATTATGGGCCTCCCATAGCTGCTGCCAGGCACCTGATCTGCCATGGGCCCCTGTACCGCCTCCTCATGCTGCTGCCAGGTCCAGAGTCTCTCATGGGTCCCTGTACGGCCTCCCATTGCTGCTGTCTCCATCGCCACACTCTGCCATGTGCGACTTTCAGGTCTCCTCACACACTGCTGGTGTGTTGAATTTTTTGACATAGGGTGCTGGCAGATTACGGGCCTCCTATAGCTGCTGCCAGGCCCCTAATCTGCCATAGGCCCCTATATACCGCCTCCTCATGCTGCTGCCAGGTCCAGAGTCTCTCATGGGTCCCTGTACGGCCTCCCATTGCTGCTGTCTCCATCGCCACACTCTGCCATGTGCCACTTTCAGGTCTCCTCACACACTGCTGGTGTGTTGAATTTTTTGACATAGGGTGCTGGCAGATTACGGGCCTCACATAGCTGCTGCCAGGCCCCTAATCTGCCATGTGCCCCTATATTCCGCCTCCTCATGCTGCTGCCAAGTCCAGAGTCTCTCATGGGTCCCTGTACGGCCTCCCATTGCTGCTGTCTCCATCGCCACACTCTGCCATGTGCCACATTCAGGTCTCTTCACACTGCTGGTGTGTTGAATTTTTTGACATAGGGTGCTGGCAGATTACGGGCCTCCCATAGGTGCTGCCAGGCCCCTAATCTGCCATAGGCCCCTATATACTGCCTCCTCATGCTGCTGCCAGGTCCAGAGTCTCTCATGGGTCCCTGTACGGCCTCCCATTGCTGCTGTCTCCATCGCCACACTCTGCCATGTGCCACTTTCAGGTCTCCTCACACTGCTGGTGTGTTGAATTTTTTGACATAGGGTGCTGGCAGATTACGGGCCTCCCATAGCTGCTGCCAGGCCCCTAATCTGCCATGGGCCCCTGTACCGCCTCCTCATTCTGCTGCCAGGTCCACAGTGTCTCATGCCATGTGCCACTTTCAGGTCTCCTCACACTGCTGGTGTGTTGAATTTTTTGACATAGGGTGCTGGCAGATTACGGGCCTCCTATAGCTGCTGCCAGGCCCCTAATCTGCCATGGGCCCCTATACCGCCTCTTCATGCTGCTGCCAGGTCCAGAGTCTCTCATGGGTCCCTGTACGGTCTCCCATTGCTTCTGTCTCCATCGCCACACTCTGCCATGTGCCACTTTCAGGTCTCCTCACACTGCTGGTGTGTTGAATTTTTTGACATAGGGTGCTGGCAGATTACGGGCCTCCTATAGCTGCTGCCAGGCCCCTAATCTGCTATGGGCCCTAATACCGCCTACTCATGCTGCTGCCAGGTCCAGAGTCTCTCATGGGTCCCTGTACGGCCTCCCATTGCTGCTGTCTCCATCGCCACACTCTGCCATGTGCCACTTTCAGGTCTCCTCACACACTGCTGGTGTGTTGAATTTTTTGACATAGGGTGCTGGCAGATTACGGGCCTCCTATAGCTGCTGCCAGGCCCCTAATCTGCCATAGGCCCCTATACCGCCTCCTCATGCTGCTGCCAGGTCCAGAGTCTCTCATGGGTCCCTGTACAGCCTCCCATTGCTGCTGTCTCCATCGCCACACTCTGCCATGTGCCACTTTCAGGTCTCCTCACACTGCTGGTGTGTTGAATTTTTTGACATAGGGTGCTGGCAGATTACGGGCCTCCTATAGCTGCTGCCAGGCCCCTAATCTGCCATGGGCCCCTATACCGCCTCCTCATGCTGCTGCCAGGTCCAGAGTCTCTCATGGGTCCCTGTACGGCCTCCCATTGCTGCTTTCTCCATCGCCACACTCTGCCATGTGCCACTTTCAGGTCTCCTCACACACTGCTGGTGTGTTGAATTTTTTGACATAGGGTGCTGGCAGATTACGGGCCTCTCATAGCTGCTGCCAGGCCCCTAATCTTCCATGGGCCCCTGTACCGCCTCCTCATGCTGCTGCCAGGTCCACAGTGTCTCATGCCATGTGCCACTTTCAGGTCTCCTCACACTGCTGGTGTGTTGAATTTTTTGACATAGGGTGCTGGCAGATTACGGGCCTCCTATAGCTGCTGCCAGGCCCCTAATCTGCCATGGGCCCCTATACCGCCTCCTCATGCTGCTGCCAGGTCCAGAGTCTCTCATGGGTCCCTGTACGGCCTCCCATTGCTGCTGTCTCCATCGCCACACTCTGCCATGTGCCACTTTCAGGTCTCCTCACACTGCTGGTGTGTTGAATTTTTTGACATAGGGTGCTGGCAGATTACGGGCCTCCTGTAGCTGCTGCCAGGCCCCTAATCTGCCATGGGCCCCTATACCGCCTCCTCATGCTGCTGCCAGGTCCAGAGTCTCTCATGGGTCCCTGTACGGCCTCCCATTGCTGCTGTCTCCATCGCCACACTCTGCCATGTGCCACTTTCAGGTCTCCTCACACACTGCTGGTGTGTTGAATTTTTTGACATAGGGTGCTGGCAGATTACGGGCCTCCTATAGCTGCTGCCAGGCCCCTAATCTGCCATGGGCCCCTATACCGCCTCCTCATGCTGCTGCCAGGTCCAGAGTCTCTCATGGGTCCCTGTACGGCCTCCCATTGCTGCTGTCTCCATCGCCACACTCTGCCATGTGCCACTTTCAGGTCTCCTCACACTGCTGGTGTGTTGAATTTTTTGACATAGGGTGCTGACAGATTACGGGCCTCCTATAGCTGCTGCCAGGCCCCTAATCTGCCATAGGCCCCTATATACCGCCTCCTCATGCTGCTGCCAGGTCCAGAGTCTGTCATGGGTCTCTGTACGGCCTCCCATTGCTGGTGTCTCCATCGCCACACTCTGCCATGTGCCACTTTCAGGTCTCCTCACACACTGCTGGTGTGTTGAATTTTTTGACATAGGGTGCTGGCAGATTACGGGCCTCCCGTAGCTGCTGCCAGGCCCCTAATCTGCCATGGGCCCCTATATACCGCCTCCTCATGCTGCTGCCAAGTCCAGAGTCTCTCATGGGTCCCTGTACGGCCTCCCATTGCTGCTGTCTCCATCGCCACACTCTGCCATGTGCCACTTTCAGGTCTCCTCACACACTGCTGGTGTGTTGAATTTTTTGACATAGGGTGCTGGCAGATTACGGGCCTCCCATAGCTGCTGCCAGGCCCCTAATCTGCCATGGGCCCCTGTACCGCCTCCTCATGCTGCTGCCAGGTCCACAGTGTCTCATGCCATGTGCCACTTTCAGGTCTCCTCACACACTGCTGGTGTGTTGAATTTTTTGACATAGGGTGCTGGCAGATTACGGGCCTCCCATAGCTGCTGCCAGGCCCCTAATCTGCCATGGGCCCCTATATACCGCCTCCTCATGCTGCTGCCAAGTCCAGAGTCTCTCATGGGTCCCTGTACGGCCTCCCATTGCTGCTGTCTCCATCGCCACACTCTGCCATGTGCCACATTCAGGTCTCTTCACACTGCTGGTGTGTTGAATTTTTTGACATAGGGTGCTGGCAGATTACGGGCCTCCCATAGCTGCTGCCAGGCCCCTAATCTGCCATGGGCTCCTATACCGCCTCCTCATGCTGCTGCCAGGTCCACAGTCTCTTATGCCATGTGCCACTTTCAGGTCTCCTCACACTGCTGGTGTGTTCAATTTTTTGACATAGGGTGCTGGCAGATTACGGGCCTCCCATAGCTGCTGCCAGGCCCCTAATCTGCCATGGGCCCCTATATACCGCCTCCTCATGCTGCTGCCAGGTCCAGAGTCTCTCATGGGTCCCTGTACGGCCTCCCATTGCTGCTGTCTCCATCGCCACACTCTGCCATGTGCCACTTTCAGGTCTCCTCACACACTGCTGGTGTGTTGAATTTTTTGACATAGGGTGCTGGCAGATTACGGGCCTCCTATAGCTGCTGCCAGTCCCCTAATCTGCCATAGGCCCCTATATACCGCCTCCTCATGCTGCTGCCAGGTCCAGAGTCTCTCATGGATCCCTGTACGGCCTCCCATTGCTGCTGTCTCCATCGCCACACTCTGCCATGTGCCACTTTCAGGTCTCCTCACACACTGCTGGTGTGTTGAATTTTTTGACATAGGGTGCTGGCAGATTACGGGCCTCCCATAGCTGCTGCCAGGCCCCTAATCTGCCATGGGCCCCTATATACCGCCTCCTCATGCTGCTGCCAAGTCCAGAGTCTTTCATGGGTCCCTGTACGGCCTCCCATTGCTGCTGTCTCCATCGCCACACTCTGCCATGTGCCACATTCAGGTCTCTTCACACTGCTGGTGTGTTGAATTTTTTGACATAGGGTGCTGGCAGATTACGGGCCTCCCATAGCTGCTGCCAGGCCCCTAATCTGCCATGGGCTCCTATACCGCCTCCTCATGCTGCTGCCAGGTCCACAGTCTCTTATGCCATGTGCCACTTTCAGGTCTCCTCACACTGCTGGTGTGTTCAATTTTTTGACATAGGGTGCTGGCAGATTACGGGCCTCCCATAGCTGCTGCCAGGCCCCTAATCTGCCATGGGCCCCTATATACCGCCTCCTCATGCTGCTGCCAGGTCCAGAGTCTCTCATGGGTCCCTGTACGGCCTCCCATTGCTGCTGTCTCCATCGCCACACTCTGCCATGTGCCACTTTCAGGTCTCCTCACACACTGCTGGTGTGTTGAATTTTTGACATAGGGTGCTGGCAGATTACGGGCCTCCTATAGCTGCTGCCAGTCCCCTAATCTGCCATAGGCCCCTATATACCGCCTCCTCTTGCTGCTGCCAGGTCCAGAGTCTCTCATGGATCCCTGTACGGCCTCCCATTGCTGCTGTCTCCATCGCCACACTCTGCCATGTGCCACTTTCAGGTCTCCTCACACACTGCTGGTGTGTTGAATTTTTTGACATAGGGTGCTGGCAGATTACGGGCCTCCCATAGCTGCTGCCAGGCCCCTAATCTGCCATGTGCCCCTATATACCGCCTCCTCATGCTGCTGCCAAGTCCAGAGTCTCTCATGGGTCCCTGTACGGCCTCCCATTGCTGCTGTCTCCATCGCCACACTCTGCCATGTGCCACTTTCAGGTCTCCTCACACACTGCTGGTGTGTTGAATTTTTTGACATAGGGTGCTGGCAGATTACGGGCCTCCCATAGCTGCTGCCAGGCCCCTAATCTGCCATGGGCCCCTGTACCGCCTCCTCATGCTGCTGCCAGGTCCACAGTGTCTCATGCCATGTGCCACTTTCAGGTCTCCTCACACTGCTGGTGTGTTGAGTTTTTTGACATAGGGTGCTGGCAGATTACGGGCCTCCTATAGCTGCTGCCAGGCCCCTAATCTGCCATGGGCCCCTATACCGCCTCCTCATGCTGCTGCCAGGTCCAGAGTCTCTCATGGGTCCTTGTACGGCCTCCCATTGCTTCTATCTCCATCGCCACACTCTGCCATGTGCCACTTTCAGGTCTCCTCACACTGCTGGTGTGTTGAATTTTTTGACATAGGGTGCTGGCAGATTACGGGCCTCCTATAGCTGCTGCCAGGCCCCTAATCTGCCATGGGCCCCTATACCGCCTCCTCATGCTGCTGCCAGGTCCAGAGTCTCTCATGGGTCCCTGTACGGCCTCCCATTGCTGCTGTCTCCATCGCCACACTCTGCCATGTGCCACTTTCAGGTCTCCTCACACTGCTGGTGTGTTGAATTTTTTGACATAGGGTGCTGGCAGATTACGGGCCTCCTATAGCTGCTGCCAGGCCCCTAATCTGCCATTTGCCCCTATACCGCCTCCTCTTGCTGCTGCCAGGTCCAGAGTCTCTCATGGGTCCCTGTACGGCCTCCCATTGCTGCTGTCTCCATCGCCACAATCTGCCATGTGCCACTTTCAGGTCTCCTCACACACTGCTGGTGTGTTGAATTTTTTGACATAGGGTCCTGGCAGATTACGGGCCTCCCATAGCTGCTGCCAGGCCCCTAATCTGCCATGGGCCCCTATATACCGCCTCCTCATGCTGCTGCCAAGTCCAGAGTCTCTCATGGGTCCCTGTACGGCCTCCCATTGCTGCTGTCTCCATCGCCACACTCTGCCATGTGCCACATTCAGGTCTCTTCACACTGCTGGTGTGTTGAATTTTTTGACATAGGGTGCTGGCAGATTACGGGCCTCCCATAGCTGCTGCCAGGCCCCTAATCTGCCATAGGCCCCTATATACCGCCTCCTCATGCTGCTGCCAGGTCCAGAGTCTCTCATGGGTCCCTGTACGGCCTCCCATTGCTGCTGTCTCCATCGCCACACTCTGCCATGTGTCACTTTCAGGTCTCCTCACACACTGCTGGTGTGTTGAATTTTTTGACATAGGGTGCTGGCAGATTACGGGCCTCCTATAGCTGCTGCCAGGCCCCTAATCTGCCATAGGCCCCTATATACCGCCTCCTCATGCTGCTGCCAGGTCCAGAGTCTCTCATGGGTCCCTGTACGGCCTCCCATTGCTGCTGTCTCCATCGCCACACTCTGCCATGTGCCACATTCAGGTCTCTTCACACTGCTGGTGTGTTGAATTTTTTGACATAGGGTGCTGGCAGATTACGGGCCTCCCATAGCTGCTGCCAGGCCCCTAATCTGCCATAGGCCCCTATATACCGCCTCCTCATGCTGCTGCCAGGTCCAGAGTCTCTCATGGGTCCCTGTACGGCCTCCCATTGCTGCTGTCTCCATCGCCACACTCTGCTATGTGCCACTTTCAGGTCTCCTCACACACTGCTGGTGTGTTGAATTTTTTGACATAGGGTGCTGGCAGATTACGGGCCTCCTATAGCTGCTGCCAGGCCCCTAATCTGCCATATGCCCCTATATACCGCCTCCTCATGCTGCTGCCAGGTCCAGAGTCTCTCATGGGTCCCTGTACGGCCTCCCATTGCTGCTGTCTCCATCGCCAAACTCTGCCATGTGCCACTTTCAGGTCTCCTCACACACTGCTGGTGTGTTGAATTTTTTGACATAGGGTGCTGGCAGATTACGGGCCTCCTATAGCTGCTGCCAGGCCCCTAATCTGCCATAGGCCCCTATATACCGCCTCCTCATGCTGCTGCCAGGTCCAGAGTCTCTCATGGGTCCCTGTACGGCCTCCCATTGCTGCTGTCTCCATCGCCACACTCTGCCATGTGCCACTTTCAGGTCTCCTCACACACTGCTGGTGTGTTGAATTTTTTGACATAGGGTGCTGGCAGATTACGGGCCTCCCATAGCTGCTGCCAGGCCCCTAATCTGCCATGGGCCCCTGTACCGCCTTTTCATGCTGCTGCCAGGTCCACAGTGTCTCATGCCATGTGCCACTTTCAGGTCTCCTCACACTGCTGGTGTGTTGAATTTTTTGACATAGGGTGCTGGCAGATTACGGGCCTCCTATAGCTGCTGCCAGGCCCCTAATCTGCCATGGGCCCCTATACCGCCTCCTCTTGCTGCTGCCAGGTCCAGAGTCTCTCATGGGTCCCTGTACGGCCTCCAATTGCTGCTGTCTCCATCGCCACACTCTGCCATGTGCCACTTTCAGGTCTCCTCACACACTGCTGGTGTGTTGAATTTTTTGACATAGGGTGCTGGCAGATTACGGGCCTCCCATTGCTGCTGCCAGGCCCGTAATCTGCCATGGGCCCCCGTACCGACTCCTCATGTTGTGACGTTGCAACAAGGTGGAATTCAACCCTACATATGTTAGACCGCCTTTACGAACAGCAAAAGGCCATCACAGATTTCCTGATGTTAAAAGCGAATAAAGGTACTCCCTGTGTAACTTAGATGTCAGCCATTGGCAGCTCATGCGTGACACCTGCGCTTGCTCAGGCCCTTTGAGGAAGCCACGCTATTCGTGAGTCGGCAGGACTATGGGATGAACGACGTCATTCCTCTGTTGCACGTCCTGGAACAAATGCTGTTAACAATGGCTTGTCAGGGTGCGATAGACGTGGCGCACAGATCTCAATGCCACATGACCCCTGTGGGGGCAGGACAGGAAGAAGAGGAGGAGGTAGAGGAGGACATTGGTGCTCAGGAATTATTGAGTGAAATGGGTTTTTTTTCCACTCAGCGGACAGGAGTGGAGGAGCAGGAGCATCTGGTAGAGGAGGAGGAAGAGGAGACAGAGGACCCAGACGCACCGTGGCAGTATGCTGTGGAGATGGAGGCAGGGAGTCCCTTGCATTCCTTGGCACAAATGGCCCATAGCATGCTCGCTTGCTTGCGTACCGACAGCCGAATAATAACCATCAGACAGAGGGATGACTTTTGGCTTTCCACCTTGTTGGACCCTCGCTACCGTTCCAAAATGGTGGCCTTTTTCACACCTGCTGAGAGGGAGGCCAAAATAACATACTATAAAAACCACCTATGTAGTCAGCTGGTCTCTGCCTGTCTGCGCCAACGTCCATCCTCAGACACTGTGGGCCCTGTGCGTTCGCGTTCCGCTGCCATGGCAGCAGGGGAGGGGTGGGGTGGTAGGAGCAGTGGCAGCTCCACCAGCAGCGGCTGCCTCAGTCTGCAGTCGATGATGAGTAGCTTTCTTCACCAGCGCAGTGAGGAAACTAATAACCAGCCGCAGCAGCAGCAGCAGCAGCATCAGGTGGACCTGGAGCAGGACCTCAAACAACAGGCTTAGGCCTACTTGGACAGCACCCTGCCAACCGAGGTAGACAATCCCCTTGACTACTGGGCAACGAAACTTGACCTTTGGCCCCAACTAGCTGAATTTGCCCTTGAAAGGCTGTCATGCCCGGCCAGTAGCGTGGCATCGGAGCGCGTGTTTAGTGCGGCAGGAGGTATTGCAACTCCGCGGAGGACACGACTGTCCACCCAAAGTGTGGAGAGACTCACGTTTGTGAAAATGAATCAGGCGTGGATTAGTCTGGATTTCAAACCACCAGTTCCTGACACAACTGACTAAATCCGCCATGAATCATGCCCCAAACATGTGCCACTTTCAGGTCTCCTCACACTGCTGGTGTGTTCCATTTTTTGTCATAGGGTGCTGGCAGATTACGGGCCTCCCATAGCTGTTGCCAGGCCCCTAATCTGCCATGGGCCCCTATACCGCCTCCTCATGCTGCTGCCAAGTCCAGAGTCTCTCATGGGTCCCTGTACGGCCTCCCATTGCTGCTGTCTCCATCGCCACACTCTGCCATGTGCCACTTTCAGGTCTCCTCACACTGCTGGTGTGTTGAATTTTTTGACATAGGGTGCTGGCAGATTACGGGCCTCCCATAGCTGCTGCCAGGCCCCTAATCTGCCATGGGCCCCTATACCGCCTCCTCATGCTGCTGCCAAGTCCAGAGTCTGTCATGGGTCCCTGTACGGCCTCCCATTGCTACTGTCTCCATCGCCACACTGTGCCATGTGCCACTTTCAGGTCTCCTCACACTGCTGGTGTGTTGAATTTTTTGACATAGGGTGCTGGCAGATTACGGGCCTCCCATAGCTGCTGCCAGTCCCCTAATCTGCCATGGGCCCCTATACTGCCTCCTCATGCTGCTGCCAGGTCCAGAGTCTCTCATGGGTCCCTGTACGGCCTCCCATTGATGCTGTCTCCATCGCCACACTCTGCCATGTGCCACTTTCAGGTCTCCTCACACACTGCTGGTGTGTTGAATTTTTTGTTATAGGGTGCTGGCAGATTACGGGCCTCCTATAGCTGCTGCCAGGCCCCTAATCTGCCATGGGCCCCTATACCACCTCCTCATGCTGCTGCCAGGTCCAGAGTCTCTCATGGGTCCCTGTACGGCCTCCCATTGCTGCTGTCTCCATCGCCACACTCTGCCATGTGCCACTTTCAGGTCTCCTCACACACTGCTGGTGTGTTCCATTTTTTGTCATAGGGTGCTGACAGATTACGGGCCTCCCATTGCTGCTGCCAGGCCTGCAATCTGCCATGGGCCCCCGTACCGCCTGGTCACGCTGCTGCTGGGTCCACAGTGTGACATGGGTCCCTGTACCGCCTCCCATTGCTCCCACTCTGCCATGTGCCACTTTGAGGTCTCCTCACACTCCTGCTGTTTTCCATTTTGTCATAGGTTGCTGGCAGATTACAGGCCTCCCATAGGTGCTGCCAGGCCCCAAATCTGCCATGGGCCCCCGTACCACCTGGTCACGCTGCTGCTGGGTCCACAGTGTGACATGGGTCCCTGTACCGCCTCCCATTGCTCCCACTCTGCCATGTGCCACTTTGAGGTCTCCTCACACTCCTGCTGGTTTCCATTTTGTCACAGGTTGCTGTATGGCCTCCCATTGCTGCTGCCTCCACCGCCACACTGTGGCTCCACACTCTGGTTTTGGCCCCGTGACTGGCCAAATGAGTGAAGTGTGCGGTGATTCTAAGATCGACGGCACTCATCTGCATGTCATACTGACTGACAGTATTATTTCTCTTCCCCAGCAGACTCCAAGGGCATTTAAATTAAAGGTACAGTGTTCTGCACTAATATTAAGTCTCTCTGAATCCTAGAAACACCCTTTTTTAAGTTAAATTCACAGCGAATATATTCGACTCGAATCGAATATTGTCCACGAATTTGCCGAATCAGTCGAATCGAATTTTTGAATACTTCGCTCATCTCTAGTTGATAATAAAGAGAAACTGAACAATTGGTGCTGTAAAGACATGTGCTCTGGGCTGGAGAATCTGGAGAGAGAACACAGATCTCCAGAGAAGGGCTGAACATATTCTCCTGGGTGTCATAAACTGTGAATGACCAGAGAATAGCTGTGATCCTCTGAATCGCAGCTATTCTGTGTGTCATAAACGGACACCATAGTAACAAATGTCCATAAATCTGAAAAAAATTATAACAAAATTAAAGAATGCATTTATTTCATTTGAATGACATCACATGGTGTGATAGTAGTTCAGACCCATGGGGAAATAATTAAATTTTTTAATTTGTTCGATAATTTTGATTTGAGTACATATGTGATTTAAATTGAATTTGTAATTGTCACAGTCATTTTAGTTCCACAGTCTAATGCAGTTCTTAGCTGTGAAAAGTTTGGGGCCATTCATTATTAAGGCATACCTCGGTTTACGAATGCCTCAGTTAATGTAATTTTCAGTTTACAAATGGAAATCCATTGAAATAGTAGCTCGATTTACTAATTTTTTGCGCAATATGAACGGATTAATTGGTTTTCAATGCATTTTTTGTAATCATGTCCCTGTACAGTACTATGCTTTTAAAGTGCACTTTATAGTTTTGAACAGATAAGACTTTTTTTTTTTACTTTTTTCTGACTTCCGGATCGGATTAATTGGTTTTCAATGCATTTACAATTTTTTTTTTAATTATGTCCCTTTATGCCTTTAAAGTGCACTTTATAAAGAGTTTCGAACGGATAAAACTTTTTGGACTTTTTTTTGATCGTCTTAACGGAATAATTGTTTTTCAATGCATTTACAAATTAATTTTTAATCATGTCCCTGTACAGTATTTATGCCTTTAAAGTGCACTTTATAAAGAGTTTTGAACAGATAAAAGACGTTTTTAAACTTTTTTTCTGACCTCCGGAAAAACGAAAAGTCCTGCAGAATAAATTAAATTTACAAACCGAGGTACGCCTGTATTTATTCTGCTGCATCTGAAAATATTGCATAGTTTTGATATATAAATGACAAATCCACCCAAAATATCGAAACTGAAAATTAATTTATACTGTAGCAATCTTTTGAAAGAATTGCAAAATTTTTCAAATCCACCTGGACCAGTGATTATACAAAACATTCTGAGGATACTAAACAGCTTCCGAAAATGAATCACTTCAACATAACGAATATGACGATAGAAAATTCTTCAATAAACAAATGCGTCTGAAACTAAACAAAATTAATATTTATGGAGTGAACATGTCTAGAGCTGTGCTCAAAGGAAGGCATGGAAGGTCAACAGACATGTCACCAGTAATGATAGATAATGATCACCTGTGCTTAGGACACACCAATCAATAGTGCACACTCAATATTAAACAAAACTGGGCTGCTGCTCCTATAAGTCCTCATGCACTCTGGGAGTTTTGACAACACTGGTAATGTTTTTCAGCTTTTTTTAGCGTTTTTGCGTTAGTGTGTAGCGGCTTTTTGCCTCATTTAGCAGCATTTGCTTTTTTTAGCGGTTTTCTTACCAAAAAAAATATTTTTTGGGTCAAAAAAAGTCCAAAAAACACTGGTTTGTGGTGTTTTATCACGTTTTGCTGTGTTTTTCAGCGTTAGAGTGTTTTTACAGCTAAAAAACTCCTCTAGAAACCCACTAGTCCTGGTGGGTGCATAGCAGAGCCATACAAAGCAGTGTGCTTACAGTGAAACACAGCACACAGCACACATAGTGAAACAGCACACAGTTAACCCTTTGATCACCCCAGATGTTAACCCCTTCCTGCCCAGTGCCATTAGTACAGTGTCGATGCTTTTTATTAGCACTGATCACTGTATTGGTGTCACTGGGGATGTCAGTGAAATATAAACTGTTCCCTTCCAGTGTCAAAATGCCCGCTGCAGTCCTAAGTCGCTGATCACCACCATTACTAGTGAAAAAAAGAAAAATTCCAGTATCTATACTGTATTTGTAAACGCTATAACTTTCACGTAAACCAATTAATTTACAACTAATGGGAATTTTTTTAGCAAAGACATGTAGCAAAATACATTTTGGCCTAAATTTATGATGAAATTTGATTTTTTTTTTTTTTTCACTGGACATGTTTAATAGCAAAAAGTCAAAAATATTGTTTAATTCTGAATATAAAAACAACTTTACTTTCACATGATGGATGAGTAAAAGGAGCACGGCTTTGCCTTTAAGGACTCAGATAAGTGAGCGCTTATTTTCCTAAGTGAACTTTCTCTACTACTTTAGTAAATCAACCCCAGCATCTGATAGAACAACCATCCATCAATGTCATAAAACTGTACAGAAATGCAACACAGTGAAATACAGTATATAACTGGAAATCAGGAACTCTGAGCAGTCATCAAAAATTGTTTGGATTGGCTGTATATATACAGTATATACATATATATATATATGGCAGTGTCCTACAACTGTGTACACTGCAAATGTAAAACGTGGCTTTAACAATTTTGAAACAAACTAATACGTGCTAAAAGCAATTTTATGGTGATATTGTACTATTGTGCTCACCGAAGCTGTGAAATGTATTTGAATGTGGCAATTTGAAACTACTTACAGACTGAAGGTGTATTGGCCAGTTTAGAACAGTTTAAAAATACAAAATCTGGTAGCAACAATTTTCTGGTAACATTATATACTCATACTCACTGTGACAGTGTGAAATGTTTAACTGAGGTTACTGAACTGTGAAAAGGTACAACCAATTATTGGGCTGGTCACAACAATTTTAGGACTCAGCAATGTGTGCTAAAAGCAATTTTCTGGTGAAGTGTAACAACTGTATGCATTGTGATGCCCCAAAATATTAAAGTGAGAAACTGAAATGTGTATAAACACAGAAATGTTTAGGGCTAGCTATGATATTTACAAAACAGAATTATATCTGTTAAAGTGGTTCTAAAGTCACAACTTTTTTTTTACCTTAATACAGTTAATGCACTCAAGTTGATGTAAAGGCTCAAGATTTTTTACCTTCATACATTCTATGCATGAATGTAAAAACTTGTGTGCAGCAGCCCCCAGCCCTTCAAAGCTTACTTGAGCCCCATCTGCAACCAGCAATGTGCACAAAAGCCTCAGCTCTCTTGGGTCTCTCTCTCCTCATTGGCTGCTACAGCAGCAGTAGCCATTGGCTCCCGCTACTGTCAACCACAGCCAGTGAGCCAATAAGGAGAAAAAAGATGTGGGGCCGGGTCATGCTCCATGTTTGATTGGACACACAGAAGCAGCAGCTTGGGAGCGAGGCTGCTCGGGTGCCCCCATAGCAAGCTGCTTGCTATGGGGGCACTAGGCAGAAGGGAGGAGCTAGGAGTGTCAGCAGGGGACAAGAGAAGAGGAGGATCAGGCTGCTCTGTGCAAAACGAATGCACAGAGCAGGTAAGTATGACATGTTTGTTATTTTTAAACAGAAAGGAAATCTGCCTTTAATATCACTTTAAGGTTAAAAAAACCTTTCATTATCTGTTTGCCCTCCCCCCTGTATGCTTTCCAACACTGTGGCCATCTGTAGCAGCACTGCTCTTTCTCCTTAGTCTCACAGGGCAAATTGAAGGCAGCGCAAAGTTTGGTGCAGCTGTGCATGGTAACCAATCAGTTTCTAACTTCAGCTTGTTCAATTAGGCTTTGACAAAAAAACCTGGAAGTTGACTGGTTTCTATGCAGAACTGCACCAGATTTTGCACTCTCCAGTTTTAGTAAATCAACCCCTATGTGTGTCCACAGACACATACACAACCTGGCTCAGGGGGCAAGCCCTCATATCTGCCCCCATAGCAAGAACTTGCTATGGGAGCAGACACAAAAGAGGAGAGCAGAGCGTGGCAGCGGGGCCCCAGATAAAGGAGGTTCGAGGCTGCTTTGTGCAATACCAGTGCACAGAGCAGGTAAGTATAAACACATTCTTTATTTTAGGTGAAAAAGAAGCTTTACAATCACTTTAACACTGATTTTCTGGTAAGATTCAAGTTTACATACTGCATCAATGTGAAAGACTCGGGGGAACATTCACTAAGCACTATTTTACTGCATTCAAGTATGAAGTAAGAAACTGCAAATCATTTAAAAAACAAAGTTGGCATTCACCAAAAAACGATACTAAAATACTGCATTATTTTATTAAGTCATGCGGTATTTTAGTAGTGAAACATGCGGCACTATAGCAGCTGAATGTAAAAAAAAAGAATTGCTGACGATTATTAATTATTTTTAAAAAGGTGTGGCCCTGCCCCCATCCATACCAAGCGTTCAGGTCTGGTATGGATTTTGAGGGGAACTCCCACTACAAAATAACCCCCCCCCCCCTTCAAATCTGTACCAGACCCCTAATCCCAACATGCAGCACAGCAGGTCAGGAAAGGGGAGGATGAGCGAACGGCCCCTCCTCTTTTGAACCTTACCACGTCACATACCCTTAAGATGGGGGGTGCTTTGGGGCACAAGCACTTTGTCCCCATGTTGATGGGGACAAGGGTCTTTTCCCCACAACCCTGGTAGATGTTTGGGGGGTCTGTGTGCCATCAGAATCAGGAATCAGGAAGCCCCCAAATCCTGGCCCCCATCCATGTGAATGAATATGGGGTACATGGTACCAGTACTCATGCAGCAAAAAAAAGTGTAGTGTAAAAAAACACGGGAAGTACTTTTTAACAAGTCCTTTATTAGAAAAACAAAAATAAAAAAAATGTCCCTCGGTGTAGATCCCTCATCAATCATGATGCCCGTCACCACCGCCAACCCGAAAAAGGAAAAAAAAAGGCTCCACTCTCAACAAAGGCTCCCACCATATGACAGCTCCACTACCTGACAGTCCTTAAATAACTAAGGGGCAGGGCCATCCAGTGATGTCACCGGGTGACCATGCCCTCTTGTGATGTCATTGAGCAGGGCATGCTGGGTTAATGACATCACAAGAGGGTGGGATCAACTGACAAGAGCTGATCCTTTTTTTCCTAAACAGGGCATGATGGGATTGTCTTGGGGTCCACAGAAACCTGGGATTATCTTCAAAATGCAGGATAGTTCCATAAAATTTAGGAAGTATGGAGTGTAATGGCAGAGAGAGCTATGGATTTCAGAAACTTCTGTTCCCTGTGAGGGAGTAAAACTTAGCAAAGACTGATGTCATAAAGTGATCTATTTAGAAAAATAAATTGTTATTATAGGGAAAGCTACAATTATACTCTACTATCAGGATAGAAAGAAGTGTCCTCAGAATGCAGACTAGAAGACGATTCTGCAATGTTACTCTTCAAGGCTCCAATCTTGGTAGGTGTTTAGTACCTACTGTTCCCTTTCCTGTGGGCGCAACTGATAAGGAATGTGATTGACAAAACATCTTCATAATTTATTCCCACGGGCAGAAAGTATGAAAAGATAACAATAAATCCTACATAGCTGAATTTGAGTGTTTAAAAGCTATAAGAAATAAGAAAACACTATTCAAACATTATTCAAATCATTATTCTTGTTGGTTACAAAGAACACAACAGATGCTGCAGTATTGAAATCAGGTTGTCAAAAATTCAATATAAAGGCAAGTTGCTAAAGAGACTAACACAAAACCCCAAAGCCCAACTAAACTTATTGTTTATATAAGCTCATTATAGGTCCATTGAAACAAAAGATGTTAAAAACCTTACAGTCTGTTTTCTTTAGAACGCAGCCACAGCATGAGAAAAAATGCCTTTCCCCTGCCTGTATGCTATAGAAAAGGACCCTTATACAGTCCATAGATGGGGCGAAAACCGGCCGTTTTTTTTAAAAAAAAAAACCCGAAAAATCGGTCGTTCAATCGGCCGATGTTACCACCAACGGTAAAAAAAAATCAGCCGATTTTTGCCCTGTCTATGGCCGCCAAATATAATAGCGGAGTAATTACTTCTGACCCTGCAGAGAGCTCTGCTATTGTATTTGACATTAAAAAGTATAGCGGTTGCAACATTGTATCTATTTGTATCCATTTCCGATACAGATGTTTTTATTTGGCTACAAATAGATACAATGTTGCAACCGCTATACTTTTTAATGTCAAATATAATAGCGGAGCTCTCTGCAGGGACAGAAGTAATACTCCGCTATTATATTTGCCGGCCGTAGACGGGACAGAAATCTGCCTTTTTTTTTTCACCGTTGGTGGTAACGTCGGCCTATTGCAGCAGTGTCTAACATATTTTCTTTCATGCGAAACCTCAAAGTATGGTGTACCAGGTCCATTTGAGTACCGGGAAAACGCTTGGCATGCATTTTTCATGCTGAAAAAAGGCTCTGGACAGCATCTGGAAATGGAAGAGTTAAAAAAAATTTCCAAATGCAGTTGCTTATAAACGTGGTTAGCCGCACTCGTACTCGTACTCGTTTACAAGTGTTTGGCATTTGAGACGCTGATAAAATCTACTCCTGAACACAAGTTTGGTGCGTTCAAAAATATGACTGTAAACTCTGACGTGTGAATTGGTAGGAACATCCTGTGTTCAGTGTTTTGTCCATCTGAGCACCTTAAAAATGCTTTGCATGCATTTTTCATGATGAAAAAAGGCTCTGGACAGCATCAGGAACTGGAAGAGTTAATAAACATTTCAAACTCTTATAAACGCGATTTGCCACGTTTAGATGCATTTAGCTGCATTTTGCGTGTGAAATGCTGATAAAATCGACTGCTGAACGCAAGTTTTCTGCATTCAAAAAAAACGACTGTAAACTCAAATGCCTGTAAACAACTGTAAACGAAGATGTGTACATGAACACATAGGAAAACATTAGGGAGAGTTCAGAGGCTGCTGAAAAAACGCAGAAAAGCTCCTAAACGTGAGTTTATCAGCTGTAGTGTACATGGAGCCTTAGGCCTTACTCAATAGCTGACATGTCAGGCCTTGGCAGAGAGACCACTACTTCCACATAGGAATTGCTCAGGTTGTATCTGCTTTATAAAGAAAACAAATGGTAAGACTTTGCACACCTTTTGTTGTGATGCACCAATAATATATTTAGCAGGGGTGTACTGCCTATTAGAGCACTTGGGAACTGCCCGAGGGCCCAAGGTCAGTAGGGGGCCCCATGAAATGCCCCTGGTACCTTTTTTAGGCCTTTTCAGGTGTGCTTTGAGTGTTGTCAAGGACACAGGGGCCCCATGATCCCCTATTGTCCGGGGGCCCCATGAGTTGTCAGTCCTCCCCTGGTATTTAGATAATATAAAGCCCAACTGTACTTTCAGTGTAAATCAGCTAAAAACATTTCAGCTGCATTAGAACAAATGTGTGCAAAGTTTTCACAAACAGAAAGTGAAAGAAGCAGAAACCCTTCAATGTGATAGTGTAGTCAAATCTGCTAGTACATTTAACATTCTACTCCCCCCAGACAGACAATGCTGCTGCCCAAATGTGACCCTGTGCTCCTTTATCCATAGTGGAGAATTCTAATAGAGGAATTGTGGTACTGGCCAGATCACCAGGTGAAAACAGAGGGAGGATAAATAAAAAAAAAACGAATGCAGGCACCAAATGTAATGAGTGGTAAGCTGCAATATATTACCTTTTTGGTTTTGGGTATATTACTGCTTTAAGTGATTGGTAAAGGACTATATGCAAGAGTATCTATGAGAGAGCAGGCACAGACAGACATTGCTCGTCTCTGCCAAAGTACACTGCTCAAAAACATTATAGGAACACTTTTAAATCAGGGAATAGCATCAAGTCAATCAAACTTCTGGGATATTGATCTGGTCAGTTAAGTAACAGAGGGGGTTGTTAATCAGTTTCAGCTGCTTTGGTGTTAATGAAATTAACAACAGGTGCACTAGATGGGCAACAATGAGATGACCCCCAAGACAGGAATTGTTTTACAGGTGGAGGCTACTGACATTTTTTTCCTTGCTCATCTTTTCTGACTGTTTTCACTAGTTTTGCATTTGGCTAGGGTCAGTGTCACTACTGGTAGCATGAGGCAATACCTGGACCCTACAGAGGTTGCACAGGCAGTCCAACTCCTCCAGGATGGCACATCAATACATGCCATTGCCAGAAGGTTTGCTGTACCTCCCAGCACAGTGTCAAGAGCATGGAGACAGGCAGTTATTCTAGGAGAGCTGGACAGGGTTGTAGAAGGTCCTTAACCCATTAGCAGGACCAGTATCATCTCCTTTGTGCAAGGAGGAACAGGATGAACACTGCCAGAGTCCTACAAAATGACCTCCAGCAGGACACTGGTGTGAATGTCTCTGACCAAACAATCAGAAACAGACTTCATGAGGGTGGTCTGAAGGCCCGACATCCTCTAGTGGGCCCTGTGCTCACGGCGCAGCACCATAGAGCTCAATTGGCAGTTGCCATTGAACACCAGAATTGGCAGGTCTGCCACTGGCTCCCTGTGCCTTTCACACAAGAGAGAAGGTTCACCCTGAGCACATGTGACAGACATGAAAGGGTCTGGAGAAGCTGTGGAGAACGTTATGCTGCTTGTAACATCATTCAGCACAGTGGCGTCCCGAGGCAGGTGCGAGGGGGGGCAGTCTGCACGGGGTGACACCGACCGCACGGGGTGACACCAGACCCGCTCCACAAAAAGGTAAGTTGTAAAGCAAGCCATCGATCTGGTATCACCTCATATAGGTTGCATGCCGACGATCCTGCAGGGATCGTCAGCATGCAACCTATACAGGGTGACACCGGACCCGTTCCAAGAAAAGGTAAGTTGTTAAGAAAGCTGACGATCCCCGCAGGATGGATCGGATCTGCAGATTGAGCATAATGGATCAGAGTCCGATCCATTATGCTCAATCCTCAGAACCGTTCCATTCTGCAGAGATCGTCGGAGGGGGTGTCACCAAGTGTTACCGCACTGGGTGACACCAACCCTAGGGAGGCCTCTGGTTCATGACCATTTTGGTGGTGGATCAGTGATGGTCTGGGCAGTCATATCCATGGAGGGACACACAGACCTCTACAGACTAGACAGTGGCACCCTGACTGCCATTAGGTATCAGAATGAAATCCTTGGACCCATTGTCAGACCCTACGCTGGTGCAGTGGGTCCTGGGTTCCTCTTAGTGTACGACAATGCCCGGCCTCCTGTGGTGAGAGTATGCAGGCAGTTCCTGGAGGATGAAGGAATTGATACCATTGAATGGCCCCCACGCTCTCCTGACCTAAATCCAATAGAACACCTCTGGGATATCATGTTTCCATATATCCAACGCTGCCAGGTTGCACCTCAGATGGTCCAGGAGCTCAGTGATGCCCTGGTCCAGATCTGGGAGGAAATACCCCATGACACAATCCGTTGTCTCATTAGGAGCATGCCCTGGCATTGTCAGACATGCATACAAGCACGTGGGGGCCATACAAACTACTGAGTACCACTTCTGAGTTGCTGCAATGAAATTTCAGCAAAATGGACTAGCCTGCTGCATCATTTTTTCACTTTGATTTTTGGGATGTATTTGAATTCAGTCCTCTGTAGGTTGACCATTTTCATTTCCATCTCACAATGGGGCATCCTTACGTTCCTAACACATTACCCAGTCCATATCAGTATAGATATCCAGCATGATATATCCGCATTGAGATCTGATGTGTTTTCAAAGTGTTCCTTTAATTCTTTTGAGCAGTGTATATCTCTGCTCAAGGCACTTAAACATTGCATCATCTTCTATTCTCTTCATGAATGAAACTGCCATCTTGCTAACCACATACTTTGGTAGTGCTGCCTCAAATGCCTATTAAACTTGTCTTGCAGTCTGAGTGCACTGTCATTTATGCTGCTTTGTGAGCTCCTAATTAAATAATTGACAATGTCCCTATCTCAGTATACATTTAGATCAGTTGATGGGGGAGGCACAGACAGACATTGTCCATGTCTGCTCATTTACAGAGCTCGTAAAACACAGCGCTTCAATGAAAGGCACAACCAAGAACTGCAACATCAAACAATACTCCAATCCAGACAAACAAGTGAACCTGTATTTCTCTATCCAGCTCTTTTTTCCCCAGTCTGCTTCCTACTATCTCCACCTTGTAACATGCCCTCTCTACTTTTCCCTCCACAAACGTGTTCTATCTCCTTAACCACCTGAGCTCCAGGTTTTACCCCCTTCATGACCAGGGCATTTTTTGCTATTCAGCATTGTGCTATTTTAACTGGCAATTGCTTGGTCATGCAACATTGTCCACACATGAAATTTTTAGTATTTTGTTCCTACACAAATAGAGTTTTCTTTTGGTGGTATTTCATCATCACTAGATTTTTTATTTTTTGCTATATAAACAATAAAGGACCCTTTTGTGTTTTTAAAAAACACTACTTTCTGTTATAAAACATCCAATGAAAAAAAAAATACAAAATCAAATGTCTCCATACATTTAATAAAAATGTATTCTGATGCATGTGTTTGGTAAAACAAATCCCAATATATGTATATTATTTGGTTTGTGGGAAAGTTATTATGTGTACAAACTATGGTATATGTACTGATATTTACGCAGCTATGACACTATACTGGTAATGGAGGTGACTTATAGTGGGACTGTAAAAGTGTGGCAGGCAATCCAGCACTAGCTGATGATGGCTGGGAGGTACACTAACTGATACTGACATCAATAGTGACACTAATATTTTGATCAGTGCTAATACTGAACACTGTCACTCTACTAATGACACTAGCTAGGACAGGGTCAAAATCTAGGGGCAAACAAAGGGTTAACTGTGTACATAACAATGTGTAATGTGTGTAATATGTGCTGCCTTTACATTACTACCTTTCTGTTTTTTCTCCCTGCTTTGCAGAGAGAAGAAATAGGCAGATCGCTGTTCACAATACAGAGTTCTGTGTTTTTGTAAAAAAATCATTGGCTGAAATCAGCTGCCAAACTTGTGCTGTGTGGATGAAAGGAAGAAAGGCTTGTAGTACAAGTACTGTAGGTGGGTGGCAAGCAGGTAACCTCCCTTCTCTTTATACCTATTCTCAACACCCATCTAATTACTATTCCCCTGCTTCCAAGAACCAGCCCCTCTGCTCATGTGCCGTCTGGAATGATGCTTTGACTGTAACAAGCTCATCCCTGTCCGTAACCTTTTTATCTCCAACTCCCTTAACATACTTGCTGTTACTGAAACCTGGACTCAGAAATATGACTCAGAAGATTCCCAACCATTTCAAAAACAACATTGATGCATGATTATTATATGTGCAAGGACATATTTTTTTAAAATATATATACTCTATATACACTATATTGCCAAAAGTATTGAGATGCCTGCCTTTACACACACATGAACTTTAATGGCATCCCAGTCTTGGTCTGTAGGGTTCAATATTGAGTTGGAACATCCTTAGCAGCTATAACAGCTTTTCCACTTCTGGGAAGGCTGTCCACAAGGTTCAGGGAATGGGAATGTTTGGTATGCTGATGCCTTAAGAGTTCCCTTCACTGGAATTAAGGGGCCAAGCCCAACCCCTGAAAAACAACCCCATGGGAATGTTTGACCATTCTTCCAAAAGTGCATTTGTAGCACTCATGTTGGACAAGAAGGCCTGGCTCGCAGTCTCCGCTGTAATTCATCCCAAAGGTGTTCTATTGGATTGAGGTCAGGACTCTGTGCAGGCCAGTCAAGTTCCTCCACCCCAAACTCTCTCATCCTTGTCTTTATGACCTTGCTTTGTGCAATGGTGAGCAGTCTTGTTGGAACAGGAAGGGGCCATCCACAAACTGTTCCCACAAAACTGGGAGCATGAAATTGTCCAAAATGTCTTGGTATGCTGATGCCTTAAGATTTCCCTTCACTGAAACTAAGGGGCCAAGCCCAACCCCTGAAAAGCAACCCTACACCATAATCCCCCCTCCACCAAACATTACACTTAGTACAATGCATTCAGGGAAGTACCGTTCTCCTGGCAATCGCCAAACCCAGACACATTGGATTCAGGTGTTCCAATCACCTCTATGGCCACAGGTGTATAAAAAAAAGCACCCCAGGCATGCTTCTCTGTCTGGCAATCCAATGGATGTGTCTGGGTTTTGGCGGTTGCCAGGAGAACAGTACTTGGCATTGTACCAAGGGTAAAGTTTGGTGGCGGGGGGGGATTATTATGTGGGGTTGTTTTTCAGGGGTTGGGCTTGGCCCCTTAATTCCAGTGAAGGGAACTCGTAAGGCGTCAGCATACCAAAACGTTTTGGACAATTTCATGCTCCCAACTTTGTGGGAACAGTTTGGAGATGGTCCCTTCCTGTTCCAACATGACTGTGCACCAGTGCACAAAGCAAGGTCCTTAAAGACATGGATGAGCAAGTTTGGGGTGGAGGAACATGACTGGCCTGCACAGAGCCCTGACCTCAACCTGACAAAATACCTATGGGATGAATTAGAGCGGAGACTGCAAGCCAGGCCTTCTTACTCAACATCAGTGCCTTCATGGAATGGGTTTCCATGGCTGAGCAGCTGTATACAAGCCTTACATCACCAAGTGCAATGTAAAGCGTCAGATAAAGTGGTGTAAAGCACACTGCCACTGGACTCTAGAGCAGTGGAGATGTGTTCTCGGGAGTGACAAATCACGTTTCTCTGTCTGGCAATCCGATGGACGTGTCTGGTTGACCACATGACTGCGCACCAGTGTACAAAGCAAGGTCCATAAAGACATGGATGAGCGAGTTTGGGGTGGAGTAACTTTGACTGGCCTCAACCAGATAGAACACTGGGATGAATTAGAGCAGGGACTGCAAGCCAGGCCTTCTTGTCCGACATCAGTGCCTGACCTCACAAATGTGCTTCAAGAAGAATGGTCAAACATTCCCATGGTTACACTCCTAAATCTTGTGGGCATCCTTCCCAGAAGAGTTAAAGCTGTTATATGTCAAAAGAGAAAAAATGCCATCCAAACTGATACGGCAACCGTATATTAACAATATCTCTGACTCACTTAAATAAAAGTGTGGATTATAAACCTAAAAATCCTAGAACACAGAAAAAATGGCAGTTGACTAGTGCATAACCACAAAGAACGCTAAGAAGAGCCAAACGAAAAGCTTCCTATAAGACTAGAAATTAACTAATTAATAAAGTGAATCCTAAAAAAATTGACAAATCAAAGAATCAACCATTGAGGTTTATAACAAGATTTGGACAACAGTGAAATGAGGTTAAAGAGGTCCTAAACTCACACTGGTATCTATTAACCCTGAACCCAGGAATAGCACAGATTGTAGGTGAAAGGACACTAATGGTGGCAAAAAGAGCTTCTAATTTGAATAACCTATTGGTTCAGTCAGAATTTAAAACGGTCCCCAGAGCTAATTGGTTAACAAAAAATAACAAGGTGGTAGGTATGTTTCCATGTGGTCATTGCCAAGTTTGCCCCTTTGTACATAAAACGGACCAATTTTTTAATACCGATAAATCTCAAGATTTTCAAATAAAAAATTTAATCAACTGCTCCAGCAGCAAAGTGATCTATATGATACAGTGCCCATGCAATAAGATCTATATAGGAAAAACTAAAAGGACATTGAGAGTAAGAATTGGTGAACATCTGAGAGATATTAACTAGTTGCCGACCGCAGATAGCCGAATGACAGCTGCACTGCGGCCGGCCAGTTCTGGGTGGACGTCATATGACGTCCTCCCAGAACGCGCTCTCCTGCGCACCCCAGGGGGCGCGCACCCGACGATCTCCGTGATCGCTGTGTCCTAGGGACACAGCTGATTACGTGGTGTGGTAAAAGGCCAATCACAGCGGCCTTTTACCACGTGATCAGCGGTGTCCAATGACACGCTGATCAGAGGGAAATGCAAGTGCCGGTTCTCGGCTGCACTTTCCTCACGCTGTCAGATCGTGAGGAAAGTACTGCCGAGAACCGGCAGTTGTCATAGCGGGGATCGGCACCGATCATCAGGGCACTGATGATCAGTGCCCTGATGATCGGTGCCCAGCAGTGCCACCCGCAAGTTCCGCCCACCTGTGCCCAGCAGTGCGCCCACTAGCTCCGCCCACCTGTGCCCAGCAGATCACCCACCTGTGCCCAGCAGTGCACCCACCTGTGCCCAGCAGTGCACTCACCTGTGCCACTCTGCAGTGTCACACACCTGTGCCCAGAAGTGCCACCTACCTGTGCCCACCAGTGTCGCCCACCTGTGCCCACCCACCAGTGCTGCCCACCAGTGCCACCTACCAGTGCAGCCCAGCAGTGCTGCCAGTCAGTGCCACCAGTCAGTGCCCAGCGGTTGTGCCAGTCAGTGCCGCCAGTCAGTGCCCAGCAGTGATGCCAGTCAGTGCCGTCTATCAGTACCCATCATCAGTGTCACCTATCAGTGCCGCCTATCAGTGCTGCATATTAGTGCCGCCTATCCGTGCCACCTCATTAGTACTGCCTATCAGTGCCCTTTAGTGCTGCCTATCAGTGCCCATCAGTGCCCATCAGTGCTGCCTCATCATCGCACATCAGTGAAGGAGAAAAATTACCTGTTTGAAAAATTTTATAATAGAAACAAAGAAACTTTTTTTTTTTTTTTCAAATTTTTTGCACTTTTTTTATTTATAGCGCAAAAATTAAAGTGCCCAGTGGCGATTAAATACCACCAAAAGAAAGCTCTATTTGTGAGAAAAAAATGATCAAAATTTCATATGGGTACAATGTTGCATGACCACGCAATTGTTAATCAAAGTGCGGCAGCGCTGAAAGCTGAAAATTGGCCTGGTAAATAAGGGGGTATAAGTGCCCGGTAGGCAAGTGGTTAAAAATGATAATAAAAATAGAAGTGAGAAGGAGAGAGAGAATCCCTTAGCCCAGCACTTCAGGGATGTACATAAGGGGAGAACTGAAGGGAATTTTTCTATTGAATATCGCCGCAAGGCGGGGTCACTTTGATAAGGTACTCCTCCAAAAAGAAAAATACTGGATATATACTCTAGGTACATTATTGCCACATGGCTTAAATACAGAACTTATTTTTAAAGTTTTTCTGAATTAAGTAAGGAGAAAGAATTTATTCGATTTAATATGCCTACAATACTATATGGCAATATGGGAATATATTTAATTTCAAATTGAGTCTGAACACTATCTGTAGTAAAATTTACATAAACTGGGCCATTTCCTTAATGTTCTTCTACAATCATATGTTTTCCAATTGGATTTTTGATTTTAATGTAGTGATGATATTTCAACACAAGAGAGTGACGTAAGTGGTATAAAAAGGCGCAATTAAGGCACTATATAAGGCAATGGATGACTTGTCCCCTCCTAGTTCTGACGAAGTCTGCGATTGGCGGACGAAACGCATCAACGTAATGACATCATCACGCTCGGTGTCTTCATAGGCTGCGGTATCCATGAGGGGGAAAGAAGCAAGCAATGCAGCTCCATCTTGGATAAGCACAAGGCAACAAAGACTATGACGAGGCAATCATTTTAAAGAGCCTTTTTTGTCGATTCAAGTCACACAGCTCACTTCTACCGGTGGCAAGTAACAGTGTGTTTTGCTGAGTAACTTTAGACCACAATTTTTTAACGGGAATTATATCCCATGCGCTAATAGATTTGCCTAAAGCCCTATTCTGAGGGGAATTTTTTGACTCTAATTATATACTATGTTCTATACAGTCAGTGATACGGGACATTAGTCTCATATTTCCCTAGAGGAACCGCACCAACTCTTTATTAAGAGCAATTTTTGGAACACGCCGTGTGGGGTGGTTACATAAGGGATATTGATGTCTAATAAGGGACATTAGTCTCATACTTCCATATAGGAACCGCACCAACTATTCATTAAGAACAATTTTTGGAACCCCTAGAGGGGTATTTACAAAAGGGTATATTGATACCTGTATGACCTTTTTGGAACACTCATATTGATTATCTTGGATTTTCACCTCCCTATTCACAGTATAGGGGTTTTTTTGTCATGTTTCCAGTGAGAAGGAATTTTTTCTGATTCCCTTTATGGTAATTCATAATACTTTATTTAATTTTATTTTTACTATACTTCAGTATCACTGGGATTCATTTTTCACTATTTAAGTTTATTCTCTTATAGAAGCACTTGCAATTGTGGATTTATTTCCACAATTCCAGTTATTTACTGTGGTGGTTATCCAGGAAGGTTTAATACCAGTTATACATTTATGATGGCACAGCCACTAAGATGGTAAAGGAAAACTAAAACCTGTTGATTTGAGTATGTGCATCCTATTAGGTTTATGACAAAGTTATTATCCCCTGCTTCCTCTGTATTTATCATCTTCCATTATTTAATCCCTAGGAGGTTATCCAGGTTCTCTGTGTTGTTCATGAAAGAACAGTCAAAGAAAACCTATATGTCACTGGGATACACAATATGGAACTTTACTGCAGATAAATACAGAAAGGAAATTTCATCGCCTCATATGGATCATTTCTTGCCCGAACAGTCGTTTCTGAAGACGCCGAACAGGTCTTTTATTTTAATTCTTTGATTTTAATATGATTGCCACATGTTCACCATGTCAATGTCAACCTTTTCTATGATCCATGTGATCGAATAAATATAATATTGTATTCATTTTTTGTAGTGAATATTACTCCGCATGGGATTCAATTAACCACTTTTCAGGTGGTTATGCACTAGTCAACTGACATTTTTTCTGTGTTAAAGCTGTTATAGCTGCAAAGGGTTGGCCAACTCAATATTGAACCCTACGGACCAAGACTGGGATGCCATTAAAGTCAGGTGATCAGTATATACCTATATAGCTGTATGGGTACCTTAAAAATCAATTGGTGCTATTTAATGATGCACACTGAGATTTAATGACTTAATTTTCACTGTCCAGATAATTACCCCACCTAGCAAACCATGTCCAACACCACATTCAATAATTGGTTGCTATACTTTTGTCTGGTGCTCACCTAAACACGTCCACCTTGGACGTTGTTCTCTCACTTGCATCCTCCCCACCCCTCTAAAATATGCATTGGCTACCCCCATGCTTAAAAAACATTGCTGAATTCCTCCAGCTGGTAAAATGTAACAACGCTTTTCTAGGTCCTGTTTACCTCCAAGCTTCTAGAATAACTAGCCACAGCCATCTGGGGCACCATCTCACTGTTAGCAACCTTCCTGACCCCTTATAATTTGGCTTTCACCCGTAAGACTCAACAGAAGCTGCCATCTTACAACTCACAAATGACTTACTAACTGCTAAATCCAATGACCACTACCCATACTCTAAGAACTTTCTACTGCCTTTGACTCAATTGACCACCTTTTCCTCTTCAAAAAAAAAACTCACTTAGCCTCTGAGTCTCTATTCTTTCCTGGTTCTACTCCTACAGATCTCAGAACATCTTCAGTGTCATCTATAACTCTACGTACCCTTCTCTTCTTCCTTTTTCTGTAAGGGTATCCCAGGCTCCATTCTCAAGCCCCTCCTATTCTCTATCTGCACCTCCTCCCTGGGTCAGTTGGTAACTTCCCACAACTTGCAATACCATCTGTATGCTGAGCACCCCAAAATCTATTTCTTTACTCTTCAGCTTCTGTAATCACTGTTATCACTGTTATCACTAATTTACCACTTCCTTAAACTCAATCTTTTTAAATCTGAGCTCATAATATTATCTCCCTCTGCATCCTCTCCTCCAGCTACTCCATCAAGGTCAATGGCCAATCAATCCTTCTCCTCATGCTAGGGTGGTAGGTGTAATTCAGATCTCTCCTTTCAGTCTGACATCCAATCACCACACAAATCTTGCTGCACTGCCCTCCACAGCATTTCCAATATTACTCCCTTCTTAAATGAAAACTCAAAGCTTCAAATTCACTCCCTTGATATCTCTAGCCTCTACTTTTGCTACTCCCTCCTCACTGGCCTAACATTAAATGGGCTATCTTCTCTTCTGTCTGGAGCTTCTCCCTTTTCTGACACTCTCTACCCTAATCTGTCCAGCTATCACCTACTCCACTTTTAGGTGATTCCTGAAAACTCATCTCTTCTGGGAAGGCTCCACCTAAAAACTACAGCTTTACTCTCTCCACCTAACAACTACAGCTTTACTCACTACTAGGTACAGTACTGGACTTAGACCTTGGGAGGCTTGGGGCACGTCAAGTTTGGGGGCCCCTTAACATAGAAATTAAATTATATGACAAATAAAAAGAGCTGAAATGAATGATAAACCACATTTGTTCTAAAAATGATGTTAGGTTCAGAGGAAGACACTTGTCTGATTTATTTTCTCAATTTTATTGACTGTAAGAATACGCATTACATAGGTAATTGGAACTGGCAGTTATGCATCACACTACAATATTTACAAAAGGTCTTACTTCCTGAACTTATCATCTGCAACATTTTTAACAGACTCATCAAACTGTATCATCTTGAAGACACTGCTCTCGATAGCCAGTGGGCGCGGAGCACTTAGTCTTTCATAGATCATCGTGGTTCTCAGATAATTCTTTATCAGTGCCAATTTGCTGAACAACCTTTCTCTTGAACAGCTAGTGACCATCATGCTCAAATATATTCTAAGAGCTACATTAACACCTGGAAAGGTATCAGAAAGCCCTTCATCATGTAATAAAACTGCCTGTTGAGATGGAGTGAGACATGACAAAGCTTGGCAAAGGCTGTTAACGGGACAGTTTCCTTAACAAACACACTACTGAAAGTAATTCTAAAGGCTTGACTTTTATTTTTTAAAAATAACAAGCATGTTATACTTGCAATAGTTTTGTACAGAGCAGGCCTGATCCTCCTATTCTCGGGCCCCCCTCCATTGCCCCCCCACACTAAGTGACTCCATGGCAAGCCATTTGCTATGGGGTCACTTGTGCATGCTCAGTCCCGAGCCAGCTCTGTGTGTCTATAAGACACACAGAGTGCAGATCAGTCCTGCCCCCAGCTCCCTCCTCACTGGCTGTGTCTGAGAAAATGAGATGAAAGAGCCGAGAGAGTGTCTGCTCTCATGCACATAACTGGATCAAGATCAGGCTTAGGTAAGTATAAGGGGGCTGGGAGTAGCTGCATGCAGAAGATGTTTTACCCTAATGCAGAGAATGCATGAAGCTTACAAACCTTTATCCTTTAGAACCACTTGAAGTCTCAAGGAAAAGCTCTAAAAACTTTCTTAGCCTCAGTTTTTATCTCTGCATCAGGCAGACTACATAAGCCAACTACTGTTTTGAACCTGGCTCTGAGGAAGAGGCTGAGACCTTGAAACGCGTTAGCCTGTTGGAAGCCCAGGGTTCCATTTTTTTGGACTTACATGCAATGTGGATTAGACAAAGCTGTTTAGTGTGATGTGCCTTTGACCTGTTTGCCTACTGTAAGTACAATACTTACTTTTTATCCTTCCAATAAATTTGTTACGATAATGCACTAGACCAGAGCACCCTCTGTTTGTTTTTCTTTGTATCCACTATTTTGCACCTGTCATACACTGATTGGTATTCTACCCTGTGCCCTTGTAAAGCAACAGACAACTGATTTAAAATAACATAGAAAGTTTCACATCTGAATATTTCTCTTGGAGAAACAATTGAGTACTGTCTGTGATACTTTTTTTATTTGTTGAGAAAAAAACTGTTTCCTCTGAGACTGTTGTTGAGTGTGCATCATTTTGCTTGTTTCTCTTTGTTGTCCTGCCGGTAGTTGATTTGTAGTCTGCATTGCCACAGAAGTTCATGGCATCCAGTTCCAGCTCTTTATACCTATCTTGAAGTGATTCCAGAAACGTTTCCAGAGAATCAGTTAGATCCATCACGTTTTTCAGTTCAATGTCAATGCTTTGGAATGCTTTACTTTTGCTAATTGACCATCCAAAAATGATGTTCCAGATGTTAGCCATCAGAGAGGTTTCAATACAGTCTTTTTTTTCTCCCAGTACCAAAGCTGCACATCTTACTTCAGGTGTTTGCTCTACATCACTTCCAACATCTCTGAGGGCATTTCAAATTGAGTTGTATCCATCTACAAGAGCTTCAGTAGCATCACCTCTTGCTGAGTGTCTGAAAGATCAGAGTTAGTACTCTTTCTTTCCAAGGACTTCATTAGGTTTGTCCATCTATGTGTTGACACAGGGAAAAAAAGGTGTATGAGCTTAGTATGAAGCCAAAATAAATAACAATTTCAACACAGCAACAGGCAGCAGCCTGTCCAACAAGATTCAATGAGTGAGCTACACAGGGGATAATAACTGTTGCTGAATTCTCATTTTTAAATCCGGCCTGCATTCCTGTGTAATGTCCAAACATATTGCTGGCATTGTCATTGGACTGTCCTCTGCAATCTTCAAAATGAATACCTTCTTTTTTCTAGAAAATCTAAAAGAGATGCTGCCAGTACTTCAGCCTTGTGAGAGCTAGTCTGCAGGAAGGTTAAAAATCTAGCTGCTTCCCAGAAACGATGACAATCCCATAATGACTGCTGTTCTGTATCCTGACACCCACATGCAATTTGTTCATTTTTAATAACAAATCTAATTTTATAATTTTTACATCTTTTATAAATGAAGTCTGGGGCCTAGGGTCCTCCTCTGGCAGGGGGAACTGGGGTAATTGTCCCTTTTGCCCCCTTATAAATCCAGCTCTGGAGACAGGTGAAGATGCCGGTCTCCTGGAATTCCGCACACTCACTGGAGGACTGAGGGACAGCTAAGGGCCTGTTTTTTAAAAGTCAGCAGCTACAGTTTTTGTAGCTGCTGACTTTTATTTTTTGACAGGTGAGTGGAACGCCGCTTTAAGGATCAAAATTTGGAAGACATTGTTAGGGATTTGGAGATTCTGATGTATCCAAATCTCCAAATCACAATAGTAACAAATTTGAACAAATCCAAAATAAATTATAACAAAAACAAATTAATTCGTATTTATTTGTTTAATTCAGAGGATGTGATGCAATATATTGGGCCTTTTGTTAACCACTTGCCCTCCTGAGGATGTACCCCCTTCTTGACCAGGCCATTTGTTGCGTTACGGCGCTGCATTACTTTAACTGACAATTGCGCGATCATGCAACACTGCACCCAAATTAAATTTGTGTCCTTTTTTTCACGCAAATTGAGCTTTCTTTTGGTGGTATTTGATTGTCTGTGTGTTTTTTATTTTTTGCGCTTTAAGCAAAAAAAGACCAACAATTTTGAGAAGAAAAATATTTTGGACTTTTTGCAATTACACATGTTCAGTAAAAAATGTAAAAAATCAAATTTCATCATAAATTTAGGCCAAAATGTATTTTGCTACATGTCTTTGCTAAAAAAAAAATCCTGATACATGTAAATTAATTGGTTTACGTGTAAGCTATATTTTACAAATGGCGGTATAGATACTGGGATTTTTTTTTCTACTAGTAATCCACGATCAGCGACTTTTAGCGGGACATTCTGACAGGGGGGAAATAACATGGTGTCACTGACATCCCCAGTGACACCAATACTAAAAAAAAGCACTGACATTGTACTAATGACACTGGGCAGGAAGGGGTTAATGTGAGGGGCAATCAAAGGGTTAACTCTGTGCTGGGAGTGTTTTACTAGGGGGCGGGGGGGTGTTCTTCATTATAAGCACACTGATTGGGATGGCTGTACTGTGCACAGCCATCCCGAGCAGTGTGCTTGAGCCGACAGAGAGGAAGATTGTTTGTAAACAAAACAGTCTTCCTCCCTGTCTGTGATTGTCAGTAATCACCAGGCATCGGTGGGTAATTACCGGCCGGGACGCAGTGATTGACCTCTGCGGCAATGAATGGCGGCACACGCCCCCTACCCGGAAATGCAAAATCATGTGTATATACGTGTTTTTGCGCACAGGTGCCGCCTTCTAGCAGTATATCTGCTATAAGGCAGTCCTTAAGTGGTTAACGTTTGATACATCCGAAATAACGTAATAACATAACGAATAATGTGAATTGATTCGGATCCAATTGTTTTTTTTTTTTCAAATGAGAGCAGTGTGAATATTTTAATAATCAGCTGATTCTTTTGAGCATGAACATTTTTCATTAGTATAAAAAATGCACTACATATGAAATAAACATATTGCAATAAATACAGTAAGGTATAAAAGTGAAATAAGATGATTCCTACTTATTGTTTTGGGTTGGATGGAGGTGGATGTATGAGAATCTCCAAATCATAACATGATGAATCAGAAATTAATTTCATTTCATTTCTTACTTTCGAATACACACAACTCCAGTTGATATCGTCCAATCAGCTCATTCCATTTTTCTTTGGGGGTTGGACCAGCAGGGATTACTCAGAGTGCATAAATAATCTCTCGAACCCCTCATGTTCTGTTTTGTTACTGTATTGTCTCATGTTCTGTCCCCCCACTATAATGTACAGCGCTGAGCAAACCTTTTGGCGCTATATAAATACTGTATAAAAATAATCATCTCCAGAAATAATGAATTAACACATTAAAATGAATATAGCCATTCTCCTGAAATACCTTTCGAAAAGATCAATTTGGAACAACAAATACACAAAATGAATCTGAATATATGAAACAAATTCCAGAAAGGAATCATTCTAACGTGACAATTCTGATGAAACAAAACGAATGAATCTGAAACAAAACAAATTTTTCTGTCATGCACATCTCTACTTTCTTTTTCAGCTCATCTCTCACAGTTAAAGTGTAACTAAAGGCATAACTTTTGTTTTCAGTTTTGGATAGAGTGCAGATGGTTTAGAGCCCCTGTCAGTTTTTATTGATCTCTGTTAGGAAGATTCATCTTCTCTATGTGTCCTGTTTATTGTTATCATTGCAAGTGAAAGTAAAAAAAAAAAAATTGGGTTGCCACCAGAATTGTAATAGGGAAAACCTTTTATAGTTCTCGAGACCCTTGTGACAGCCCAGGATTCCCTCACCTTGGAGGGATTTCCTTTCACTTCCTGTTTTGGCTATGTGACAGGAAGTAAAGGGAAACCTCCCCTAAAAGACACATGCGAAAAAAAAACAAAAACCTGACGGGTTATAGGCCCTCCCTTACTCTATCCTTTAGTTTGACTTTAAGGCCTTTTTGTATCACTTGTCCCTCACTTTATATTGCAAGGTCTCACAATCCGGGCCGTCCTCTATGGAATTGTGTTTATGTGTTGCAACTGTACTGTGTCCCTTTATTTTGTAAAGCATTTTGCAAACTGCTGGTGCTATATACATTCTGAATAATAATAATATAATATTCATAATAAATAATAATAATAATAATAATAATGCGGCTGTCAATGAGTTGCCCTCCCTTTCTGTCTGGTAAAATGCTGTCAGCAGGACAGGAAGTCAGCAGTAAAAATCTGACAGTATGTAAATAACTTTTCACTCCGCTACTAGAAAAGATGGGACTATTGGAACAGCAGCACACACCTGGCTATACCACTAGGAAACGACAAACAGAAAACTGATGTTGTGCTAATCACAATAATGCCACAGACATTCCAAGACACATAATGAGATGAGAAGACAATAGATAATACACCATAACAATCAGTAAATGGAAGGAATATGGGAGTGAAGGGAAAGGTGAAATAATAAAGGTCCAAAATGAGGACCAAAAAGGTGTAACAGACAATAAACTGTGAGCATGGGCAAAACGCACGGAAATGATCAGGGAAAAATCAAATATTAACTAAATCAGCCAAAAACTAAATCAGCTAAAAAAGCCACTCGCCCGCTCGCCAAATGCGAGGAGAAATTCTTGTGTGGCGAGTGGCAAGCACAGATGATGGATGGCACGGCTGCACCTGCGCTCCAAGCCTCATTGTGAAGCCAAGTTCCGGTTTTCAACTTCCGGTTTCTGGCTTCTTCGGCACTGCCATTAAACTGGCAGCGCTGCTGAGGGGACAGGTGCAGGAGAGGTCTGCTCTCCTCCGCTGAGAGGAAACACCCTCTCCACCGCCGCGGGGGACTCGAGGAAAGGTCCGCTCTCCCCTGCCACGGGGGACACGAGGAGAGGTCCGCTCTCCCCTGCCGTGGGGGACACGAGGAGAGGCCTGCTCTCCACCGCCTTGGGGGATCACTATAGAGAAACCACTGCACTGCCCTCACACAGAGCTCAGTGGCCTTAGTATACTGCAGTATACCTCTGAGCATAGGGCTACAAAATAAACTGTAAGACACTTGTTATTTACTGTTCCAAAACACATTGATTTTCTTTGTATAATTTTCTGCTAAAATACGACTGGACTTTAATAAATGAATAATTGTCTAGCCATAGGCCTAGACGATTTGGGTCCCATTGTTATCCCCGAGTTTATATCCTTGCGGATACTTATTAGTGTTAGTTCTCTGTTTTTTGTTTTTTATACTATTACTTTGCACTGTACTGTGTTATTCAACTGTTTTATGTTTTTTGTTTTTCACTATATTACATCGATGGTATTCCATTCATTTTTCATGCTATTACATGTAGGTCAGTTGTCGTTGTTTCATAATGGCGTTGGGGTTTCTGTCATATAACGTCAAGGGCCTCAACTCCATTCAAAAATGGTGGATGGCTTTGAGGGAATTCCGATCCTCTGGAGCAGACATTATTTTTGTCCAAGAAACCCATTTTAAATCAACTGGCTCTTTTCGTTTTGCCTCGAGATTTTTTGCCCAAGCCTACTCGGCCTTTAATCCTTCTGGGAAGGCCGGGGTGGCAATCCTTATTGGGTCACACTGCTCCCTTCGGGTTGTTTCCTCCAAGGTTGACCATCAGGGTCGTTTTATTATTTTAGAGTGTATGCATGGCGAAACTCCCCTTGTTCTGTTGAATTTATATGCTCCCAATACAGGTCAACTGCAATTCCTATCCCAAACGCTCGCTAATCTAGACTCTATTACTACCTCGCAGGTGATTGTAGGGGGAGATTTTAATCTGATTGTTTCCCCCCATAAAGACAGGAAAGTGCTTTTTGAGTCCACCCCCTCGAAGCGGCAATGCTCCTCTTCAAAATCTTTCCGTAAATTGATTAGGGAGCATCGTCTCTTTGACGCTTGACGGATTAAACACCCCCTTCATAAACAATTTACATTTTACTCCAACCCTCACCGTAGTTATTCCCGCCTAGATCAGTTTTTCATCTCTGCATCTTTGCTCCCACTTCTGGTTTCCTCTGAAATCAATCCCATCACTTGGTCTGATCATGCCTCTTTGACCTTAAATCTTTTTTTTCCCCCTGCTATGCCCAAACCGTGTCACTGGCGCCTTAATGAGACATTTCTTTCCACAGACCATCTTAGGGATGAATTGTCACGGGGACTCGATACATACTTTACTTTTAATGTCGGTTCCGTAACTTCTTCCTCATCTCTGTGGGAGGCCCACAAGGCGGTTTTCCGTGGACTCTGTATCTCCATGGGTTCCCGTTTAAAAAAGTCCTCGGCGAGTGCTAGGGCCTTTCTCATACAACAGCTCTCGTTGGCGGAACGTCAGTTACTGAATAAGCCATCTATTTCAGGGCTTCAGGAGGTAACATTTCTACGTGACCGAATTAAAGCCCTTGACTCCAGTAAGACTGCACAATCTCTCCTTTGGGTTAGACAGAAATTTTATGAATTTTCTAACAAGCCACACCGTATGTTAGTCAACCGTCTCAAAGCCCAGTCCCCCTCCACGATGCCCGACCTTCTAATACAGCCTGATGTATGCCCTACTTATGATCCTCGGGCCATGGCAACCCTTTTTGGCTCATTCTATGGGAAATTGTATAACTGTTTAACCCCGGACCTTCACCCTTCTCTCACACAACCATTGTTTGATAATTTTTTTGACCCCTTGCTACTTCCGAGAGTATCGCCCTCAGACATTGACGCTCTTAATGCGGATATTACACTAGAGGAATTATTGGATACAATTAAACACCTCCCTTCTCGTAATGCCCCGGGACCGGACGGACTGCCCTACTCCTACTATAAATCTTTTATTGGTACTCTGGCCCCTCATCTCCTATCCCTTTACCGAGATCTATTTAAGGGAATCATACCCCAGACTGACTTCTCCCGTGCATATATCTCGGTTATTCCTAAGCCTGATAAGGATCACTCTATCGTAGATAACTATCGCCCTATTGCCCTACTTAATTCCGATTATAAGATTTTTACTAAAATCTTGGCCATTCGACTATCCGGTATTATTTCCAAGCTCATTCACAGAGATCAGGTGGGCTTTGTACCTGCCAGACAGGCTGCGGATAACACCAGGAGATCTATTGATCTGGTTGATCTGGTCAACCGTTCCTCTACCCCTACTGTGTTATTGAGCTTGGATGCCCAAAAAGCCTTTGACCGTTTAAGCTGGCCTTACATGTTCATGGTTTTGGAGCGATTTGGTTTCAGGGGTTCATTTGTTGCAGCTTTGAAGGCCCTTTATTCATCCCCTTTCTCACAGGTCAGATTAGCTTCCTTTCTCTCACCTCCCTTTCAGATGTCAAATGGCACTCGTCAGGGATGTCCACTCTCTCCCCTGCTGTTCATTCTCTGTCTGGAGCCATTGGCTGTTGCCATCAGGTCGAATCCGGATATCCGGGGGATACAATCCCATTCTCATGAGTACAAATTATCATTATTTGCAGATGACATCCTCCTCACACTTACGAGTCCCCACACCTCTTTACCGATTTTGCACAAAATTTTGAAACAATTTGGGGCTTTATCAGGTTATAAGGTCAACACGTCCAAAACTGAGGCACTTCCAATACATGTTTCTCCTGTTGTTCTTTCCTCCCTTCAGGCAGCCTTTCCCTACCAGTGGTGCACCCACTCTTTAAAATATTTAGGCACCAACCTTATTTCCTCTTACCAATCCATATACGAGGTCAATTTTCCCCCACTGTTTATAGCAATTTCTCGCTCCCTGAAACACTGGGATGCCTTGCCTATCTCTTTCCTCGGTCGTATTAATGTCTTAAAAATTACCGTACTACCCAAACTTTTATATCTGTTTGCAACCCTCCCCGTACCCGTTCCTATATCCAAGCTTCACTCCCTTCAGAAATCTTTCTTACATTTTATTTGGCACAACAGGCGGCACAGAATTGCTTGTTCTGTTCTGCTTTCCCCACGTTCTAGGGGAGGCTTGGGAGCACCGGATATAATAACTTACTATTTTGCAACCAACCTTCGCTTTCTTCTGTCATGGTCCATTCACTACCCTCCCAATACATGGACTGAGATCGAGTCTTTACAATTGTCCCCAGTTCATCTGTGTTCCCTTCTCTGGTCGACCTCGGCGGTGGATGTCCATTCTTTTCGCCACTCACTCCTAGGCCCCATGCTTTTTTCATTGATTGTTTGGCAGAAATGTAAGGCTAAATTCACATTGGCTTCTCAATGCTCCCCACTGACAAATATCCTTCATAACCCTAATCTTCCAGACAATATGGCCATGTCCCGGATGTCTCTTTGGGTAGTATCTAACCTTTTTCAACTACGTCACCTGGTACACCCGGTGACTCGTAAGTTACATTCATTCTCGGATCTCCAGAGGAAAGCCTCTCTACCCCCTCATCATCTATATGTATACCTTCAAATACGCCACTTTTTCTCTACTCTATCACCCTCATTGAGCTTGGGGAAACCTACCCCCTTCGAACGTCTATGTATGGAAGGTCCCCATCAAAGGGGTATTGTCTCTAGCACCTATAAAATTCTTATGGAGGCCCCCCCTTTGTCCAATGACGCTCACCTTTATATGCGTAGGTGGTCTCAATTTATACAACGTGATATTGACTTATTAACGTGGAAGAAAATATGGGATAATGCATCTAAATCCTCTATTTGTGTGGTTTTTAAGGAAAACATATACAAGATTATGATGTTGTGGTACAAAACCCCGGAAGTTCTTCATGTTTATAATCCGAGTGCTTCTCCTGCCTGCTGGCGCTGTAGTAGCGCTTCTGGCTCTCTTTATCATATTTTTTGGACCTGCAGCTCCATTGCTCCTTTTTGGGAAGAGGTCCGCTCCTTGTTGCAATCATTGTTGCAAGTTTCTCTCCCATTTGACCCACTGCATTTTTTGCTGGGCTTGCATTCCCGGGTCTATCTAAACTGGCCAGAAAACTTGCTGCACATGTGCTAACAGCGGCCAGGAGAAGTATTCCTATGTGTTGGTTATCCTCTAACCCACCTTCATTGCAAACTTTGTATAAACTTTTTACCGATGTAAGACAGATGGAGTGTTTGACTGCTTCACATAGTGGTTCGTTTGCTGTATTTGAGATGATTTGGCTCCCGTGGGATACCTTCTCTTCCTCTATGCCAGCCCAAATTGTAAGACCATGATTTTTTTTTTTTTTTTGCATTGTTACTATATGACTCCACTGGTCCTGACCAAATGTAATCTTAGCCATCGATGTACTTCTATGTTTTGCTTGTTTTATTTTCCCTTTGTTTTCTGTAACACTTGATTTACTTGAAAACCAATAAAAATTGTTAATACAAAAAAAATAAATAAATGAATAATAAAAATATAAAAGTATTATACAAAAATCAGTTTAAGGAAAAACTGCAATAATAACTGAAAATATGTGCTCACTAACAAAAATCATATCGTCATATTAAAAAGTCTCTTTTTAAAGACGCAGGAGATAACCAAAAAAAATACAAAATTTTAACTACAGGTTTAAAGCTATAAAACTTGATATTTTGATTGTACTCTATTGTTATTGAGCTATTGCTGTTGTGTTTAAATTGCCATAATAAAGATATGTTATAATTGCAGTTTTTTTATATTTTGGGCTCTTTATTTTAAAGAAAAATTTAATTTCATAAGCTTTAAGGGGGCGTGGTTGGGGGGTAGGGCTGGGGCGGGGATGGGAGAGGGGTGGGGTTGGAGGCGGACCTGAGCAAGGTTGGGTGGGGCAACTGGTGGAGAGTAAGGTTTGTGCCTGGCTAGTAGGTCTAGACTCGAAATTTTAAGCCCTGGACTAAATCACAGTAATAGTGGGACATATGAGTCTGTCATAACATAAATGAAATAACGTGAAAATAACTAATGAGAAACTGGAGCAAAATGTAAAATACAAAATGAAGTGCTTAAATATTAAAAGTGGACAAACCACTTATCACTGAAGAATGACAATAACAACATTTTCGGTTATATACTAGTTGCACTCTGTCTATTTATTTATGGTATTTATATGGTCACTTATTAGTCGCTTTATGTCACATGGCTTTTTGATGCACATTGTGTTATGACCCTTTAGTCGCATGGTCACATTTTTTTGGCCTCACTGTGCGTTGTTATTGTCATTCTTCTGTGATAAGTGGTTTGTCCACTTTTAATATTTAAGCACTTAATTTTGTATTTTACATTTTGCTTCACTTTCTCATTAGTTGTATTCACGTTATTTCATTTATGTTATGACGGACTCATATGTCCCACTATTACTGTGATTTAGTTAATATTTTATCTTTCCATGATCATTTCTGTGCATTTGCCCATGGTCACGGTTTATTGTCTGTTACACCTTTTGGTCCTCATTTTGGACCTTTATAATTTCACCTTTCCCTTAATTCCCATATTCCTTCCATTTACTGATTATGTTATGGTGTATTATCTATTGTCTTCTCATCTCATTATTTGTCTTGGAATGTCTGTGGCATTATTGTGATTAGCGGAACATCAATTTTCTGTTTGTTAAAAATCTGACAGTGGTTTCAACCCTTCCCCACTCTATTGCAAAAGAAAACGTTTTGGCTGGACATACATTTTAACCACTTGCTGGCCACAATGTACTATGGATGGGCTGCTGCCATTGGCAAAGCGATGTACCTGTCGCTGCCTACTTCTGGGTTTAGGGCACACGCATGCATGCCCCCACCCAGCACCCGCTGTGATTGTGCACAGCAGGAGCCTGTCAGAAAATTCAATCCAATGATTCATGGCTGGGACATGCTGATCAGCTTTGTACAATCACAGCCCAGAGCTCTGTGTTGGTAAACAATACAGAGCTCTGTACAGAGGGAGTGACCTGTCAGTTTGTCATCCCTGCAAAGCAGGGAAGAGAAACCGAGAGACATAGTAGTAAAAGCAGCACACTTTAAACAAATTACACATAGTTAGGCACACATTTAACCCCTTAATTGCCCTAGATGTTATTAATACAGTGACAGTGTATAGTATTATCACTGATCACTGTATTAATGGCACTGGTGACGTCAGTGGCAGTTAGTCAGTTTACCCCCAGCATCAGTTAGTGTCAGATTGCCCACAGTCCTGTTATAAGTCACTGATCACCACCATTAGTAGTATAAAAAAATTAAAATTCTAGTATATATGCCATAGTTTGTAGGCGCTCTAACTTTCATGAAAACCAATAAATATACAATTATTGGGAATTTCTTTTATCAAAATGTATGAAGAAATTTTATTTTTTCTTGGATTTGTTTTATAGTAGAAAGTAAAAAATATTGGTTTTTTTCTTTTTCAAAATTTTTAAAATTTTTTTCCTTTGGCAGAGCAGTGAAAATCTCAGGACTGGTTTGATCAAAATACAATTCCTTTGGCGTATAAAACAGCTCCCTTATATATACTCCATCTGTGTATTTAGCTGTTTTCCTGGAGTTCAACTTTAAGCTTTTGAAGTGTATCCCAAATTTGGAAGGTACAGAGCACTGACAGGTTGCTGATTTGTTGCTTTTAGCTGCATGTAACCAATTCTCAACATTCCTGATTTGGGGCCTTAAAGATGGAAGAGACACCATTTTAACCATCAAAACTCAACAACATGAAGTGTGAAAGCTGATTGCAGATCTGGCTCTGCCAAGGACTGAACTGGACCTGAGGAGTTGGTCTTTTTTCTGTTCAACATTTTTGTCTTTTCTTTTAAAAAATCTGTCTTTTTTGGTTTATATATTAACAAAAAAAAACCCAGTGGTGGTAAAATACCACCAATAGAAAGTTCTATTTGTGTGAAAATAAAAAACGACAGCAGTCATCAGTTTCTTCAGCCATACAGGTGATTGGAGTCCTCGGTGGCCTCAAGGCGTACAGATTCATCATGTCAGAATGGTGCTTGTCCCACCCAGCTGTTTATGTACAGGTGGGAAGCTGTTAATTAGGAAACATAAAATGGATGGAAAAGTTTTCCAGAAATCTGTACCCCATTCATGACTAGACGATTTTTTGCTATACTGCACTGCTACTTAAACTGGCAACTGCTTGATCAAGCAACACTGTACCCAAATTAAATTTATAGAATTTATTTTCACACAAATAAAACTTTCTTTTGGTGGAATTTTACCACCACTGGGTTTTTTTTGTTAATATATAAACAAAAGGACATATTTTTTTTAAAAAGAAAAGACAAAAATTTTGAACAAAAAAAGAAAAAAAGATCAACTTTCTGTTATAAAACATATCTAGTAAATAAAAATGCAAATTTTTTCATAAATTTAGGCCAAAATGTATTTTGCTACACGTCTTTGGTGAAAAAAAAATCCCAATTACTGTATATTAATTGGTTTGTGTGAAACTTATAGCAGGGGCGGACTGACCAGTTGGAAACTCGGGCACTGCCCAAGGGCCCGGGGTCAGTAGGGGGCCCCATAAGATGCCCCTGGTACCTTTTTCATAGGTTTTTTTGAGTTTGGGCAAGGACACAGGGGCCCCATGATCCCCTATTGCCTGGGGCCCCCATGAGTTGTCAGTCCGCCCCTGGCATCTACAAATTATGGTATATACTGGAATTTTCACAGCTATGATGCTATACTGGTGGTGATCAGCGACTTATAGTGGACTTACAGTGATAGTGTGGTCAACAACCAGGTGGACCTATTCGGATGGTACATGTATTCCTATAGACCAGCGGGTATAAACAAATTTGTGTCTGTTTTTACACCTGTCTACCTCCAATCTGGTTTGCTATAAAAAAAATTGAAGGACATCTGTACCACTCTGTCTAGGCGGATCGAAGGGTAGTCAGTTGTAAACGATCATTTACACCCAACCGCCCATAGAGCAAAACGGGCTCACTCTGTGGCTGCTCTGCATAAACTAAGCAGTCACCTGTCATCCACCCACTCTGTTCCGATCAGCAGGGGACCAGTAGACAGATCCCTTGCTGAGCAAATTGAATTCCATCTCATTTCAAAGAGGCCTAACAGCTGTGCATGTACATGGGAATTAATTAACCCTTGCACAAAGGCATGCTGAAATTGTACTCTGAGCTGTTCAATGGTGTTTTAGTTTTTTTCCTGTGTTTGCTGCTATTATTGTTGCCTCTATTAACCTCCCTAGCGGTATGATTATTTCATATTTTTGGTGCTGAAAGCGGTACAATTATTTTGCATGGAAATATGTAGTTTTTTTATTGTAGGCCTGTAATTTTTAGGAATAACTCACTGAAATCTGTCTGAACAAGATTCTAAATCATACATTTAATTCAATAATATAATCAAACCAAAAACACTGAAATTTGAAATATAGCGCCAAGTTCGCACATTGCTGAGCAAAGTCGCAGAATTGTTTTCAGTGTTTGATGACGAATTTCTCCACGAATCATTATCACTCAATTCTGCAAGTAGTTCTAATTTACTATCGCTGTTCTCAAGCTGATCTAAAACCGCTTTTGACATAAAGGGACACTTTTTGGACGCCATAGATTTTTCTAAGTTTCCAGGCAAAAAGAACAATCAAAATGCAGACGGGACAGGACAAAGCACTAGGGACAAAATGTATGTGAAATGGGTTGAAACAGCAATGTTTTACCATGAAAAATCGTTTTGAAAAAAATGAAATTTTTTTAAAATTTTCAAATTTCCCGCCGCCGCCTGCGCCCGTACGTCCCGACGTCACAGGGACAGGAACACAGGAGCCGGATGCCGGCATCCGCCGGAGGAGATGGCCGGGGAAGCTGCAGGGGACACATCGTGGGAGCGAAGGACAAGGTAAGTGCTGCAGGGACTCCCTATGCAGCGCCGCATGGTAAGCCCGAGTGTAGCTCACCCCGCTTTTGGTATAGACATTTTACCCCGAGCTACACTCGGGAATACCGTTAGGGAGGTTAATTGTCTTGCCTTTTTTTTCTCCAAAAATGATTGTCCAACTGATGCTTTTCCTAATGAATGTTACAAAGTCATACATCCTATTTTCGAATGTCAAACATTTTCAAACTTATATCTCAAATAATTTGAAAGTCTAGTTCTAATTTCCCAATCTAATTATATATCTTCATTCTCTTTAATCATGTTACTATTGTACATTCAACCTCAAACTCTGTCTGTTACAGTGGCTTAATGTTTAGCACTCATTGCTTGCAGCACTTGGGTCATGGGTTCTAATCCCAGTCATGGTAGCACCTGTCTGGAGTTTGTATGCTTTATCTGTTTAAAAGAAAGAATTGCCCGCAATTAAAAAATAATAAAATAAAACAGCGTGGGGTCCCCCCTGCCATCCATACCAAGCCCTTCGGGTCTGGTTTGGATTTTGAGGGGAAGCCCCATGCCGGTTTTTCTTTTAATTTTGGCGTGGGGCTTCCCCCCCAAAATCCATACCAGACCCTTATCCAAGCATGCAGAACGGCAGATCAGGAAAGAGGGAGACTCTGGCCTGTGGTTGTGGGGGTCTGTGGGTGGGGGGCTTTATTTATTTTCTTATTTATTTATTTCAGGTACTTATATAGCACCGTCAATTTACACATCACTTTACATATATATTGTACATTCACATCAGTCCCTAACCCTCAAGGAGTGTACAATCTAAGGTTTTGGAATCTGGAAGCCCCCCTTTTAGCAAGGGGCCCCCAGATCCCAGCCCCCCCATGTGAATGAGTATGGAGTACATGGTACCACTACCCATTCACAATAAAAACCTGTAGTGTGAAAAAAACAGGAGAAAGTCTTTTATTAAAAGAAGGAAAATAAAAGAATGTCCCCCGAAGTAGATCCAACATCAATCATGATGCCCACCACCAACGCCGTCCAGATGATGGCTCCTGGCCGTCTGACTGCTCTGCTGGCTTGACAGTTTTTAAATATGTACATATGTATATGTACATATGACTGATGTATGCAAGGCCACTGATAAGGGGGTACACCCAGCCCTCCTGTAGGGGGCCCGGGCAGCTGACAAGCCCATCTACAGCTGCTAAATTCCATTGTTAGCCTCCTGTCATTCTATTACAGAGCTGCACAGTGTTGCGATGTTAAAGGCGCTCCTGCTCTTCTCCATAAGTTTGACACAAGTTTCCTTCTGTTTATATTTGATTGCAAGTTTATTTCTTTCCTCTCCCCCAGACTGCTGATCCCTTTCTGTTCACTACTCCAAACCTCTCTCCTTATACAAATTGACACCCCCCCCACCTGTACCATCTTATAATCTATGTATCACTTCTCAACTTTTTTTATTTAACTATTTATTTACTGATCTAGTTAATGTGTCTCATTTCCTATCACCTACAGCTCAGATCTCGCATTATTATATGATTCCTGATTGTATCTCACTACTAGTCTGATTGAATTCACAATTCCTGGTCAGTCCCATTCCCTGACCTATAATAACCTTTAGGGACAGTTCACACTACATGTGTTTCAGTTGCTTTTTTCTGCATCCAAAACGCACAAAAAGTAGGCTATATGGTTGTCAGTGTCATAGTTCTCATCAGTGCTTGCAGTTCCAGTGTGTTCCCGATGCAGAAAAAAAAAGTAGAACAGTCTGCATTGTTTCTGCACAGAACTGTACTGGAATGTGGTAAAACGCACCAAAAATGCACTGGAACGCAACAAAAACGCAATGGAACACACATGTCCCTAAGTAAATTGAAGAAAAAGAGAGGGGGAAAAATTAACTGGAACGCATAAAAAACACAGTGGAACACGTCAAAAATGCATCAAAAACGCAACAGAACACGCTACAAATGTATCAAAAACGTGCATGCAAAAATGCATCTGGAACACATCTAGACTGTGTTTCTATAGTGTGAACTGGCCCTTAGGACTTGTTCACACCATTTGTGGTGCAGAAATACATGCAAGAGCACGCATTTTCCTGCAATGCTCTTTGCAGATGTGCGCAGGTACCATGATGAAAACTTAATTGCACCTCCACATGTTTGGTAAAGACAGACACATTCACAGCCACCAAAACGCATGGCACCCCATTACTGTGTGGTTATGTGCAACACACTTTTTAAAATAATATGCCTGCAGTATTTTTGCATGTTCCCACATGTTAGGCAGTCCATTGAAATGAATAGGCTGAGGAAAAAAAAATTGTCAAAAAATGCCCCATTCACACAGGTCCTCTGGCCTGTACAGCATGAATGAGGGGGTTGCTTATATGGCAGGAGCCACCTGTTACACTATGGGGACACAGCAGCTGTATGAACACAGGTTTTAATCTGACAGTTGTGCAGACATGGGGAAGTGGCCCTGAATGCTCACTGTCTGAGTTCAGGGCTGTACACCTGCACCCATATGCCTGTAAAATTAGGACCTGCAGCATTTCCATAGTGTAACATAGGTTGCCTGCAAACAGCGACAGCCACAAATACAAACCACTGATTCACACTCTACAGGCCACAGCGCCCATATGAATGAGCCCCAAGATCTCAATTACACACACAGTTTTATTTATTAACTCAGTACAGTTTTATCATTTAGATTTAACAGGGATTTTGTTGGGATTGTATACATTAATAACGTTTTTAGTGTATTTTTTACCATAAATATAATTTTGATATTCTCTCTGGCGGCGGTTGTGGGGGAGGGGGGTCTGTCAAGTAGGCTGTACGGGGCCCCGTGATATCTAACAGTGGCCCTGGGTGTATGCGTGTGTCTGTGTTACCTGTATAGTTAGGAAGAACAATAACTTCTTCTATGGAATATCTTGAACCTCTGTTATGTACCTGGATCTAGGAATTGGACATGTTTTCCACTGAAAATACAACAATTATTAGTAAGGCGAAGCAAGCATAAACTAACCCCTTAGTATTATGAAGCATCCCGAATTCTCATTTTCCAGAATGTACCCAATTATGCATAGACCAGATCTGTGTGCCCAGATAGGACCTCCCAGTGGCTATTCTATGGACAAGGTACACTTTTCTTTATGCCTGATCTATGTTGAGCTGCATTAGTCTGCAATGGCCAGAAATATTTGGACCCAAACCACATTAGCTCAGGTATCCAAACGTGAATGTTCCTTCATAGCAAACCTCCATTATGTACTGTATGGGCCTGGCCCACTCTAAATGAATGCATTGTTCTGGTAGGTCCTCCTATTACAGACTTTAGCTACATATTGAGGAAATTGCACTGACTTTTCAGCAATCAGATTGCATATTATTGGCCCATCTTAAGTCTAGGAAATAGAATCAAGAGGATATAACACTGTTTTTAGAAACAAAAATAGTCTTTATTCGACAAAACAAAAAAGAGACAAATACATGGCCTGATGTAAACACATGCCTGCCAGCTTCCAATTGTATGGAAAACCAAAACCAGGCTCTGCTCTTTGCCAGCACATGGCTCAAACATATCTGGAAAATATGGGGACTCCGATCTCTGGTGCAAGTTCATTCAGGAACAAGAAGCAATTATGAACCCCCAAAAGCAGCATAGAGGAAAGGGATAGTCAAGTTGCTGTGCTGCTTCCAAACCTCCTCTGGCTGGCCAGGGTGGTTCTGCAGATTCTTGATGCCAGTTCTTGCCTGGTGCCACAAAATATCCACTGGCCACGAATGAAGGCGAGTGGAGAACATGAAGGTGGCTTTCTCCCAGCTTGAACCGCAAGCTGGACCACTCCTGTAAAATGAGTGAAAAGAATCCTTGACATTTCACCATGACAATCACTTCTCAGCGCAGGCTAGTTAGAGTATTTTTTTCATTCTTTACCATTTCAGAAGTTGAAGTAAACATTCTCGGCAATTAGTGTTTGGAAAGGCACAAGGTCCCCCCTCCCCCAGGCACACTAATGCTTACTTGAGCCCAGGGGTGGACTGACCATTTGAGCATTCGGGCATTGCCTGAGGGCCCGGGGTCACTACGGGGCCTGGTGAGAGACTCACCGTTCACAATTTACTAAGCAGTATCTTACCACATCCGAGTATGCGGTAGGATACCGCATAGCATTTTTTATAACAAGTTTGAATTCACCAAAAACCACTACTAAAATACTGCATGAGTTATTTTATCAAGTCATGTGGTATTTTAGTAGTGAAAAACATGCCTTAATGGTTCAGCTGTCAGAGGGATTCCCCACTGACAGCTGAATGTAAAAGAAAGAATTACGGTCAATTAAAAAACTAATAAAAAAACGGTATGAGGTCCCTCCTCCATCCATACCAAGCCTTTTGGGTCTGGTATGGATTTTGAGGGGAACCCCCATACCAACATTTTTTTGTAAAATGGCGTGGGGGTCCCCCAAAAATATTGTGATTGACATTGTATCTACTTCAGGGGACATTTGTTTTTCTTCTTTTAATAAAGGACTTGTCAAAGACTGTCTCCTGCCTTTTTTCACATTACAGTTTTTTTTTTGTGAATGGGTAGTGGTACCATGTACCCCATACTCATTCACATAGGGTAGGCATCTGGAGGCCCCCTTGCAAAAGGGGGGCTTCCATATTCCGATAAGCCCCCCACCTGCAAACCCCCACAACCACAGCCCAGGGTTGTAGGGAAGAGGCCCTTGTCCCCATCAACATGGGGAAAAGGTGCTTTGGGGGGGAGCTCCCCACAGCACCCCCCCCCATGTTGAGGGCATGTGGCCTGGTATGATTCAGGAGGGGGGTGCTCGCTCATTCCCATCCCTTTCTTGACCTGCCAGGCAGCATGCTCAGATAAGGGTCCAGTATGGATGGAGGGCGGGACTCCACAAAATTTTTTTATTATTTTATAATTGACGGCAATTCTTACTTTTACATTCAGCTGTCAGTGAGGAACCCCGCTGACAGATGAAGCATTAACGCATGGTTTTCACTACTAAAATACCGCATGACTTGATAGAATAACTAATGCAGTATTTTAGTAGCGGTTTTTAGTGAATTCAAACATTTTTTTTAAAATACTATGCAGTATTCTACCGCATACTCGGATGCGGTAAGATACTGCTTAGTAAATTGTGCCCAGTATCATCCATTGCATCATTTGTTGCTAGATTTTGGGAATAAACATTTGCCAAAAATGTGCAAATCTGTCCAATTTGAGCTACAAAAACTTTTTTGAGCTTTAGGAGTCCTTGGAGTGGAGATGTGAACCATCTCCACAGAGTAATATTGATTATTTCCCCTCTGAGCATTTTGAAGCTTCAAGCTTTGCGCTACAAAATGCTCAGGTGTGAATGAAATATAACACACTGTGCACTGTACTCTAACACACTGTAATCTGTAATACACTGCACTCTGTAACGCACTGTACTCAGTAACACACTGTACTCCAACACACTATACACTGTAATGCACTGTACTCAGTAACACACTGTACTCTAACACACTTTACACTGTAATGCACTGTACACTGTAACACACTGCACTCTGTAATGCACTGTACTCTAACACACTTTACTCTGTAACGCACTGTACACTATAGCACAATGTACTCAGTAACACACTAGACACTGTAATACACTGAACTCTGTAACACACTGTGCTCTGTAACACACTATACACTGTAATGCACTGTACTCTGTAATGCACTGTACTCAGTAATGCACTGTACTCAGTAACACACTGTACTCTAACACACTTTACACTGTAATGCACTGTACACTGTAACACACTGCACTCTGTAATGCACTGTACTCTAACACACTTTACACTGTAACGCACTGTACACTATAGCACAATGTACTCAGTAACACACTGGACACTGTAATACACTGAACTCTGTAACACACTGTACACTGTAACACACTGTGCTCTGTAACACACTGGACACTGTACCGCACTGTACTCTGTAACACACTGGACACTGTAATGCACTGTACTCTAACACACTGTACTCTGTAATATACTGGACACTGTAATGCACTGTACTCTGTAACACACTGTACTCTAACACACTGTACAATGTATCGCACTGTACTCTGTACTCTAACGCACTATACACTGTAACGCACTGTACACTGTAACACATTGTACTCTGTAACACAATGGACACTGTAACGCACTGTACTCTGTAACACACTGGACACTGTAATACACTGAACTCTGTAACACACTGTACTCTAACACACTGTACACTGTAACACACTGTGCTCTGTAACACACTGGACACTGTACCGCACTGTACTCTGTAACACACTGGACACTGTAATGCACTGTATACTGTAACACACTGTACTCTAACACACTGTACTCTGTAATACACTGGACACTGTAACGCACTGTACTCTGTAACACACTGTACTCTAACACACTGTACAATGTAACACACTGTACTCTGTACTCTAACGCACTTTACACTGTAACGCACTGTACACTGTAACACACTGGACACTGTAACGCACTGTACTCTGTAACACTGCACTCTGTAACGCACTGTACTCTGTAACACACTGGACACTGTAACGCACTGTACTCTGTAACACACTGGACACTGTAATGCACTGTACTCTAACGCACTATACACTGTAACGCACTGTACTCTAACGCACTATACACTGTAACGCACTGTACACTGTAACACACTGTACTCTGTAATGCACTGTACTCTAACACACTGTACAATGTAACGCACTGTACTCTGTACTCTAACGCACTATACACTGTAATGCACTGTACACTGTAACACAATGGACACTCTAACACACTGTACTCTGTAACGCACTGTACTCTAACGCACTGTACTGTGTAACGCATTGTACTCTAACAGACTGGACACTGTAATCAGGGCCGCTGTTAGACATCATGGGACCCCATACAGCCTACCTGACAGCCCCCCCACCACCAGAGAAAATATCAAAATTATATTTATGGTAAAAATACACTAAAAATGTTATTAATGTATACAATCTCAACAAAATTCCTGTTAAATCTAAATGATAAAACTGCACTGAGTTAATGAATAAAGCTGTGTGTGTAATTGAGGTCTTGGAGCTCATTCACATGGGTGCTGTGGCCTGTAGAGTGTGTATCAGTGGTTTGTTTATGTGGCTGGAGCTGCTTGATGCCGTTTGCAGGCAACCTATGTTACACTATGGAAACACTGCAGGTCTTAATTTGATAGGCATATAGGTGCAGGTGTACAGTCCTGAACACAGTGAGCATTCAGGGCCACTTCCTCACGCCTGCACACCTGTCATATTAAAACCTGTGTTCATACAGCTGCAGTGTCCCCATAGCGAACCAGGTAGCTCCAGGCACATGAACAACCCACTCATTCATGCTGTACAGGCCAGAGGACCAGTGTGAATGGGGCATTTTTGACAATGTTTTTTCCTCAGCCCATTAATTTCAAGGGACTGCCTAACATTTAGGAACATACTGCAAGCATATTATTTTAAAAGTGTGTTGCACCTTACCACACAGTAGTTTGATAACATGCGTTTTGGTGGCTGTGAATGCATCTGTGTTTACTAGATGTGTTGAGGTGCAATTAAGTATTTATGGTGCCTGCACACATCTGCAAAGGGCATTGCGGTTTTTTGCTGTGCAGAAAAATGCGTGCTCTTGCATGCGCTTCTGCCCACAAATGGTGTGAACAAGTCCTAAGGGCTGGTTCACACTATAGAAATGCAGTCTAGATGTGTTATGAATGCATTTTTGCATGCACATTTTTGATGCATTTTTAGCGTGTTCCAGTGCATTTTTTATGCTTTTTTGTTGCATTCCAGTACGTTTTTATGCATTCCAGTTAATTTTTTCCCTCTCTCTGTTTCTTCAATTTAATTAGGAACATGTACGCTCCAGTGCATTTTTGGTGCATTTTTGATGCGTTTTACTGATTTCCAGTACATTTCTGTGCAGAAAAAAATACAGCTTGTTCTACTTTTTTTTCTGCAACTGGAATGCACTGGAACTGCAACCACTGATGAGAACTATGACATTGACAACCATATAACCTACTTTTTGTGCATTTTGGATGCAGAAAAAAACAACTGAAATGAATGTAGTGTGAACTGGCCCTAAAGGGTATTATAGGTAAGGGAACAGGACTGACCAGGAATTGTGAATTCAATCAGATTAGTGGTGAGATACAATTAGGAATCCTATAATAATGTCAGATCTGAGCTGTAGGTGATAGGAAATGGAACACATTAACTAGATCAGTAAATAAATAGTTAAGTAAACAGAGTTGATCAGTGAACAGAAAGGGATCACAAGTCTGGGGGAGAGAAACAAAGTTACAATCAACTATAAACAGAAGGAAACTTGAAAGTGTCAAACTTGTGGAGCACCTCTAACATCACAACACTGAGCCGCTGTGTGATAGAATGACAGGAGGCTAACAATGGAATTTAGCAGCTGTAGATGGACTTGTTAGCTGCCCGGACCCCCTCTGAAGCTGATGGGGCCAGGCCCCCTAAAGGATGGCTGGGGGGTACCCCCTTATCAGCAGCCCTGGGGCTGGGCCACCTACAGGAGGGCCGAGGGTACCCCCTTATCAGCAGCCCTGGGGCTGGGCCACCTACAGGAGGGCCGGGGGTACCCCCTTATCAGCAGCCCTGACTGTAATACACTGTACACTGTAACGCAGTGTACCTGGCATGCTCTCCTCCTCCTCTCCTGTTGCTCCTCTGTCTGCATAGAAATCAGCCTGAAGTCACATGGTGATTCCTAAGCAGGCTGCCAAGGAGCCTGCGAGCAGCCTAGCCATTTTTGGAAGGCCAGGGGAAATAACTTTTGCAGACAGGATCCAGCATGCAGATCATATTTAGGGGACCCCTGTATTACACCATGACATATTTACATGATGGTGTATGCATGTGCTAGTCGGGCACAGTACATGGCCTATGGCAGGACAGCATGCGTGTGTGTATATATATATATATATACAGTATATATATATATATATATATATATATATATATATTGTAACAGTATGAACGGCAAGGTGATGGATGGACGATATGTGTCACCTCGCATGAGGTCATACTGTGAAGTGTAAGGTGGAGTCCACTCTGGGTTTTCGGGGCCACAATGGCAGAATTTGTGCTCCACTGATGACCAGCAACAGGTGGTATAAAAAAGGCAGGGCTGGAGCAAGGAGTTGCTTGTGGCCTGGGACTCAGAGGTATTCTGAGAGAGCCATGTGTGTACGATACCTACAAGAAAAGGTTTGCGTTTGTTTTTGTTTTGGGTAACAGGGAGAAGCCCTTCAACTCTGAGTGAGGAAAGTTTCATGTTTAGTTTGTGCCTGGATGGCAAGGGTTTATTTTGCTGTTTTGTTTGTTTTGACATTTTTGCAAACCTGTAAATAAAGCTGACAACCAGTCAGATTTTAAGAAAGCCTGCTCTGCGGTCTACCCTTTTTCCCAGGGAAGGGGATCCCCAACCTGAGCTAACCCCACAATATATATACACAGTATCTCACAGAAGTGAGTACACCCCTCACATTTTTGTCAATATTTGATTCTATCTTTTCATGTGACAACACTGAAGAAATGACACTTTGCTACAATGTAAATAGTGAGTGTACAGCTTGTATAACATGTAAATTTGCTGTCCCCTCAAAATAACTCAACACACAGCCATTAATGTCTAAACCGCTGGCAACAAAAGTGAGTACAACCCTAAGTGAAAATGCCCAAATTGGGCCCAATTAGCTATTTTACCTTTCATGTGACTCGTTAGTGTCATGTGACTCATTAGTGTTACAAGGTCTCAGGTGTGAATGGGGAGCAGGTGTGTTACATTTTGTGTTATCACTCTCACTCTCTAATACTGGTCACTGGAAGTTCAACATGGCACCTCATAGCAAAGAACTTTCTGAGGATCTGAAAAAAAGAATTGTTGCTCTACATAAAGATGGCCTAGGCTATAAGAAGATTGCCAAGACCCTGAAACTAAGCTGCAGCACGGTGGACAAGGCCATACAGCAGTTTATCAGGACAGGTTCCGCTCAGAACAGGCCTTGCCATGGTCGACCAAAGAAGTTGAATGCACGTGCTCAGCGTCATATCCAGAGGTTGTCTCTGGGAAATAGAAGTATGAGTGCTGCCAGCATTGCTGCAGAGGTTGATGGGGGGGTCAGCGTGTCAGTGCTCAGACCATACGCTGCACACTTCATCAAATTGGTCTGCATGGCTGTCGTCCCAGAAGGAAGCCTCTTCTAAAGATGATTCACAAGAATGCCCACAACCTTTGCTGAAGACAAGCAGACTAAGGACATGGATTACTGAAACCATGTCTGATGAGACCAAGATAAATTTATTTGGTTCAGATGGTGTCAAGCGTGTGTGGCAGCAACCAGGTGAGGAGTACAAAGACAAGTGTGTCTTGCCTACAGTCAAGCATGGTGGTGGGAGTGTCATGATCTGGGGCTGCATGAGTGCTGCCGGCACTGGGGAGCTACAGTTCATTGAGGGAACCATGAATGCCAACATGTACTGTGACATACTGAAGCAGAGCATGATCCCCTTCCTTCAGATACTGGGCCGCAAGGCAGTATTCCAACATGATAACGACCCCAAACACACCTCAAAGATGACCACTGCCTTGCTAAAGAAGCTGAGGGTAAAGGTGATGGACTGGCCAAGCATGTCTTCAGACCTAAACCCTATTGAGCATCTGTGGGGCATCCTCAAATGGAAGGTGTAGGAGTGCAAGGTCTCTAACATCCACCAACTCTGTGATGTCGTCATGGAGGAGTGGAAGAGGACTCCAGTGTTAACCTGTGAAGATCTGGTGAACTCCATGCCCAAGAGGGTTAAGGCAGTGCTGGAAAATAATGGTGGCCACGCAAAATATTGACACTTTGGGCCCAATTTGGACATTTTCACTTAGGGGTGTACTCACTTTTGTTGCCAGCGGTTTAGACATTAATGGCTGTGTGTTCAGGGGACATCAAATTTACACTGTTATACAAGCTGTACACTCACTACTTTATATTGTTGCAAAGTGTCATTTCTTCAGTGTTGTCACATGAAAAGATAGAATAAAATATTTCCAAAAATGTGAGGGGTGTACTCATTTCTGTGAGATACTGTATATAAAAATTGAGGTTCCCCACTGACAGCTGAATCTAAAAAGAAACAAAGGTCGGCAATTAAGAAATAAAAAAAAAATGGCGTGGGGTCCCCCCTCCCATCCATACCAAGCCTTTCGGGTCTGGTTTGGATTTTGAGGGGAAGTTCCACACCAATATTTTTAAAGAAAATGGTGTGGGGTTCCCCCCAAATCCTTACCAGACCCTTATCCAAGCATGCAGCCCGGCTGGTCAGGAAAGGGCGGGGGTGGGACAAATGAGCCCCCCCGCTCCTGAACCATACAAGGCCACATGCCCTCAACATGGGAGGGTGTTTTGGGGCAGGGGGGGCTCCCTTCCCCAAAGCACCTTGTCCCCATGTTGATGGGGTCAAGGACCTCTTTTCCATAACCCTGGCCTGTGGTTGTGAGGGTCTGTGGGCGGGGGGCTTATCAGAATCTGGAAGCCCTCTTTAGCAAGCCCCACCTAGCCGAATGAGTATAGGTCTGGTATGGAATTTGGGGGGTAACCCCACGCCATTTTTTTTTTTATTTTGGTGTGGGGCTTCCCCTCTAAATCCATACCAGACTCAAAGGGCTTGGTATGGATGGCAGGGGGAACCCCACGCTGTTTTTTTTTTTTTTAATTGCCGCCAATTCTTTTTTTTATATTCAGCTGTCAGTGGGAAACTCCACTGACAGCTGCAACATGAACACTTCATTGGTTTTCACTACTTAAAGGCCGCATGACTTGATAAACTAACGCATGCAGTATTTTAGTAGCGGTTTTTAGGGAATGCAAACGTTTTTTATAAAAAATGTTGTGAGGGATTCTACCGCATACTTGGATGCAGTAAGATAGCGCGTAGTGAATTGTGTCCATTGTGGGATTTAGCCCAAAGGGCACTCCCCCACCCCCACCACTCACATTCTCTTACTCTCTTTTTCTTTGGAATCTCAGCTCTTGGCTTGACAAACCCTTCCCAAAAGGGGTAGAGTGCAAAGCAGCAATATTAAATCAATCATTAGTCTAGGCCCTTATCTCACACCATCGTTTGATATTCACATAAGGCCTGGCCTTGAAGGAGCTGGAACATGGATAAGGTCTCATTCCAAGGATCATTTAGACAGAAGCCAAGATGCTGCCAGCATGTCTGTGTGAGGGCAGCCACCCGGGGAGAACATGCAACTTCATTGCTGTGGTTGGGATTCAAACCAACAACCCTTGTGCTCTGAGGCAGCAGTGCTAACCACTTAACCACTGTGCTGTCACACGCACCCAGCCTGCATTTCTGTGGTGTGAATCAACCCTAAGTCCCTGGGCAAGGCCAGTGTAGCTAGCCAGATATCTCAAATGTGACACAAATGTTGTACTATGTTGCCAATTCAGATGTGTGTTGATTGTATGTATCCCAATACAAAGGATTTCAATATTAATATTGTCCTATTATCTTCAAAAATGTGCTATGTGTACCAAAATCAGAGTGAAAAAAGCTGTAAATAAAAAAGAGAGGGTGGCACCACTATTGCAAAGTGAAACCAACAAACATTGACAGAGGCAAACACATTTTGGGGGATAATATTATGAACATTCGGGATTGCAATACATATACCCAACACGTCTTATTTAGTAACACAGCATAACATTTGTATTTAGTTTTAATGTTGAGTTTTCCAGCAGTGCTGCTTTGGTGTGTGGCGCTGCTTTGGTGTGTGGCGCTGCTTTGGTGTGTGGTGCTGGTTTGATGTGTGGTGCTGGTTTGGTGTGTGCTGCGTGTGGACAGCTGAGGGAGGTTGGTTGAAGATTATTTTTAGATGTTGCTTAAAAAGTGCCATTGGACCACCATTTTGGTAATATCTCTCAAAATTCAAAGTCCATGAGCATGCTCAGTTACACAAGGCACAAACTCAGAATGGCAAAGTCCCTGGGCATGCTCAGGGTAGGGCCTCATGTACACGGGACATTTCTGAACGATGGAAACTGACTGCTGGAAAACGTAGGTTAAAAAAAGATGTTTTTTTAGCCGCGTTTGCATACCGCGTTTATGCATGTTTATGCACGTTTGCGTTTAGAAGTGTTTCAAAATACCCAGAATGCACTACAAAACAGTGAAAAATTAACTATTTCAGACATTTTGAGAGAAATAGAGAGAGCAGAAGCAGAGAGAGCAGTATTTGTTGAGATTAGCTGTCTTATTTTTTTTTTTGTTGTGGTGTTGGATGTGTTCCAGCTCATTTCTGTGCAGAAATTATTGCAGCAGTGTCTAACATATTTTCTTTCATGCAAAACCTCAAAGTATGGTGTACCAGGTCCATTTGTGTACCGGGAAAATGCTTTGCATGTATTTTTCATGATGAAAAAAGGCTCTGGAGTTAAAAAAAAATTTCAAATGCAAACGCTTGTAAACGCGGTTAACCGCATTTGGCCGTTTACACGCATTTACAAGCATTTGGCGTTTGAAACGCTGATAAAATCTACTCTTTTTTTTCTGCGTAAAAAAAAATGACTGTAAACTCAACTGCCTGTAAAGGACAGTGTGTACATGGACACATAGAAAAACATTAGGGTGAGTTCAGGGGCTGCTGAAAAAACCGCTGAGCAGCTCCTAAGCGTGAGTTTATCAGCTGCAGTATACATGAGCCCTAACAAGAAACATGACTCAAATGGCTAAGTCTCTGGGCATGCTCAGTGTAAAAAGATATATATGCCAGACATAAGTCCCTGTGCATGATCAATGCAAAGGACAGTATAGACAGAAGTATATATACTAGTGAGAATATATGCTTCCAGAAATGTACTAGCATTCATTCAATGTTTCGCAAACAAAATGAATGTATTAGAAACACGGAAACGCTGCTTACAAATGATTAATAATGGGAAATACAAGTTATGAGATTATCGTTGTGGAGATTTATCTTTGTCGCCAAATTTCAGCAGTTACAGTTGGAGAGGTATACGAGGACATATATTTAAGGCACAATAATATATATTATCTAGAGCTTCGAACTATGATATATTAAATTCACAATATTTCGAGCAAAATATACAGAAATATTAATAAATGTCATGTAAATCTGTCACAGAACATCATTATAAAGGATAAGAAGCAAGATAAGGGCCTGGACTTATGATTTATTTGATATTGCTGATTTACAATCTGCCCCTTTTGGGAAGGGTTTGTCCAGCCAAGAGTTGAGTTTCCAAAGAAAAAGACAGTAAGAGAGTGTGAGTGAGGAGAGGGGAAGTGCCCTTTGGGCTAAGTCACACAATGGGCAGAATTCACTACACGTTATCTTACCACATCCAAGTATGCAGTAGGATCCTGCAGAGCGTTTTTTTTTTTTAAAGTTTGCATTACCTAAAAAAAAATGCTACTAAAATACCGCATGAGTTATTTTATCAAGTCATGTGGCCTTTTAGTAGTGAAAAGCATGCGTTCATGTTGCAGTGTCAGCGGAGTTCCCCACTGACAGCTGAATGTAAAAGAAAGAATTGCCGGCAATTAAAAAATATTTTAAAAAACAGTGTGGGGTCCCCCCTCCCTTCCATACCAAGCCCTTTGGGTCTGGTTCGGATTTTGAGGGGAAGCCCAATGCCAATATTAAAAAGTTCATTTAAAAAATGGCATGGGGGCCCCCTCCCCAAAGCACCTTGTCCCCATGTTGATGGGGAAATGGACCTCTTCCCCACAACCCTGGGCTGTAGTTGTGGGGGTATGCGGGCAGGGGGCTTATTGGAATCTGGAAGCCCCATTTAGCGAGGGGTTACCCAGATCCCACCCCCCTATGTGAATGAGTATGGGGTACATGGTATCCCTACTCATTCACAAAAAAACCCAAAAAGTGTAATGTGAAAAAAGACACGGTCTTTGAAAAGTCCTTTATTGAAAGAAAAAATGAAAAGAATGCCCCCCGCAGTAGATCCAACATCAATCACGATGACCGCCGCCGACCCAAAAAAAAGAATAAAAAAAAAAGGCTCATTGATGTCACATGGGGTGGGGTCACATGTGTGATGTCCCCGGGTGGCCCCACCCCTTACATATTTAAGAACTGTCAAGCCACCGTAGAGGCAGATGGCCTGGAGCCAGCGTTGGGAGCAAAGCCTTTTTTTCTTAAATCTTTTTTCGGATCAGCGGCGGACATCGTGACTGACGTTGGATCTACTGCGGGTGCCCCTCTGCCCCAAAGCACCCCCCCCCATGTTGAGGGCATGTGGCCTGGTATGGTTCAGGAAGGGGGGCTCGCTTTTCCTCCCCCTTTTCTGACCTGCTGGATAAGGGTCTGGTATGGATTTTGGGGGGGACCCCTATGCCATTTTTTAAATTAATTTTGGCATGGGGCTTCCCCTCAAAATCCGAACCGGACCCGAAGGGCTTGGTATGGATGGAAGAGGGGACCCCACACTGTTTTCTTTTTTACTTTTTTGATTGCTGACCTTTATTTTTAGATTCAGCTGTCAATATTATATATTATCTAGATCTTTGAAATATAATATATCAAATTCAAAACATTTTGAGCAAGATATACAGAAATATGAATACATGTCATGTAAAACCATTACAGAAAATCATTATACAGGATAAGAAACAAAAATAAATCAATAGAACTAAGGAAAACAAATTAGAATACATAAAGATATGCCTAGCTAAAAATAGTGCTGTTTCTGAAACTCAGTTGATGGTCACGATTGCCATCTCCACACTCCACACAGAGATTTACTATAAGACACAGTCTAAAAGAAAAGTGCCCACGGTAGACGGTTACATTTTGTTCTACACATGCACATTTCTATCAGTGCATAGACGTTGGAAAGACGTCTATTTCTTGACAATCAGGAATTTCCCAAAAAATCTATTTTTTACTCACTGAAATTTTTTATTTAAAGGAATATATTTTTTAAAGTGAAGTCTAGATATTTTGGAAAGCAAATTTCAATGTGAATCTGTTTCTACGGTGATTTTTCGTTCCTTTAGATGTGCTTCTAGGACATCTGGTTTTTTAGACGGATTCCTTTATTGTGTCCATTAGTAAATTTGTTTTCGTGTCTATTTGTTAGATGCTTTCTTTAGTAAATGTCTTTTCTGTCTAAAAGTAGATGGATTCCAATGAAAAGTAGACTTTAGCCTACAGAAGTGCACCTAGACCATTTATGCACTTTAGTAAATCAGGGTCTGTATGTCTCCTCTGCAATAAAAGCCTTCCTGCAAGCATTTTTGTCCTTAAGTAATGCTGCACTTTAAGCTACCTGGCAGAAGCCATAGGTCAGATTTACATTCGTAGCACCAGCAGGAAGTGCAGAAGACAAAACATTACATTCATGTTGATTTTTCCACATTTCTCTAGCAGCTTTTCCAGAGCATTATCAACTGGGATGGACTGCAGCATTTTCAAATCATCTATAAACACGGACAAACTTAAAGAGCATTTGGTACTCAGAGCAGAGATTAGACAGAAAGCACTAAAATTTGAAGCAGTGTCCATGAAAGTGCCCATCTGTCAGAGATTTCTTTTTTTTAAAGCAATAATAGAAGTAGAGCAGCTGGCTCAACAGATTATTTATTTTAAAAATGAATGTATTATATATAAAATACCAGGAGAAATCATTCTATCTATCTATCTATCTATCTATCTATCTATCTATCTATCTATCTATCTATGTATCATTAAACTAAAATTGATGGGCCCCAGTTGAGAATACTCAAGAAGGAGGAAATAAAATTAAAGGGTTTTTTTGCATCGGTAAGGCTGGACAACTGTGCATTTCCAGTTGTGTGATAGTAAGCATTATTGGTCTAAGAGTCATGGAGCTTTACAGATAAAGATTATCTTGTTTGAGTGAGATGTCACATGAATGCACTCTTAAGACTGTCTGAAGATGAAATATGTGTTTGCTGCATGAGCTAAATGATATATGACAATGCATTGATGTATATTAAGAGTGACTAGAGATTTGCTGGGCAATTTCCGTTCTTTAGTCATATGCATCCAGAATGAAAAATGAAGCACTGGATTTCTGCAGTGGTGACATATGTAAAGGGCAAGGATTCTCTCTGACTTTTTTTTTCCTCTTAGCTGTAAAATAGATGCAGAGATTGGCTATGCTTTATTTAAATTGTATTCAGTCGGAAAGGTTTACAACATAATATTTCCTTAGACATTCTGTACTGTATGTTCTGTAATCATAAAAATGTAAACTGAATTGTACAGTCCCTCATGTCTTCTTTATATTTTTCAAGTGCATTTTTTTAGTCAGTGCAAGCCTTAAGGGAGAATTATCATCAACATACAAACCACTGCTTGGATCTAAAATTATATTTCCATTTATTTTCTTATAAACAAAGTGACACATCATCTTAAAATCCTAATCCCTTAATGGATGTATTTTTTCATTTTATAAACAAAACTATAAAGTAAGAGTTAAATGTAGACGTGGACCCATTATATCCTAATATGTTTAGGATTAACAAGATTATTGCAGTTCCTTTATGGTGCAGCAGCTTTCCATCACCAGACTTTAGCAAAAATTATTTAAAGCATGAGCCCATGCTCCGTAGTCAGCTAGTACTACACCATGAAAAATGCACCTGTAGCAAAATTCTGGTTGAAGACTTACTCCATGCATTAAATATTGAGTAGTTTTATACAGAGCTTTTTTTCTCATATAAAAGGTTGAGGAACTTCACCCCACTCTCCTAGGCCATGCCCATACCCTCCCTTAGAACCACCCCCTTTAGAGAACAGGGAACCAAGTATAATTTGGAGGGCTATACAAGTAATTTGTATAGAATTTGTTAGTAATGTTCAAAAAAATTTGAAATATCCAGCACTTACCAAAGTAAGCTCAGAGGCACTTCCAGAAGATTTAAAAATTCTTGTCATATGTATCTTCTCTGCTTCTCTCCTTGTTTCTCACATCAGTAGCATCCCCATATATTTAGCAAAGAGACAGCCCCATATATTCAACAAAGAGACATCCCAAGAAAGCCAGAAAAGAGACATCCCTATTTATTCACCAAGGAAACAGCCCAAAATATCCAGCAAAGAGACATTCTCAAATATCAAGCAAAGAGACAGCCCGATCAAGCAAAGAGACAGCCCAGTCCAGCAAAAAGACAGCTCCCATTCAGCAAAGAGACTGCCTAGTCCAGAAAAGAGACAGCCCAGTGCAGCAAAGAGTCACAGCGGCACAGCACAACCCCATTCAGCAGCATTGTCACAGTTAGGAGGCTGAGGAGGAGGACAAGCTAGCTACCCACACAATTGAATGATCATCCGCACACACACCGTATTTCACTCTCACACAAAGTGTTGACTGGCGCCAAAATGAACTTCCGGTTGGTCTTCAGGGAGAGGTGGAATGCAGTGCAGATCCCTCCGCCTTCCGCTCTCTCATGCTGCAGCCATATGATCCATCCAAGGCTGCCCTGCTTTGTTACAGGCAGTGAGTGATACAGAAAGTGCTTGGCTCCCAAGCACCTCCCACACTGTCTCTGGCGTAGGTTTCACCAGAAAAAAAGCCCTGGTTTTAGATAAATGGAAGAAATCTTAGACCTCATTCAGGTAAAACAAGAAGCAAGGGGATAACCCCCAATAGAGGCATAGGTGGCTATAAAAGGACATTTTCTAGAAGACTGTCAAAGGCTAAGAATATGTTCTGTCTGTTTCCCCATAAGATGACAGGTGTCAGATAGAATATAAAGAGAAATCTACCCTCAGGTCTAGGGTACCAGAAAACAGTTTTAATTACCTGATCTCCCAGTCCCCCGGGACTGTGGACTGTCTCCTAGCATCCTCACATCCAATGCAAGGCTATAGGCCCTGCATTGTATTTGATGATGCCAGATGACCAGCAACTGGCAAAGTGTAGAGGAACAATACGATAAAATTATGGTGCAAAAAAAGAGGTAGAGGACATGTGTACACAAGCAATGATATAAATTAAATGAGATTAAAAAACACCGCCAATAGAGTCCGTATATATATGTGATATTGAGTCTTTAATATACTTGAGGATTAAACAGCGGCTGCCATCCTTCAGAGTGAGCCAGCTCTGTACAATGGAGACAAGGGAGAGAGGGAAGGAGGCGCCACTAAGTGCAGTATGTTAAAAAAAACTTTAATAACAAACTGTAGAAATGCACTGGGTGGGCCAACTCAATACTGAACCCTATGGACTAAGACTGGGATGTCATTAAAGTTTATGTGCATGTAAAGGCAGGCGTCCCAATACTTTTGGCAATAAAGAGAACAAAAGAAAGAGTACAATTAATAAATCAATGTGACTTTCCTATTAGTCGAGAAATCAGCACAGGGCTAGTGCTACAGCACAGCCATTTCAGGAAACTGCCGTTATCAAGCTCATAATCATACAATGCGACAAAGCTGCCATGTTTTACTTCAACCACCCAAAACAAGAATGGCACACGTAGAGTGATGATACAGAAGACTGTCATATGGCACCTTACCCCATCAAAGTCTTGATCCACAAAGATAATCTACTATGGCGAGCCACAGTAAAAAATAAGCAAAAGATAAGTTAAAACAAAACAATAAATCAGCTTGCAACAATAATCTAGTGATGCCCTCTGAAACTTCCTGCTCTAACTGCAACTGACAACTGCCTCCTGTTGCCCCCGGTAACCACTGCTTCCATCGCCCTCTGAAACTTCCTGCTCTAACTGCAACTGACAACTGCCTCCTGTTGCCCCCCCCGGTAACCACTGCTTCCATCGCCCTCTGAAACTTCCTGCTTTAACTGCAACTGACAACTGCCTCCTGTTGCCCCCGGTAACCACTGCTTCCACTGCTCTCTCAATTGCTAAGCTACTTTGCATGCCTGAAATTATCTGCATTGTTAGATTTTTTCTGTTTTCTTTGTAACTATTGTGTATACTTGCCTGTATGAAGTGACCTTAGCCTCATAGTGCCTTAGCTGAGATCAAACACCTTGCCTTATCTTGTGTCCATCCTGCTTGCAATTTGGGCAAAACACATCCTCCATGTGTCATTTATTAGCTCTTAATTGAAGGATTGCCTAACCTCCCCCCATCCATCCAAGTATAAATTTAGTACAGTCCAGGGGATGGCCTGGCGAGGGGGACAGGATGGCATTCCTTGTGCAAAGTACGCATTATGGCGCTAAGTACATCGCACTTTCAACACAGCACTTTAACTTATGCAAGTACAAACAATAGTGCTCCACCTCAAGTAGATTGCATGTGCTCTTCCCTCTTACCTCTTTCCATCTGCCTTCCTTTGTTATCTCTCCTCTCTCCAGCATGCTCTTGCTAACCCTCTTTGTTGCTATAATGTCGTCTCTTCTCAAACTCTCTCTTGTTTACCCGTCCTCCCCACCACACAACCTGTACATATCACCCTCACTCCTGCCCTCTCAATATCACTGCACTTATCTCCTGCTCTCTCTTAGTCCACATAATGTCACCACTACAAAAGCACTGCGGCACTTGCCCTCATATAAATCTCGCTCCCACCTCATCTCCCTCACCCTCCTATTACTACTAACTTCTGGAGACATTGCCCCAAACCCTGACCCTCCACCATCAAACTCCAACCCACAGAAGCAGCAGCCACCCCTCTCTGGCCGCAGACGCAACCCTCATTCTCTCACCTCAATTCCCCTGCTTCCACGCACCAACCCCTCCCTCCTATGTGCCCTCTGGAATGTCCGCTCAGCCTCTAACAAACTCTACTATCAATGACCTCTTCCTCTCCCACTCCCTCAACCTTCTTGCTATTACTGAAACCTGGCTCCAGGATTCTGACTCTGTCTCCTCAGCTACACTCTCCCATGGCAGCCTCCTCTGGACTCACTCGCCCAGACCCAGCGGATGAAAAGGGGGCGGAGTCGGACTTCTTCTTTCCGCACACAGCACGTTCCAGGTTCTTCCTGCCCCTCCATCTCTGTCCCTCCGCTCTTTTGAAGTGCACTGTATTCATCTCTTTTCTCCTGTTTGTCTGAGGATCGCTGTCGTCTACAAGCCCCCGGGCCCAGTTTCACGCTTTCTCGATGACTTTTCAGCATGGCTACCATATTTTCTCTCCTCTGAGGTGCCTGCCATCATCCTCGGTGACTTTAAAATCCCAGTCAATGTTCACCCCCCCTGCCACCTCTCAATTACTCAACTTCCTCTTTTAACCTAACACAATGGTCACAATCCACCACCCACTCCAATGGCAACACCCTTGACCTTGTATTCACCCACCTATGCACTCCCTGTAACCTCTCTAATGCCTCTTTTCCTCTCTCTGATCACAACTTTTTCAGCTTCACACTCTCCCTGCCTCCTACCTCCCAAGCCTCCAACCAGCAAACCGTTACCTGTAGAAACCTCCATCACCTCAGAGCCCTGACCTTCTCCACTCCGCTACTGAGCACCTCTATGATGAAATTGCACCCCTGTCCTGCCCAGAGCTGGCCACATCTGGCTACAACAACTATCTATCATCCTCCCTGGACGCTCTTGCTCCTCTTTCTACATGCAGAACCAGGCCTGGCAAACAGATGACACCAGAAGTCTCAAGAGCAAGCATGGCGTAAAAATAAATTCTAAAAATAAATAAAAAATAAAAACTTTACCTTCTACAAATCCACTCTTCTCAACTACAACTCCAGCCTCCTCACTGCTAAGCAAACCTACTATAGGTAGTTTTTTGGTTACCCCCATCCTCAAAAAACCCTCGCTGGACCCCACCTGTTTAAATAACTTAAGACCCATCTCCCTGCTCCCGTTTGCCTCCAAGTTTCTCGAGAGCCTTGTTCACAACCGTATGAGCTGCTACCTCACCGACAACAACCTTCTTGATCCCCGACAGTCTGGCTTCCGCCCACAACATTCCACAGAAACTGCCCTACTAAAACTCACTAATGACCTACTAACTGCTAAAACCAACGGTCATTTCTCCATACTCATACTCCTTGACCTTTCCGCTGCCTTTCACACAGTCGACCACCCGCTCCTCCTCGGTAAACTACACTCCATCGGCCTCCATGACTCTGCTCTCTCCTGGTTCTTCTCTTACCTTTCTCAGCGCACTTCAGTGTCACATACAACTGCTTCTCCTCCGCTCCGCTTCCTCTTTCTGTTGGGGTACCCCAAGGTTCTGTTCTTGGGCCCCTCCTTTTCTCTCTCTATACCTCCTCCCTGGGCCATCTGATAACCTCCCATGGCTTCCAATGCCACCTCTATGCTGATGACACCCAGATCTATCTCTCCACTCCCCAGCTCACCCCCTCAATCTCCTCATGTATCACAAATCTACTAAGGGATATCAGCATGGATGTCACATGACTACCTTAAACTCAATCTTTCAAAAACTGAGCTTGTAATATTTCCTCCTCCTCGATCCCCCACTCATGACTTTACGATTAAGATCAACAGCACAACCATTGGTCCTTCCCCTCATGTCAGGGTGCTAGGCTTAATCCTAGACTCTGACCTCTCCTTTGGGCCCCACATCCACTCTTTGGCTAAATCCGGCCACCTCAACCTCCGGAACATTTCCAAAATCCACCCTTTCCTGACCAATGACACCACAAAACAACTTATCCAAGTCTTAGTTATATCCCACCTTCATTACTGCAACTCCCTCCTCACTGGTCTACCGTTACACAGCCTATCCCCCTTCAGTCTATTAGGAATGCTGCTGCTACACTCATACACCTTACCAACCGATCAGCGACTGCTGCCCCTCTCTGCCAATCCCTCCACTGGCTTCCACTAACCCAACGTATAAAATTCAAAATACTAACCACAGCTTACAAAGCCATCCACAACACTGCCCCTAGCTACATCACCAACCTCATCCACAGATACCGCCCAAATCGCCCACTCCGCTCCTCCCATGATATCTTCCTCTCTAGCTCCCTCATCACTTCCTTCCACGCTCGCCTCCAGAACTTCTCTAGAGCCTCTCCCATCCTCTGGAACTCCCTACCACAGCATGTCTGGTCAGCCCCCACCCTGTCTGCCTTTAGGCGATCTTTGAAAATTCACTTCTTCAGGGAAGCCTACCCCACCTCCACCTAAGAACTGTACTTGAATCACCTCCACCGAATCATCCCCCGCAGCTATCACCTTTTGTATCACCTCCCCCTTCCTTTAGATTGTAAGCTCCACGAGCAGGGCCCTCCTATTCCTTCTGTACTGAAATGTATTGTAATTGTACTGTCTCCCTTATATTGTAAAGCGCTGTGCAAACTGTTGGCGCTATATAAATCCTGTATAATAATAATGTCAACAAAACATGACATCAATAACTGTTTAAAATAATGCTTTTAGGTTTGTATTATTTAAAATATTTAAAAGACGCTGATGCTTTTAAAACTTAAAGGAAGCTTGCAAAAACTTTCTGCATGTGAAACATAATAAAGTCAGCCAACAACACTTTTCTGGTGATATCACTCAATCCAACAAAATGTGACAGCGGTAATTGTATAAAATGATGCTTTTAGATTTTTATGACGACACGCAAAATTATTGTTCATGCTGCAGCATGTTTAAAAAACATTAGCATTCAACAATTGTACTGTCATGTTGCATAATTCAGCACATATGCAAATGTTAGGTGTTTTGAGGTTACTTTATATACTAACAACTTTTTACATTGCCAAGGAGAACGAGGAGCCCATGGTTGTGCTCTTAATGGAGCCTGTGGGGCCAAATCCAGAACCACCAGAATCTCAGAGCCTAAGCCAGCAAGAGAGCAACTTGCTCCTGGGACTGTCATTTATATCTTTCTGGGACATGTTCAGACCCCTAAAGAGGACTTTTCCCCATCTATCGGGGAGTATGTTTCTCCAACATCTTCCCAGAAGAAGCAACACCTAACATTTTTGATGACCCTACAGCCTAAGGTCTCAATGACAATGGCAATGACATACATGTATTTATATGAATGTATGAGCTATTTCTAAAGGTATATAAATAAAATGAACGTGTGTCCAGGAACAGATTAGATACTCTGAATGCATCTAAACATGTGCAAATGTAGGAGAACATGACCTAAGAAGCATACAGTTTCCCAAATAATTTGTCCTGTGTTTAAACCAAAGGAAAGTACTGTGAACATAGCCAACTCCTCCGCATCCTCCTGCTTTTAAATACTGTATATAAGTGTGTGCCAATCCCTTTCAGGGGCGAGAGCTAAGTACTGTATATGGCATGAAAACTAATTTACAAAGAGAAGAAACACCATAATGTTATAGGGAAGAGAAAGAAACATACTGTATATGCCAATAATAAAGTATGCAGCAAAGCTTGGGAGGACAGTTCTTTAGATATTAGAAGCAAAGTGGAAGCTTTTTCATATATAATTATATGCCACACACATTTTATAATTAATTATTAGTCATATTTAGAAATAATAATTTAATATAGGGATGTTTACATATTAATACAATATTCTTAGCCAGGTTAGGACCATGAAAACAAGGAATTATCTTCTTTCAAAGAGGTAAACCTTACTGAGGGTTGTTAAAAACATCAATAGCTGTGTGCCTATAGGATCTGCTGATGGAAACATGTTCTGGGCTGTGAAAATGTTGACTGGTAGTTCATTTGTATGTAATAGAAGGGCAGCATCAAATCAGACAAGGACTGAACAGAGGCCATCAAAGTTCCCAGGGGTACCAAGTCTACCTCGTGAGAAGATAGCTGAGCAGAGGAGAGAGACTAAGGAGGGGGTTAAACACAGGAGAGCAGGGAGCATTGAAACATGATGTTTAAAGTAAGTCTTTTTATTATATTGTGATCCCTAAAATAAAACCTTTGTAACTCTATGAGCCCTAAGTCATGCCTTTTTCAGTTTTGTGAAGAGAAGGTATATTCTTTTTATTTTTGCATAAAGTGGATTTTTATTAGTTAAGTGCAGTAGTGTAAATGTTTCTAGGAAAACATAATGTGTCCTTTACCGAAGCAATGTCATAATGTTTTTGTGCTGCCATTGCTCTTTTACAGTGTCATGGTGGCCCTTGAGCTCAGGTTTAAGCTTTGGTAAAATGTAAGATAAAAAAAAATACTAATAACAGAAGGAGGCTATGTGAACAGAAGCAAGATTTATTATACTATTGTATGTTAATACCCAGTTAGGTAAAAAGGCCCCATCATGTGGACATCTAATCCCAGCTCAACACACATTATTATTTAAATACTATGATTATGGCAAAATAAATATACCCATTACAGAACAACTTATTCTGGTGCATACTTCCCTACAAGAAGCACATACAGTAATCCTGAAAGGACAGGATATCTATATACTGCCTGCACTATTTCTTTGCTCACAGGGGAAGTGATGAGCTCTGCCCTCCACTATGGTTTCCATAATAGGTCTCATCAATGTCTAGCAATGCTATATTGCATGAGTGCAGACAAGGATAGGTATCATTAAAAAGTGTAGTATATCCAAATGACCACTATTCCTGCATTTCAAAAGCCTTAAAACACCTTTTAAAACAGAGGTCCACCACAAAAGACTAGCGGACATGTAATCTAAATGCTTTTTGCAAATGTGCTGCAAAGATGACATTTTCTACATGATACCATAAATAAGGATGATATATAGAAACCAACATTTTTCTCTGAAGAGCAGATGGTAGCAAATGTCAAAAATAATCTCCTGATATGGGGAATGCAGTGGTGGAACTGACAGACAAATGTGCTTGATAAATGTGGTGAATAATTTGTTGGCCCCAAATCAATGAATATATGATGAATGCCATCTTAATCACTTGACAAATATTTCCCATAGTTTTAGCAATCAAATTGAGTGGTCTCTCAGGCTGTGTATTTTCAGCATACCTTTTAAAGAACAACATCCACTGATAGATTTAGTTCTGTGAATGATAACATTTTTAATGGAAATCATCATCAATCAGCATAGGTCGCAAAACCTTGTCAGTCTGGTGAATACTCTAAAGAATAAGACTGCAGTGTGTTTATTGTATCACGTTCAAGGGTGAGGATGTCATGAAACAACAGGTGCAGTTTAACTAAATACTGTTTTCTAGTGCTTGGACCTCTGTGAGCCATATGGGGTTATCCTACAAAGAACATCAGAATCCAACGGCCGAAACTTTATAGAAGACATAGAAGATACATCCTACCGCTGTACTATTTGATACTAAAAAAAACTTCCCAATTTTACTGAAGGATTCAGATACTATATGAAACTATAACTAGTCACTTGTGAGTCCTCAGTGTATAGAGCAGAGCCCATGAGTGATTATTTCTGTCCACCTGCCCACTGGAGAAATGAGACTTAGCCATGGCCAGATGCTAACTGTAAATGTGAGTCTTAGCCCTTGCTCCAGAGAACTGTAAAAAGAGATAGTAAAAAGACACGTGCAAATACCATCTCTTAAATCTGGTTCCTCTGTCCCAGAGCACTTACAAGTCCCAAGTAACCATATTATGTAGTCAACAATGTCCACTCTGCTACACACACAGCACTCTAACCTGTATATGCACCATTACAGGCATTTTTCCATCTCAAGTGTCCCATCACGTCATTACACACTTTTTGCATCTCGCTCCAACAATATCCATACTAGCCTTTGTAACATCACTACCCATGATGTCTGCTTTCTCATTGGTTTCCCATAGCAAGGATCCATCCAATAATTTTCATTGGTTTTAACTTTGTCCTCTTACAGGGGTGTCATGCACAGTGAGATTCACCAGGGACTTTACTTTCCCCTCTTTGCCTTCCAAAGTCAATATTATTGCTTTTGAGTTCCAACCTGAGTGGTTGCTATAAAACTAGACTGACAAGTCTAATCCCATACACTTGCCTAGATTGACATTTTCTGGGAGCAACTCAGACAAATATGGAGTAGCTACAAGGTGTCTACATGTAAATAAAACATGACTTTTTTTTTTAGTTTATAGGGTCCAAGTTGTCAATGTGACACTTTGCAGCAAGAGTGTGTGACACTTATTTTATTTTGCTCATAGGACATTAAGGGAATAACATTGTCTAAAACTGAGCTGTGTTTTTTAGATGGATGGATAAATACCACGAGTGGGAGTTGGCTACAGTTAACATTTCTATTTTTTTAATTAACTTTAATAATTATTAAATAGTTGTAAGATGATATACTGTTTGTATTGTACACAGGAGGACAAGGGCATGAAATCTTGGTTTCTTAGCCTTACAGTTTTATTCTGTCACCTCTGTTTTTTATCATGTGTGGAGAAATATTGGATATATAGGGTGAAAGAAATCAACTTATTTTTACTGAGGACAGGATTGAAGATTTTCCATGGTGTGTCTGTGAGCTTCCTCTTCATGCACTTTGACACATAACAGATTGCAGAATTATGGCTTGCCTTTCTATTCATGCAGAGCTCAGCAGTCAGTACACCTTTAGGTAACATGCCAGCATCAATGCAGAGGATTCAGCACTGACAGGTGTTATATGTGTGGAGGTCTTTCTGAGCAAAGAGCGGCAAGCCGTAGTCATGCAATCTGTCATGTGCGACAGGCATGACAAAGGAGCTGTACACACACCTGGGAAAACTGCCAATCCTATTAACAATAAAACCATTTCTACAATCTACCTTTCTTCTTGGCTTTAATACTAGCAAGTAAACTTTTCCTCAGCGGCCTAGAACGCCAGCAAGCCAATTTAAAGATGAATAAGGCATGAAAACAGCACCCCTATCTTCCCTTCCCAAACCCAGATTCACCATGATATTTTATTGGGTGACAAAGGGATGAATGGAAATCAGGGAACTACTGAAAGGTGAATATTTCAGGGCTCCACTCTGTCTATGACTATAACATTGCAAACTTCCTATCAGTGTCTAGCTATTATGTCCTTTGCCTTCTTCCCACAAAGGAGCTGACCATACCTTCTATATTCAGTCCTTGTACTCCTTCCTAGTGATCATTACATAATGCTGAGGCAGGGTAGGGCACACATATGTTAATCCCTTTCTGTGCTGCCTAATGTGTGGACCTCAGGTACTCAGGTCTAATGACTCCATTAATAGTGAAACCGTAAAGGGATATTGTAGGGTTCATCTTGTTACGGTAATCTGGATTAAGCAGGAAGTGGATCCTGTATTCCTTTTAAGAGTTTTACATTAATCATTCAACATGAATTTCGACAGTTGTTGGACAGTTATTTTTGATGAGTAAACGACTGAGTTTATGAAAGTACATTCGCTTTATGCTTCATCCCATATGAATGAGGATATACCATGGCTTAGATTTGTTTTTGTATAATTCTGCAGATGTATTTTAACATGAATAATCATTAAGATAAGAACATTGAACATGGACATTAAAATGCAACTCTTTAAAAAAAAAAAACACATTACATTATTAACCACCTGCCCTCCGGAAGATATACAGTACTACGTTATGTTAACTGACAATTACACAGTCATGAAACACTGTACATAAATTAAATATATGTCTTTTTGGTGGTATTTTATCACATCTGCATTTTTTATTTTTGACAATTCTGAAAAAAAACCCCAATATTTTTGACTTTTTGCTATAAACATATCCAATAAAAACATTTAAAAAAATTAAATTTCTTCATAAATTTATACTAAAATGTATTCTGCTACTTGTCTTTGGTAAAAAAAATCCCAATAAGTGTATGGTAATTGGTTTACATGAAAGGTATAGTGTCTACAAATGACAGTATGTATACTGTAATTTTTTTTTTTTTTTTTTAATACTAGTAATGGCAGCTACCAGCGGCGTATAGCGGGATTACGGTGGGCATTCTGACACTAACTGACACTGAGTGGGAACTGACTAACTGCCATTGATATCTCCAGTGACACTAATACAGATATTGGCCGGGACCTGCTTACAAACATGTCCTGCAGCAAATGACATTGGGGTCAGTGGGGGTCACGCCATGCATGCTCAAACCTGGAAAACACAGTGACATACAGGTATGTCGCTGGTCCTGTAGCTGCTGCCCATCCACAGTACATTGCAGGTAGGTGTCTTTAACCAATTTTCCTCCACCCTGGATGTGCTTGTAAATCCTGATTGGCAGCCCACTAATTCTGCAGCACAGTACTTCCCCCATTCACTGCCCAACCCAGAATTCTGCAGCACAGTACTTCCCCCATTCACTGCCCAACCCAGAATTCTGCAGCACAGTACTTCCCCCATTCACTGCCCAACCCAGAATTCAGGTGGAAACAGCAAATTCAACAACCCCTTGATTTTTTTTAAGCTGTTTTTCACGGAGGATCTGTATTGATTGATTGAGGATCAAAGCAATTTATATGCACAACAGTTTATCGCCGCCAACCCAAATTCAAACCTTGCCAGATCATTTGCATGGATACCTATTACGGTTTATGAATTTAAAGTTTTTTTGGGCCTAACCCTCAACATTGGCATTACTAAAAAGAGTGAGTTCCGTTTGTGTTGGTTCACAGACCCTATTCATCATATTCCCCCCGTTTTCAGCTGCCATGGTCAGGTATAGATATGAGAATATAATGCAATTTATGCATTTCAATGACAATACACTCTGTCGTCCTTAAGTTGGCGCTGAATATGATAGGCTCCACAAAATTCGGCCCTTCATAAATCACACCTTACACCTTAACCAGAAATGTGCAGATGTGTATACTCCCCAGTAGTCTCACATCCATTTTTCTGGCTGCCTAGCATGCCACTATTTAGACATTTCGCACCGTGTGACCTAATCGCTGGGGATTCCCTCAACAGCTTGTAAATACCCGACTTAGAAAGGGAGACAAAGCCTGCTTGAAAAATGCTGAATTGCTCACAGTGAAGTGGAAGGACAAACGGGATGTATTTGTCCTGTCTTCCATTCATGCAGACAGGACCATCCAAATTTCCACAGCAGCTGGGGTTGTTAAGAAGCCCTCTGCATCTACAACTATAACCTTAACATAGGAGGGGTGGACTTCAACGACCAGATGATGAAGCCGTATTTAGTTTCCCATAAAGCCAGATGCTGGTACAAAAAAGATCTGGCATCAAAATGTATAAGCTCTGTGAGAGGACAGCATGTCATTTTCACATTTATGGAGGGAAAAGTCACATGGAGCTTTCCAGATGCCCAGACTACATGGAGAGCAGTGGCAAGATAGTTTGGGACTTGGTGTCACCCTTTTTCCTTATAGGGTACCACTTATATATGGACAATTTTTATACAAGTGTGCTTGGCTCATGTGACACTGTGCAAACTAATCTCCAGGGCTTCTCCAACAGCTTGTAAATACCCGACTTAGAAAGGGGGAGAAAGTCTGCTTGAGAAATAATGAATTGGTTGCAGTGAAGTGGAAGGACGATGGGATTTTTTTGTTCTGTCTACCATTCATGTAGACACAACAGTCCAAATTTGCATGGCAGTTGGTGTTGTTGAGAAGCTCCTCTGTGTTCATGACTTTAACTTTGATATAGGAGGGGTGGACTTCAATGACCAGATGATGAAGCCGTACTTAGTTTCCCATAAAGCCAGACATTGATACATAAAAGTGTCTGTATATTTATTTCAGTTGGCTCTGTATTATGCTTTATAAAGGATCTGGACGAAGTGGATCCTTCCTAAAATTTCAGGAAGAGACCATCATGGCCCTTTTGTATCCAGAAGGTGCTGTTGGCCAAACCTCCAAACCAGATTTAGTGACCCAGCTGCATGAGAGGCATTTTCCTTATGCCATTCCTGGTATCGCAGCCCAAAAGTCACCCCAAAAAAGATGTGTCTATAGCAAACACAGAATTAGGTGTGATACCCGCTTTTTTTTGTCCCTCCTGTCCTGGCCAACCTAGATGCTGCCTCAAGGACTGCTTCCAACGCTACCACACACTAGTGCAGTATTGGTATTGGGTACAGGCTCGGGTAAATATTTACACAGGGTTTCGCAGATGTTAGGTTTCGCATTTTGAGAGGCCCTAACATTGTGGAAAGTTTACAATTTAAAAAAAAAAGTAAAAAAAACATAGAAGAATAAAAAAAGTAAAAAAAAAATTAAAAATAAAAAAACAAAAATAGTTGTTGTTTTGCGGAGTTACTGTTCTATTGATATTGTTTTATTGTTAACCGTTGTTGTTCTCTTTGCAGGAACGCCATTCAGCTGTTGCACCGATCTGTTTATTCTGACAGCAGCAGGGTGTGCTCTCAGAATATACGTCAGTGAGCGCCATGCTGCTGGATGAGATTTCTCATCTGCAGAAAAAAAAAAGAACATATACTGTATGCCCAAGAATGGGGGCCTGGGATGGTCAGTGGGTGGATCGCTCCTATTCTTTGGCATATATTTATTTATTTTGAAGAGATTTCTTCATCCTAATCGATTGATGTGAATAGATGAATCTGTTAGGTTCTTTTTTTTTGTTCAGAACATGTGTCACGTACCTGATCGGAGACTGAAATGACGAGGTCGGCCTCACTTGTGTCACTAGCCCTGACCCCGCTAAGGTTGGAACAGAGGGAGTCTAGGGACCAGGGGGACAAGAGCGCCAGTGGTGGTTGTTTGCGGCTCTTGCAGATGATGACTTTGGTAGGCAGAGTATCCTCTGATTTGGTTACCGGAATAGCAGGCAGAGCAGGTTCTGGGCAATACCCGATGTGCAGCAGGGCAATGTAGGTAGCCAGAACACAGGACAGGAGCAGGGTCATAGAGTAGCCATGGTCATCAACTGTCGGGCAGCGAGGTACAAAATCAGCAGGAGAAGCCAGAGTCAAGAACAGAGCCGGAGTCAAGAACAAGGAGCAAGAGAGTAGTCGGAGCCGGGTCAGGAGCAAGCCGGGTCAGCAACAAGGAAACGTTCAGAAGCAAGTAGGACCCAGGGGGGAGCTGAAGACCAGTCAGCACTGAATCAGCACCGAGGTGCTCTTTAAATAGCCCACCCAGCGCCGATAGGCACGCCTTGGTCCTAGTGCCTGCCCGGCACCATCATTGGTGACAGGTGCGCCTGGGTCCTAGTGCCCGCCTGCCTGTATACATTGTCGGGATCCTGCGCATGCGTATATTCATGCGCTGCGGCTATCTTCTCTTAGCCAGAAATCTTACATTGCCCCCCCCAGGGGCATCCTCCAGATGCCCACTAGGGCTCGTTTCTCAGGGTGAAGATGGAGATAGGCTTGAAGAATTCGCGGAGCATGGATATTAGTGGATGGTTCCCAAGAGTTATACTCAGGTCCATAACCTTTCCATTTGATGAGTAACTGGGTCTGTCCTCCCCTTTTCCTACAGTTTAGGATAGCCTCAACCTCATACTCTTCATTCCCTTTGACCAGCAATGTCGCAGGCGCCTCCGGGTTCCGATTGGGAAACCCACTTGGGATGTGCGGTTTCAACAAGGAGCAATGGAATGCTGGGTGAATCTTCAAGTTTTTTGCTAATTCTAATTCAAAGGTTACAGGATTCACCTTTCTTTTGATAGAAAATGGTCCCAGATATCTTGGGCCAAAGCTTCCTTGATGGACAACTTCGTTTCAGACTGGCTGTGATGTAGAAGGCCGAATGAAGCCTTTTTCCAAACTCTCATTTATATATTCTCAGAGGACCTCTAATTCGGCTTTAGATAAGGGATAAATTCTACCGAAGGGAATCTCGGCACCGGGCAGGAGCTCGATAGGGCAGTCGTACGAGAGTTGAGGAGGAAGGCAATTAGTACTTTTTTTTATTGAAGACGTCCAGATATTCGTGGTATACTGCAGGAACAAGTTTCATGGTTTCAGGATCTGATTGAATGCTGAGAAGAGGAGTTGCCTCATCAGTCCCTTTAGGAATGCAGTGCATCAGACAATATTCTGAAGTAAAGGAGATTTCTCCAGACAACCAATTGATGGTTGGATTGTGAGCCTTCAGCCACGGCATACCGAGGATAACTGAAAAAATCGGGGAGGTAATGATATCTAGACATAGGAGCTCCTGGTGTCCGAGGTAGAGTGGCAGAAGATTGGCATGGTTTCCTGTGTTACAGGGCCAGAACTGATACCAGATCCATCTGCTAGATGGACTGCAAGTCTCTGTGCTTTGGTACGGAGTGGAATCTGGTTTTGCATAGCGAAGTGAGCGTCCATAAAGCTTCTAGAGGCACCTGAGTCTATGATGGGTGGGACCATGATTGTCCTTTTGGCCAGCTGCAGCTGCAGATGGAAGGAGAGGTGCGCCTGACTTGCCCCTTGAGGATGCATCATGTGAAAGCAGCTGGGAGAAGAGTTATGGGATTTGGCCGGGCAGGTGGCCATGAAATGACCTGCATCACTGTAGTAGAGGCAGAGGTTGGACTTCTGCTGGCGAAGGCGTTCCGCTACGGATAACTGTGGTCTCCAGAAACTTCTCCTAGTGGAGTTGGTGGTTGATGCCACATTTGTAAAAGGCCCTATTTCAGAGCATATCAAAATCTTCCCATTAATCCTCTCATTCTGCCTTTCCCGAATCTGCCGGTCAATATGAATTGCCATGTCTATCAGACTCTCCAACCTGGTTGGCACCCCCACTCGGGCCAGCTCATCCTTCAGATTCTCGGAAAGACCGAGGCAGAACTGATGGCGGAGAGCAGACTCATTCCACTGAGTATCCAGACTCCAGATGTGGAAGTCGGCGACATAGTCCTCTACAGATCTTGGGCCATGCTGTAGCTTACTGAGCATTGTTTCAGTGGTTTGGCGCCGGAAGGGATCATCATAGATTTGTGCCATCGCTGTAAAGAATGAGTCCACAGAAGCTAAGGCCGGATCATGTAACTCACGGAGATGGTAGGCCCAGGACTGGGGTTCATTTCTGAGGAGTGTGATAATAAATCCCACCTTAATGTTTAATGACAAGAAGGTCCTGGGGAGCAGGGAAAAATATAACTCACAAGAGTTGCGAAAAGTCCTGAACTTCCTGCGATCCCCTGTAAAGAACTCAGGCGTAGGCACCCGGGGCAGAGGCAGAGCAGAGGCAGAGCAGAGGCTTCAATGGTTATACTGTTTTCCGTTTGAGTGGCCGCATCAAAGGTAGTCATGAGGTCTGTATCTATGAGGACATTAGAGTCGGTTCACATTTTACTCTCCAGGTGTTCAAAGTTCTTTTGTAACTCATGCATCACATTGAACAAGGTGGTTACTGCTTGGCGAATGTCCCCCAGCTGTGAGGCCTCCCTTTCAGACTCCATCACTGGCTGACTGGTACTGTCACGTACCTGATCGGAGACTGAAATGATGAGGTCGGCCTCACTTGTGTCACTAGCCCTGAGGTTGGAACAGAGGGAGTCTAGGGACCAGGGGGACAAGAGTGCCAGTGGTGGTTGTTTGAGGCTCTTGCAGATGATGACTTTGGTAGGCAGAGTATCCTCTGATTTGGTTACCGGAATAGCAGGCAGAGCAGGTTCTGGACAATACCTAATGTGCAGCAGGGCAATGTAGGTAGCCAGGACACAGGACAGGAGCAGGGTCATAGAGTAGCCAGGGTCATCAACCGTCGGGCAGCGAGGTACAAAATCAGCAGGAGAAGCCAGAGTCAAGAACAGAGCCGGAGTCAGGAACCAGGAGCAAGAGAGTAGTCGGAGCCGGGTCAGGAGCAAGCCGGGTCAGCAACAAGGAAACGTTCAGAAGCAAGCAGGACACAGGGGAGGAGCTGAAGACCAGTCAGCACTGAATCAGCACCGAAGTGCTCTTTAAATAGCCCGCCCAGCGCCGACAGGCACACCTGGGTCCTAGTGCCTGCCCGGTGCTGTCATTGGTGACAGGTGCGCCTGGGTCCTAGTGCCCGCCTGCCTGTATGCCTTGTCGGGATCCTGCGCATGAGCAGATTCATGCACTGCGGCGATCTTCTCTTAGCTGGAAATCCCTTACAACATGTATGCCAACATTAGAAGTGGGTGGATGCATGGCGGTATATTCTAATGGTGGGCATAACACACACTTTTTCTGGCAGAGAATTCTTCTCTCTGTTTCATTCAGCTCACAGGCTGCATAAACAAAAAGAAGCAAGGTCCATAAAGAAATGGATGAGCAAGTTTGGGGTGGAGAAACTTGACTAGCCTGCACAGAGTCCTGACCTCAACCCGACAGAACACCTTTGGGATGAATTACAGCAGAGACTGCAAGCCAGGTCTTCTCCTCCGACATCAGTGCCTAACCTCTAAAATGTGCGTGTTGAAGAATAGACACACTCCTAAACCTTGTGGACAACCTTCCCAGTAGAGTTGAAGCTGTTATAGCTGCAAAGGGTGGGCCAACTCAATATTGAACCCTACAGACTAAGACTGGAATGCCATTAAAGTTCATGTGCGTGTAAAGGCAGGTTTCTCAATACTTTTGGCAATATAGTGTATATGCCCAACAAGGACTAGCAACATATTGGTACATCACTAGACTTTGAGTGGTTATATCAGGATAATGCCTGCAGCTGAAGGCATCATCCTGGTATTGTTTTTTTCAGCCAGTGTTTGGATTTCATGTAAAAGCAATCCTAGCAGCTAATTAGCGACAAGATTTCTTTTACAAACAGTGGGAGGAGATGCCCCCCTCTCCAACTGCCTTCCACGGCTTTCTCAGGCAATCCTGTCCCATTGGGTAACCTAAGAATTTAGCCAGCATCTGATATAAAAAATTTCAACAACCACCATTTTATTCTCTAGGGTATCTGCTTTAAAAAATACATAATGTTTGGGGGTTCAAAGTAATTTTCTAGCACAAAATACTGATTTTTCCAGTTTTTCTGAACAAAAGTGTCAGAAAAGGCTTGGTCTTCAAGTGGTTAGAAGAGTGAGTGGTGTGTAGCATAAGCCTATAATACTGGGCACAAAATGCCAAGATAACAACCTCTCACCCAAATGACGCCTTTGACCCCTTTTTGGAAAGTAGACATCCCAAACTATTTGCTGAGAGGCATGTTGAGTCAAATTTATATATATATATATATATATATATATATATATATATATATAAAATTAAAAATCAGAATTTATTTTTTACAAGTTTTGGAAAGTTTTTTTCTTTACACAAAGTTGTTACATAAATTATATATTGCCATAGGTATATGTGGAATTATACCCCAAAATGCATTCTGCTACTTCTCCCGAGTATGGGGATACCACATGTGAGAGACGTTTTGGCAGTCTAGCTGTGTTTCGGAGGCTCTGAAATGCCAGAATAGTACAAACGCCCCCAAAATGACCACTTTTTTGGAAAGTAGACACCCTAAGGAATTTGGCAAAAGGCATCGTGAGTATTTTTCAGATCTCGTTTGTTGCCACAAGTTTTTGAAAAATGAAGAAAAAGAATGAAAACGTATTTTTCTTTTCTTTCTTTTTCAAAACCTTGTGAGAAAAAAATTAGATCTGCAAAATATTCATCATGCCTCTTATTAAATTCCTTGGGGTGTCTACTTTCCAAAAAGGGGTCATTTGGGGGAGCGGGGGGTTTGTGCTATCCTGGAATTTTAGGGCCTTTGAAACTGTGATCGATAGTAAGGAAGTGAAATGTGGAAGTTACTCACCTTCAGGTTTCCAAAGGAGTCATTGGATTTTTGGCTCCTGTATGTGGCTAGACTCCCAAAAAGTCTCTCACATGTAGTATCCCCATACTCGGCAGAAGCAGCAGAATGTATTTTGGGGGTGTGATTCCACATTTAGTATACTCAGGGCATGTGTGAGCAATATATAATTTAAGTGACAACTTAGTGTAAATAAAAAAAAAAAAAATTTTTTGTCATTTTCCAAAAACTTGCAGTACAAAAATAAAGCATTTAATTGACTCAACAAGACTCTCAACAAATAGTTTGTGGCGTCTACTTTCCAAAAAGGGGTCACTTGGGGGGGGGGGTTGTCCTAGCCTGGAATTTCAGGGCCTCTAAAACTGTGAGGGGTAGTAAGGAGGTGAAATGAGGAAATTACAAACCTTCAGGATTTCAAGGGATCATTGGATTTCGGGCTTCTGTATGCAGTTAGGCTTCCAAAACTTCTTGCATATCTGGTATCCCCATACTCGGGAGAAGTAGCAGAATATATTTCGGAGTGTAATTCAACATATACCCATGGCATGTGTGAGCAATATATCATTTATTGACAACTTTGTGTTAAAAAAAATTTGTAATTTTCCAAAACCTTGTGGTAAAAAAAAAGTATTCCATTGATTCAACATGCCTCTCAGCAAATAGTCCGGGGTGTCTACTTTGTGTTATCCTGGAATTTCAGAGCCTCTGAAACTGTGATAGGTAGTGAGGAAGTGAAATGAGGAACTTAGACACCAACAGGCTTTCAAAGAGGTCATTGCATTTTGGGCACCTGTATGTGGCTAGGCTCCCAAAAAGTCTCACACATGTGGTATCTCCATACTCAGGAGACGTAGAAGAATATATTTTGGGGTGTAATTCCAAATATACCCATGGCAAGTGTGAGCAATATACCATTTAAATGACAACTTTGTATAAAAAATTTTTTTTTTGTCATTTTCCAAAAACTTGTGGAAAAAAAATAAATCCTCCATAGACTCAACATGCCTCTCAGCAAATAGCTTAGGGTGTCTTCTTTCCAAAAAGGGGTCATTTGGGGATGTTTGTACTGCCCTGACATTTTATCACCTCAAGAAATGTGCAGTTAGTTGGTAGTCAGAAAGTAAAAGCTACTTAAATTCCAGTATCCATACCATAGTTTGTAGACGCTATAACTTTCACACAAACCAATTAATTTACACTTTTTTTTACCAAAGACATGTAGCAAAATACATTTTGACCTAAATTGTTGACAAAATTTTAGTTTATTGGATATTTTTTATAACAAAAATGAGAATATATTTTTCTTCAAAATTTTTTTTATAGCGCAAAAAATAAAAAACCCAGAGAGGATCAAATACCACCAAAAGAAAGCTCTATTTGTGTGAAAAAAAGGATATACATTTAATTTGGGTACAGCGTTGCAGGACTGCACAATTACCAGTTAAAATTGCACAGCGTAGAACAGCAAAAAATGACCTGGTCAGGAAGGGGGTAAATCTTTCGGAGGGCAAGTGGTTAAGTCGTTATAAATCAAGCATGTGTTGGCAGGTGTAGTTTTTTCCTCCAGTCCATGTTGTTGCTCCGCTAAGCACAGGAAGTGGATGAGAAGAACATTGTTCTGCTACAGACTCCGTAGGGGTCACCAGGGAAGCAGTAGTCCGACTAGACATTGCAACACTGAGTGACATTTGGCAGCCATCTTTAGTACACGCAGTGGTAATATGTTCTAGTGACCTAGTGAATGGCTAAAGTAGGGCAAGAACCCCTGCTTGTCAGGGACAATGACCTAGTGGTAGGGACAGTTTCTTGTTTGAGGAGGGAGAGATTAGGGACATCGATGTATGCTCTGCTGTTGACTGATCTCTGGAATCCCTGCAGGGGTGTAGATATGGGGTGTGTACCCCCCCAGAGGAGAGTTGCCAATCATCCCTGCAGCCCTCGAAATTTCCACTCACCCATGAGTGAAAATAAGGTGGGGGCAGTGAGCAGTGAAGGGACTAGAGGTTTGTGGGAGGAATAGTGGTAGTAGTGGCATGGGGCAGTGACAAGCAGCAATCTCCTATATGGCTTTCAATGAAGCAGTTGGAAGCCGCTGGAGGGAGAGGAGGAGATGCATCTTCCAGCTGCTTCATTGAAAGCCATAAGGGAGATTCCTGCTTGTCACCACCCCCACCACTGCACAGAACATACCTAATCGTTCTGTTTTCTTTCTGCCCCCCCCCCCCCCCAACGCTTCTGCTGTGTTCTTCTCAGTGCCCAGCCCCTCCGTCCATACTCTGCACCAACAGGAGAAGAGGGGAGAGAGGCTGGATCTGGTCTGCCTCCCCCTGTGCCTACCCACACTCCAGTCCTTTTTCCCTGTACCATTCCATTTTATTGCACATAACTTAATTTCTGAACTTATTTGTTCTGGTTTCTTTGTATTTATGGATGGGTTGTTAACATCATATGGTGAAAATTTCATGTCAATAGCACCTTTAGAAATATATACTGGTGACATGTTCAATACTTATTTTACCCGCTGTGTATGTATGTACTGTATATAAATATATATTTCCCTCTCTATCCTGCTATTCTGTTCAGGTGCAGTGAGTGAATAAAGGTACTGTATACTTGTGTAAGCTCTGAGGGACTTTAGTCAGAGCTTGCATAGTGATGAAGACTCTTACTGCCCCATGTGATAGAACCAGGCACTAAGCAAGTACTTACTATGAACCACCACCTGAGAGAAATGGGAGTGGGTCATATACTCCTTTATACCTGGAAGCTGAATGGAGTGGCAGGAAGGAAATTTGGATATGTGTTTCTGGAGAGGTGGGCAATAAAACAAACCTTTTGCTTTGTTTAGCAGGGCCAAAGCACACATTTATTTTAAAGTGAATCTTTAGTCAGAAAATTAAGTCCTGCTATATCACTTGAGGCTGTCCCTTTTTGCAGGTATACGTAGCTATGCAAACCACTAGAAATAGATGCCTATACTGTTTAAAATCCAGTAATACACTGTTCTGCTCTGCACATGCTCAGTTGTTCTCTATTTTTAGGCACCATGCTGAATTTGTAGAGACCAATCTGCTGACAGCCTAAAGATTTACAGATGCTCAGGACTCTGGGCTTCAGGAACATGGCAGCCTCTAGCAAGAAGCACACACCTATTTTGGTAGCATGATTGTTAACGTGGAATATATGTTTCTTACTAAAGGGCATTATTTTTTATCAGGTTGTTAAGGGTATAATTTCACTTTAAACACTTCTCCTTTAGCCCCCAGTGCCTGAAAATATGTCCAGTTGACAGCATTAACTAATGCAGTGCAAAATGATTGGCTCACACAACACATAACCTGTCAGTCTAATTTCAACTGTGACAGAGATCATCATTTTTGGAGGACCCACTTTAAAATTACCCTCAAAGCTGAAAGGCATGTAAGCAAGGGGAGGCTCCAAACATTCTTGTCTCTTGCCATGAGTATTTGAGCCCAAATTCCTGGTGTGCTAGACTGGTTAGCTCTTGGAGGGCTGCACTGTTTTTTGTTTCCATTTTTTTTCTTAAATGACAGCTCTTCTAGTGCAGAAAGTACGTGTAAAAACATGATTTCAGAATTATGGAGAGATCCAGCTGATACATTCACCTGCATGCTTAAAAGCTGTTTGACGGCTTACTGTGCTTATGAAAATCGACAACTGTTCTTTCACTGCTCCATTTTCTTAGTGCAAATTCACCGTATCATGCATAGGATGAATGTAACTGCAAAATAAATGATGATAAATGCCGCACAGGTGAAAAGCACTAAGGAATTCTCTTGGCAATTTTTTCATAATTCCTTTATAAACAGACCCGCATAGACCAGAATGAAAGGATGAACAGGGCAGGCCATAGTACAAGTGAGATGGTGACAAAATCCCCAATTGGTCCAATGCACTTTCCAAAGTGTTGGTGACACAAAACCTCATCCTTATTGAATGTTTGAGCTTGTGTATCACTAAAGTTCCTGTAGTGACATAGGGGTCTGTGAGAGAAACTGTTAGGGAATGTATGCATTGGACACCGCTCGAAGTGTTAGATGTGAGGATCCTTTTGGTGGTTTTGCTTGGCAAGGATTCTACCAACAGATTTCAGGATGTGTAATTACAGTGCCTTGAAAAAGTATTCACACCCCTTGAAATTTTCCACATTTTGTAATGTTACAACCAAAAACGTAAATATATTTTATTGGGATTTTATGGGCAAAGTTCAGCCATTTTTATGTGTTTAGTTTCCATTTTTTTTTATAGAGCGCAAAAGGTGATATTATGATGTAATAACTTCTGTAAAAGCTTTGTTGCCTTGCTTTATCCATACATACATACATCCATACTGTTTTCTATCCACCATCATTTGGGAAAACTCACTTAATTTTCATTTGTAGGGGTGGATCTCTGTGACACTGTCATTTTGAGTTATAAATTGAACATAAGTGGAGTTTTCTATAAATGCCGTACCTCAACATAACACTTATCTCTTGCTGCAAATGGTCGGGTCGAATAGAAAAATAAAATCTTCATGTAAAAATATCACAGGTTTTGAAAGCATTCTAACAAACTGACATGCTGAATAGCAAGTAACCCCTATGTATTACTTCTTTAAAATTCAGATATAGACCTTTTTTATAGGTTTCAATATAGTGAATGAATAGTGAATAAATGTTAACATTTCTGGCAGGTCTTTTATTTTGTGTTGTGTACCTTAATGCAGAGATGTCACATTACTACCTGTCTCTAGAACAACAGGACAAAAAAGGGGCAAAGCAATTGTTCAGGATGGTACAGACAGAAATAAAACCATTTTTAAGGACAGTTTTTCTTTATTGATTTGTACAAAGAATATTTACAAATAAACTTTACACAGACACACAATTAAAGTGGTTCTAAAGGCTCAAGGTTTTTTTACCTTCATGCATTCTATGCATGAAGGTATTAAAAAAGTTCCCCCTCCCCAGCTCCCTTCCCCAAATCCTTACCTGAGAAACCTCCGATCCAGCAATGTTCTTGACAGCCTCTGCTGTCTGTGGACTCTTCCTTCTCATTGGCTGATACAGTAATGGGAGTTCATTGGCTCCCGCTGCTGTCAATCATAGACAGTGAGCCAATGAGGAGAGAGTGGGGGGAGCGAGCTCTATGTGTCTTATAGATGCCAAGAAGGAGGAAACATCTTGAAAGCTTGTCCTGAAAAGGTAAATGTTAATGGAAATGAAAAAGTATTTTGGCTAGTACTAAATTGTGGTTTATTTTTTTTCTAACTCATTACAAAGTCTAAAAATACATGACAAACATTACAAAGTCCAAAAATACATTTAAGAACTTTGTATATAGTATCTTATCATCACTTTGACATCATAAACGAGATTGAATTGTATTGTCTATCTGTACCGTACCAATAAACGTAAAGTAGTAAACAGGAAACAGGTAACCTTAACTAATCTAGTATATTTCTGTAATATTTTATCAAACTAGGAGGAATCACATCTAGAATTTGTCAGCCATGCATTCCAAAATACAAAAAGTACTGAATTTTTAGACTTTTTTTCTCCATTTAAACGAGAGGTTTACTAAAACTGGAGCACTTCCAAATCTGGTGCAGCTGTGCATAGTAGCCTATCAGCTTCTAAGTCTTGAACCACATCCAATCCGCATTACATGTGAAATACCATTGCTTCCTATGGTGCCTGTTCACATGTGTTCGGTGCACAGCCAGTGCAAATTCAGTGTGGATTCAGTGTGGTTTTAAAAAGTGTCATGTCATGCAGGGGCGGACTGACCATTTGGAAACTCAGGCACTGCCCGAGGGCCTGGGGTCAGTAGGGGCCCAATAAGATGCCCCTGGTACCTTTTTCATAGGCTTTTTTGAGTTTGGGCAAGGACACAGGAGCCCCATGATCCCCTATGGCCCGGGGCCCTATGAGTTGTCAGTCCGCCTCTGCATCTATGGGAACCATTCCTAAATGAATATGTGTGAACAAGATAAGATCCTGAGTTAGGTGCACTATTATGAAACAGAGATCAGCGGCGATCCTGAGGATCGTTGCTGATCTCCAATCATTTGTGGTTTAGGAAACTGAGATGATCAGTGGAGAACATGTTCTCCGCTGATCATCTCAGCAGACAGATGGCCAGTATATGAAGGAGCTATGTCAGCCCTTCACTGGCGATCTGTGTTCTCCCTGCAGATTCTCCAGCCCAAGCTGGAGAATTGGAGGAACCGCAAACAAAGCAGTGATAATTTACCTCTGCTTAGTAAACGGTGTTTGACTGATCTCTTACTGAAATCTTGCGAGATTAGAGTAAAAGCAGCCATTCTCCAGCGTTTGTAGATTGTTCTCCCTTCGTTCGGAGAACTGATCTACACCGCTTCATAAAAAGGCATTCACAGGAGAACTGAGCAGCGGCCATTTACCACTACTTGATAAGAGGACACCTTAATCCTGTCCTGAACCTGATGTAAACCTGATATGAACCTGTGAACAGCTACTCAATTAGCTGTGAAACCTGAGCTTCAATCCGCACCACACATGTGTGAATCAGCTCTAACTTCAACTTGTTCAATTAAGCTTTGACGAAAAAACCTGGAAGCTGTTTGGTTTCAATGCACCAGATTTTGCACGCTCCAGTTTTAGTTAATCTCCCCCATTGTGTATACTTAAAATGTTAGTAAGGCCAGTGATATTGGAGATTTATATCTTCAAGGAATAGTACATTTTATACCTAACAATAAATGTCTAATAATGATTTTATCTTCTTTATTAAAATCTTCAAACCCTAGGTACATAGTTTGGCAAATTTCTTATGGAGATAAGTTTATGTTGTTAGGATGTGTTTTCTAAAAATGTATTACTATCAGAGTTCATAAGATACACAGTGTCACAGAGGTTTGTATCCAATTAATGATGGATTTAAACATATTTGTAGATGTCAGTGGCAGAAATGTTAAATTTCTGCTTCAATGCTTTAGAGGGAATACAAATATAACTATTTACGACTTTAATAAAAAATGTGTTTTTGCATTGGAGGACAAGATCTACCATCACTTCTTGTCCTGAAAGGTAGTGAGGATAAATCACACCACTCAAGACACATTAGCAATAAAAATAGAGGCTCTAACGTTTCCCCAAATGAAAAATTAAGGCAGTTCTGAAGGCAAAAAGGGGTCCAACCCAGTACTAGCAAGGTGTACCTAATAAGGTGAGAGTATATACTATAATCTGTTGAGAGTTGTAAAACTTCAATAACTAATGAAGTTAAAAGAGCTTGCTGAGTGTATTTTGTGACATAGTATGTGTGGTTTTATTATGTCATTTGTGGTTTCGGATGATTGTGAAGAAGGACTATGGCATGCATGATAATACATTGAGTTATGTGTTAATTATTCATTTTTACATGCTTCAAGAAGAACGCCGTGATAGGCAAACAAATAACCCATTAGTACACACATCAACACAAAGCACTAAACAGTTACTGAATTTTTGAAAATCCTTACCATTTAAGAGAAAAGTCTAATTGAATTTTCATGACATCATCTATGTAATTTAAAACGATTATAGCATCTGCTCTGCCATGGAGGAGGTGTGAAGTAGAACAACAAAAAAAAGCGCACCAACCTTGCGCATTACCTCAGTAACCAAAATTTATTTAGTAAAAGAATGGTACTCGCAAACAGCGAATAAAAACAGGCATGTAAGTCCTCAAAGGGACTTTAAAGGCAAGATGCCAATGCGAATCCTATCATGGAGGAAGCCACTCAGTACAGCTGATGCGTTTTGAAGGACATGCCTTCTTCCGCAGAGCTCTGAGGAAGAAGGCATGTCCTTCGAAACGCGTCAGCTGTACTGAATGGCTTCCTCCATGATGGGATTCGCATTGGCATCTTGCCTTTAAAGTCCCTTTGAGGACTTACATGCCTGTTTTTATTCGCTGTTTGTGAGTACCATTCTTTTACTAAATAAATTTTGGTTACTGAGGTAATGCGCAAGGTTGGTGCGCTTCTTTTTGTTGTTCTACTTCACAGTTTTGTTCGGGCTTCCCCAGCCTTGGTGTGGAGCTGCACGACCTTGTCTATTCCGGTGGCTCCTTCCTTTTTTGGAATTTGATTCCATCTACTCACCACCGGTCTGGGTCCCGGAGCGCAGGAGATATCGCATATGGAGGAGGTGTAACAGCAGGGATTACATCATATTCTATTTTCTCTCTCCCTAGTAAAAGGAAACTACAGTTCTCATAAACCACAGGGAATTGTAGTGAATGTGGGGAGGTACACTAGGCCTATAGGCCTGAATGTGTCTGAGAGTCTCTGTCTACTCACTACTGCCAGTGCGGCTGAATTACATCACTGCTTCCTAGAGAAAGAACTACACAAGGATCTGCCAAGACCAGTGGCTGGCAGAATAGGAGGCATTACAGCTGGTTTGATTTGAGAATGAATAGGCTATTTCGGTGCAGCTGAAGGAAATGTAAAGAAGTTTTTGCCCGGAGCTCTGCTTTCACTTATAAAATTAGCTGTGCTTTTGTCTACTCAAAACCTGCTTATCAGTCACAGAGAAAACAATTATTGTCTTATTCCTATAGGTATGTATTAAGCATTTTATAAACCTTGCTAAAGAACAACTACAGCTTATTTCTAACCAGGCTTCCTCCTTAATTTGCAGTAAACGTCTTGGATTATTTGTAGTAAATTCGGTAACAAACATGAAAAAAGAATGTAATGACAAAAAACATATTTTTATTGTTTATAACTTACCTGCACATTATTTAAATGACCATCAATTTTTTTTGTCTGAATGCATTTTTTGTATTGTTTTCCCCATCTCTAAGCACTTTTTTAATCTATTATTGCACAGGATTTATATAGTGCCAATAGTTTGCACAGCGCTTTACAATGTGAGGACAAACAGTACAGTTAAAATACGGTTGACTGCAGGAGGAATCAGAGGGCCCTGCTTGTTAGAGCTTAAAGTCTAAAAGGGGAGGGTCAAGTGATACAAAAGGTAATAACTGTGGGGGATGGGCCAATGGCGAAAATACATGTACAGTTGTTAGATGGAGGCAGGATAGGCCTCTCTGAACTGAAAATTTTCAGGGTTCACCTAAAAGTGGACAGAGTAACAGATAGTCGGACAAATTTGGGTAGGGAATTCCATAGGATGGGAGAGGCTTGGGAAAAGTCCTGCAGGCGAGCATGGGAGGAGGTGACAAGGAAACTAGAGAGCAGGACATCCTAGGAGGAACGAAGAGTGCGATTTGGTTGGTATTTTGAGACTAGGTTAGTGATGTAGCTGGGGGCTGAGTTGTGGATGGCTTTGTAAGTTGTTGTTAGTATTTTAAATTTAATTTGTAGGGTGAGTGGCATCCAATGTTGGGAATGGCAGAAATGGGTAACAGTCACTGAATGGTTGGTAAGGTGGATGAGTCTGGCAGCTGCATTCATGATAGACTGGAGGGGGGATAGCCTATGTAAAGGTAAGCCAATGAGGAGGGAGTTGCAGTAGTCAAGGCGAGAGATAACCTGGGAGTGAATTAGGAACTTTGTGGTGTCATTGGTTAGGAAGGGGCATATTTTAGAGATGTTGTGGAGGTTGAGACGGCAAGCTTTGGAAAGTGATTAGATGTGGAGCTGAAAGGAGAGTTCAGAGTCCAGGACTATATCTAGCACCCTGGCATGCGGGGACGGGTTGATGGTTGTTCCATTGATCTTGACAGGGACATCAGGGTAGGGATACATGGGGAAGGAATTATTAGGAGCTTGGTTTTGGATAGTTGAGTTTGAGGAAGTGGTGTGACATGCAGTCTGATATGTCAGTTAGTAAGTTAGTGATATGTAAGGAGACTGTTGTTGTGAGGGGCTAAAGAGGGGATATTCTTGATGAGGTGGTCACTCAGTTGGTTATAGACCAGGCATTCAAGGAGTTTAGAGAAAAAAGGGTGTAGGTTGTTAAGATTGGTGGGGTCCAAGGAAGGCTTTTTAAGTATGGGGGTGACTAGTGCATGTTTTAGAGTGTTGGGAAAGGTGCCAGAAGAGAGTGAGAGATTGAAGATGTGAGTTAGAGAGTGTAGGATAGAGCCAGAGGTGACCGCAGTTTTTGAGAGGGAATATGGTCCAGAGGACAGGTGGTTAGGTGGGAGGTAAAAAGAAATTTAGCAACCTCGTCTGTAGTAGCAGGGTTGAATAAGGGTCGTGTTGAGTGTGCCTGTAGATATGGGGTGTTAAGTGGGGGAGTTATCTGTAGAGTGGAGACTTCATTACAAATTACATTGATTTTATTTTTTAGGTGATTGGTGATCTGGGCAGTGAGTGAGCTAGTGGGTGGAGGCAGTGGAGGACGAAGAAGAGAGTTAAAGGTAGAGATGAGTTGATGGGAACAGGATGAGAAGGTGTTAATGAGAGTGATAAAATAAGTGTGGAGGCATGAGTTGTATTTTTGGAGGGCAGTTTTATATTGGTTGAAGTCTTTGTGAGACTTACGCCACAGACGCTCAAGAGCGCAACTGCGTTTTTCAAGACTTCTGGTGTTGTCTGTTTGCCAGGGTTGTGGGGATCGGGGCCCGATTCTGTGTGTAGTGAAAGGGGCGAGCTCATTCAGGGCAGAGGACAGGAATCTATTGTAGTCAGAAGTGGCTAGATTTGGGCAGGACAGGAGTGAGATATTGTCACAGAGGTGGTCAATAGCACAGTGGAGAAGAGAAGGGTTAAAATGGTGAAGGTCTCTGTGGGTAATTGTTAGGCATTTGGAGGGAGAGGCAGTGGAAGACAGGAAGAGAGTGAAACTAATAAGGTGGTGATCAGAGAGAGGAGAAGGAAGGATTGTTGAAGAGGTTGGGCGGAGTGCATAGGTAGGAGAATACAAGGTCAAGGGTGTTGCCTTCAGAGTGAGTAGGAACATGTACCCATTTCTTCAGGTCCAATGAGGAGGTTAGACTAAGAAGTTTGGAAGTAGCAGAAGTGTTAGTATTAACGAGGATGATGAAGTCACCGAGAATGATTGTGGAAATTTCAGAAGAGAGAAAGTAGGGTAGTTAGACAGAGAAGTCATCAAGGAAAGTTGATAACGGTCCAGGGGGCTGGTAGATGACAGCAATTTCTAAAGAAATTGGAGTAAATAGACTTACACAGTGAGCTTTGAATGATGAGAGGGAGGAGAGTGAAGAATCTGAAAGGTTCTCTGAGGGGAGAGGAGGATTCCCACTCCACCTCCCTTGTGTCAACTGGGTCTGGAGAGGGAAGCAGAAGAAGCAGTGTTGGATTCATGAAGCCAGGTTTTGGGGACAGCAAGTAGATGAAATGAGTTAGTGACAAAGAGGTCATGAACAGAGGTGAGTTTGTTGCAGACAGAGGGAGCATTCCAGAGGGCACAGGAGAATGGTGGACTGGTTTTGGGAAGAAGAGGAATGGAGACTAAATTTTGTGGATTGCAGCTGCTGCCAGAGGGCGCAGGGTGATGGGTGTATTGGTTGCAATTAAATAAAGGAGGCCCAGGGTTTTGGGACATGTCTCCAGAGGTTAAGAGAAGCAGAAGGGTTAGAGAGGTAATATGAGAGTGTGATTTATATGAGGGGACATTCCGCAGTATCCTGGGGGTTTTATTAGCATATGGGATTAGAATTAGGAAGAGATGATGAGTGCAGTGATAAGGGGAGGACAGAAGTGGGGGCAATATATACATTTTGGGGTGGAGGAGAGGGTTAAAGGTAACAGATCTTGAGGAGAGAAGGGCACAATTGTGAAAAGGAAAGGTAGAGAGTTCATGTTAAAGAGAGGAAGGAGAGCTGAATGGGGCAAAACTAGGTCACCTGCAGTCTGGTGTCTTGCAAATTAGCTTGCTGTAGATTTTTGCATCGTGCAATCGCTGAAGTGCAAGAGCAGAAGTCCTACTTAATTAACCCCACTTTATTGGAAGAACCCCAACATGCACCACCCTGGCATGTGCCTCCCACATAAAGGTGATCTAGATTTATACTGTGGTGGGTGGGTGTGGAGTTTGCCAATGACTCATTCAGAAGTTAATTTAAGGTACACAGCTATCAGAGCAACCTTTTTACACTACAGTCAAACTGCAAGAGAACCAAAAGGGCAGGGTTGTAAAGATTAAGATCAGTCACAATTTAGGTAAGAAACTTAAAGACAATATAAAAAACACAATAATGTGAACTAGGCTACAGATGGATGTCAAGCAGTATTAACATAAATGCAGGTTTACCAGAAAGACATTGAGAGGTGTCAGTCTGTGTTCAGTTTAAGGTGGATATCAAGCAGCAGTAACATAAACGCAGGTTTACCAGAAAGACATTGACTACCTGCCTACTCTCACAATCCAGCACTGTCCCACTTGCAGCACTGCTCTCCCCTTTTCCTGGTCTCACAGAAGACACAGGCAGCAGCAGGAGTCATTGGCTCAGTCAAACTCCTTTGAGAGTGAGAGAGGGTAGGGCTTACCAGAGCTATATGTGTCTATGGACACATGCAACCAGGATAAGGAGTGCACCAGCACAGATGCCTTGCTGAGGGAGCCCCAGAAGAGGTAGTATGGAATACCATTGCTCAGAGCAGGTAGGTATAACATGTTATTTTTATTTTAATGAAAATAAAAATATTTTTTACAATCACTTGAAGTTTGTCTAGCTCTGTTATTAACAATGACGCACAAAGTTTTCTAAAGATCATCACCGTAATTTATGGATCTACTGTAACAACATATTTCAAAAGTAGCTGGTGCTGTGTTATTGCTGCACAACACAAATTGCACGGTTATTTTATTGTACATTGTGATCAGCATCTGCTTTATTCTCCTATCACAATATTTATATTGTTGTGTATCTTTGCAAATGCATGAACAAAAGTTCCTGTATTGTTCAATTTATTTTATTATTATTTTTATTATTGTGCACTGAGTTCTAAAACAGTGTGCTTGTAGCTTATTGAAAGATCATATTATTTTGGTTAATTTATCTACTGGCAACTGAAAATGTAACTGGCAGATTCATAGACGCAACAAAAGAAGAACACTCTTATGTTCATTGTTAAGTCTCATGATGCTAGAACAGCTATTCTTTTAGTTTGCTTTGAGCGGTAAAAGCTTTAATAATAAAGTTGACAAGTGTTTTAAAAGAGTTTATTTAAAAAAAAACACCTACTGTTTTCTAATAAGAGTTATGTCCCTCTTGGCAGAGAAGTTACTTTGGTTACTTTATAAATTATTCTTCACATTCAGAAGATCCCATTAATCCTCTGCATGTGTCCAATACGATCACTAGTAGGAATGAGTGAAGTCATTTCAATAAAACTGATCTTGCAATGACATTACTGATCTTGCCATTGGCGTAATTTGGCGAAAACTCAGTTTCACTCTCTGAGCTGTCTAGGGAAATTTGCTTGAAAAAGAGTTTTTTAGATCGTATAGAATTTTGTTTAGTTTTTTTTTTTTAATTTACTTCATTGCGTGTTCTTTGTGTGTTTTAATTATTTGTGTACTGTCTCTTTAGACTTCTTTTTTCACTTTTGTAACCCTCAAGTGACATTTGTCTTAAAGGGCAAAGTTCTCCTTATAGCCAATGACACCCCTCAAAGACCATCTTAATTTCACCTTTCTTATTGACTCCTATGCATTTCACCAATATGGCAATTTAAGTTTTTGCTGAAGAATGAAAACTCTATATTATGTTAAATAATATGCCCACACGCTGGTGAGGCTGGAAAACATGCATCCTTGGTTGGTTCTGTATTCAAACAAGATGAAAGCACAGTTTCTAATTGAAAGGTTTTACTAATGGGTTAAGTTGCCTGCATTTTCTGGTATTTGGTAGCATTTTCTGGCATAGTCCACATAGCTCTCCTTTATGAGTTATTCCTAAAAAGAGCCTAACTCATTTAGACTTTTGGAAAAGGCAGCTCTCTTAAATAGAATGCATAAAGGTAAAAAAAACCTTGAGCTTTTACAACAACTATAACAATTATATTGATCATTCCTTGTCTTCCGTCTCCTATTTCACTTGAAGAAGCCATATAAAAATCAGAATTTTTGGTCCAGGTGCTTTCTTGGCAATCTGCATTTAGACTTTTCCCAATGCTCCTGAATTCGCTAGGAATTTTCTTTGAGGGTTGTTATTTTTATGATATGTACCTACCAATGGGTTACTCATTGTCTTGCTCATATTGTTTTCCCCTTATTTTTAGACTGGTTATTAGTTTTGAATCCAGCTTGGATAGTTTCCTTCATTATTTAGATCATTTTCTATTTATTGGCCCTCCTAACTCACCTTGCTTTTTCTATTTTTTGCAATTATTTAATATTATTACTATTCATTTTGGAGTTTTACTTGCCATTGAGAAAATAATTTTCCTTTTCAATCCCTCAAATTCCTTGGTATTCATATTGATACTTAATTTATGGAATTTAAACTGCCAGTGAGTAAGATTGATAGAGTAAAATCTTTAATATGTTGCTTTTTAAGGGAAAAAAAAGTATTACTTAAAAGTAATGGGTATGTTAGCATTCAAGCAGAATTATGCTTGTTTGGCAGGATTTTTTCTAGGTGCATTTACTTGGCCACCACAGGTTTTAAATTCCCTTTTTCCTCTATTAGATTGTCTTGGGAACCAAAGGAGGATTTTATAATTTGGTCCCAATTTTTTTATTATTATACCAGTAGGTCACTTTTTCAAGACGATTTCATTTTTGACACTGATTTTGAATTATTTACTGATGCAGCAAGGTCAAAAGGATTTGCATCCATATGGCCATAATTCAGTGTTTGCTGATGATGCCAATCTATGCAGTGGAGTAACATCATTGCAGGATATTTCCAATTTGCAAGCCAATCTCAATGCACTATTTAATTGAGCAACTTAGTAGCAAACGAGGTTTAATGTTGATAAATGTAAAGTTATGCACTTGGGGGCTAAGAACATGCATACATCTTACATTGTAGGACGAAAACAGCTGAAGGAGTCAATGGCGGAGAAGGATTTGGGTGTTCTTGTAGATAATAGGCCTAATAATAGCGTGCAATGACAAGCTGCAGTTTATAAAGTTAAGAAAAGCCTTTCTTGTATTAAAAGAGGTATAGACTACAGAAAGAGATAGACATAATTTTGCCTCGTACAAATAATACATTACATACATTATAAATAATTAGTGATACCTCATCTGGAACATGCAGTTCAGTTTTGGGCACCAGTTCACAAAAAGACATCGGAGAACTAGAGAAAGTTCAGAGACGGGCAACCAAACTGATAAGAGGCATGGAGGAGCTCTGCTATGAAGAAAGATTAGATGAACTGAATTTATTCTCTCTTGAGAGGAGATTAAGGGGAATAAACATGTATAAATACATAAGTGGTTCATATATTGAACTTGGTATAGAGTTATTTACTTTAAGGTCATTACAGAGGACAAGGGGGTACTCTTTAGGTCTAGAGGAAAAGAGATTTAGTCTCCAAATATGGAAAGGCTTCTTCACAGTAAGAACTGTGAAAATGTGGAATAGAGTAGACTCCCTCAAGTGCTGGTTCTGGCCAGCTTGGTAGGTTGTTTTACAAAAAAAGTCTGGATGCATTCTAAAATGCATACTATAACTGTATATTAATATTTAAAGATAATAACACCAGGAGTATTTGATCCAGGGAATATCCAATTGCCTACCAGGGAATCAGGAATTCTTTTTTTCCCCCGCTAGAGTGAATTGGATCATGCTTTATTGTTTTTTTTTGCCTTTCTCTGGATGAACTAAGGGTATAGGATTGTGTATATTAGGCTTTTCAATATCTTTTTCTTGTTGTTTGAGCAAGATGGACCAGTGTCTTTTTTCAACCTCACCAACTATATAACTATGACACATTGGTATTGCGATTTGTGGCCACAATCTTGGATTACAAAAAAGCCCAAAAAAACATTGTTTAACTTAAAGTACAGTCAAAGCTCTATTTGGTCTGAATTGGTTTTCAGCTGACAGCGGTCCAGGCTGGAGAAAGATCCTTACTTTAATGTCGGAATCCACCACAGGGCCTGGAGCGATCCACTGAGAGCTGAGACAACCCCTCCCTCCTTCTCCACAGCTCAGCACTCCAGCGAGCGCAGGGGGAAGGAGGGGGGCAGAGCTGACAGCTCTGAGTGGCTATGAGAACTTAGCAATCAGCAGTCATGTGATCGATGCTGCATACACCTATGTAAGTACAATTTGGGAAAGAAACCTATTCCCATACTCCTCTTTTGCATTATTTCTGGTAGTTATGGCCTTTGAATGGGGTATTTTGGGTATTTTTTTTTTTTGCTAATAAACCAATTATCATTCAGACAGATAATACAGGAGTACTTTTTGTTATCAACTGTCTTCAAAATCCAATTTGATTATTAAATGTTTACGCTATTTTGTTCTTTGTCTAAAACTGAATTTATGGATGAAAGCACAGTTTGTACCTTGAATGAATTAATAGTCTAGTAGATTCTTTATCTCTTATTAACATGGCCCATTTTTAAAACTTACTTCCAAATTCAGACCTGAAGGGATTGCCATGTTCAGATCATCTTTGGGAATTTAATTAAATGTTATGGTTACTGCCATAAAAAATTTGATAGCTCCTAAAAGATGGACCGAGTATTGAGCACCATGGGAAAAATGTTTTTCATTAAATACTACACCCTGTTCCAAATTATTATGCAAATTCTATTTAAGTGTCACAAAGATTAAATATTTTGTTTTTCAGTTTAACTCGTGGATGGCATTGTGTCTCAGGGCTCTTTTGATCACTGAAAACAATCTCGGACACCTGTGATAATTAGATTGGCAGGTGAGCCCAATTTAAGGAAAAACTACTAATGGAGGGTGTTCCACATTATTAAACAGAGCACCATTTTCAAGCAATATGAGGAAGAAAAAGGATCTCTCTGCTGCCAAAAAGAGTGAAATAGTTCAATGCCTTGGATCAAGAGAGCAGCTGCTAAAATACCATTACATAGCAGCAAACAGATATTTGAAGCTGCTGGTGCCTCTGGAGTCCCACGGACATCAAGGTGTAGAGTCCTCCAGAGTTTTGCAACTGTGCATAAACCTTGTATTCGGCCACCACCAACCAATGCTCACAAGCAGAAACGGCTGCATTGGGCAGAAAAATACATGAAGACTAATTTTCAAACAGTCCTGCTCACTGATGAGTGCCGTGCAACCCTGGATGGTCCAGATGGATGGAGTAGTGGATGGTTGGTGGACGGCCACCCTGTTCCAACAAGGCTGCGACGTCAGCAAGGCGGTGGTGGAGTCATGTTTTGGCCGGAATCAAGAGAACAGAGCTGGTCACCGAAGGTGTGCAGATGACCTCTGCAAAGTATGTGGAGTTTATGACTGACCACTTTCTTCCCTGGTACAGAAGGAAGAACTATGCTTTTGTTAATAAAATTATCTTCATGCATGACAATGCACCATCTCATGCTGCAAAGAAAACCTCTGTATCAATGGCTGTTATGGGGATACAAGGAGATAAAGTCATGGTGTGGCCTCCATCCTCCCCTGACCTCAATCCTATTGAGCACCTTTGGAGCATCCTCAAGCAAAAGATCTATGAGGGTGGGAGGCAGTTTACATCCAAACAGCAGCTCTGGGAGGCTATTCTGACATCTTGAAAACAAATTCAAGCAGAAACTGTCCAAAAACTCACAAGTTCAATGGATGCAAAAGTTAAAATGTTGTTAAAAGTTTGATTGAAATAGCTTTTGATTCCAGTAAATATGCTGCATACATAACAAATGGCAATTTTCAGTTCTTTACAACCTATAAAGTGTTTTGAAACTTACTGTGCTTAATAATTTGGAACAGTGCATTGTAAGTTTTTTGTTTAAAAAAAATACTGTTCTCATTAGGAGGTTTGTTCATTAAAATTTGAATTGTACTCTTAATAGTTGATAACATTAGAATTATGCTGACTGTTATTTACATCAATTATTTAGGTAAATGAGAAAAATATAATTTGCATAATAATTTGGAACAAAGTGTATAATAACTTTTAATGTTTGGTTTTCAATTTGATTTTCCATCTGAAAGAACCATTTTGGCCTTTTTGTGTTTTTTAATATAGCAAGAATTGTATATAATATTAATATAACATATAATCATTTAATGAAGATTCTGGCTGTATTTGATTATAGCTGAAGACCATTGACTTTCTAGACTTAAAGATTAAAAGGGAAATTGACTTATTTTGTATTTTTCAATACACAGTGGCCATCATCCCACTTGGCTAAAGAATATATCAAAAAATGATTTATGAGGGCCTGGCGCAACTGTACAAAAGAATCAGATTTTAGGTTAAAATACTTAAAGGCTTTTCAGAGAATAGACTGGATAAAAAAATGTGAGAATGTTTCTAATTACTCTTGGGATGTTTTATAGGATTTTTCTAGTTCTAAGAAATTAATAATGCTGATATTGTACAATGGAGTTTTATCACTGGTTTTAATAGTCCATACAGAAAAGTAGAAACTGTGTTTAGAAGGCATTGGCCTATTTTGTTTATTGACCTAGTATTGGGTTTATATTTACCATTGGAACCCAGATTCATTTACAGGAGGGCTCCAAACATTTCAATAGTACATAATGTATTAGACCCTACTAAAAGGAACATCACCTTCCTAGATCAGAAGGGCTTTTATGCATAAAGAAGGTGTAATGGCTGAAAAAGTAGTAGATGTAAATAAGAGCAACATTTTTGAATCAACACAGAGTAAAAATACAGGGTGTCCCTAAAGTCTGGACACACAGGCAAAATGCATACTTTCAATAAATTTCAATACATTTTTCAACAACATTTTATTTCATTGGAATATTGATCAATAACACAGGTCTGCAAAAACATTTTTTTCAAGAGCTGTTTTGGTTATTCCACATAATCTTTATATTTTTTGGTGCACTGAATCCAAAAATTGAATCAATTTTGTCATAGGACATCACGTTTCCTGACAATTGAGGTAACTATGTTAAATAAGGCAATACCTCAAAATAAATGGAAATAGACTTATAAAATTAAAGTTTTACTACAATTTTTTCATGAAAATCCTTTTTTGAACTGAAATGAGCTCACCTACACACAGTAAACGCGATTCTTCTTCCCTGTGAGGCTCCTCTTGGTGCATTTACGCTTGTGAGTAGCATCTGGAATGTCTCTCTGAAGCATCCAACAGTAGTCTGCTATCATTGTAATGCTCCATTTTCCCTGGTATCTCCTTTCCATCTCTTTAATGTCTTGGTGGAATCGTTCACCTTGTTCCTCACTCACAGCTCACAAAATTTCAGGAAAGTAGTCAAGGGGGCCTGGAGGAAATGTACTTTCAAACTCATCAGGCAACCTAAAGCTTGAAATGCTTTCAGCATTCGTCCAACGATCTTTTTGTAGTGAGGATCTTTGTTATTGCCTAAAAATTTCAGTACGACTTCTTTAATTGCAATCCACCCTTCTTTTTGAGGATCCGTCATGGTATTGACAAACTCTTGATCAGCTATAAGCCTTCTAATGTCTGGTCCGACGAACACACCTTCCTTCAATTTTGCCTCCGCCAGGCCTGGAAACTTGGTGACCAAGTATTTGAAGCATTCTCCATCTCTTGGAAGTGATTTTACGAATTGCTTCATCAATCCCAATTTTATCTGGAGAGGTGGTAGAAGAACTTTATGGGAAGGTACCAAAGTTTCTCGGAGGACATTTTTTTCACCGACTGTTAGCACCCTCGGCTACCAACTCTTCTTGGTCCAGTGATTTTGTCAGTCTCGACTGTCCCATAGACACAGAAAACAAGGGTATTTGGTATACCCAGCTTGTTGCCCGAGCAGCATGCACAAGACCTTCAAGTCCCCACACACTTGCCAACCATGGCCTTCATATTTAAGTTTACGAAGAACCAATTCCAAGTTCTCGTAGGTTTCCTTCAAGTGTACGGAATGACCTACAGGTATGGAAGTGTAAAAACCACAGTGGTGGAGTAAAAATGCTTTGAGACTTCTTTTTGAAGAATCTATAAAAAGACGACATTGCTCTGAATCATATTGGATTTTAAATTGACCCATCAGACCTTCGACATCGATGCAATAAACCAACTTGTCTTCCTGGGCGAAGTAAGGAACAAACTCCTTTTCACAATGTCTGAACCATGAAGATGACACTCCTGGCAACAATAAATTCCTGCTTTTCAGCCTTGATCCGAGAAACTCAGCGGCATCTTTGGGAAGATTCAAGTCTTACCAAATCATTCATCTCCTCCTGGGAAAACAATTTTGGTCTTGTATCATCTTCAAAGTCAGAACTTGATTCGTCATCTGGTTCAGGTATGACTTCACCTTCATCGGAGCTAGGTATCTCTTCCAAGGTAGCAGGGGGCTTGGGTACTGGTATATCTGTGCCATGGGGGATGGGGCAAATTGCTGAGTGAAGATTGGGGTATGAAATGGAATGCTTCCATTTGGAATTAAACCCTTTCACATCGAATGAACAAAAGTAACAGTCGTCACTATGGTTCTTTTGCTCTCGCCATAACATAGAAATCCCATAATGGAAAGATTTTTTCTTACCCTTGAAACAGTTTCGGAGGTCCTCCAACACACGGTTTGCACACTTTATGAGGTGCCCAAATTTCCAATTTTTAGTCCAAAGTATGCAAAGTATACTTTTCTCACAAAGTCTGTAATATTCTGCTGTTGCTTCAACACTGTATATTTACCACAGATGAAACAGAAACTGGCGAATTAATACGCTTTCGCGGAGCCATAACATAACGGTTTAAGAATGACGAGCTAACACGAACTGCAATAAAAAAGTGTGAACAGCCTAGAACCAAGAACCTGATGATGATTCGTGCACAAGTGTGGACTGCAGGAGAGAGCAGCTCTGTGTCTGTACATGAGACGTCACATTGCTGGCCACGCCTCCCTGCACTCACAGGAGCTGCTGCTATCTGCCCTGTGTCTCCCTCCCACTGGATTCTTCAGGAAAGATTAACCCCTTCTACCATTAGAAGCAAAGACTCAGGGCTGAGGCTTACACATACAGCATACTGCTGAGTATCCCAGTAGTCAGACATGTCACTCAGTGCAGCACTTGTATTCACTCCCTTTGCAGGGGGGAGGGGCAGAGATTGTTTACCTGCAAATAACAACAAAGGGCCAGAAAAGAACTAGGGAAATGAGGAAATAGAATTGTTTTTCCCTAAAACTTGCTTAGCTTATGTATATATTGCTGACCATCAGATTTACAGTGCTATATTTTTTTTACATTACTCGGACAACCCCTTTATGTTTTTTTTGGCATTTTATATCTTAAATGCACTTATGTGAATTAATTAATAGTAATTTGGACTTTAAATTTAATATAAAACAAAATACCAAAAATAAAAAAATCTCATAAATTTGAAGACCATTTTGCATTTTGTGGCAAATCATGACGTCTAGGAGTTTTTTCAATATTTTATTTGTTTTCAGCACACCAAAATACATGGAAATTAGATGAAAATAATCAAACAGCTTTTTAGTCGCAGACCTTTGTAACATCTTCAATGTGATTTTCACCATTTGTGATGTAAAGTTCATGCGTTTAGAAGATTCACATGCACCCAATGCAGTAACTCCACATTTCTGTCAATTGGAGCACATTTGTTCATGACGTGTATCTTCAGGTGATTGATATCTGTGATTTTCATTAAGTACACCTTCCCCTTTAGCATACCCCAAAAATAGAAGTTAAGGGGGTTAAAGTCTGGTGAGATTACACAGTGATACATATTACACACACACACACATATATATTTCTTATGTGTTCAGAATTTAGGGACACCCTGTAGATACCAAATTAGAGTGCTTATCATGTGTAGATCCACACATGCAGTATATGCCCTACAGTGCCTATGTGGGATTCAGTGTGTGTGGCGCACAAAGATCTCTATGGAAACCTATTTCTGAACAAGTTCAGAATGTACATTGTGGCTTTCTGCCCGAGGGCCCAGGGTCAGTAGGGGGCCCCACGAGATGCCCCTGGTATCTTTTTCATAGGATTTTTTGAATTTGGGCAAGGACACAGGGGCCCCATGATCCCCTATTGCCCGGGGGCCCCATGAGTTGTCAGTCCGCCCCTGGTCACCAGCGAGACTCTAGAGGTTTACAGTTCTGGGGCATAGAGCATGTGCACCCGCGTTGGAGAGGAATCAATGGGATTAGGGTGATTTTGCAAAAAGAAACCAAATGGATATTTATTTTAGATAATCTTCACCCTAAGGGTCTAAATTTTGAGTTGGATCTTATTTACTTCACTAGTGATTTGTAGGTAGTGTGTGTATATATATTCTGAGTTTGTTTTTTTATTTAGAGATTATTATTTAGGGTATAGGTGCCGATTGAAGGCATTGGGGGGGTGGAATTATATAAAATATTAAAAATATATATATCATGCATCATGTGCATATATCACTTATATGGATTAATATTTTGTATTTAGTTGGTATGATTTTATTTTAGGTTTAGTATGTCCATTATATATAATTGATTAGATTTTTTTTATTATGTGCACATGTTATGTGTTTTTTATACATTTTATTACTATTATTAATATTGATTTATTATATTTTCACATTATATACACATATGTCTTGCCGAATTATAATTAATATGACTTACTTTTTGGGATAGAAGCTTGGAATTCACTTACTTGAATCAGGTAGATTTTATTATGATATTGAACTGTATTAGTATCATTCATTGTGGTATGGTATTTGTAGTATTTTAATTGCATATTGTAATTTTTTGTTTATATTTATTGCACATATGGTGATCTATGGCAGAAGGATCATATCAGTTTAGATGTAAAGATGCAATATTTGCCAGCATTTGTTTGTAGGTTGCATGATTTGGTAAATTTTACAATATGTGTAATTGCATTTAATAAGTAATGGTCAATTAGTATTTTGAATAAACCAATGATGTGCCGCTGCCATTCTTATGCCAAATAATTTGTTGTGTATTTCTTTTAAAGTTAATAATTGTTTTTGTTGCTATTTGGGGGGGGGGAGTGGTGATGGTGAATGGGGGATAATGTGCAGCCTGCAATCCCATGTAAAAAGAGGGCACAATCTTTTTGAGCCCACTTACATGGGTTTGCGGCTGCCTCATTAATTGTTTTGGTTGTTATTTTTGGAAAAGGGGGGTAGAGAGTAATTTGTAGCATGCAATCCCATGTTTATTCTAGCCATGTGACTGTCATTTTGAAATCTCATTAGATCCAAGATATATGATTCTGGTGAAAGGCCGTCACCGGAATCAAGCAGACTGAATGTCAACTCTCAGTTTAGCCATGACACATTTCTCACAGCACTAATGTCAGGAACCAGGAACCAAGAGGAGACAAAGTGCAGTTAAAATCACGCCTTTAATGAAATAGCAAAAAGTTGCACAGTTCAAGAACGCAGTCAAAACAGAATCCAGTGTTTGGATGCCAGAGAGGGTAAGCAGACTAGCCATAGTCAGGAAACTAGTTGTCAGCATAGTCAGGAGCCACAAATCAGGAAGAGGAATCAGAAGAGAAGTCAGCCAGACCGAGTTGTACACAGGAACACAAGCAGAAACACACTGGTGATCATAGACCATGCAAGGGCAAGAAGGAAATGAGCTAAGCTGCTAAAATAGCAAAAAGGGTTGGCTATAGGCTGGACTAATGAGGCAGGTAATGTTATCCAGGTGAGTCACTATGGAGACAAGAGTGGCTGGTAATTAACCGACAGTGGAGCAGCTTCTGAGCACTGAATGAAATGAGCTGCTCTTTAAGTAGTAGGAGCCCAGCCCTGGCAACTGAGCACTGAACAATAAATGTCATAAGACAATGTGTATTAACAATATCTCTGATCTTTGAAATAGATCCTATATGAGATTTCTGTGCTTCTAAACTCTAGTGGACAGAATCCGTGTGCCGCCAATTTTATCCTGGGTGTCTATAGTCATTGAAAAATGGGGTTTTTAATGCTTTTCAAAAGCCAATCACTGACAGAATTCCCTTGAGGGGGAATTTTAGTTTGTGGTAAGAAGGGAAACATTTTGATTGGGTGGGTGGCTGGATTACTTTTAGAGGATTGGCCCATTACTGTCATGAATGTTCATTTGTTGGCAGTATATTGTCACGACTACTAATATGTTGCATACTGCATACTATTGCAATTAACTTTTTGCCACCTATGTATTGTAATGATTGCCCATAAGCTGGCCATGAATTGTATCAATTGGCTGTTTGTTGCCCTGGTATTGGTAATGATTGCCCATTTTTAGCCCTTACATTATCAGGATTGTCATTTTTGACTGCATATTAAGTCACTTTTTAGAGGCTCATATTATCATAAATTAATTTCCTGCAGACCTGTCACAATCAAACTTTAAGCCCCATAGTTTAGTGTGGTGATCTACATATTCTTCCATTAAACCCTTGAATATTTTTTTTATTTATGCACAGTATTTATGTATGTATGTATGTATTTATTTATTTTTACAGACATGAGCAGCACTCAGATTAGAAAAATCTATATTCACTGGCCATTATTAGTGCTTTTTTTTGTTTCAATACATTTTTATTGGGTTTTGTAGAAAACGTAAGAAGAATACAAATACAGTTGTGGCCAAAATTATTCAACCCCCACTGAAATTGAGTGTTTTGGCCAGTTTGACATTGCTTTTGATCATTCAGTCATCTTGCTTACATTTACATTAAAGAGGCACTTGTAGGTCAGACAAATATAACATAACAGTTATAATGAAATAACCACAAATGTCTTTTCTGTGCTCACAGCATTATCAGTTTTATTCAACCCCCAAGTGACATTCAATCTTAGTACTTAGTACAGCATCCTTTTACAGTTATAACAGCTTTTAAACGTGAAGCATAGCTTGACACAAGTGTCTTGCAGCGATCTACGGGTATCTTCGCCCATTCTTCATGGGCAAAGGCCTCCAGTTCAGTCACATTCTTAGGCTTGCGCACTGCAACTGCTTTCTTTAAGTCCCACCAGAGGTTCTCAATCGGATTTAAGTCTGGTGACTGCGATGGCCACTCCAAAATGTTCCAGCCTTTCCTCTGCAACCATGCTCTAGTGGACTTGGAGGTATGCTTGGGATCATTGTCCTGTTGAAAGGTCCAACGTCTCCCAAGCCTCAGGTGTGTGACGGACTGCATCACGTTTCCATCCAATATCTCCTGGTACTGAAGAGAATTCATGGTACCTTGCACACGCTGAAGCTTCCCTGTACCTGCAGAAGCAAAACAGCCCCAAAGCATGATTGACCCTCCACCATGCTTCACAGTAGGCAAGGTGTTCTTTTCATCATAGGCCTTGTTCTTCCTCCTCCAAACATAGCGTTGATCCATGGGCCCAAACAGTTCTAATTTTGTTTCATCAGTCCACAGAACACTATCCCACAACTTTTGTGGTTTGTCCACATGGCTTTTGGCATACTGCAGTCGACTCTTCTTATTCTTTGGAGACAGCAAGGGGGTACGCCTGGGAGTTCTGGCACGGAGGCCTTCATTACGCAGTGTGCGTCTTATTGTCTGGGCTGAAACTTCTGTACCCACATCTGACAAATCTTTTCTCAGTTCCTCAGCAGTCACACGGGGACTTCTCTCCACTCTACGCTTCAGGTAGCGCACAGCAGTCGAAGTCAGCATCTTCTTTCTGCCACGACCAGGTAGCGTTTCAACAGTGCCCTTTGCCTTGAATTTGCGAATGATGCTTCCTAAGGTGTCTCTTGGTATGTTTAACATCTTTGCAATCTTCTTATAGCCATTGCCCTTCCTGTGAAGAGAAATCACCTCTTCTCTTGTCTTCCTGGACCATTCTCTTGCCTTCACCATGTTTGTAACCACACCAGTAAATGTCTAGAAGGAGCTGAGTATCACAGTCATTTTAAAGCTGCCTAATTGGTGCTTATTATGCTTGATTGCTGCTCGGTGACATCCACAGGTGTTTTCAATACCTGATGGAAAGCACCTGTATGAACCTCTGTTCTTCAGAGTGGTAGTCTTTAAGGGGTTGAATAATTGTGGCAATGAAGAAACCACATAAGAACCATTTACTACTGTATTACATAAACAATTGATGTCATTTTAGTTGCATTTGGGTAGTTACAACGTCCTTGTAGGATTTGATTCTGAATACAATTCCAAATGTACACTATAGTCCCTAAACCCCTTTACAGCATTGGGGGTTGAATAATTTTGGCCACAACTGTAACAGTAGACATTCAACAGATATGAAAGTACTGTAATAAGGCACATAACACAGAATGTGTATTCTGAATATTAGTTGATTCCATAGCATCCTATTTCACTGATAACCCATAATAAGGCAATAATAATTATTGAGCAACAACAAGTGTAGTCAGAGTTAGATATAGTATAATCTTGAGGAGGTTTTGAGCAACTAGGTTAGTTTTATAGCTTAAATCAAGGGTTTGGAAACTGTGTGTACCATGTCAGCCAAGGTTGCCAGTGTTCAGTGCTGGATGCAAAAACTATTTTGTACTTAGCATGGGTGTGTATTGTTTGGATAACTTCTCTAAGTTCTAGAACTTTTGATTCTTTCCAATGCTGAACTATAGTTAGGCTGGCTGCTAGGAGTTTGTGTGTTGCTAAAATTCTGAATATAGGAGGGATAGACTGCACTTCCAATGATAGCAATGCCATACCTGGAGATAATGGAATGTTCAATCCCAAAATCTGAGTGAGAATATTAACTACCAGAAGCCAAAATTTGGAAAGTTTGGGGCAGGACCATACAATACGCATTAAAGTACCTGTACCTCCGCAGTTTCTCCAGCAATTAGGAGACTCCATTTAGATATGGAGTTAGGTACCAGTGCAATCAAATTTTTTGAGTCAGCTCCCATAAGTTCACACTCTTGGTGGTGTTTTAAGAACCTAGGGCTGTTTGCCACTGTTCAGTAGTATATTCTATGCCAAAATCTTTTTCCCAAGCTGCAACTAGAGATTTAGTAAATTAATTTTTATTTTGAAGAATTGAATAGATACCCTTGATATTTGTGTAAGTTGATTGATAATACTGAGCTACTTACCACAAAAGTGACCAGGCTTTGTGTGTTTTGTAAGAGGCAAGCAACTTGTAAGTATCTATAATGTTCAGTAGAGGAAACCGAATATTCTAATTGCAAAGCTTGAGATGTTTTAGGAGCTAGCCCTACATGTAAATCCTCTAAGGATACCCTTATGGTACCAGGTTATACGGGTAAGGTCAGGTATGAAAAATGTTAAGGCAGCTAACAGGAATTTCAGGGGAGTTAGTTTATGATTATTAAACGGAGCTTTGCAGAAGTTAAGCCAAGCCATGCCGTCACTGTCTCCTCTATTGGTGGAGCAAGTTTTATATCTACATGGGACATATGGGGAATTGGCATTAAATAGTTGTACAGTTTACCTCCTAGTATCTGAGATTACTCAAGTTCTGCCCAAAAAGTTTCTGGTTGAGGAGCAAACAATCTTCTTAGTTGACCAAGGAACGAAGCTAAATAATAATAACATAAGTGAGGGTGGCCAACTCCTCCAGTTCGTCTTGATTTGATGAGGTTGCTGAATGCGCAGCATGTTTTTTTTTCCTGCCAAAGATATTTATAGATTGCAGGGAAGAAAGAAGTAAGATTTTTGTATAGGGATAAGAAATGTTCGAAATAAATAGAGTAATTGTGAGACTATCTGCATTTTAAAGGCCGCTAAGCGTCCTGACCATGATAATTCGGATTGGGCTAGTTTATCTAATTTGCAGCGAAAAGAGTTTAGGAAAGGAGTGTAATTTTCCCTAACGAGGTAATCGAACTGTGGAATAGCTGATCCCTCTGTCTTTCCACACATAAGGAAAGATGTTTTTTTAAGGACCTGTTTGATGTTAGTTGGGATTCCTAAATCCAAGATAGAATATTTTGCCAAACGTATTGGGACGCCTGCCTTTACACATTCATGAACGTTAATGGTATCCCAGCCTTAGGCCGTAGGGTTCAATATTAAGTTGGCCCACTCTTTGCAACTATAACAGCTTCAACTCTTCTGGGAAGGCTGTCCGCAAGGTTTAGGAGTGTGTCTATGGGAATGTTTGACCATTCTTCCAGAAGTGCATTTGTGAGGTCAGGCACTGATGTCAGTCGACAAGACCTGGCTCACAGTCTCTAATTCATCCCTAAGGTGTTCTATCAGGTTGAGGTCAGGACTCAGTGCAGGCCAGTCAAGTTCCTCCACCCCAATCTCGCTCATCCATGTCTTTATGGACCTTGCTTTGTGCACTGGTGCGCAGTCATGTTGGAACAGGAAGGGGCCATCCCCAATCTGTTCCTGCAAAGTTGGGAGCATGAAATTTCCCAAAATGTCTTGGTATGCTGATGCCTTAAGTGTTCCCTTCACTTAAACTAAAGAGCCAAGCCCAACCCTTGAAAAAAAAACCCACACCATAATCCCCACTCCACAAAACTTTACACTTGGCACAATTCAGTCAGGTAAGTACCGAGTACATGAGTCATCACTCCAGAGGACACGCATCCACTGCTCTAGAGTCCAGTGATGGCATGCTTTACACCACTGCATCCGACACTTTGAATTGCACTTGGTGATGTAAGACTTGGATGCAGCTGCTCGGCCATGGAAACCCATTCTATGAAGCTCTCTACGCACTGTTGTGCTAATCTCTTCACATGCTATTTTGAGGTTTTTAGCTATTGACTTTGCAGACAGTTGGCGAATTCTGTGCACGTTGTGCTTTAGCATGCGCTGAGCCCACTCTGTCCTTTTACGAGTTGTTGTTATCCACAGTAGCTACCACTTTGTTATAATACCACTAGCAGTTGACCATGGAATATTTAGTAGCAAGGAAATTTCGTAGATAGACTTGCACAGATGGCAACCTATCACGGTACCCAGCTTGAATTCACTGAGCTCCTGAGAGTTACCCATTCTTTCACAAATGTATGTAGAAGCAGTTTGCATGCCTACGTGCTTGATTTTATATATATGTGGCCATGGAGGTGATTGAAAAACCTGAACCAATGATTTGGAGGGGTGTCCCAATACTTTTAGCAATATAGTGCATTTGAATTTGTCTCATTCACTTTATAATAAGATATTTTGTTAAAGAGTTGCAGTGCTTGTTGTACTGAAGCCACAGAGGTTTCCACATTAGTGAGTATGTCATCTGCAAAGAGACTAATAGTGTGCATTATACCCCCCCATCACAAAATGCCCACTATTTGAGGATTTGAGCGTATATACGCGGCCATTGGCTCCATTTGTACATTAAAGATAAGTGGGGAGAGTGGGCACCCCTGCCGAGTTTCATTAGATATATTATATGGTTTTAATAACATACCATATATATAGACCTGGGCGGATGGATTTGTGTACAATGCCATTATGGCTGAATATATAGGGCTTGTAAATCCAAAGCTGGTGAGCACTTTTACCAGGTAATCCCAGTGTATTCTGTTGAACGCCTTCTCTGCGTCCAATATAAAGAGCAAAGAAGGTGTTCTGTTTTTATTAGCCAGATGTAAACTATTAATCAAACGCAGAGTAGCATCTGTAGTCTGGCGGCCTTTGGTAAAACCAGATTGGTCTAAAATAATAAGGGAGGTTAATACAGCCACCAACCTTGTAGCTATCAATTTATTGTTTAACAATGAGATTGGGCGGAAGTTATGTGGGGTTGTCAGATCCTTTCCCGGATTCAGTAGTGCTATTATTAAAGCTTTGAGCATCTCAGGGGGAAAAGAGGAGAAGGCGGCAGCAGAGTTGTAGACCTTCATTAAATGAGGAACTAGAATGTCTTGGAAAGATTTCAAATATTCCCCAGTAAATCCATCGGGGCCTTGTGATTAATTATTAGGCATTGAATCAATAATGCTGGAGATTTCAACATCAGTAAAGGGGGAGCTAAGTTCACTCAGTTGATCTTCTGTTAACTTAGAGAGTTAAATTGCAATCAAGAAATCTTTAGTAATCTCAGTTGTAGGTTGTGATACATTAGGGTCATGCCTAAGGTTATAAAGGGAGCTGTAATAGTGATTGAAGGTGTCAGAAATAGCTTGTGGATGGTATAATTTTTCTTGTGTATTTGGATGCAGTATAAAAGGGATCTTGGTTTTATATCTATGATTTCAAAGGTGGTTAGCTAACAATTTCCCTACCCTATTTCTGCCTGCATAGTGTGACATTTTTAACGTCATCCAACAGAATCAGAAAAGATCAGGACGTAGTTTTGTCATTTGTTCAGACAGGGGTTTAGAGGGGATAATCTTACTGCCCGAGGGCCCCGGGTCAGTAGGGGGCCCCATGAGATGCCCCTGGTACCTTTTATAGGTGCTCACATTATTGATGATAATCTAGGCAGACAACCATGGAGGAAACTGACTGGGAGCCCAGGATAGGGGAAGAGACCGAAGAGGAGGAGCTAATGATGAGTGAGTAATCCTCAATCCTTCCCTACACAGAACTGTACATGGGTCAGTCTGGGTACACACACAGCACATGCTGGGAATCCCGGCAGAAACCCAGTCATGTCCCCTCTTCCATCTCCTCAAGCTGTGCTGTCTGGGCCCCCAGCGAGGATGGCAGAGCCAGCTGTGTGCCCGGACAGGATGTGCAGGAAGCAGCTGAGAGGCAAGGAGCTGGGGGAAAGTGAGGAGGGGGAGGGACAGTCTCACTCCCCTTTCTCTGAACACCCCCTCTCTCCCCCCAACTCTCTCACCCCCCTCACCCCCTCTCTCTTTCACCCCCCTCAATCTCACCCCTGTCTCTCATCTCCCTCTTTCACCCCTACCCCCCTCTTTCTTTCAACCCCCTTCTCTCTCTCACCCCCCTCTCTCTCTCTCTCTCACCCTCTTTCTCTCAACCTCCCACCCTCTCTCTCTTTTTTGCACGCCATCTTTCTTTCACCCCCCTCACCCCCAACCCTACCCCCTTCTTTCTTTCACCCCCTCTCTCTCTATCACCCCCTTTTTCTCTCACCCCCCACCCCCTCTCTCACCCTCCTCACTGCCTCTTTTTCTCACCCCTTCTCTTTTTTTACTCCCCCTTCTATCTCACCCCCTCTCTGTTCCCCCCTCTTTCTCTCACCCACCTCTTTCTTTCACCCTCTTTCTCTCTTACCCCCACTTCACCTCTCTCTCTCACCCCCCACCCTCTCTGTCACACCCTCCACTCCCTCTCTAATTAACCCTTTTCAATTTCACCCCACTCTCTCTCACACTCTTACCCCCTCACCCCCACCCTCTTTTACCCCCTACCCCACCTCACCCCTCACCTCCTCTCTCTCACCCACCCTCTCTCTCACCCCCTCTCTCATTCCCTGTCCCTCACCCACCCTTTATCTCACCTCCTGTCTCTTTTACCCCCCTTCTCTATCCCCCCTCACACCTCCCTCTATCTTATGCCCAGCAGCTTCTAAAGACGTCACACACTTCCATGCAGGATATACTGCGGTAGATATTTAAATGCCCCCACGCATGCCACTTTTGAAGGTGTTCAGTGACTTCCCAGCAATGAAAATGAGCCTAATATGCAGACAAGAATTAGGCATTGATGTGCTGATGGGCCGATGGGCCCTTGTGTGCAGCTGTGCTGCAATATGTGGAGGATGGCTTCCATGAACACATGTATTGTGGGCAGTGCAGTATGTAGGTGGAGCTTTTTTGGGTGTGGTTTGAGTGTGGGCAAGGACACTGGGGCCCCATGATCCCCTATTGCCCGGGGGCCCCATAAGTTGTCAGTCCACCCCTGTTAGTATCAAAGTATTTAAGCAAATCTTTTTTCAAGCATACACCTGGAAGGAGCAGCCTGGAACAACTTTGGGTTTTATTTTCAAATTAAGGTAGGGTTGGTGGAAAATTAATCACCAACCTACAGCAGCACTGAAGCATAATCCAACCAGGTGACAGTATTAATCACAAACGTTTTAACTCTTGGTAGAAGCCACTTATCTATAATAAGTAAGTCTATTCTGGTATATGTACAATGTTGTGTAGAAATAAAAGAGTAGTCTCTCTAGTTAGCGTTTTAAGCACCTCCAAGTGTCATAAAGCTCGTGGGTGTGCAGAAATGGTTGTAGTGATGGTTGATGTGGTGGAGTCCATCAATGGATCAATCGTAATGTTAAAGTCCCCACAAATAATCAATGAGCCTTGTTGAATTGTATGAATCTTCCACCATAAGACCTTATTTAAAGAACGGATCTGATGCTTATTTGGTGCATGGGGCCTTGTGGGTCAGCAATCTCTGTACGTAATGTAAAGGTGACTGATTATCGTATGGCAGTTAATACACCTTTTTATTTGGCTTTTGCAGTTGCCATAAAAATGTGAGGAAACTTAGCAGTTGAACATTTACGATGGGCTTGGTTTTGAAAATGCATCTCCTGAACGCAGAGAATATCACCATTGTACCGCACTGCCTCTTTCCACAAGGATCTATGCTTTGCTGAGTGATTTTGTCCTTTTGCATTCGGGGCTTTCTTTAATATTGATTGGACCCTGGGCAAACATTTTCTTTATTCCCCCCCATGCAATTTCTCCTGCTCTGAGACAAACAATAAATAGCAGCTAGACCCAAAATCAGTTTACAGCAGCAGATCAGGCAGTGATTGCGACTGGTTTCTAGAGTTTACAGCATATTATTACTGCTCACTGGTTGCTAGAGGTGACAGATCACAATATGACTCACTGATTGGTTGCTAGAGGTTACTGCACATAATTATCGCACATTGATTTGTTGCTATAGGTTACTATGCATCATTACCACTTATTAGTTGCTAAAGGTTACTGCACATCAATATTGCTCACTGATTTGTTGCTGTCGGTCACTGTGCATCATTAGCACTTACTTATTGTTTGCTAAAGGTTACAGCACATTATTATGGCTCACTGATTGATAACGTCTGCACCCTAAACCCCCCCCAATCTCTCGACTCCAATCCCCTGCTCTGCTCATATATGCACCCACCTTCCTTACCTCTGTACATCCCCTCCTTGCTCACCTGTGTACCCCAAACTGAAATTTCTGCCTACCTCTGCACACCCCACTCGCATCACTTTGCTTACCTTTGCAGAACAGGCGATGGTAGGCTCAATGACCACAGTTTCAGTCAGGACATTCAAGCATTCCCCTGTTTACCTCCCCAGTGGGCAGCATACAGCAGAGAGGATGGTGGCTGGATGGGGGTATGAATAGGACCGATATTTACATATGAATGCCACCACTATTTACATGTGAATTCCATCATTATGTACATATCAGTGTTGGTTATTTACATGTGAATGCTGACATGATGTCATGGGTCAGCTGTACACTGCAGTAGGGCAGAGCTGGGCAATATAAGTGATAGCACTTCACACTGGGATATTGGAACACAGCACAGGAGGAAGACTTCAAGGGACAAGGGTGTGTAAACCAGGACAATTGGCAAATATGGGCTGCTACTTTGGGCCTCACAAAAATTATTGGGCCCAGGGCAGCTACACCTTTTGTCCTGCCTTAAAGACAGCCCTGTTTGCATTAATAGTGAGGAAGTTCACTGTCATTGTAGGTAATGGGGTATAGATGATGAATGTATATTGCAGAAGTTAGATTTACAGCAAGTGATGAGGTTTGTGTTATATACAAGTTGTGCTATATACATCTAGTCTCCAAGGTTGTTTTCGCTTTAAGATTTTATCCATATTCAGACTAATACACATCTGGCGGAATGTATATATCTGACTGTAATAACAAATAGGTAATAAACAAAGAAACATCAATGAGAGAACATAGAGGCAAACTGCCAAACAGACAAAAAATATGTCATGAAGACCTGGGTGTAACATATTGCCACTCAGAAACCTTCAGGGGAGAAAGTTCAACTTGAAGAGCTCTCCTGGTACAGGGACTAGTGGTTAAATGGAAGTATAGCGGCCAGTAGTTGGGTCAGGTATGGATGCGTGAGTTTTTTTTTATGTAACCAAGCGCCAGTCGTAATCCACTTGGTTAGGATAAGGTTTGGGCTTGGCCTTCAGGAATGATATTCCAAGGTTTTTGAAGGATCATGCCTTTCACCACAGAATCAGTAGCATGTTCCATGCCATCCTTAATGATAATGATTTGGGTTGGGAACCCCCACTGTAACTTATCTTGTGATTCCTCAAAGCTTTTGTGATTGAATTGAGATTTTTACACTCTTGGAGCATATACTGAGACAGGTCAGCATAAAATTGGAGGTCATTGTATTGCGCCAGGATGAGATCTCTATTGCATTGCACAGACATCAAATGCTCTTTTACAAGGAAAAAATGCAAGCATATTATGACTTCCCTGGGTATGTGGTCATGGAGATGCGTTGGCCTAGGCAGGCGATGTATTCTGTCCACAGTCATGTCTAAGACTGACAGATCAGGCAAAATAGAGCTAAAGTTGTGTGACATATCTGTAAAGTTCTGGTTGCTGAACTGAATTGGGGATACCCCTAATCTTTAAGATGTTCCTTCTGGATCTGTCCTCAGTATCAGCTATTTTACCTTTGATTATGTCTATCTCATCCTCTAGTGTCATGAGCATGCAGGGAACTTCTCAATTATATGAGCTTATCCTTTAGGGCTGAATCTAATACAGGCTAAATGTTTGTAGGGAAAAGATCATTAGAATCATGGAGCTCTCTTGAGTCTTCCCCTGAATCATGGCTAGAGCTCACCTTGTGTGCAGAATCCGAGCCATCCACCCTGAACCTTGCCTTCTCCGGACTCCCAGATGTGGGGGTAGATGGGAGAGATTGTTGCTTCTTTTTTAAGGATTGCCATGCTGAGTGTACTTATGAGATGAAGAAGAGGCTGGTGTGGAAGATGAGCCGGCACCATCTTGACTGTGCCCCTGTGGGAAGAAGGCTGTCAGCTTCTGTGGCCGGCTATCCTCTTTTCAGTTTTTTTTGTCATGGTCCCCAGGTGCTAGGGAGATAAATCACTGTGTTGGGGAGCAGTGGTGTATTTTGGTTTTGTGCTGCCCTAGGCAAAACTAAAATCAGGCACCCCCTATCTAAATTTGTCCCACCCCTTCATCTGTAATCCCTGCCCCTTCCTGTGTAGGCTCCACCTCTTCCTTTTAGAACTCCATCTCAGGAGTTGGTCAGAGACTGCAGAGACTATACAGGAGACTGCCAGAGACTGTGGACAGGATACAGGAGACTGTCAGAGACTACAGACAGGATACAGGAGATGGGACAGGAGACTGTCAGAGACTGTGGACAAGATGCAGGAAACTGTAAGAGCCTGTGGACATGCTACAGGAGAAGGTCAGAAACTGCAGACAGGATGCAGGAGATGGTCAGAGACTGCGGACATGATGGAAGCGACGGTCAGAGACTGTGGACATACTACAGGAGTGTAGTGTGACCCTGTGTGTGCTGCTGCAGTGTGCGCTGTGTCCCTGAATAGACTGGAGCTCATCAATAAAGCAGCTATCTCAGATCATGGTCATTAGTTCATTTTTTACTTCATATTTATCACTGAAAAGCGTTTTGACATATAAAGTGGGGTGAATAAAAAAAAAAATATGGTTCAGGTGTCAAATACACTACTTACACCAATGCAACTAACATGTTCACACATCAATGTGTCTCCTCTGCAAATGTGCCTTTAAAAGAGCGGAAAGTAATTGATTCATCAACATCATCATCAAAGTGTATATAATAACCATAGGCATCCTTCATTAGATTGTAATTAATAGTGCATTCGATCCAAAGTTAACTAAGTAGATTTTTATACAGAAATAAGTATGGACAGAAGACACTCATTGTGATGGAACTGTCTGCATTGGCAGGGGTCATGTACCTGCTGAGTAAGTCAGCCAAGAGGAGCTTCATTAAATAATGACCTCTCTCAAAGGGGCTAATAATAGTACGCGTTCAACACTGAGTGAGGAATGCAGTTATTATATTTTGCTATGCTCCAAATGACACTGGCTCTACACAGGACAAGGATATCTTCTATAAATAATTAGAAAGTATGAGTGGTCAGGTTAAAAAACAAGATACATTGACAGTAATGGGAACTATGAATGTCTGAATAGATAAATATAACCAAGACAGAGAAAGTACATTAAGAATAAGGAGGGTTAGATCTATACACTGACTTATGATATTATGAGTTATTTATTAATGCAGAATCGATTATTGGTGCTTACATTCCTCCCACATTTCAATCCACAAGGTTCCATGAATAGTCACTAAAGAAGAAGGTCAAAACCACCCAGTCTGATTCTCCAGTGGAGGGAGTTATTACTTAATGTTGTGAGTAGAGAGTCAACCATGGAGGGAGATCCAGATTAGGATCACCATCATCCCAAGAAAAGCAAGATAAATTTCGAGACATTTGATCAGGATGAATATACTAATTTAACAATATCATAGACCATAATTAATTCCTGTTCCCTAAACTCTCAAAGTTGGGTCAATTCCTGATAGCTTTTTCCCTATAACAATTGAATGAGATGGGTGTGACTTAGACATGCTGTGACTTTTATCATAAAGTCTCCCCCATATCCTCATTGTCAGAAGAAACTGCTATAATCTTGAGATAGTGGTATGCATACAAGCTCACTGTGAAGCCTAAAATATGTCTGATTTATGTGCTCTGTGTCTGGTGCTCGATTATATAATCTACATATGGTTTACATCCCTTCTGGTGACTCTTTCTTCTCTTCCTTGATATTCCCTTTTTCTTTCTTAGCAGGTTCTATTGTCTTCTATATTTCTTATATGTGACATTGTGACAATGTGTCATTGGGTTGGAATACCTATTTATACAGCTGATGATCCTGTCAACTTTTGTCTTTGTTAAGAAAATTTGCAATAGGATAATGAGGAATTTCATTTGTATATTACCTGTCTTTTTGTATTAACATTGATGAATTGACACACGTTTGTAATACTTTATTTGAAAAATGATAACAATAAACTATACAGAAAAAAAGATTGCCAACACCCTATTTTTACTTGCCCTCAAATGAAAAGATGGAACCTCCAAATTACAAAAATACAATAAAGGATAACATAAAACTGCAACAGCAGTACAATTCAATCTTCTATAGTATGGAGACAAAAAGAGCGTTCATAGTCTCTGGCAGGGAGTTTTAGATGCCTTTATAGGCATTAGGAGAAGAAATGAAAACCTGTACAAAGTTTTGGAAAAAAGGAACACCTAGATCTAATTAATGAAATCAAGATCATGGGAAAAAAGATGCTTGTTACCAAAACAGCCTAATCCAGGTGGTCAAAAGGATTATTGGAAAGGATAAGAGGTGGGAGGGATAGGGGCGGACTGACAATTCATGGGGCCCCCAGGCAATAGGGGATTATGGGGCCCCTGTGTCCTTGCCCAAACTCAAAAAAGCCTATGAAAAAGGTACCAGGGGCATATCATGGGGCCCCCTACTGACCCGAGTTTCCAAATGGTCAGTCCGCCCCTGGGGAGGGAAACATCCACAAAGAAGGCATAAGAAACAGCAAAGACAGGGTAATAGTAGTGAACTGTTACAAAATCAAGAAACAAAAGACTAACAAATGTTTCTTACCATAAATTACATCACATCACATTAAAGAGGGAGAATTTATGATAAAGAAGCTAAAATCAACATGTGGTGTTAACATTTTCAGACAACACTAAATTGGGCCAATGAGAATAATGCTGCTGCAGTGGTTGGGGGATTGAAGGTGAATTTATTTAAATAGGGATGAGCAAAGTGACCTGCATGATTAGGGTCTATTAGGCAATTATGTTCAAGGTAGGTGCTCTGGATGCTGAGTGATGCATACAGTTGTGGCCAAAATTATTCAACCCCCAATGCTGTAAAGGGGTTTAGGGACTATAGTGTACATTTGGAATTGTATTCAGAATCAAATCCTACAAGGACGTTGTAACTACCCAAATGCAACTAAAATGACATCAATTGTTTATGTAATACAGTAGTAAATGGTTCTTATGTGGTTTCTTCATTGCCACAATTATTCAACCCCTTAAAGACTACCACTCTGAAGAACAGAGGTTCATACAGGTGCTTTCCATCAGGTATTGAAAACACCTGTGGATGTCACCGAGCAGCAATCAAGCATAATAAGCACCAATTAGGCAGCTTTAAAATGACTGTGATACTCAGCTCCTTCTAGACATTTACTGGTGTGGTTACAAACATGGTGAAGGCAAGAGAATGGTCCAGGAAGACAAGAGAAGAGGTGATTTCTCTTCACAGGAAGGGCAATGGCTATAAGAAGATTGCAAAGATGTTAAACATACCAAGAGACACCTTAGGAAGCATCATTCGCAAATTCAAGGCAAAGGGCACTGTTGAAACGCTACCTGGTCGTGGCAGAAAGAAGATGCTGACTTCGACTGCTGTGCGCTACCTGAAGCGTAGAGTGGAGAGAAGTCCCCGTGTGACTGCTGAGGAACTGAGAAAAGATTTGTCAGATGTGGGTACAGAAGTTTCAGCCCAGACAATAAGACGCACACTGCGTAATGAAGGCCTCCGTGCCAGAACTCCCAGGCGTACCCCCTTGCTGTCTCCAAAGAATAAGAAGAGTCGACTGCAGTATGCCAAAAGCCATGTGGACAAACCACAAAAGTTGTGGGATAGTGTTCTGTGGACTGATGAAACAAAATTAGAACTGTTTGGGCCCATGGATCAACGCTATGTTTGGAGGAGGAAGAACAAGGCCTATGATGAAAAGAACACCTTGCCTACTGTGAAGCATGGTGGAGGGTCAATCATGCTTTGGGGCTGTTTTGCTTCTGCAGGTACAGGGAAGCTTCAGCGTGTGCAAGGTACCATGAATTCTCTTCAGTACCAGGAGATATTGGATGGAAACGTGATGCAGTCCGTCACACACCTGAGGCTTGGGAGACGTTGGACCTTTCAACAGGACAATGATCCCAAGCATACCTCCAAGTCCACTAGAGCATGGTTGCAGAGGAAAGGCTGGAACATTTTGGAGTGGCCATCGCAGTCACCAGACTTAAATCCGATTGAGAACCTCTGGTGGGACTTAAAGAAAGCAGTTGCAGTGCGCAAGCCTAAGAATGTGACTGAACTGGAGGCCTTTGCCCATGAAGAATGGGCGAAGATACCCGTAGATCGCTGCAAGACACTTGTGTCAAGCTATGCTTCACGTTTAAAAGCTGTTATAACTGTAAAAGGATGCTGTACTAAGTACTAAGATTGAATGTCACTTGGGGGTTGAATAAAACTGATAATGCTGTGAGCACAGAAAAGACATTTGTGGTTATTTCATTATAACTGTTATGTTATATTTGTCTGACCTACAAGTGCCTCTTTAATGTAAATGTAAGCAAGATGACTGAATGATCAAAAGCAATGTCAAACTGGCCAAAACACTCAATTTCAGTGGGGGTTGAATAATTTTGGCCACAACTGTAGCTCTATTTTCACAGGTTTTCTGCCATATATACATTTCTTAGATTGACAAGGTTCAGGGTGATCACTTATCTAGTAAACAGCTTTTCTGCCTTTGTCAGCAGCCAAACATTAAGAATAAATTTCATGGGAATTACCTCCTTATAAAAAAAATTGAAATGCATGCACAGGGTGGCTTTTCTTGTGTTGTGTACTGGGAAAAAGATAGCATGGCACTTGTTCAGTAAGCAAATTAAATTAATTTACATTTTAGGAGACTCTGTTGCTGTGCTGCCTGGAGTCTGCAAGTTATATTGTTTTTTCAGACTTTACTCACTACTGTATGTATATCTGACAAGCTGTGTATTTTGCTTTTACTTAGCAGGAAAGCTCACATCCTGTTGCACTATTGTCTGTTATGTCTTTTAAGTAAATTTTTGTTGTGTATATTGGATATAAGCAATTAATCAGTACTCTAGAGGAGCCTGGGGATAGTATATATATATTTTTCTTGGCTGGGAAGATAGTGAACCAGAAGCAGTAGTAAAATTTGGTGGCAATGGTGACCAGATTTTTAAAGCAAAAAAAAAAAAAGAATTAGGTGGATATATTCAATTTCACTGGCAATTCTCCATATCTTTTGGCTAGAAGACATAGTTGACATAAAACCAAGGTAGCACTAAATACATAAATGTGCTACGAAATAATAAATGTAATCAGATCTATACAAAAGGAAAAACATATACATTATATTGCCAAAAGTATTGGAACACCTGCCTTTACACACACATGAACTTTAATGGCATCCCAATCTTAGTCTGTAGGGTTCAATATTGAGTTGGCCCACCCTTTGCAGCAATAACAGCTTCAACTCTTCTGGGAAGGTTGTCCACAAGGTTTAGAAGAGTGTGTCTATGGGAATGTTTGACAATTCTTCCAGAAGTGCATTTGTGAGGTCAGGCACTGATGTCAGATGAAAAGGCCTGGCTCACAGTCTCCGCTCTAATTCATCCCAAAGGTGTTCTATTGGATTGAGGTCAGGACTCTGTGCAGGCCAGTCAAGTTCCTCCACCTCAAACTCGCTTATCCATGTTTTTATGGACCTTGCTTTGTGCACTGGTGCGCAGTCATGTTGGAACCGGAAGGGGCCATCCCCAACTTGTTCCCAAAAAGTTGAGAGCATGAACTTATCCAAAATGCCTTAGTATGCTAATGCCTTAGGAGTTCCCTTCACTGGAACTATGGGGCCAAGCCCAACCCCTGAAAATCAACCCCACACCTTAACCCCCCTCCACCAAACTTTACACTTGACACAAAACAGTCAGGCAAGTACTGTTCTCCTGGCAACCGCCAAACCCAGACAAGTCCATCGGATTGCCAGACAGAGAAAAGTGATTCATCACTCCAGAGAACATATCTCCACTGCTCTAGAGTCCAGTGGCAGTGTGCTTTACACCTCTGCATATGACACTTTGCATTGTACTTGGTGATGTAAGGCTTGGATGCAGCTGTTCAGTCATGGAAATCCATTCTATGAAGCTCTCTATGCACTGTTGTGGTATTCTGAAGGTCACATGAATTTTGGAGGTCTTTAGCTATTGACTCTGCAGACAGTTGGTGACTTCTGCGCACTGTGCTCTTCAGCATGCGCTGACCCCTCTCTGTCATTTTACAAGGTCTGCGAGTTACTGTTGTTCCCAGTTGCCTCCATTTGCTATAATACCACTAACAGGTGACTGTGGACTATTTAGTAGCAAGGAAATTTCATGGATGGACTAATTGCACAGGTGGCAACCTATCACAGTACCAAGCTGGAATTCACTGAGCTCCTGCGTGCAACCCATTCTTTCACAATGTTTGTAGAAGCAGTCTGCATGCCTAGGTGCTTGATTTTATACACCTGTGGCCATGGAGGTGATTGGAACACCTGAATCCAATGATTTGGATGTTTATCCCAATACTTTTTGCAACATAGTGTATATTAAAAATGTATGGATTATATGAATAATAAGTTGTTTTGGGATGGTCCTGAAGAACCTAGATATGAGAAGTGTGTTGATCTTGGGGATCTAATTAAAGCATAAGTTGTTAATTTGTGCATATATTGTACAGTAATTGTATAGATATTATCTTACTAGAAATTGTGAGAAGATATCGTGAACCTTGCAATAACAAACCTTTTTTACATATGGTTTTAAATAGAGATGAGCGAATCGAACATGACGAAGTGGAATTCGTTCCGAAGATTTGGAAAAATTCTATTCGCGACGAATCCGAATATTAGCAAACTTCGGATGCACGAATCGAATTTTCCCAAAAATGGCGGCGACATGTGTGGCGACGGAGAAAATGAACAGAGAAGATGGGGCGGGGATCTCTGGGAAGGCGCGCAGACAAGGCGCGCTCACCCATAATGCATTCATGACATGTGATCGCATTAGCCAATCAGCAGCCAGCCAGCACTGTGTAATGGCGGAGCTATAAATCGCGGCCATCTTAGAATTCTCCATTAGCCTCCGGTCATTCAAGAGAGACAGACCTGTGTGTATTAAGGGACAGAGTTAGGGCCACAGAGACTTTAGGGCCACAGAATCGTTACTCAGGGACACAGAATCGTTACTCAGGGACACAGAATCGTTACTCAGGGACACAGAATTGTTACTTAGGGCCACAGCTATCAAAGAATCGAAAATTTAAAGTGACATACACCCTTTTTTTTTTTTGGTGGCTGTCGTGCACAGTTGGTGCTGCAGTTTGCCGATTGTGCAAAATAAACTGACTTTCTGCTTCACAACCACTATTGTACGTTCAAAGAGTTAGATCCATTTACACGCTGGCTGGCGGTAATTTTTTTTGGGTGATTAGTGCATTCCAGTGACAGAAACGTACAGTTTCCAGCCAACGGCAAGCTGCAATTGACCGATTGTGCTAAATGAACTGACTTTCTGCTTCACAACCACTATTGTACGTTCAAAGAGTTAGATCCATTTACACGCCGGCTGGCGGTAATTTTTTTTTGGGTGATTAGTGCATTCCAGTGACATAAACGTACAGTTTCCAGCCAATGGCAAGCTTCAATTGACCGATTGTGCTAAATAAACTGACTTTCTGCTTCACAACCACTATTGTACGTTCAAAGAGTTAGATCCATTTACACGCCGGCTGGCGGTAATTTTTTTTGGGTGATTAGTGCATTCCAGTGACAGAAACGTACAGTTTCCAGCCAACAGCAAGCTGCAATTGACCGATTGTGCTAAATAAACTGACTTTCTGCTTCACAACCACTATTGTACGTTCAAAGAGTTAAATCCATTTACACGCCGGCTGGCGGTAATTTTTTTGGGTGATTAGTGCATTCCAGTGACATAAACGTACAGTTTCCAGCCAACGGCAAGCTGCAATTGACCGATTGTGCTAAATAAACTGACTTTCTGCTTCACAACCACTATTGTATGTTCAAAGAGTTAAATCCATTTACACGCCGGCTGGCGGTAATATTTTTTGGGTGATTAGTGCATTCCAGTGACATAAACGTACAGTTTCCAGCCAACGGCAAGCTGCAATTGACCGATTGTGCTAAATAAACTGACTTTCTGCTTCACAACCACTATTGTACGTTCAAAGAGTTAGATCCATTTACAAGCCGGCTGGCGGTAATATTTTTTGGGTGATTAGTGCATTCCAGTGACATAAACGTACAGTTTCCAGCCAACGGCAAGCTGCAATTGACCGATTGTGTACAATAAACTGACTTTCTGCTTCACAACCACTATTGTACGTTCAAAGAGTTAAATCCATTTACACGCCGGCTGGCGGTAATATTTTTTGGGTGATTAGTGCATTCCAGTGACCTAAACGTACAGTTTCCAGCCAACGGCAAGCTGCAAATGACCGATTGTGCTAAATAAACTGACTTTCTGCTTCACAACCACTATTGTACGTTCAAAGAGTTAAATCCATATACACGCCGGGTGGCGGTAATATTTTTTGGGTGATTAGTGCATTCCAGTGACATAAACGTACAGTTTCCAGCCAACGGCAAGCTGCAATTGACCGATTGTGCTAAATAAACTGACTTTCTGCTTCACAACCACTATTGTATGTTCAAAGAGTTAAATCCATTTTCACGCCGGCTGGCGGTAATATTTTTTGGGTGATTAGTGCATTTCAGTGACAGAAACGTACAGTTTCCAGCCAACGGCAAGCTGCAATTGACCGATTGTGTACAATAAACTGACTTTCTGCTTCACAACCACTATTGTACGTTCAAAGAGTTAAATCCATTTACACGCCGGCTGGCGGTAATATTTTTTGGGTGATTAGTGCATTCCAGTGACCTAAACGTACAGTTTCCAGCCAACGGCAAGCTGCAAATGACCGATTGTGCTAAATAAACTGACTTTCTGCTTCACAACCACTATTGTACGTTCAAAGAGTTAAATCCATATACACGCCGGGTGGCGGTAATATTTTTTGGGTGATTAGTGCATTCCAGTGACATAAACGTACAGTTTCCAGCCAACGGCAAGCTGCAATTGACCGATTGTGCTAAATAAACTGACTTTCTGCTTCACAACCACTATTGTACATTCAAAGAGTTAAATCCGGTTTTATTTTTGGGGTGCTTATTGAATTAAAGAGCATGTCAGACAACACGCAGAGGAGTGGCAGAGGAGGCAATGTTTCAGGAGCGAGCAGACGTGGCAGCAGAGGAAGGGGTCGAGGCAGCACTAGTCGCAGCCAGAGGCCAGTGCTCCCGGTGTCATCCAGCGGTCGTGTCTCCACCGATAACCCTGCCATCATCGATTGGTTGACTCGGTCGTCTTCCTCTTCCCAGGTCACCTCTGACACCTACAGCCAACGGTCGGTGGGTACGTCAGACACAACCGTTAGTTGGCATGGCCCGGGAGCAAGCCCACTGAAATCACGTGTCCTCTACCTGCCCCTGTCCTTTGGTGTTCCCTCACCAAGCGAAGTATCGCATGCTGTGGGCTCAGCCCCACTGTACAGTGAGGAAGAGCTAACAGAGGGCGGTCAGGAACGGGGGGAGACATCCGCCTCTTCAGCAGCCAGGCGAAGAAGTACTGGCGAGGAGAGTGGCTCGGTAGCCGGTCTAGAGACAGGTCTGTCTCCTGACCCACACGCAGTAGTGACGCGGAGATCCTAATTGATGATGATGAGGCTGATCGCACTTGGCAGCCTCGTCGTCATCAGGCTATTGCTTCCGCATCATCAGGAGAAGAGGGTGCCAGCTTGCCAGCGAGCAAAACAGTCGGTGGGTTGCCCAGGAGGCAGCAGGGTCGCAGCAGTGTCAGTGGAGGCAAACGGCCACGGAGTAGAGCACCAGCTCCACTGCAGCCTACCACCACGGCCAGTAGTGGTGCCGGTGTGCACGGAGGAAGTAGCAGTCAGCCAGTGAGGAGTAGCGGGGGCAAAGTTTCCTACTCGGCGGTGTGGCAATTTTTCGTCAAGCCGCCCGAGGAAGTAAACGTAGCCGTATGTCGACTATGTGGCCAGAAAGTCAAGCGTGGCCAGGGGGCCAATGTTGGGACTACAGCGTTGCGTCAGCATATGCAGCGTCGCCATTCGGTGGCCTGGGAATACCGTGATAAAGATACGGCGGTTCTGCCTGCCCCAGCCCCCGCTCCATCACCCGCTCCGTTACTTGCTCCGTCACCCGACGTCAATCGCCCTCTATCAGCCAGTCAAGGCTCCAACACCTCTGCTGAGGGGAGTTGTCGCTCGTTGCCATCTTCCGCTCGTTCAGATGCTCCTTCTCCTGCTACTCCTCTTCACGGATTCCGTCAGCAGTCTTTCTTGGAATCCGTTTCCAAGAGACAACAGTTTGCGAGCACGCACCCGACGGTGCAGAAGCTGAACGTCCTCCTGTCCAAGTTGCTGGTGCTGCAGTCCCTCCCTTTCCAAGTGGTGGACTCAGCACCTTTCCGAGAAATGATGGCTTGTGCCGAGCCGCGGTGGAGAGTGCCAAGCCGGCATTTCTTCGCCAAAAAGGCAGTGCCAGCCCTGCATTCACATGTAGAAGAGATGGTGGGCCAGTCTTTGAGCATGTCGGTCTCTGCCAAAGTGCACGGCAGCGCCGACGTGTGGAGCTGTAACTACGGTCAGGGACAGTACATGTCATTTACGGCCCACTGGGTGAACGTGGTGCCGGCACAGCCGCACCAGCAACTTGGACAGGTCACGCCGCTTTTGCCTCCACGTTTGCACGTCCTTGGTCCAGCAAAGATGTCCGCCTCTACCACCTCAGAAGCTGCTCAGCGGGTCAGGGCAATAAAGCTCCCGGTTCGCAGGTTGTTCCGTCTTATGGATGGAAGTACGACGGTATATGATCTTCTTCGCACCCACGGCATCACCTCATAGAATCTCTGCATTGCATCTGCAATCACAACGCTGACTTCCCGGATCGCCACTCAGCCATTGGACTCTTGATAGTCGTCTCCCCACACTGCTGCTGGGGGGACTTTTTAACCTAGGCCTGTGTATGGCCTTCAATTGAAGCTGCTTCCGCTCCGCCACTCTGCCATTGGACTCTTGATAGTCGTCTCCCCACACTGCTGCTGGGGGGACTTTTTAACATAGGCCTCTGTATGGCCTTCAATTTAAGCTGCTTACGCTTTGCCACTCTGCCATGGGCCCCTGTACCGCCTCCTCTTGCTGCTGCCAGGTCCAGAGTGTGTCATGGGTCCCTGTACGGCCTCCCATTGCTGCTGACTTCATCGCCAGACTCTGCCATGTGCCACTTTCAGGTCTCCTTACACTGTTGGTGGGTTCCATTTTGTGATAGGGTGCTGTATGGCCTTCCATTGCTGCTGCCTCCACCGCCACCCTGCGCCATGTGCCTCTGTCGTCTGCTCACGCTGCTGACGGCTTCCGCTTTTTAACCGAGGCCTGTGTTTGGCTTCCGAATACTGCTGCATCCACCGCCACCCTGCACCATGTGTCTCTGTCGTCTGCTCACGCTGCTGACGGCTTCCGCTTTTTAACCTAGGCCTGTGTATGGCTTCAGAATAATGCTGCCTACACCGCCACCCTGCGCCATGTGCCTCTGTCGTCTGCTCATGCTGCTGCCAGGTCCATACTGATTCATGGCCCCCTGTACCGGCTCCTCATGAACGTGGTTCAGCGGGTTTGCATCACTTAACGGCAAATCGTTGACAAATGCTGGGACGTTCAGTGTTGTGCGCATTAAGCCAGACACCAAAGGGCAGCACAGACCTGTTATTACTCGCTCAAGCATGGCTGAACAAAACCAGTCTCTACCACAAATTGGACCCAGACCTGCCCAGGGTCTCGTAAGTAGATTGCACGGAGGAGTAGAGTTCGTTATTGGAATTAACTGTGAGGGACTTTTAAACCTAGGCCTGTGTATGGCCTTCAATTGAAGCTGCTTCTGCTCCGCCACTCTGCCATTGGACTCTTGATAGTCGTCTCCCCACGCTGCTGCTGGGGGGACTTTTTAACATAGGCCTCTGTATGGCCTTCAATTTTAGCTGCTTACGCTCCGCCACTCTGCCATGGGCCCCTGTACCGCCTCCTCATGCTGCTGCCAGGCCCGTAATCTGCCATGGGCCCCCGTACCGACTCCTCATGCTGCTGCCAGGCCCGTAATCTGTCATGGGCCCCTGTACCGCCTCCTCATTCTGCTGCCAGGTCCAGAGTGTGTCATGGGTCCCTGTACGGCCTCCCATTGCTGCTGTCTCCATCGCCACACTCTGCCATGTGCCACTTTCAGGTCTCCTCACACTGCTGGTGGGTTCCATTTTGTCATAGGGTGCTGTATGGCCTACCATTGCTGCTGCCTCCACCGCCACACTGTGGCTCCACACTCTGGTTTTGGCCCCGTGACTGCCCAAATGAGTGAAGTGTGCGGTGATTCTAAGATCGACGGCACTCATCTGCATGTCATACTGACTGACAGTATTATTTCTCTTCCCCAGCAGACTCCAAGGGCATTTAAATTAAAGGTACAGTGTTCTGCACTAATATAAAGGCTCTCTGAAGCCTAGAAACACCCTTTTTATAAGTTAAATTCGCAGCGAATATATTCGGCTCGAAGCAAATTTATTCGGCGAATTCGGCGAATCAGCCGAACCGAATTTTTGAATAATTCGCTCATCTCTAGTTTTAAACAATAAAATGGAACATTTTCTTAAAATTATTTGTACCAGTAAAGTCTTTACAGAATTTTTTTTCTTCCTTTTGTATGGTGCTATTGGGATGAGGTTTATATATACTATGTAATCAGATCTAAAGATTTAAACTGATTTATAACACAGATCTTCTTTACAGATTACTCCACACTAAAAATTTGGTTTAAAACGTAATCTCTGGAAAAATATAAAACTCTTCTTTTGGGTTATAACACTAGAGGCAAATCAGCTTTTGATAAGCATAACAGTACTGTCAATTAGAATATTAAAACATTAATTTATATCTATATATACAGATATACATTTTAGAAATGAGCTGTCATTCACTTTCTTGGATATGAGTGGGTGTTATTATTCAATTGAACAGCTGAATATTAAATTGATCACTTAAAACATATATCAATAAGATAAGTATGTTTAGAACATATGGGGAACTTATTACCATATATATTACAGAGATTATGATTTAGTGAGGATATTCAGCACAGAAGCAATTCTTTAAAATGCCGGGTATAGGAAACCTTCTAATGCGCTTATTACTGCTCTCCCATTTCAAGGAAAGTCGACAGAAGTGTTAATTGGTCACATTTAGTCATGTCATGTCGCCATCTCATTTTAACTTTGTGTGCTGCTTCTAATGAGATCACAGTTCGTGCACACAGGTGTTTCCTGCCTGTCTTTCAAATTTTTACTGCAAAAAAAGAAAAAAATGGAGAAATGGAAAACTAAGCAGGCTTGAGATTTTATTTTATGAAATGGAACCTAGGGGACTTATTTATAACTGAGTGAGTTTTACTCTCTCTGCACACCATGGCATCACTAGGAATACTCCACATTGATCCTGCAGATTATGTTTTACTGATAAAGTACGGAGCTTATTGTAGAGACTCCGAAGTCCTACAATGCGTTTTTTGCATAGCACTTCATAGAGCACTCACAGATAGCAGAGTACTGTTACATGACCTGGAATAAGCCATACAACAGTTTTTTTCCTGTGACATACATTTTTGTCTCCTATGTATTAGAATTGAATATTTTGTAACAGTGATCATCATTGTAAAAAGCAATCATAGTGTTAAAAAAAAATCTCTGATCACCCTCCCAGTGTAGTACAGTTTCACAATGGTGACACTGAACTACTCAGATGGCAGTACATAAAAAAAGGGGAAAAAATGAAAAAGGAAAACATTTTAAAAAATGTTAACAAATTAAATTTAAAAAATTAAGTTTTATTTTATTTTTTTTTTACCTGCTGTCACCAGTCAGTGACCACCACCACACCAATCATATGATGGCGCTGTACTGGTGACAGTATGTAAAAAAAAGTGAAAAACAATATCAAATGTTATTTCATTTCTTAATTTTCCCAAAAATTGTGACAAAAAAATTACAACTTTAAAAACTCACCATGTCTCTTACTAAATACCTTGAACTGTCTACTTTCCAAAAATAGGGGTAATTTGGGTGATATTTGTACTATCCTGGTGTTTTCGAGCCTCAAAAAATAAGGTAATTTTCAGATACTGTATATACCATAGTTTGTGGACTCTATAACTATCCTACAGACTATATACTAAACGCTAATTTGAGTTATTTTCATGAAAGAAATGTAGCAGAATACATTTTGGATTAAATTTATGAAGAAAGAATACTTATTTGCAAAATGTTATAACAGAGTCAAACAAAAACACATTTTTCTTTCAAAATTTTCAGCACAGTGCTGAATAGCAAAAAATTCCCTGGTCATGAATGGAGGTAAAACATCCTGGATGTGAAATGGTTAAAGTTTTTGCAGGGTAGAGATCCCTGGGAGAAGAGCACACTAAATCTATCAAAACATGCCAAACAGAAAAATAAGCGTACCTACTCATCAACATACAGACATGTGCATTATAATCTTCCTAGTCACTAGTCCAAAGTTGTTACCTATAAATTTACCATATAAATCACACAACTTGGATTAGAGTATGTTATTATATAAGACCCAGATCAATATATCAAAGATGATTGTTATTTCAACATGGATATACACAATGTAATGACAATAAAGGCAGACCATCTCATATAACTGTTAATTTCAGGAAAACTGTAGAAAGGTAAGTGTCTTCAATTTGAATTGAACTATCATTTTCTTACACAGGGAGAGAAAGAAATAGATCTCATCATCTTCTTCCTGAGATTGGCTCACAGGTTCTCCAAGCACTGTGAACTTAAATCTATGGAAACAATTCAGGCAACCCTTGCAATAAAAGCTTAATCTTTTAGATACTTTAGAACCATGTTTCTCAAGTAATGGACAAAGTAAAGTAAGGGGTGGACTGGACCACAGGGAAAGTGCCCACCAGGTCTTTCTAATGCCCCATTAAAACATCCAATGCTCTGACAACATAGCTTAATAAAAACCGCCCTAACATAAATGTTAACACCTCAACTATGGCTGGCCCTATTATTTGTATCATTGCAGCCAGCCAGTCCCATTAAGGTGGTGCGCATGGTGCACTTACAAGGCCCTCAAGCTCATTCCTCCTTCCTCCATAGTAGCGCTGGGTGGAAGCGACATATAACTACACTTCCTTCTAATAGAGAAATACAAAACAGAGGGCTCTTCGGCCTTGTACATTACCTATAAAAGTATGTTTATTAAATTTAAAAGAAGGAATTCTACTCACAAAAGTACATGAATATAAGCACATCATATGAGACCGTTCTGTCCAATTCGCACTGCGTTTCTGAATGGTGATGAGAGTGATGGACATCCAAAATGGCTAATGAGTTTCGAGGATTAGCCTCTTACTCAGAGCCTACAGGCTTTTGTAAGTAGAATACCTTCTTTTAAATTTAATAAACATACTTTTAAAGGTAATGCACAAGGCCGGTGCGTCCTCTGTTTTGTTTTTCTCTATTAGTACTTTTGGACTCCTCGGTTCTTTGAGGGCAGCAAGGCGTGCATATTCCAAGACTTTTGTTGTGTGATCCCTATGACATAGAGTCCATCCCTAAGTGCAGGAGTATTTGGGTTTTCTACTTTCACTAAACTTCCTTCCAGCCAGACAGCTATGCAGGAGGGAAGAAAAGCACCACTGGACTCCAGGGAATGACTCTGCTAGATACTTTTCCTGGGTTGTGGCTGGGTGATGTAGAGCTAATTTTAAAAGGAGTTAAAGAAAACAGGAAAGCAAAGGTGATGGGGAAGGACTGAAAGTGTGCATGAAAGGGAAGGACTGAGGGAAACCATGATAGGAGAGGGCGTGAAAAGGGAAAGAATGAACATTAACCACAAGCCTACAGGGCACTTATACCCCCTTCCTGCCCAGGCCAATTTCCAGCTTTCAGCGCTGTTGCACTTTGAATGACAATTGCGCGGTCATGCAACACTGTACCCATATGAAATTTTTGTCATTTTTTTGTGACAGATATAGCTTTATTTTGGTGGCATTTAATCAACTTTGGGTTTTTTATTTTTTTCTTAAACCAAAAACCATAGAAAATTTTGGGAAAAAAAACGTTTCTTCTTAGTTTTTGTTATAAAATTTTGTAAATAAGTGATTTTTCTCCTTCACTGATGTGTGTTAATGAGGCTGCAGTGATGGGCACTGATAGGCTGCACTGATGGACACTGATAGGTGGCACTGATGGGCACTGATGAGGAGGCACTGGTAGGTGGCACTGATGGGCATTGACAGGCATCACTGATGGGCACTGAAAGGCAGCACTGATATATGGCACTGATAGGTGGCACTGATAGGCAGTACTGATAGGCGGCACTGACTGTCACTGTTAGGTGGCATTAACTGGCACTGATAGGCGGCACTGATAGGCGACACTGATGTGCACTTATAGGCGGCACTGACTGCCACTGATTGGCAGCACTGATTGGCAGCACTGATAGGTGGCACTGATTGGCATTGATAGGTGGCACTTACTGGCACTGATGGGTGACACTGAAAGGCAGCTCAGATGGGCACTGATATGTGGCATTGATGTGCACTGGTAGGCACTGATATGTGGCACTGATGGGCACTGGCACATGGCACTGATGAGCACTGACAGCTGGCACTGATGGACACTGACAGCTGGCACTGCTGGGGCACACTGATCATCAGTGCTCTGATGATCAGTGTACATGTCCCCTCCGCGGAATGCTGATTACCAGCTCTTCTCTCCTCTGTCAGCGTGACAGCTCGTGAGGAGAGAAATGCTGATAACTGGCATTTCCCTGCTTACATGTGATCGGCTGTGATTGGACACAGCTGATCACATGACTGAGCCAACATCTTTGGCTCTTTCTGTGGATCGATGATCCGCTGTGTCCGAGGGACACAGCGCACTGCCGATCGCCGCACTGCGTGCACTGGGAGCCGCATATGCGTGGTTAGAATGGGAGGATGTCATATGACGTCCTCCCAGAACGAGAGAACCACCTTGCATCTGTCATATTAATATATGGCAGGCGGGAGGTGGTTAAACATGACCTCAGAGTTGTTTTGTTTACCATCACCCTAGACTTTGAGACACTTATCAAGGGTAAGAAGCATCCCCAGTTTTCCCATTAGTTCTAATTAATTTCATATGTTTCAATTGATGTTTATTTTATTGGGTTTTCACCTCAACAGCACTTTCATTTTCACTAGTGCTGCGATTACTGCACTATTCATTCTGGAAGGACGCTGTTTGTTTACTATTTAAAAAGTGCATATACATTGTAGAATACTTCACAAGTTGTTTTGTGGAATAAATTATAATGTTTTGGAAATTAAATTATTTTTGGGTCGTGACTTTATGACCAAGGACAAATGTGGGTCCTGAGGTTCCAAAGGTTGAGAACCATGGCTTTAGAACAATATTACACAAATAAAGAGATGCTTAACAATCAGTTTAAGAAAATGGCACTGAATATCTATATTGATATCAACTAAACAAAATTAGATAAGGTGTTACATTTGAAAATGTTTGGTATTGACATTGGTATTGACATTTTTTCTCAAAAGTGGAGATCAATTTAAATGATTTTTAAAAAGCTACATTTTCTACCTAGTAGCAATTTAACAAGGAGTATTGCTGCTAATTAGTTAAAATGTTTGTAAACCCTTCCATATACTCAGTGAAGTGACTGACCTCATGTGCTACACAGAGATGAAACAAATCATCCTACATAGGTTGTACCTGTGTACATGTAGTCTTCTCTTCTCTACAGCCATTCAAAGTACAGCATTTATACAGCTTATCTGAGTATTCAGATAGCAGGGGGTAGGGAGCTGAATTTACACTCTGCAGAGCTCGGTGAGAGCCTTTGAAAAAGTTGTTTGGGTGATATGCGTCAAGTGGGCGGTGACATCATTACGTTGGTAGCTAAGACACATTCTTGCTGAGGTCTTTTTATATAGTGAAAAAAACACTTTTACTCCTGCCATGTGAGTGTATTTTTACAAGTGGTTTGCTGTCTGTGCTTACTTTCTCTTTCCTATGCCATTTATATTGGAGCTACAGGTGGCCAGTATGAACAGTGGCTGTGGATGTAAGCTATGATACATCTTTATACTATAAAGTGAGTTTGGCCTCCTGTTAGTGGGGTCCATCAAACTAGGTGAGAGGACACCCAAAGAGGAGTTTTGGTGGTAGGCACATCAGTGCTGTTTTCGTTTGGGGGATAAAATAGGAATTCCTTATGCATATGGAAGAAATGTGTTGCACTTTCTGAAGATTCTTATCACATAAAAATTGGATGGTGTTTGGGGCTGTGAATATCATTTTGGACAATTTGCATGTTTTTTCTTTTGGGATATATATATATTTCAAGGACTATGGGCTGCATTCACATAAGCAGATTGCAGGCAGTATTTAGATGTCTGGACACATTTTCCCTAAATATTGAATGCAATCCTAAAACTGTCAATTCATTATACCATTTTGCAGTATTTAGCACAAAACGCTCAAAACACTCAGTAAATACTGTATGAAAAGGCAGTAAACTCAATTTACAGATGGAAATAATTAAATAAATGCATGTGGTAATTAAGTAGTGGTTCAGGCAATGCGGTAATTATGGAAGTGATTACTTTGGTCATCACAACTGAAAGGGCAGGGCATGGAAATGTTTAAAAAAGGGTGCCAATTCACAATCTAATGAGCATTTGGCTAGTTTACGCTCATTTTCTAGTTGTACATTGCATTCCTCTCCCCTACATCCTTAACGGAGCTTTTTGAGGCGAATTTGATTGAGTTTCAAGCCATTCTAAGGAGAAGTTGAAGGGTGGTTGTGATGTGTCTACTTTCCTTTAAGCAGCACACCTTGCTAGATTTCCCTGAAGTAGAAGTGCTCTCTAAATTTTGTCTATTTAAGGACCTTATTATGCTTCTCTTTGGGGAATAGAGACCTTTTCTGGAGTCCACCACACTACATAGTCATGCCATATTACCCAACTGTTCCCATGTGCCTTTTTTTGCACCCTCTGTTAAAGAATACATCTACCATAATAGGAAGGGGTAACACTCACTAAATATACAGGTTGACTTTGATGCAAATATGTCCATTAGAAATGTGGTCACTGGCTTCCCAGGATCTGTCCATGATGCACACATATTAAGGCAATCACAGCTCTACCACCATTTTGAAAGTAACAGAATAACAGAGACTGGCTTCTTGGTAGGACACTTTTTATTAGCAAACATGTCTCAATGCATTCTACATACATCATGTGTGGAATTATATGTTCATATGTTGCACTTCTGTGTTCACTCCTCACACCTTGCACACAAAATATACGCAGCAAATTGTTAGTCTTGGCTGGAAAAGAAATGGCTAAACCAGATACTCATCCTGGTGTAACCATTTCCAACTAAGCCACTTTACATTTGGCCTAAGGCCATTACAATCATGTTTAGCAATGAAAATAAAAATGTAGGAAAGAAATATTCCTGGTATTACCCATTTATTGTGATCTACTGTTGGTGTTCAAAAAATGGCAATTTCAAACTGTATTGTAATTAATTCTGGTTGCCCTGGCTGCTAACACCACCCTTGAAGTGCTCAACATCTGCAGAATCTAACTATTATAGACCAGTGTTTCTAAACCTTTTTCTGGTCGAGGCGCCCTTGAAAAGTATCTTCAGTCATGAGCCCCCCTGTCCAAGGCTTGGTTTATGTTACTGTGTGTCGCAGAATGCACACAAAATCACAATCTTTCCTGACATGCAGACAAATGCTCTGCTCTTTAGGGGTACCCCATACATTGGCAAACGTGGGGTGGTTTTTGGTGTGGTGCAATTTTAAAACTAAGGTCAGGGATGACTTTACCTGCATTACTGCGGGTAAGGCAGCCCATTGAAATGAATGGGCTGCACTGCACACAGCCACACAGATGTGAACCAAGAGCCTGTTCACCTGTGAGGTTGGAGGGCGGTAAACCACGCAATTGAGCTGCTTTTACCACCCCAACCTGCTCCCCCTTGAGGTTCAGAAGCAGCAGCTGGGGGTATACACATGCTGTTACCGCAGCTAGAAGTATACCTCCAGGTGAATGGAGTTGAACTACAACCACTCCGCAACTGTGTATGCATTGCATGCAGTTGTGGTGTGGTGATTGATGCTGCTTTTTATGGGGTTAAATTAGGAGGTGAAGAGGCAACATATTGCCTCTTTACCACCTGTAAAATGCCTCTGAAAAGTGATCTGAGCATGGCTTGCTTTTCAGAGGAGCAGCCGTCCTTGTTGTTATTACGGACAAGTCCTAAAAAGGCAGTTCTAAAAGGACAAGGATAGGGGGTCGAGAGTAAAAGTAAAATACATATACACACATATAAAAAACAAACACACACATACACACACACATGTACAAAGACACATGTACACATACACACACACACGTACAAACATACATGTACACATACATATACACACACACATATACAAACGTACACAAGTATACAGCAGTATGAAAAGTTACTGTACCTTAGCTTCCATCACACAGCCAGGTAGTGCACTCTAGGGGGAAGCAGAGAGCACAGAAGACTGTCAGGGCTCCGGGTATGACCAGAGGTGTGTGGACCGATACAGGGAAACACAGACTTCGGGTATAGCATGTAAAACAATATAATTTATTAAGGGCAACACAAACAAACGCAGTGCAACAAACCAATCCCAAACTAACACAAATACGTACAACAAGGTGCAACAAACCCAAACCTTAACTGATATATATATAGATATATAAATATGGAGAACAACGTAGTAAGGCGGGCCGGGTCGGTAGCTAACGGGCAGACAGGTACAAGGAGTAGGCAGAAGAGTGGTCAGGAGTAGCTGAGGTCAGAGCAGGCAGAGTTTAAGCAGAGTCAGGATCAGGCAGGAAGCAGACAGGATGCAGGTACAGGGGCTCATGGGAACAATACACCAAGGCCCTGACTGCAGGCCTGGCCATTCCTTAAATACACCTCCTACAGTCAGCCTCAGGTGATGGCTTGATTGCAGGAGTGAGCTTCTGGCTGCTGAGAGCACCCGCTGGCAAGCCCTGGTACTGCAGCCCACAAGGCAGGTGAGTCCCACCACCATTGGCGAGACCATTCCTGACAGAAGACACTCCCCTTCCCTTTGCTTTCAGTTTGCTGAGCGGTTTGACGGCTTCCAGTGCTGACATACAGTGTGGCTGGGGATTGGGAGCTTGGGCTCAAGTGTAAGCCGTTCTCCCCATGGCACCCCTGAAGACCACTCCAGTTGAGAGACTGTTGTACACTACTATGATACTAAGACAAGACATGTCATTGAGCAGACCTTTGGGGTTCTTAAAAGCAGGTTCCCTTGTATTTCACTAACTGGTGGTTTTCTGCGCTATAGCCCTGAAAAAGTTGGCAACATGTTTTTGCCCTGCTGCATCCTTCATAACTTAGCCCATTGTGAAGGATTGCTCCTGGATATTGAGGTTCAAGACACTGATGAGGACCCTATTCCACCAATCCCTGAATCCTATCGCAATGAGTGTGGCCATCAAGTCTGACAGCGCTTCATACAAACCTACTTTTCAAGGTATGCATCAAATCTGACCATGTAGTTCACTCTGTTTTTGGAGAAAAGACTGTGGTTGTTACAAAGGAACACAAGAAGTGGTCCCATATCAGGCTGTCTGTAACCCTCTTACTTCAACACAAGCTGATCATTTGAGCAGCTTATGTTAAAGCTCTGAGCCCTTGGTTGAACAAATGTCACATGTACTGGCAATACATTAATTGTACACAAAGATCTTTGGAGATACCTTAGGCTCAATTCACAGTAGGACATTTCAAATCGTGAGTGGAATCGCAGTGATTCTGCTCTCAATTTGAAAATGCAGTGTGACAATGTAAAAACGCGCGATCGCCTGTCGAGGTGCCATTAATTTGAATGGCACCTGATAACTTGGGAACAGTTTTCTACATGACAAATGTGCCGCAATTGCGCAAACAAAATTACGGAACACACGACACCCAAAAAAGGCTATGGAACCATTTTTGGGTGTCGCGAGTCCCGCAATTTTGTTTGCGCGATTGAAGCACATTTGTTGCACAGAAAACTGCGCCATGATCACGGAAAAAATGCCCCGCGTCTTCAGGTGCCATTGAAATTAATGGCACCTCGATACACGATCGTGTGTTTTCACATTGTCACACCGCATTTTCAAATTTCGGGCAGAATCTGCCCCCGATTTGAAACGCCCTAGTGTGAATAGAGCCTCAGGTGAAAATTTACACCACACAAAAGCATTCTTGTATGTCTGCTTAAAAAAAACTTAATTAAAACAAATAAATAAAAGCATAAAACCAATATGTTATCCAGCAATATTATTATTAGGTCAAATAGTCATTGTTAGAGCAGAACTGTGCAAATCCAATGTATTTACAAGTCTTGAGCTATATGCCAAAGGAATTTTGGTGTTCCATCCCACTTTGATGTTTTAAAGCATGTCATGTTTGGTATCTATTTACTCGGCATACCATCATCTTTTATATTTTATCAAACAATTGGCCAATATATTGTGTTTTTTTACACATTAAAATTTAAAAAATGCAGTTTTTAAAAAGAATTTGCATTTGAAAAAATGCTGTGCAAGTACTATGTGTCATAAAAAATTGCAACACCCATTTTATTCTCTAGGGCCTCTGCTTTAAAAAAAATATAATATTTGGGGGTTTAAAGTAATTTTCTAGCAAAAAATACAGATTTTTTTTGTGAACAAAAAGTGCCAGAATAGGCTTGGTCTTCAAGTGGTTAGAAGAGTGAGTGATGTCTGGCATAAGCTTCTAATGCTGAGCATAAAATGCCAAGATAACAAACCCCCCCTACCTCCAAAATGTCATTTTTCAGAAAGTAGACACCACAAACTATTTGCTGAGAGGCATGTTGAGTCAATAGAATAATTTATTTTTTTACCACAAGTATTTGGCAAATGACAAAAAAATGTTTTTTTTCCCACACATTTTTGTCACTTACTGTAAATGATATATTGCTCACACAAGCCATGGGTATATGTGGAATTACACCCCAAAATACAATCTACTTCTCCCAAGTAGGGGATACCACATGTGAGAAACATTTTGGCAGTCTTGCCGCGTACAAGACCTTGAGAGAAAAAATGAGGTAGCTGAATGCATTTTGGCCTAACTTTATGACTAGGTTTGAGTTTACTATATATTTTTTATAATCGAAAGTAAAAAATCTTTTTTTTTTCAAACTTTTCTGTCTTTTTTTGTTTATAGTGCAAAAAATAAAAAAACTCAGAGGTGATCAAATACCACCAAAAGAAAGCTCCATTTGTGTGAAATAAAGGACATAAATTTTGTTTGGGTACAGCATTGCATGGCTGCTCAATTATTAGTTGAAATAGCAGAGCCCAAATAGCAAAAAATGGCCTGGTCAGGAAGGAGGGTAAATCTTCCAGAGGGCAAGTAGTTAAAAACAGTACTTTTTGAAATTTCTTTTTCACTGATTCATGTCCCTCAGGGCAGTACCTGAGTCCCCATACCCCTTTTATGGCCAATAACTTGCATATAAGCCTTCAAAATGGGCATGTTTGAATTTGCTCATAGACTTGCATTGAGTTTGAAGTTTGTAGTCATTAGGTTCGAACTTTCGACTGTGAACCGAACACGGGGGTGTTTGGCCCATCACTAATCTGCAAGAGAACACAGGGCATGCACGTTTGTTCTGCACCCTTATTAAACATTTCTGTACTGATATATATGTAGTTGACTTGGTTAGCACTCCTCTTCTTTGTCACTTGCCAAGATAGTGGAAACTTGTGAAAGACAGATCTGAGTGATTTACAGGACAATAATAACATGGTTTACTTGTTTGAATTTAGCATTTGCAGAGATTTAGACTAACCTTGTTTTTGTTTCTTCCAAATGATCTGGTGGGTGACCTGTGGATTCCAGGATTGCTTGCTTCTGGGACAGCGTTGTCTTTGGAGCACTATGACAAACACAAAGATACTGTCAAGCTGTTTGGGAATTTCATTTTGCGTTGGAGATGTAAAAATACTACCTATTGTTTACCATAAACTTGGTTGCATTTAACAATCCCATTCTTCCTTTGAGTTTTTTGGGGAATGCATCCTTTAACTACAATCGAATCACAAAGTTATGCACAGTTAGTTGGAGAAATGTGAAATATGTTTGGTTAGTCAGAAGTAAATACCTTCACAAGATTGCAGTATGGAATTTGCCATTCTGAGGTGTTTTTCCCCTTTATATTTTGTGGGATGACTATTTTGGGTGCCTAGAAAGATACAAACAGGGACTTTGAATGTACCTCCAAAGGTATGATACAGACAGGACATATCAGTATACAACCATTACTTTATTTAGCATGTATTACAAAAACATATGAACATCTTTGCCATCCACTATAGCCATACATATACTGTATTCATTATATTCTATACATAAGTGTTCGGTGCATTTCAAGGGAAACCCGCTTCATCAGAACCTTGAATTGCACTATACAGTTGCTTATGTTCCCAATTGCGGCAATATTTGCTTGGCGACACTGCCTGCCAGGCCCATGGGGTGCGATTTTGTCTCAAGATACCTCACAGCTTACAAATGACTCTAAAAATCTCTGTAGTATCCAAACTCATCACAACTCCACATAATTCTAAGGAATCTTAAGTAAGTAATTTGGGGTGCTAGCTCCATGCGTAGAGTCATTTATCAAAAATAGAAATCAGCCATTTGTTGCCTATATGGACTATATGTTGTCTTCACAGATGAGTCTATTATCAAGCTGCTGTATCACTAACCATCACAGAGCACAGGTCCAAATGGCGAGAGAGACTGCGGTATTTTAGTAGCATTTTTTTGTGAATGCTGAAAAAATATTTGAAAAATGCTGAGTGGTATTTTACCACATTTCTTAAAGCTGCAGATATAGCATTGTAAATGGAGCCCTCTATCTGCAATATTATACTGATTTACATTGTATATTTGCTTTCTGAAGTTTTTGTCATACTGCAAATTTTTTGCTTAGATTGAACTTTTAAGATACACATAGTTTTGTTTTGATTATATTATTTAATGAGAGGATTTAATTACAGAGGGCTTCACTGATCTTTTTAGGTACATGCATTTTATTAGTGTGGTGATTGCACTTTGTGATAGCTGCTCTGAATCATTGTTTTTCTTTTGTCTTTTTGCCCTACTAATAGAACAGGGTTATTTTATCTTACACTAACAAACATGTCATACTTACCTGCTCTGTGCAGAAGTCCAAGTGGTCAGCAGTCTGCCGGCAGAAGTTTTAAATTCTGACTGTGGAGTTTTTTTTAATCCCAGACTCCAGTTCAACTTTCCCACCAGAATTAGAAATGATTCCCATTAATTTATGGGCCTCCAGTAAATATGATGTAGGCCTGCTGGACTGCACCCCAGTGATGATAAAAATTAAACCAGGAGCCCATCTCCCATGGATTAAACATTACCCACTGAGCATAGCTCAGACTGATGGGACAAAGAATCAGATCACTCAGCTGGTTTGTCACCTCCTTGCATTCACCTTATAAAGGCCAAAGGTTAACAGATGCAATGAATGCCCCAGGGTTGTGATCAGGGGCGGACTGACAACTCATGGGGCCCCCGGGCAATAGGGGATCATGGGGCCCCTGTGTCCTTGCCCAAACTCAAAAAAACCTATGAAAAAGGTACCAGGGGCATCTCATGGGGCCCCGTACTGACCCCGGGCCCTCAGGCAGTGCCCGAGTTTCCAAATGGTCAATCCGCCCCTGGTTGTGATTGCCCCAGGGTTGTGTGAGTAGCCCCTCTAAATATAATACTGCATTAAAGCAAGTAATGGACCACTGGCCCCCCTCACACTCAAAGAGAGTTTTGCTTCAGTACATAGACAATTTGCTTGTTTGTTCTGATACAAAGGACATAGCTAAGCTGAGAAACAGTAAGCATTCCCATTTTTCTCTACAACAGTAACAACAAAGTTAGCAAAGATAAACTACTGTACTGCCAAACGAAAGTGATCTTCCCGGGTCTCTGCATTCCACATGGAATCTGTAACCTAGCTCCAAATGGAGTCAAAACTCTGAAAACATTTGAAAAGCCAAGAAATGTATGGCAATTATGTGCCTTCCTGGGGTTAGTGGGATATTGTAGGGACTGAATTCCAAATGCATCAGAACTTATGGCTTCTCTTTATGCGACTACCACTACAAGCCCTTTTAAACTCACATGGGACAAGGATTTTCAGATGAAGGAGCTTATTAAAATTCTGTCAGAAGCTCCAACCCTAGGACTTCCTCACTATACAAAGCCCTTCTCATTGTTTTGTCATGAAGTCAATGGATTTGCAGCAGGTGAACTCTCTCAGCTACATGGAGAAAAACTGAGACCTGGAATGTATGTATCAGTTTCATCAGACACAATTACAACACCTCCTGCGCTCAGGGACCCAGATCAGTGGAGGGCCGATGGATCAATAGTATGAAGAGTGTAAAGATGTATGGAAGTTCATCCCAGACCGACCAAAGGCTGCACAGCTCCAATACAAAGCTGGGGAAGCTTGATACAAACTGTAGTGAAGAACAAAAACAGAGCACACACACCTTGCGCATTACCTCACTAATTAGTTAGTAACTTTATTGATTTAGGAGATATACTCACAAAAGTAGCAATAAAACAGACATATAAAATCCAAAAGCGCATCCTACGATGAGGAGACACATGTGAATCCCATCTGAAGGGGAAATTCTCAGAATGAGGCTGATGTGTTTTGAAGGGGAGTCCCTTCTTCATCAGAGCTCAGATGAAGAAGGGACTCCCCTTTGAAACGCATTTTATATGGATTTTGTATGCCTGTTTTATTACTACTTCTCCTAAATCAATAAATTTAATAACTCTTTACTGAGGTAATGCACAAGGTTTGTGTGCTCTTTTGTTCTTCACTTCAACCTCATTAGACCCTGTGATCAAAAGATCCCCTAGTTGTATGCGAAAAATGGCAGCCTGTACATTGCTGCTAGACAAAGTAATTGGGCTTGTAAATGAGCTAGACTCTGCTCTAGACCTGTATGTGCTGCATGCAGTGCAGGAAATCCTAAATCAAGTAAATACCAGACATGTATCTGTCAGTAGATTTGACCAGTACCAGTCTGCTTTTTTGATCAATTGATCAAATTAATCTGACAATCAAACAATGTGTTACTTTAAATCTGGCTACACTTCTTCCTCTTAGGGATGAGGAAGATACAACGAATAGTACTGATGCAGAATCTGCGAGTTTTTCTCATGATTGTATGGCTCTGATGGAGTTAGAAAAAGCATCTCTCACACCAACAAAAGGTGAGCCTTTGTCAGATTGTGACACACACCTATTTGTCGATGGTACCAGATTTTCACTGATGATGGTCAGCCACAAATGGGGTTTTCTGTAACCACTACTGACACTATTTTACATCATGAAGCGTTGACACCCCAGATGTCAGCATGGGAAGCTGGGCTGTAAGCCAAGCATGTCAACTCCTAGAATATAAAAGGGAAACATTTACACTGACAACAGAAATGCTTTTGGCATAGCTCATGATTTGGTGCCCACTTGGAAAGCATGGAACTTTCTGACCAGTGCAGGGAAGCCAGTGAAACAAAGAAAAGGTACAGAGTGGCTGCTTGAGGCCTTCCAGAAACCAGCAGAAGTTGCCATTTTGAAGATAACAGAACGTGCAAGGGGAAATGACCTGACAACCAGAGGAAATAGTTTAGCAGATCAAGCGGCTAGGAATATTGTCCTTATGATGCTGGAAGCCATACCCATGTTAGAGGTCGCTCAGGTAGCAAGGAAAGATTCACTTCATCAAGAGCAGTGGGATATAGAAACTTTAATTAACTTGCAGAACTAGGAGCCTGATGGAAAGAAGGATAGTTGGATCAAATGTAATGCTACCAAAAATGAGCAGAGCCTGTGTAGAGTTTGTACCCAGTTTTAGCACAACTGACACATGGCATCAGTCATTTTGCTAAGAGCGCAGAGATGGCACTTACTGACCACTATTGAATAGCACCCAGATTTAGCACATTTGCTGCCAGGTTTTACACATTCAGATTAGGCACCTATGAGTATGCTCTACTGAGAATTGACATGTTCTCAGGTTGGCCTGAGGCCTGGCCAGTAGCTAAAGCAAATGCGAAAACAACAGCAAAGACAATTTAAATGAAATAGTTTGAAGATATGGCGTTCCTGAAACTATTGAGAGTGACAGAGGAACCCATTTTACTGGGGAAGTGATGAAAGAGGTAATGGAAGCACTTAGCAAACATTCCATATGCCTTATCATCCACAAAATTAGTGATAAAGTTGAGAGACTTAATGGATTTTTGAAAAAGAGATGTGCAAAAATTAAAGTAGATACAGGAAAAGAATGGGTGGAAGCTTTACCAATAGCCCTATATCCTGTACAACCTAACCCTAAACAACCACATGGGCTGTCTCCCTTTCACATACCTGGTAGCAGTGCCTGATTTGATGAGGGGTCAGGGTCCCTGGCAGTGTGAACAGAAGGTGCAGGAGTGCAGATTGGCACAAGTGCCTTAAAGTCTTGATAGCAGCAGGGCAGGTGTCCATGACAGACAGGTGCAGTCATCAGTGGTCTTTAGTGAAGCAGACAAGCTGGTAGGCAGCAGACTGAAGCAACCTACTATTGGCAATAGTGGGTAGATAAGGAATTTGCTGGTAGCAGGCTGTAGATCAGTAGGCACAGCAAGGTGGTAGGCAGGTACTGGTGACCACAGGAAGAGTAGCAGAGTTAGGCAGGATAGGTTATACACTGGCAGGACAGATCTGGCATAGGGGCATAGGCAGGAGTGTGGGCAGAGTATAACCTGGGTCTGAAACTGATCAGGGAAACAGAAGCAAATGGAGTAGGCAGAAGCGATTCTCAGAAGATGAGCTGAGGTCAGTGCATACAAAGTTCAGAGAGTAGTCAGGAAAAGCTGGGACAGCAACTTGAGTCAGGATACAGGATCACAGGATCTCAAGATACACAGGAGGCTGAAGACAAAGCAGCACTGATCCTGAGCACTGGCACAGTCCCATTTGCTGTCGACATCTGTCACTAGTGCTCGTGAGCACTCCGATGTGCATGTGTGTGCGCACAGGTATGCGCGTACATACGCATAGCCATGTGCTCAATTTCTACGTCCAACAGAAGGAACATGGATTAGCCTGTGAAGATGCAAAGAAGTCCATCTAGAGGAATCAACTTGTCTACTGGCATGCCCTTCCTAACACCCCCTATGAGATTTTATTTGGAGGGTCACTCAAACCAGGGCTATGTTTCCCCAACAGTTGCAGGCTTCTCATTCTAGTCTGCTAGAATATGTTCAGATTTTTATAAAGAATTTTTAATATTGTGCATGAAGGAGTTTACAACTCTATCCCCAACTTAGATTCTATTTCAGATGTTCACGGAATCCAGTCAGTTGATTGGTGGATGGGACAAATTTGGTGCTTTTAACAACAGGTTCCGCTCTCAAGTTGGAAGGAAAGCTCACCTGGATTCATGCCAGTCATTGCAAGAAAATCCTAAAGTGATGATATCTTTTAAAATAAAAATGATGTGGTTTTTTTTTGCTGTTTATGAGAAATTGAGGTATGGAAAAATGATCCAAATGTTAAAATTGTATGCAACCCATAGCAATGCTAGTAACTGGTGGTTGTGTTCTCACTTACATCCCCAAATGGGAACAATACCCATGCAGTGCCTCTCACCTTCACTGATCTAAATAGGGCTAGAATAATTCTTCACGGCAAATTAATACAAATCAATAACTGAGTGTTTCAAAATGCATAGACACCCCACAGATGTGCCTAAACATTACATGCACATTTAACACTAAATGTGCACAGGTGAGCAAGTCAGATTTGCACTGGAGGAAAGATGACAATTTATGAAGGAAACTATGTTCAATATTATTATATCCCAGATCCAAAGCTAAATAGAAGCCTTTATAGTACAAATTGCTCACAGTTCCCAATATGTGGAAATATTAGTTACCTGGGATTCCATGTTATTAAGTGTTCTTGCACGGCAGGACCACTCACTGTTATCTCACATATATATTCTTATTATTATAGCCAAATTTACCGCCCTAACGTCTCGCACAGTTTTTACACTACATAGACAGTAATATACTGAAACGTGTGGATTGTTCCTGATTGGTGTGCTATTACTTTGTGGGACGTTTCGCCGAATGGTTCACAAAATATCAGCGTTTTTGTGGTGAAATTGTTCCTATAGGAATGAATGGCGGAATATTAAAAACTAGACTGGGAGCTGACAAAAGCTAGAGTGGGAGCTGAAAAATCAGGAAATGATTTCTAAACTGCCATCACTCCCTCATTTTCAAGCCCACCTACACAAAACTTATATCAAAACGTTCAGCTATCCCTGCTGCCACTAAAAATGTCCACAGCTAAGCCATAGTCCTGATAGTTTTCACAATATGACCATTTGTTTGCAACTCACGCCGCCCTTTGACATTCATTGAAACTCCACTCTAGCCACCTTAAATTTGAAGGGTAATTTATAAACTGTGACTGTGCCTTCCTTTTTAATATTTCGGAGACATACCATGCATCAAAATGTAGGCCTGGGTCTTGTGATTCTCACAATATAAAGCTCTTCAGTGTAGAATTTATAATTTTTAAACTACAACCGTTTGAATATGGCAACCGCCATTGAAGTGAGCAAGTTGGAGCAGTTTGTTTTTAACCACTCTTCTCTGCCCTTGCTGTAGAGTGAGTTGCCATAGGAACCCAGGTGTGTGAGCAGGCAGCAGAGTGACAAGCCACTCCACCCAGTTACTCAGCCCACTCCAGTTGTAGACTACTGTAGGAGGCAAGAACACTTCACACAATTTCCCCAGAAATTGTAGCTTTTCTAGTTACATCTATTGTTTTAGGAGCAGGAATACCAAACATATGTAGAGGGGTATATTTTATATTTGGAGATAAAGCTTGCTCCTGGCTTTCTACTAATATTACAGGAACGTGTTAACATGTTATGTTGGGAAGTTATTGCCTGTTTTGGCTGTACATAGTTACAGAAATTAGGACGCTTACATTGTGATATATTTATTTTTCTCATAATTGTTATTTACTTCCTCATCAGATTATGTACCAATAGATGGTCCACATCCACTGATGAACCTATCATTCTGAGAAAGCTAGGAGAGAGCTGAACAGGATGCCAATACATTCATACATAGCAGGAGCTGCCAGCAATCAGCTGAATGTAATGTGGAGAAGAATGGTGTTAAATAAAATAAAGGAGGGAAATGTCACAGACTCTAATTGTATTGTGCATTTGTGTCCTTCACTCATTACAGACTAAGCTTTCCTAAAAGTTCTCTCCTCCCCACCTTCTTATGGTTTTAATTTTGCAAAAATTAGCCATAATCAATGACATGCCAAATGTGACGTTATTTTATTCACTAATTTTTAAAAACATCTCACACCACCCTCTTTCTTATCTTTTGTATACACCATGTTCCAAATTATTATGCAAATGATATTTTTCTCATTCACCTAAATAATTGATGTAAATAACAGTCAGCATAATTCTCATGTTATCAACTATTAAGAGTACAATTCACATTTTATTGAACAAACCTCCTAATGATAACAGGATTTTTGTTAAACATATAAAACTTACAATGACTGTTCCAAATTATTACGCACAGTAAGTTTCAAAACACTTTATAGGTTGTAAAGAACTGAAAATTGTTATTTGTTGTGTTTGCAGCGTATTTACTGAAATCAAAAGCTATTTCAATCAAACTTTTAACAACATTTTAACTTTTTAAACATTTTAACAGGTCAGGTTACATTGTAACATAGGACCCCTTATTTGATAGCAGCTTCACAAGTCTTGCATCCATTGAACTTGTGAGTTTTTGGACAGTTTCTGCTTGAATTTGTTTGCAAGATGTCAGAATAGCCTCCCAGAGCTGCTGTTTGGATGTAAACTGCCTCCCACCCTCATAGATCTTTTGCTTGAGGATGCTCCAAAGGTTCTCAATAGGATTGAGGTCAGGGGAGGATGGAGGCCACACCATGACTTTCTCTCCTTTTATCCCCATAGCAGCCATTGATGCAGAGGTATTCTTTGCAGCATGAGATGGTGCATTGTCATGCATGAAGATGATTTTATTACGGAAAGCATAGTTCTTCCTTCTGTACCAGGGAAGAAAGTGGTCAGTCATAAACTCACATACTTTGCAGAGGTCATCTTTACACCTTCGACGACCAGCTCTGTTCCCATGATTCCGGCCCAAAACATGACTCCACCACCGCCTTGCTGACGTCGCAGCCTTGTTGGAACAGGGTGGCCGTCCACCAACCATCCACTACTCTATCCATCTGGACCATCCAGGGTTGCACGGCACACATCAGTGAACAGGACTGTTTGAAAATTAGTCTTCATGTATTTTTCTGCCCAATGCAGCCGTTTCTGCTTGTGAGCATTGGTTAGTGGTGGCCGAATAGAAGGTTTATGCACAGTTGCAAGACTCTGGAGGACTCTACACCTTGATGTCTGTAGGACTCCAGAGGCACCAGCAGCTTCAAATATCTGTTTGCTGCTATGTAATGGTATTTTAGCAGTTGCTTTCTTGATCTGATGCATGGATCTGGCAGAAATCTTCCTCAATGTGCCTTTATCTGCACAAACCCGTCTGTTCTCTGAATCAGCCACAAATCTCTTCATAGTGCGATGATCACGCTTAAGTTTTTGTGAAATATCGAATGTTTTCATACCTCGCCCAAGGCATTGAACTATTTCACTCTTTTCAGCAGCAGAGAGATCCTTTTTCTTCCCCATATTGCTTGAAAATGGTGCTCTGCTTAATAATGTGGAACACCGTCCTTTAGTAGTTTTTATTTAAATTGGGCTCTCCGGCCAATCTAATTATCACAGGTGTCCGAGACTGTTTTCAGTGATCAAAAGAGCCCTGACACACAATGCCATCCATGAGTTAAACTGAAAAACAAAATATTTCATCTTTGTGACACTTAAATATAATTTGCATAATAATTTGGAACGCGGTGTAAAATAGAATGTAATAATACATTTTGGGAGAATGGATACAGAGTTTGTGTCCTGTGAATCTGTTCCTGCATATGCCGCATTCATTTTATTTTCAGTGTCTCAACCAGAAATATCCACAAAACATTAAGGGCCAATTCACAACACAAAAATGAACTCCAGATGCATTCTGGATACGGTTTTGCTTACAGTGCACACCACATGCAGTTCTGGTGCAGTTTTGATGCAGCTTGCTATGTTCCAGTATGGCTCTGTGCAGAAAAAATGCAGCATGTTCTACATTTTTTCCTGCACTGGAAACTGACTGGAACTGACTGCACGGGTGTGAACTAGGGCCATTGGAATACATTGAAAACTTTGAGCATACATTTTTGATACAGAAAAAAAGTGCATTGAACTGCATCTAGTGTGAACTAGCCCTAAATGAGCTTTAAAAGAAGAAGCAAGAGCTTTGTGATTGTGATAAGAATTTCTTTATGTTGTAGTAATTGGCTACCTAGATATTTTCACCGTTTCCTCACATCCCGTTCATGTCGGGTGTCTGTGTGCAAATATGGCAATGGGATTTTTATATGGAGGAGTAATATTTACTGTTTGGAAACATTAAGGGTAAGTTCACACTAACTTTGTCAGCAGGCATTAGACAGGCATTTGGGAAGCGTTTTTAATGCTCCTGAAAATTCTACACATGGCAGCAAACAGTGCTGTTCACACTGGCAAGCGTTTGCAGGGCATTTGCGAGGTGGTGGCGAAGCCTTAATACCATTAAACTTCATTATAGGCGTTTGTGGTGCGGTTTGGCAAATGCCTATCAAACACCTCAAAAATGTGAATAGGGCTATTTGGGGAGCATTAAAAAAGCTTCCCAAATGCCTGTCTAACGCCTGTCAAACGCTATAGGGGTGTTTGGCAAGAGTTAGAAATTAGTCAAATGTGAACGAGCGCTTAGAGAGCTAGTCAATGTTATCATATTTTTTATGGCTTCTTAATTTACTTGATGCAGGTCCGGGCATTTTGGACTGAGCAGCCCCAAGCCCAGGGACCCTTTCTGCGGAGTCTGGTGGTGGAACGCCAGGGTCCGCTCGCAAGAGCGACCTTTGTGACCCTAGTAGTTTTGCTACTAGTGTCAGTAGGTTTTTATTTTTATTTTACGATTTTATATTTTATTATTGGTTTACTTTTTTTGTAGGAGCCCCGTTGGGGGGCTTTGGTGAGAGGGAAAGTAACGAAAGAGAGAGAAGAAGAGAGAGAGAGAGAGAGAGAGAGGGGGGGGGGAGAGGGGGGAGGGAGGGGGAGAGGGAGAGAGAGAGGGGGGGAGGGGGAGAGAGAGGGAGAGAAAGGAAGAAAGGAAGAAAGAAAGAAAGAAGAAAGAAAGAGGAAAGAAGACATAAGAAGAAGACATAAGACTGCCGGGGAGTGTGGGTGGGGCAGACAAAGGAGGAGTGGGCGGGAGGAGGAGAGGCAGAACCAGCTTTCTCTCTCCTCTCCCATCTGTGTTCAGTGGGGAACGGTCAGCACTGAGGACAGTCTATCCTGACAGAACCTGGTGGCAGTGCTGCAGAGGATGAGGGGAAGGTGGCTGCCGACGAGCACACAGGAGCCCAGGGCAGTAGGAGATGGATAGTAGAGGTGACCAGGCAGCACACAGAGAAACCAGACCATACATTTCTCACCTGCCATCACTGAATGCCTGCAGGAGGGAGAGGAGGAGAAGCAGTCATTCAGTGGCAGCAAGTGAGAAATGCACGGTCTGGTTCCTCTATATGACCTCCCACCAGGCAAATGCCCAGTATGCCCTATTGCCAGTTCGGGCCTGAACAGATGGGTCACAAAAGCCAAAATATTGTCTGATTAATGTACTACATTATAATTCTTTGCAATGTCTCTATTTCCTTTCTTGCTTTTTCTGGGAATATACATTTTTAACAATGACTTGGTTTTGTTTTAGGCTGTATTTTGCATCTTTCTGGGAAACAGAGATGTGTGTTCAAAGTATATATGTTATTAAAATGTATTCATGGATGTTAAACTGGACAGTTTGGGAGTTTCCCATGATTCATGATATCCCTTAATTAATACGACAGATATCCTTGATACGGATAATGTTATATGTATATAACCAAGTTTGCACTATGACTCATTCGTCACAATCTGTTATATTCTACTTACTGATACAGTGCATTAACGTACTGTCAGTAAACCATACAAATTGTATATATCCTTCTGCGCCAAGGTCTTTTGCTAAAGCTCAATGCTGCATATCTAATGTCGATTTGCCTTTGTGTACAGTGTGCAATTAATGTTTTGTAAAGTACCTGCTTTCAGTCCCAAGGCAGCATACTCTGTTAGCAGAAACAGAATAATACAGTGGCCACTTACGTAACTATTTCTTACTTGGCAATACAATATACCTATATTATAATTAGGAAGACAAAGACAGTAGTTCTTTCCAGGCAACGTGCTTTTGTGCTTGTCTGTTCTTTCAGCTTGGCCATATACTTATTCTTCATATTCGTAAAGGTTATGCCACCAAAAAACAGTATTTGAGTATTTGATAAATCCTAAGAAAAGGAATTTAGAATCATGTATATCTCTATGGGACTGTGATAAGGAGTGCTGGAATTTACTCACTTATTCACTTTACTCACTTTCGTTACTTATCTTACAGCGGTATATGGTGAAGAATGCAATAGAAGGTACTAAATACCCAACATTTTTTACCTAATGCATTCTCTGCATTAAAGCAGTATTAAACCCAAAAGCAAGCATTTATCATATTGCAGCTTATCAATTCTCACTTGTGATGGCTGTATTAGTTTCCTTTTTTAGACTTTCTTTCTTCTCTTTTCATCTGGTGATTCAGACAGTAAGTCTGTTGTTTTTCAACAGAAAAGCTCTCTTTCGGTTACAGGGATGAGACAAACTACAGTATTTAAAACTGACTTGCATGCTTATAATCAGTTTTTATTTACTTATTTAAACCTTTAGCCCAATTGGAAGAAAACTGTTTATTGTAACTGATTATAAAGTACCAGCTGGAGTGTAGCTTCAAGTTGTTAGTGTATTTAAATCTGCCAGCACTTCAAACACTCCACTCCCCCCAGACTGAAAATGCTGCTGCCCAATTCTGCTTCCTGTGCTCATTCATCCAGAATGGTGTCTGTATAATGCAGGAGCTGTTAAAAAAAGGAAACTAATACAGCCACCACAGCGAATGGTTGGTAAGCTGCAATATATTATAGTATTGGCTTTGGGTTTAATAGAAAAAATGACAAGTATCTTTCTATGCCCCCTGTCCCCAAACACTTGCCTGTGGTCTCTTGTTATGGCCGTTGGGTCCAGGATGGTCTGCACCTCTTCCCTGATCTTTTGGGTTGCATAGGAGGGTACAGAGGAGAGTGGAGGAGGGAGCAGGGCCATGGCTTGCTGGGTGCTCTGTGTATCTGTGGACACATACTTCACTGGCCAGGAGTGCACACTCATGGGTGTCTCCCTAGCAGTTGGTTGGAGACCACCTGTAAACAGCTACTTGAGATGGTTAGGAACTGAGGAAAGACTTAAAATCATCATCCAGTGCAAGTGTGGATATTGTCTTCTTAAAACAAATTAGGGATTTACTATCACCTTCATGTTGAATTAGAACAGCCATATTTCTGGAAGAATTCTTGCCTCAAGTGCCCCCAAGAAGTTTAAAGTGTTACTAAACCCAGGACCCTGAATTCACTATATCTGGTCTCCCACAGTACACACAACATGGAAGTGCAATTATTTTTAGTAAATATATGCCGCTAAATAGCATTTTTCATCAACAGTTAGAGCAGTCTTGTGACTTCAGCAGAGTACTGGTTAAAGCTTGTAGGAGGAGTTTTTTTTCTGCTCTAGGAGGATGCAAAACCCCCTGACCCTCTGTCTGGACAGTGCTGATTGGCCCTGTGCTGATCACATGCACTCTCCCAAGAAAAGAAAAACTCTCTAGCAATACAAACTAAACTGAGCATGTGCAGAAGGGCTACGGGTTCAGTCTGTCTTATCACCGTGGACATTTGAACAAGAGGAGGGGCAGAGAAGTCAGGATCAAACAGCCTTTTTACACAATTCGGAGGATTAACCCCTTAGGTTCCACCGTGAGTATAACAAGCATGCTTTACTGCATATACAGACTGATTTTACTTTTGTGGGTTTAGTAACACTTTAAGAAGCCAATAAGTTGCCCAGTTCCCCAGAGTCCAGTTGTAGCTAAAATATACATTTGCATAGACTGACCCTATAATGACCCATTCACCCTGCGTGCGAATTAGAAATTGTGTAACTTTATTTGAAGTCGCACAATTTCAAAGTCGCATGTCAATGTGACTTTAGGGGCGACTTGTAGACATCTGTGACACGTCAAGCACAGATGTTTATGCAGGTCACACCTGTAAACAACAAAAGTAGTGCCGGAACTACTTTTCAAATTGGTGGGACTCCAGCAAAGAAATTATTCCATTTCCGATCATTGGATACGATTTTCCATGCATCAAATCGATCAATGGTCACATCACATGACAAGTCACATCAGTGTTCACCAGGGCTTAGTGAATTATGTTCATTCATCTCAAGTATACAAACAAATAATATTTTCCTTGGTTCTGTGTCTGGGACACTTACATATACATAGTGTTCTATGAACCTTCTGAGCTATCCTATGAATTAAATCTTGAGGTATTTTACAGAAAGCAAATGAAGTCATATAAATATGAATTCCATCACCAATCCCCCCTTTAGAGTCTAAATATTATTTTGAATGTGCTTGTGAACATGATGTTTCTGCTACATTTTTTGGAAGCATATGATTTGTAACTTTTGCAGAGGATAACTGCTCAGCTTCACACAGGTCAATGCCTTACTCATGCTGTGAATGTCCAGCATGACCTTGAGAATTCAGACCTTCTGGCACATTTTTAGATGGCAAACACTGTGTGATAACTGTAGTTGATAGCTGTTCTTCATTCTGTAAAAACATAGTCATTACTTTTACTCCTTTCCCATTTTCAAGCTTTGTCTTTTCATTTTTATTTCTGCATTGTGCCACATAAGGCTTTACTAGAGCAATTTTAGTTATTTTTCGAATAGGAAAAAAATATTGCAAATTGTTAAATTGCAGGAATGCATTTGTATTGGTTCTTGTTTTTTTGTTTGTACATTCTAAATTAATGTTTTATAACCCTTTTTACCATGTATAGATTCAGGAGAAGGCGTTGGTGAGTTATTCATGTAACTCATTAATTGAAGTGCAACTCTGAACTTCAACTACGGAGCTTTATAAACATAGTGTGACAGTGGGAAAGGCGAGGTGATTGATGGATGCTATGTGTCACCTCGCATGTGTTCATATTTAGAAAACGAAAGTGGAATCTGGTCCGGGTTTTCTGGGCCACTTTGGCAGGGTTGGTTCCGGACTGGATTTTGCATTCCACTGGTGACCACCAGCAGTTGATATAAATAAAACAGGACTGGAGCAAGAGGTTGCTCTTGGCCTGGGACTCAGGAAGACAAAAGACAAACCTAAGAAAGCTATGGATGTGGAGATGTAAGAGAAAGGAAAAGGTTTGTACAATGTTGTTTTTGTTGGTGACCAGGAGAAGCCCTTTACCTGTGAGCTGGGAATCTGTTTAGTTAGTACCTGGATGTCAAGGATTTATTTTTTGTTTTCTTTTATTTTCCATGCAACCTTTTAGATAAAACTGGCTACAAGTCAGACTTTTAAGAAAGACCTGCCATATGGACTGCATTTTTCCCAGGGAAGGTGATCCCCATTTGAGCTAACCCCCAAAATACATTTTCAGTAAGTAGCTAAGGATACCCTTGCAAACACATTAAAAGTAGCTTGAATCTCCACCTTCTATATTAAATACTGTATAGATAAAAATGGAATTTTGGGTTTGGTTTGGATGTGGGTTCGAGACAAACGCAGCCTTTTTGCTATTTGTGAACCGGCCAAACTAATGTAGGTATTTGCCTGCCCAAATACCTAGCTGCTGCAAAGTAAACTCAGCACTGGGGATTCTAGGTGATGTCATTGACCAAATATGGTCCTGACTATATTTGATTAAATACATCACCCAGGATCCCTGGAACTGTGTTTACATTATCACAGCATCTATCATTTAACAACGTGTACACATCAGTTGGCATCAGGTCATCATGATTGATGGTGAATTTAAATCACTGGACACTGTGTTTCAGGGTGGATTTATATCACTGGACATTAAGACTGATGCTGGATTACTGTAACGTACCTGGTGGTGGAGCCTGACATAGGAGGTAGGCTTCTCTTACACCTCCGGCTGTGCTTGCTGAACAGCAGGCTGTACGTTGCCAGTGAGCAGGCTGTGCGTTTTCTATGGAGCAGGCTGTGCGTTGCTGTTGGGCATCCTGTGCTGAGGGAAGACCAGCACTGCAAGTGACACAAATCAGCTGGTTCAAGCAGCAAGGACCCCAGGCCATAGTGCAGCTTAATTCATGCTCTTGTGCGCTCCCATGCACCTGTTTGCACATGTGCAACCGTTCATGCGTGTTTTCACATGCACACCCATCCACAAACAACTGTTCTGCGTACCGGAATGCATCATTCCTGACATTGCCCCCTCCTTACAGGCAGCCTCCAGATGCTCAACTGGGCCATTTTTTCAGTGTGCCTGCGAAAGAAAGCTTTAATTAACTCTTGAGCATGTATGTTTGAATCTGGTTCCCAAGAATTCTCTTCCACCTGGTACCTTTTCCACTTAATCAAATACTCCAATTTGTTCCTCCTTCGTCTGCAATCCAGAATGGTCTCTACTTTGTATTCCACCTCCCCATAAATAATTATAGGTTCTAGAGGGCTAATATTACTGTCTGGAAAGGGATCAGGGGTCATGGGCATTAATAATGACACATGAAATACCGGATGGATCTTCAGAGAGTTAGGTAAAATTAGTTCATAAGACGCATTATAAATGTTCCTCTTTACAGGAAAGGGACCCAAAAATCTAAGACCAAATTTCTTTGTAGGCCATGCCAGTCTTAAGTTACCAGTAGAAAGCCATACCTGTTTGATGGGATTCAGGATCAATTTGCCCCTTTGCTTCTTGTGGAAGATCCTCTTGTTATCCTCTTTGGTTATTGCATCCTGCAGGACCTTGTTGTTTTGCTGGAAGAAATTTACAGTGTCTTGGACAGCTGGAATAGAAGATTCAGGTAAGTCATTGGATAAAAATGAAGGATGGAACACATAATTCACAAAGAAGGGGGACTGCTTAGTGGCGGAATGTGTTGAGTTGTTATATGCGAACTCAGCTAGGGGTAATAAGGATACCAAATCATCTTGGGAGAATGATGTAAAACAGTGGATGTACTGTTCTAGTGTTTGACTCGTTCTCTCAGTTTACCTGTTGGTCTGTGGGTGATAAGCTGAGGAGAAACAAAGTTCAATCTTTAAAATTCCACAGAGTGCTTTCCAGAATCTAGATGTAAACTGGACTTCACGGTCCGAGACCGTGTTGGCAGGATTACCATGAAGCCTTATGATTTCTTTCACTTGAGCTGCTTCCAGTGCAGAGGGAGTGCCTTTCACAGACATAAAGTGAGCCATTTTGGAAAATTGATCCACCATGACAAAGATGGCAGAGTGTCCTTCGGATGGTGGAAGTTCCACAATATAATCCATGGCAATCATTTTCCAGGATCTATCGGGAATTGGAAGGGGCCTGAGTAACCCCCAAGCTTTATTTCTGCTGCTTTTGCTGCAATTGCAGGTGACACAGGAGTTCACATAGGCTTTGCATTCTTTAACCATGTCAGGCCACCAAAACAGACTGTATCAAGTCAGAGGTCTTATGAGTCCCAAAGTGGCCTGCCAGCGAATGATTATGACACAGTTCAAACACAGCCATTTGGGCTCCTTCGGGTACAAAAAATTTGTCTGCAGATCACAGCAACCCTTCTCTTGTCATCAGAGAGACTCCTGGTGGAGAAGACATTCCAACTGAGACCTGCTTAATGTGAGATATGCAATATACCTGTAATAGTAAAAAGGTTCCAGCTGACAGAATGCTATCAGAAGAAGGAGTCATCAAACATTCATGATAGAGCATCTGGTTTGACATATTTGGACCCGGGTCTATATGCTATATGAAAAACAAATCTAGAAAAAAGATGTGCCCACCTGACCTGATGTGGCTTCAAACGCTTGGCTGTCTTCAAATGCTCCAAGTTCTTATGATCTGTGAAGATCAAGATGGGATGAGCAGACTCCTCCAAGAAATATTTCCACTCCTCCAGGGCAGACTTGATCACCAGAAATTCACGGTTCCCCACATCATAGTTCTTCTTGGCGGTGGAAAGTTTGCATGTGAAGAAAGCCACTGGATGTAGAACAGTCTTTAGCCCGTGACGTGTGAAAGAACTGCCCCTACCTCATTCTCTGAGGTGTCAACTTCCAACATGTAAGGAAGAGCAGGATCAGGATGACTTAGTATGGGTGCTGGTGTGAAAAGTCCCTTTAAGGTTTCAAATGTGGCTTAGGCTTCCGGAGTCCAGCAAAAACGGGAACATTGTTTGGTTAGCTGAGTAATGGGTATAGTAACCGCAGAATGTAATAAACTTCTGGTAGAAATTTGTGAATCCTACAAATCGCTGTACTGCTTTTTTAAAGATTGAGGTATATCTGAGTCTTTGGAATAGTTGAGGAATTAACGGAAGGGTATACTGATTTTTCACAGTAATTTTGCTTAACTCACAGTAATCCACACAAGGCAGGAGGGAATGGTCTTTCTTCTCCACTAAGAATATCCTTGCCCCTGCTGGAGAGGTGGAAGGCCAGATGAATCCCTTGCTAAGACTGTTGTCCAGATATTCTTTCAAAGCCTCAAGTTCACATTCAGAAAGAGGGTAGATTCATCCGAAAGGGATTTCAGATCCAGGCAGCAATTCGATGGGGCAGCCATAAGGCCTGTGTGGAGGTATGGTATCAGCCTTTCATCTGCTAAAGATATCCAGGAAGCCGTGATAGACCTTTGGAACCACTTGATGCAGCTCTTTGTCAATGTCCATACAAAGCAGAGTAGGGGCCTGGATTGAAATCTTGGGTAGACAATTTTCTTGGCAATAGGATGATTGGAAGTTCACCTCTCCCATGGCACAGTTGATGCAACGGTTGTGGGCCTGCAGCCATGGTAAGACTAAGATGACAGGATACAGTGGAGAGGAGATGGCATTGAGGCACAATAGTTATTTATGATTTGAAAAGGAGGTAGATACCCTTCGGCCAAATATACAGAAAGTCCTGGAGCCTTGGGTTGCAAGGGAATATGGTGGTTTGCAGCAAAAGATAGATCAATGAAACAACTGCAGGCTCTGGAATCAATTATGGCAGGCAGCAGAATAGCTCTTCCCAGGAAGTGAAATTAAATGTGAAGAGTTACTTGCATGGGGTTCATTATTTTAGAAGGCCTATTGTGAGAGGAAATGGACAGGCACTTACAAAGCTGGCTGGACAGTTGCACACATAATGACCAGCTTCACCACAGTAAAGGCAAAGGTTGTGTTGATTATATATATGACAGTGTTATTAACAAATGTTCCAAAGCAAATATAATCATATAGATACCCAATTATTATAAAATGAATCCACTACCAATATAAAGTCCACTATGATTTTTATGTAAATACGCAAAATGTCCCATCAATAACTCCAACGGTGTTCAAAATTAGTCCACCTCAAAAAAAAGAAAAAACTCATATAGTGCATTAACCTTTATCAAATAAACTTTATCTATATTTCATCCAGTGAAAATAAGTAAAAGTTGTGAAAAACGTGAACCACACGTGATCAGTGAAAACCCACTTCAATGTGCATAACACTATTTCAGTGCCACATCACAGAAAACTCCAATATAAAAGGGTGTATCCACTTCTAAAAGCAGTGAGGATACCCTTACCAACTTCCCAATATAATGGGCTTTGTAGTCATCCAGGAAATTCACAGGCTGATCCACTCAGGAACCTCTGCTGTATCACGCAGCCACCCCACTCTCTGGATTCCTTAGACACTTTGCTCCCAGTGTCACCACAAAAAAACACAGGACATAGTGTGATACCGCCAATAAAATAAGTAACATACACTTTATTAAAACTGCTCACATTGCCAAAGCTTTTTAACCGCATTAGAGGGAGTACAGAAGGTGTAGGAATCTCACGGTCATCCAGGGAGACACGTCCCGTTGCTCCTGCTCGATCTCTCCCTTATTAGAAATGGCCGCCAGGTAACTTCCGGTTTCCGGGAAAACGTCTCGACGTCACTCCACCTTCAGGAGTTTTCTCGGAAACCGGAAGTTACCTGGCGGCCATTTCTAATAAGGGAGAGATCGAGCAGGAGCAACGGGACGTGTCTCCCTGGATGACCGTGAGATTCCTACACCTTCTGTACTCCCTCTAATGCGGGATGTAAGGTGTATACCCTTCTTGAAGGCTTTTAACACCTTGAATCAGTGCTGCAATGTGTTGACACATCTCATCCAATTGATAACCCCCTCTCCCAGGCTCCGACATGACCGCTTGGTACTGTAACGTACCTGGTGGTGGAACCTAATGTGTGGAGGCAGGCTTCTCTTACGTCTCTGGCTCAAGAGTCCTAGTAAAGTTACAGGAGTGCCTGAGCACAGAGTGGGCACAAGTGCCTGACTGGTCATCCATTGCAGGATGCTGGAGTGCTGCATGAGGTTGGAGGATGGGCAGGTAGTGCGTTGCTGTGGGCAGGTTGTGTTTGCTGAGTAGCAGGCTGGCTTTGCTGATGAGCAGGCTGTGCGTTTGCTGTGGAACAGGCTGTGCATTGCTGTTGAGCAGGCTGTGCTGAGGGAAGACCAGCGTGGCAAGTGACACAAGTCAGCTGGTTCAGATGCAGAGAGCAGGGTCACACAGTCCAGGTTGTCAACTGAAAAGCAGATCAAGGCACAACACGACAGGCAGAAGAATAGTCAAAGTCAGGTCAGGGTCAGCAATGGTAGACAGATGGCTATATAAGCAGGAGAAGTAGGCAGAGACAAAAACCAAGGACAAGCCAGGGGTCGGTACAGGCAGTGTTCAGGTAAGGTTAGGGGCAGATCAAGTTGGTAATACAGTAAAGGGTTTCAGATACTTCGGGGAACATAATAGACCAAGCATCAAGGACCCCAGGCCATTGTGCAGTTTAAATAGCCCACCTGGTATTTGTGCATGCTCACGCACTTGTTTGCACTCCTGCGTGCTCCCCTGCACCCGTTCGTGCATGGGCACCTATTCACGCACGTGCACATATTTGTGCGTGCGCACCCGCAAATCGGCCGCAAACAACTGTTCTGCGCACCAGAATGCGTCTTTCCTGATGATTAGAGCAGAAAACATTATTAAAAATGTTTAAAGTATTTTATTGTAATGTAATTAACCACTTGCCCTCCTGAGAATGTACCCCCCCTCCTAACCAGGCCATTTTTTGCTTTACAGTGCTTCATTACTTTAACTGATGATTGAACGGTCATGCAATGCTGCACCCAAATGAAATTTACGTCCTTTTTTTCCCACGAATTGAGCTTTTTTTGGTGGTATTTTTTATTTTTTGCGCTATAAAAAAAAAGGCCAACAATTTTGAGAAAAAAAAATTATTTGTGGCTTTTTGCTATTAAGCGTGTCCAGTAAAAAAAAATTAAAAATCAAATTTTGTCATTAATTTACACCAAAATGTAATCTGCTACATTTTTTTTTCATTTTTACTAGTAATGGTGCTGATCCGTGAATTATAGCGGGACTGCGGCGGACATTCTGACACTGGGGGGAACTGACTTGGTGTTATTGATATCCCCAGTGACACCAATACAGTGATCAGTGCTAAAAAAAAGCACTGACACTGTACTAATGGCACTTGGCAGGAAGGGGTTATCATGAGGGGCGATCAAAGGGTTAACTCTGTGCTGGGAGTATTTTACTAGGGGGAGGGATGTGTGTGATTCACTGTAATTACACTGCTATGGATGGCTGTGCTGTGCAAAGTAATCAAAACAGTCCTCCTCCCTGTCGGAGATCCTCAGAAATCACTGAGCGCCAGCGAGTAATTACTGTACCCAAAATCATGTATATATATGTGATTTTGCACACTGCTGCCACCCTGTAGCAGTATTTCTGCAAGTGGGTAAAGCACTTTTTCTAATGTGTGTGTGTATTTATTTACATTTATTTATTCCTGTACTCATTCACCTGGGAGGGGGCAAATATCTGGGGGGGCCTCCTTAATAAGAAAGGAGTCTTCCATATATCACTATAAGTTCCCCTCATATTATCCCCCACCTCCTTCTTGAGGCATCAGAGGTAGGGCAGAGACCTTTGACTCTCACCATTGGGACAAGGTGCTGTACAAAAAGGGGAAGCTTTCTGATCCCCATTGAAAGGTACCCTTTAATGTCAAAGGGCATGGGGCCCGATCAGATACAGGAAGAGGGGGTGTGCACACTTCCTGCCTTCCCTTTCCTTGCTACCCAGACTGCATGTCTGGACAAGGTTCTGGGTGGAATTATGAGGGGAACACCAAACCATTTTTTATATTGACACTACAGTTCAACCTTCATGCAACCTTGGTAACCAGTAAATGTAAGACAGAGAGCATGTGCCCCATCCTCCTTTTGACCAGACCACCCACATGCCATGTATCTTGCAAGGGCAGCATCACAACACTAGGGATCAGTCATTTAGCAACAGTAGTCCAGTGGGACTACATCGTCAGGCAGTGGGTTGTCAAATGTGTTTGACAAGGATTAGATCACTGGACATTGTGAATGACGTGGATTACCATGCTGGGTGATCTGACTGATGTGGAATTACAACAGGGACATTAGAAAAAAAATGTGTGTTTGTGTTTTATTTCAATTAAAGGATTTTTTAAAGGTGCCTGTGTATTTACACATTTACATTTAGGGGGTCCTAATGTACCCTTGTAGTCATTCTCCTTGCAGATAGCAAATACCTGGGGCACCAGAGGTGGGCAAAGGCCCATGTCCATCAGCATTGGACAAAGGTGTTTTGCAAGGGCGAGGGGCTTTGCTGCCCCTCCTTACGTGGTACCCCAATGCTGAAAGGCATGTGGCCTGGTCTCATACAGGAAGCTGGATCCACACGCTCCTTGCTTTCCTTTACACAACCACCCAGGCTGCATGCCTTTAGGTGGCGTTTTAAAGGGAACCCCATGTTGTTTTTTTTCACTTTTCTATGTGTACTGTCACTTTTAAGGAACTACATTGTACTGTTCTTTAACATCACATGCTGCTTTAAAACAAAAAATAGTTTGCAAAAAATAGTTTCCATTGGTAAATGTCCTCCATGGCGGTGCCCAAAATCCAATGTTTTTTTTTTTTTTCAAAAATAGCTTGCCCATTAACCTTGAAAATGTGCATAAAACAATAACAAGATCCAGCTCCCATAGACTTCAGTTTGGTTCAGCACTAAGTTTGGGATTCACCAAACCTTGCTCCAACTGAATGCAACTAGGTTCACTCATCACTAAACATAAAATATAAAAAGCAATATTTCATAATAATCTGTCTAAAATATTTTTTGAAGTTTTAAATATGAATTTCAAATATGAATATTTTTACATACGTTATAGTTACATTGGTCCAGCTTTGACAAAACTATGCATGTACTATACCTTTCTGATCCTCCTGGAAATTTGAAATTACTGTACACTGCTACTCCAGTGATCTCCACTAGCTTTCAGGGTCCTATGGTGAGCAGCTGTCTTACTGCATTGTGATTACAGGAGGTTGCCAGCTTGATAAAGTTGCCATTCAGAGAATGCTTTGCATTTGTTCAGTGAATGTAACGCATTCTCTGATTGGGTGATGTAGAGAGGCAGGGCCATGACATCATAAGCTCCACCTTATCCAAAGATTATTCTTGAGAAAATCTAAAGTGCTCTCTGAAATGTGCTTTTGCCAAGCAAGTGACCTCCTGTGGTCATTAAGCACCAGGACAGCTGCTCAGCATGGGACCCAGAAGCTAGTGGAGATCACTGTTCCAATGGTTCCTACTACAGTGATTTCCAGATTCCACAGGTATGGTATATACATATTTGCATTGGCCCAAGCTGACCAATATAACTTTGTAAAATATCCATAACTGGAATTTATCTTTAAAGCTGTTTTTCAATCAGTTCAGAAAAAAATTTAAAGTCAGCAGCTACAAAAACTTTAGCTGCTGACTTTTAATAAAGAGACAGTCATCTGTCCAGGTATCCAGTGCCATCTTTGCCCAAGCTGGTTCTTTTCTGGCATTCAGGTCCCCAGCACCAGGTTATTAAATGTGGGGAACAGGCTGCCTACTGCGCATGCTCGGGCCACTCTGCACATTGTGAATGGCTTTGCAGCCTTCTGGGACCTGTGACATATCCAAGAAAGCTGTGGGCAGGGGGGTGAGCAAAACTTCTAGGTGATCTAAGCAAAAGTGGCAGTTGGCATCTGTCAAAATTAGGTACCCTCCCCCCCCCCCCAAATGTTTAAAATATGACAGAGGAGGGAGGACGAAGAGCTGAACATTTTCTTTTGGGTGAAGTTCCGCTTTGAGTTCTGAACTTAATAAATTATGACAATATATGGAAAATACCATCCAATTCTTTTAACTGAGCAGTTTGCGAAGTTCACAGCTACCAATCACAATCCTTGTTATATTGCTCTGATTCCAGTTAATAGATATTTTAACAGTTGCTATGGTTACCAAACTCTGGCACGACATGGGATTTTTGAACTGCTCTTATGAATACGCAAACGTATAGCTAGAGAATGAAGCATTCTGGATTCAGACAGTAGTTTATCACCAGGTGGGACACACTGGCCCTCAATGTGCAGTTCTATGAATATATGAAGACTTTGTAAACCTTTTACATTGACAATTGCCACTTGGGTGTCTGCATGGAAAAGTCCATTTCAGAATAAGAAAATGGTCATTAAAATATGCAACCTGGGTGGTACAGTGTTGTAAGATGAAACCTAATAGCTCCTTTTAGGTTTTCCATACAAGATATTTACAGTAGGAATTATGGAGGTACATTTGTTCCAAGATTTTTCACAAAATGTTGTCATGCAGATGAAAAAAAAATATGGAGTTTCTTACTGGTTAAAAAAAACATGAAGTTTCTGCTTACAAATGGATTCAGCTGAACTGGTATTGAATTAAATAGAACATATTTCTAAATAATAGAAAACAGTTAGGACGTATATTTTAAAGTGTATGTCAGGTTTTATTTTTAATTGTGGACAGAATGTGCAAGAATTAGGACCTTAGCATATTTTATTGCTGTCTGTGTCCCCTCTGGGGATATCCGATGTCACTAATGGCCTTGTGACCATTGTCTCCCTACAGAAAGCAATTAGAAATCCAAACATTTTTAGTCATCATGCACACTGGACGTTTTTACAGCAGCTGTTTTTGGCTTTTGCCTTTTTTTTCCCTACAGCCAGTAAACCCCCCAGCATGTTATCCTATGTGTCCATACACACATAGACTGTAATCAACGTTTTTTTGGCTTGGATGTTTTTTGGCTGGAAAAAATACTCAGGACTAGTGGGTTTCTAGAGGAATTTTTTAGCAGTATAAATGCTCTAACGCTGAAAAACGCGGTAACATGCTGCAAACCCGGCGATCAGTGTACATGTCCCCTCTGCGGAAAGCCGATTACCGGCTCTCCTCTCCTCATGAGCTGCCAGCTCATCGCCGAGGGACACAGCGCATCGCCGATCGCCGCGCTGCGTGCTCCCTGAGCAGCGCATGCGCAGTGGGACTGGGAGGATGTCATATGATGTCCTTCCAGAACGAGAGAACCACCTTGCACCCATCATATTACTATATGGCGGGCAGAAGGTGGTTAAATACTATACCTATACTATTTGGGTCAGTGTGATTACTCTACATATGTTTTGCAGCCTCAGACCTCCAGAGCCTGAGAGAGGTTGTCTAGAGGCGTTTGCAGGACAAAAGTATAATTTTTGTGGAGACGGAAACATATTTAATAGTGTTGGTCTTCAAGAAAATAGTGGTGGATATGAAGGGGTTGATTTACTATAGGCGAATAGGCTGTTCACTTTGAAAGATTGGACATTTTATAATCTAATATTAGGTTTATTTAGACTTTGTTTCACCATTATAATTTGCACTGAGCGCAGCCAGGGCCGTGGATAAGGGGGCACCACCAGTCCTCCTGTACGGGGCCCAGGCCAGCAGGGGGGCCCAGGCAGCTGGGTGAATTTGATGTGGGCAGTGAGGGTGATCAGCACAGCGGGGGTGTGGGAGGGGGGGCGGGTGTGCAGTTACTAGAACCGATCCCCTGTATGGCTCTTTCCGCAGCAGCTGAAAGCTGGCTTCTCCTCTCCCTCCCGCTGGCTTTCTGCTGCTGCAGAGAGACCCATACAGGGGATTGGTTCCATTAATTGCCCCCCCCGTCTCACCCATCACCCTCCCTGTGAACCATATGTTTCCCCCTGTGTGCCCCCCACCCCCGCAATGCTCCCGGATTCCCTCCTCTTCTTCCCACGCTACAATCACATGTTAGGATTGCTCAGGATGGAGAGTGGGAGGGAAATGTCTGGTAAATATGTCACATTTACCATCCCCTTCCTTTCCTGAATTAACACAATAAGTGATTGGTACCAATCACTCACTGTATTCACTTAGAAGTGAAGCATTGTAAACTGTTTGTTTTTTTTTGGGGGGGGGGCTATCAGGTTGTCTTTATGTGGCCTCAGCATCCCTGAGTGTAGCACACTATTACGTTGTCACTTATACTGGATTTTCTTTTTGTGTTTGCAGCTTATTTTGTTACCAATATTGTCATGATTTGTGTGTTTTTTAATAGAAATTTGAGTACTTACTTTACTGTCCTCTCATGTGAATGAACCCTAAGGTGTTGTTTAAACTTGCAGTTCTGGGAAATGGTAAAAACAGAAGGTTGAGCCATGTTTTTACTACCTCCTAATCACTACCCCCCAAGCTGCAAAAGCTGCATTCACACCTTTGCAGAAGTGACAGAGAATTTGCATTTTTGCAAAAAAAGATAACCTTTTTAAAAATTGCACCAGACTAAAATGAGTGCAAAAGCACTGTGCGTGGTTGTGTCACTAGGAATTAATGGCACCACTGCATGTCTGCAAAAGGGCAGTGTTTTTGTGTGTTTCAGGAACATTCCTGCAATGCACTAATATCTATCTAAGGTAAGATAGAGGAGGATAAGGGGGTCTGAGGAGAAGAAGGGCGGCCCAGGGCTGAGTTGTTGCACCCCCTCCCCCCCCCCCCCATTCTGTTGTGCTGGCAGATCACACAATCTGGAATGAAGGCAGCTTCTCCTTCCTCTCTGTAGTCTAGTCACATCACAAAGGCAGATAGGAAGAAGGACTGTCTGCCCTTATTCCTCAGTAGCGTCACACTGAGACTGAGGTTATTTCTCAGTCTCAGAGTTGGCACTCTTCTGCCCCCTGCAGGCTGGAGAGAAGAGAAAACTGAATCCACTCTAGAACAAAAGCCAGCTGTTGTTCTTTCTGACAGCAGTGATGCTGCAGTCACTCCTGTCAGTGACAATCGGCATGGGCAGCCAAATTGCCAGTGGGCCCCCCTCAGCACAGCACCGGGGCACATGCCTGCTCATCACCGCCCCTTGTCCCAACCCTGAGTGGAAGTCAGCAGAGTATTACTTCATTCACTAAGCTAAAGGAAATTCCTTTGCAAGATGAGCAGCATATTTGCCTTTAGCAAACCTACCTCAAAGTGTCTCCAGCTCCTACCAAGTCTGCAAAACTCTCTAAGATAGAACTAACCATGACGTTACAATAACATCTCATGTTAACAGCGCTAGTTTGCAATGCAACATTGTTTTTGAGGGATATGAATTTAATTGATTTCATGAACTTGAATATGAATTTTATGATTAAACATAACAAGGTCAGTTGGAATTTGTAAATATGGACATAAAGACCATTTAGATAGACAGAGTACTTAGCCTGTAGATTTCAGAAAAAGGCAACTTCTTGGGGAACAGAGATGTAGCTAAGGAGTAACTACAGATAGGGGCCCATTAATATTGAATATTGCTATCCATCCTCCATTATATAAAACAGGGTAACACCACACCATGGCCTGTAACATATGTCCCATTTATAAAATGCAGGCCATAGCATGGACATTAAATGCTAAGTTCACCCTTTATAAAAAAAAAATTATAAATGCACATATTTTTGCAGGGAAAAAATGTGCATTTATTATATTTTTAACAGGAGCTTGCAGAGCCTTGTACTTGCAATCAGTGGATGGCGGATGCAATCTCAGGCTCCTTCAGACACTGTCCTCAGATCTGTACTTCTGTTCATGCTTTTAGTTACTGAGCTGCAGGCAGTGTCAATGAACTATGAGGGAGCTCTTGTAGTCCAGTGAGAACTGCAAGCTGTCTGATGGGACTTGTAGTTTATCCATTCACAAACTGCTGTGAATAAAAGGTGAGAGAAGAGAGGGGCACCAGACTAAGTGCAGCATTAAGGGGCACCAGACTAAGTGCAGCATTAATCGTGGCAATTTATTGCAAGATTACAATTGGCAATTCACTAGAATTATGAACATTAAGAGCATGTCACCCTTGACGTGGTACAAAGAAATCCAGGGAGTCTGAGGAGGACAAGAGGAGTCCTGGTGTTCTGCTGGTAGCTGGAAACGGATCTCCTGGAGTGGCCGGACGCCGTGGGGAACCAACTTCTTCCTCAGACTGTGTTTGGAAGCAGAGCTTCTTTCTCAGACCTCTGAGGAAGAAGCTCCCCTTCGAAAACGTGTTACCACCCATTTTATGTCACCACGCTCCAACATCTAACGTCACATCCACCCCGGCGCCATGTCCATCCCAGCTTGGTTTCTCACGGTGGCCAGCCACTCCAGGAGAACCATTTCCAGCTACCAGCAGTACGCCAGGACTCCTCTTGTCCTCCTCTGGCTCCCGGGATTCCTTTGGACCACGTCATGGGTGACATGCTCTTAATGTTCATAATTCTAGTGAGTTGCCAATTGTAATCTTGGAATAAATTGCCACGATTAATGCTGGTACCCCTCTCTTCTCTCTCCTTGCTTACAGAGTCCAGCTTTACTCTGAGGGTGCTGCACTGATTCTGCTGTCCATTGTCCACTACCCTTTGGGAACACTTACAGCCTGTTCCCCCGCTCCTTCCCTTACCAGTTGGACTTTATTGATGAACTTCTTAGATTGGTGGACTTTCTAGCAGGATCCATTATACCCCTCCAGTGCCAAATTATTTACTCTGTGAATAAATGGTGCGGCTGTGTGGGCGGAGCCTCGCACAGTTGTGCCAATTTTATAATATACCAGTGAGGGGGAGAGGAACTCCCGCCCTCTGTCAAAGGGAGGGAGACTGGCGATAAGAGGCAGGTGATAATGAACACGTTACATGTTATACCCTAAATACGGGTATAACAAGTGATATGTTCCTGACGGTGTACTTATGCTTTAATACAGCAGAAAGAACTCTTTACAGGAGGTTTGGCTGGTCTCATGATTTTGACAGGTTATATAACCTGGCTTCTCTCCATGCTTTTTTTCTTTACTATCCAGAAGATTAGCGCTCTGCTGGTGTCAGAGACCAGAAGGCAGCAGAACTCTAAGCACCTTTGTTAAGTGTATCACTGTGCTTCATAAATGTGTAGTATATATTTTTAAACAACGGATAGGCTACAGCAAGGCCATACTGCTGCCTTATAAATGGACCCCGTTGAAGACAATTTTCTTGAAATACTTTGGCAATAGAATAAAATCAGAAAGATGGAAGAATTATATAACTGCCTGTCTTTGTTTTAACTCACTACAATTTTGTACAAAAATGTTCTGTTTCAAAACTATTTAGGAATAGTTATTTTTGTCATGGAATAGGCTTGTCTTATGAATCTGTATTTTGACATACAAATCATTATCATTATCGTTATTGACTTCCCAAATGGTGTCTTTTTCCAAACTCCTCTATATACTATACAGTTTAAATGTGAAACTTGCTGCTATCGCCAGCCTGAAGCAAGCAGTATTCGGAGGAGCAATAGCCCGTGCAATATTCTTTGTGCAATCACTTTCATACTGAAAACACCACAGAAATCAATAATATAATGTGTTTGCAGTATATATGGCTGATCCACAAGGTAATACCTTTTGTGAACTGAAAACATTGTATTTGATTGCAATAAAAAAAAAAAAAAGCAAAGTAATGAAAATGCTGCATGTATTATGCTGTGAACTGACCCCATTGCCTTTTATAGTTTTTGCATGTTGTACACACTCATCTGTGATAAAATGGTTATTTATCCATGAAAGAAGCAGTGGTTCTCTTCAGGGTCTGTGGGAATTAAGCATGCAAGAAAACATTTTGTACCAGCAGCTTCCAGTGTTGACTGCAGTGTTACAAACTGCTGAGAATAAAACGCGTATTTACTATTTATGATAACACATGCAAATGGTGAAACCATAGCATTATTCATTCTAAAACAAAAAAAGATTAGAATATCCTGAATGAAAATGTCCTTTTGGCAAAATTTTATATGAAAGATGAAAAACAAAAATTAAATTGAAAAGTTAAAAAATAAGTGCCTATACTGGTTAAAATCCAGTAGTACACTGTCTCACCCTACTCTGCACATGCTCATTTGCTCTCTGTTTTCTTATATTGTGCCGATAATTAGGCTGATCTGCTGAAAGCCTAAAGATTTACTGCTGCTCTGGGCTCTGGACTTCATCAAAGTGGTAGCCTCCAGGAAGAAGAAACAGGAGCAACAAAGGAGGAAATTTACAGCACACACTAATTTTGGTAGCATAATTATTAACTGCTTAAGGCCTGCCCACAGTACATTTACTTTTACTGCTGCAGGGCGGGCCCTGTGCGCAAAATCACGTGTATATATACGTGAGTCGCGCTCTCGCAGTCTTCACAGGCTTGGGGGGCGCACGACCTCCGCTGACCCACGAGTGATCCAATTTGATCCCCAAGGGATCAATCATTTGATTTAGGCCAGTGATGTCCGGCCCAAGTCTGATGATCGATCCCTGTCCTATCCTGTCCTGTGTTGACAGTTGCACAGGACAGGAAGTGATGAAATCTTCTCTCTCTGGGCACATTCCATCCCAGAGAGAAAAGAAACAACATGAACTGTGAGTAAAAGCACTACACGTTTACAGTTAGAACACTCTAGGACACATTTAACCTCTTGATCACCCCCAGTTAACCCCTTCACTGCCCTAACACCAGTGGCATTAGTACAGTGTACAGATTTTCTGCTGATCACTGTATTAGTGTCGCTGGTGACTTCAGATAGCGTTAGCGTCAGTTAGCCTCCCTCCCAGATAGCGTCAGATTGCCCGTCAGTACACCAGTCATCACATTTAATCCCTTGATTGCTAGGAACACGCTCATACACAATAAACCTCCATTGATAGTATAGTGTCTGAACGGATCAATATCTTTGATCAGATCAGCACTTTACCAGCGTTCACATTAGTATAGCATCCCCAAAAATGCAGCGTTAGCGGGATCAGCCCTGGCACCTGCATTTAGCCACTATGTTTACCCCACCCCCTTCTCCCCCAGCAAGTGCAGTGTCAGTAGGTCACTGTCACTTCATACATTGCACACAAAGCTGCAGTGTTGGCAGAATCAGGCCTGATCTCTGTTAGCACTAGCCGGTACATTTTTTTTAGGGGTTCAAGCAGTCCCTGACAGCCAGGCGCTCTTTTTCCCATGAATCGCACTAGGTACCTATAAATTTAGTGCCCAAAATGTCCAACAAAAGGTGCACTACTGAACAGGCCTGAAGGATTCTGAGCATGTCAGGTAAGAGTGAAGGGGAAGACTCACTGAAAGAATCCAGCTCAGAATGCGAACCTGTAGAGAGCAGCGGCATCCTGACAGATAGCTTAGACAATGGAGAAGAGGTCCCTGCTAAGATCAGGTGTACCTGACCCCATTCCCAGGTTGCTGAGGTGGTACAAACGCATGATGACTCTCATATGCAGCAGAGTGCCAGTACTAGTGCCGCTCTACTTTTTTGGTGAACTGGCAAGCACTAGCGGCCTAGTATATCCTGGCCTTTTTTATACCAGCATTGCAGTATCACTTGGTGACGTGACGAGTCCCATAAGTGCAGTACAAGCTGATGCGGTGGTGAGCACAAGTATTGTCCCGCAGCCACCAAGAATTTGCCCACAAATTCTGCAGCACCCATACTTCACTCATTCACTGCCCAACCCGGAATTCAGGTGGAAACATCAAATTTAAATACTCCCCTTGACTTTTTGGAGCTGTTTTTCATGCAAGATCTGTATGCATTTATTGTGGATCAAAGCAATTTATATTCACAACAGTTTATCGCCGCCAACCCAGATTCAAACGTTGCCAGACCAGTCACATAGAAACCCATTACGGTTTCCGAATTTAAAGTTTTTTTGCGCCTAACCCTCAACATGGGCATTACTAAAAAAAATTAATTGCAGTTGTATTGGTCCACAGACCCGATTCATCATATGCCCGTTTTCTCTGCTGCCATGGCCATGAATAGATACGAGAATATAATGCGTTTTATGCATTTCAATGACAACACAGTCTGTCGTCCTCGGGGTGACCCTGAATTTGACTGAATTCCACAAAATTCGGCCCCCCATAAATCACCTTAACCAAAAATTTGCAGATGTCTATACTCCCCAGCAAATCATCTGCGTTGATGAGTCCCTCATTAATTTTTCTGGCCACATTGCATTCAAACAAATTATCCCCAGCTAGCATGCCAGATATGGGGTCAAGATGTAAAAGACCTGTGAGAGGGCAACAGGCTATACATATAAGTTATGGATTTATGAGGGAAAAGATAGTCACACGGAGCCCCCCCACATGCCAAGACCACATGGGGAGCAGTGGCAAGATAGTTTGGGACTTGGTGTCATCCTTTTTCAATATAGGGTACCACTTATATGTGGACAATTTGTATTCAAGCGTGACACTATTTAGACATTTTTACAATGGAATTGGAGCATGTGGAACCGTGCGACCTAACCACCAGGGCTTCTGTCAGGGATCCCGGCCGCTCAGCGTCGCGCGCATGCGCAGATCGCCGACTCTTCCTGGCCGGCGAATACAGAGATCGCGGCGGCGGCCGCGCATGCGCAGTAGCGATCGCGGCCGCGCCAATGGAAACTCAGGGCGCCCTATTTAAATCTGCCCTGTGCATTTCCAAAGTGCCGCAAGGTCTTGTTCCTGTTCCTGTGTTCCTGCTAGTACGTTTCCTTGTTGCCAAACTCTGCCTGTTCTGATTTCGCTGACCCTCTCCTGCTCTGACCCCGGCTCGTTCCTGACCATCCCTCTGACCGACTCTCTGTACCACGCTGCCCGCTACCTGCTGAACCTGGCTTGTGACCCCGACCATTCTCTGCTTGCTCCCTCTGTACCACGCTGCCCGCACGATACCGACCCGGCTAGTCTGACCTCGCTCACTCCTAGCAGTCGCCCATCCATCCCGCTCGGATCGGGATCTGTCATCCCATCCATCCCGCTCGGATCAGGGTCTGTCATCCCCTTCACAGCAGACTCATCCCGGGCACATACCCTCAGCGGGACCCCTCTGCCACCACCGGGGGTGCCCAGGGACGCGACCTGGTTCCAGTCTTGCACCAAGTCCATCCCCACCATCAGGGGCTCTGGTGAAAAGGCAGACTGGGACTTAGACTCCGCGTCCTGGGAAACCCCGTGCCGTGGACCACTAGAGATCCCGCTGGGCGGAGCCTGACAGTACCTTGCGGCCATGACTGAGTCTGGAAGGGGAACCTTCCCCCTGGACGATTTGTGCCAACACATTGCCACCCTCACAGAGGGGGTTAGGCTCCTCCAGGAGGGCTATTCAGAATTAGGTGACCGTTTGCAGACCTTAGCCACCCCTACCGGGCAGGTTAAAGAGCGCCCTGGGGAAACACTAGTTCTGACATCTGCACCGGAGCCCCGAGTTCCCTTACCGGAACATTTTTTCGGGGATCGAGGTAGATTCAGGAGGTTTCGTATTTCCTGCCAGTTATACTTCGACCTCCAGCCTCGAACGTTCTCATCAGAAACCATAAGGGTCGGGTTCATTATCTCTTTATTACAAGAGGAACCCCAAGCCTGGGCCCACCGACTACTAGAAAACCGAGACCCTCAGTTGGGTTCAGTAACAGCATTTTTTAAAGCGATGGCGCTCTTATATGACGACCCAGATACGGCCACGACGGCCGAAATGTCCCTACGTACCCTAAGGCAAGGTAATCGGGCAGTGGAGGAATACGCCGCCGAATTCAGGCGTTGGGGTGGTGACACCAAATGGAATGAGGCGGCCCTGTCTCACCAATTTCGCATGGGGTTAACCGAACCACTGAAGGACGAGCTGGCCCGAGTTGACATGCCTGAAACTCTTGAGGGCCTAATAACCTTATCTATCCAGATTGACCGCCGGTTGCGGGAACGTAGGAGGGAAAGGTCCAGCCAAGAGCAGAGATCAGCCAGGCAACTTCCAGTCCAGACCAAGTCTCCACGGGTCAACCGGAACCAGGAATTCACGAATACGTCAAATCTCAGGTCAGCAGGAGGGGTTCGGTCTCCACTAACGTCTGAGGAGCGCCAGAGGCGTCAGGTAAACCGGCTTTGTTTTTATTGTGGGGAGGCGGGCCATATAGTACATACCTGCCCTGCCAAGAGGAGGAGGTTTCCTGCGATATTTTCCACGGTTACTCCTAAGGTTAAGAACGACACCAGTTATCTAGCAGTATCTATCTCCTTGCAGCTGCCAGGGAGAACTGTGGTAACTACCGCAATTATAGACTCTGGAGCATGTAGTTGCTTCATAGATCTGGATTTCGCAGCTCAGCAGCAGATTCCTTTACAGTCAAAGGAGACAGGGTTAAATATCTTCTTAGCTGACGGGTCCCAAATTAGGTCAGGGGTAGTGGACCGTGAAACTCCACCTATTTTTACTACAGTGGCCAACCATCACCAGGAGCTTCTCCGCCTGGATGCCATCGCATCCCCCCTGTTTCCGGTGATCTTGGGCCTCCCTTGGTTACAAGCCCATGACCCGCAGATTAATTGGAAGTCTGGCTCAGTTCACTTCACGTCATCCTATTGCCAGCAGCATTGCCTCCCTAGTGCGTCTCCGGCACCGCAGGCTTTGCTCTGTCTGGATATGGAGGCAGAATTGGCTCAAGCCATTCCTTTAGCCTACCATAGTTATTTAGATGTATTCAGTAAGTGGGGGGCAGAGGTCCTGCCCCCGCACCGAACATATGACTGCCCGATTGATTTGCTCCCAGGCTCGGAGATACCTTTTGGGCGAATATTACCGTTAACTGAACGGGAATTAGGGGTTCTAAAGGAGTATATTGACGAGAGTCTCCGCAAGGGGTTTATTCGGCCCTCCACTTCACCAGCTGGGGCTGGTATCTTTTTTGTGGAAAAAAAAGACAAATCCCTACGACCCTGTGTAGACTACCGAGACCTGAACAAAGTAACTGTCAAGAATCGTTACCCGCTACCTCTAGTCCCTGAGCTCTTTCAGAGATTAAAGTCAGCTTCTATCTTTACTAAACTGGACCTGAGGGGAGCATACAATCTAGTCCGCATCAGAGAGGGGGATGAGTGGAAAACAGCATTCCGCACTAGATTCGGGCATTTTGAATACTTGGTCATGCCCTTCGGCCTATGCAACGCGCCCGCCACTTTCCAACACTTCATTAATGATGTATTTAGGGACTATCTGGACATCTTTGTTGTCGTATACCTAGACGACATCTTGATCTTTTCCCCATCCTTAGAGGTCCATAGGGGGCATGTGAGGTACGTTTTGGAACGACTCCGCCAACACGGTCTATATGCTAAGGCAGACAAGTGCTGCTTTGAGCAGCATAGCATTTCCTTTTTGGGTCTGACCATTTCCACTACAGGTATAGCCATGGATCCCCAAAAGGTGTCAGCTATCTTAGATTGGCCTATACCCACTGACAAGAAGGCGGTCCAACGGTTCATAGGCTTCGCAAACTTCTATAGAAAGTTCATTAAGAACTTTTCAGGTTTAGTTTCCCCGATTACTCAGTTAACCAGACAGGGGGTCTGTTTCCAGTGGACACCAGAAGCGCAGGAAGCGTTTACCACTTTAAAGAGGTTATTCACTGAGGCCCCTATCCTGAGCCATCCTGACTCATCTATGCCCTATATCCTGGAGCTGGATGCGTCTGAAAACGCAGTGGGGGCGATTTTGTCGCAGAGGAAGGGCGTTAAAGAGCTCATGCACCCAGTGGCCTTTTTCTCTAGAAAACTGACTTCCGCAGAAAGGAATTACGATATTGGGGACCGGGAGCTTCTAGCAATCAAGGTGGCACTAGAGGAATGGAGGTATTTATTAGAAGGGGCAGTACACCCAATATTGATATTCACAGATCACAAAAACCTGGAATATTTGAGGACAGCAAAGCGCTTGAGACCACGTCAGGCTAGATGGGCACTTTTTTTTTCGCGATTTGCTTTTCACATTACCTATAGACCAGGATCAAAGAATACTAAGCCCGACGCGCTCTCCCGTATGTTCGGGGACCCTGAAGAGACGCCCCGACCCGACACAATCTTGTCCTCAGGGAACTTTTTGATCCTACAATCTGAGCTCCGCTCCAGACTGCAGACCGCATCCATAGGCATGCCAGGCACACCCGGTATTTCCTTAGTGAATCGGGAGGGGCTTCTTTGGAAAGAAGCCCAGATTGTAGTTCCCGAGGAGACCCGTACCTTGGTACTTGGATACTGCCACGACCACCCGTTAGCGGGACATTTTGGAATACGCAAGACCCTGGAACTATTGCAACGCACCTTTTGGTGGCCCACTATGGCCAGGGATTGCGAGAAATATGTTAAGACTTGCACTGTGTGCCAGAGGAATAAAACTACCAGAAACAAGGCCTGGGGCCTATTACGCCCACTACCAATACCTGACAGACCTTGGAGCATGATCTCCGTTGACTTTATTGTAGAGCTTCCCCCCTCCCAGGAACACACAGCAATCTTTGTGATCGTAGACCGGTTGTCCAAGATGGCTCATTTTGTACCCTTAAAGGACACACCGACAGCCCATGAGACCGCACAGGTTTTTATCAGGGAGGTGGTAAGACTCCACGGAATCCCCAAGGATATTGTGTCAGATAGGGGGGTTCAGTTTACGTCTAGATTTTGGAAAGCTCTATGTGAGACGCTTGGGATTAAACTGTCATTGTCCTCCGCATATCACCCACAAACAAACGGCCAGACAGAACGAACGAATCAGACACTTGAACAGTACCTCAGATGCTACACTACCTTCCTCCAAGACGACTGGTTGACCCTCCTGCCGCTAGCGGAGTTCGCCTATAATAACGCGAGTCATTCTGCTACAGGCCAGGCTCCTTTTTTCGCAAATTATGGGTTCCACCCCACTTTTTTGCCGGATTTGATTCCGGAAGTCACGGTTCCGGCCACGCAGGACATGCTGAGCTTTTTATCCTCTAATAGCAAATTGCTCCAAGAGGCGATGGCAAAGGCCCAGGAGAGCAATAAGAGGGCTTTTGATAAAAAGAGAAGAGGGGAGTTGAGTTTGCGGCCGGAGGACCAGGTTTGGTTGTCCACCACAAATTTAAAGATGTCCTGCCCATCGAAGAAATTGGCTCCCAAATTCCTGGGTCCATTTCGGGTCAAACGCAGGATCAATGAGGTAGCATACGAGCTCGCTCTACCTGAATCTATGAAGATTCATCCGGTCTTCCACGTATCCCTACTGAAACCAGCAACTCCAGACCCCTTCCCGGACCGAAGGTCTAAACCACCGGAGGCAGTAAATGTGGATGGGGAGGAGGAATTTGAAGTTGAGGCTATCCTGGATTGTAGGAAAAGGGGAGGCCAGACTCAGTTTCTGGTGAAATGGAAAGGGTATGGGGCGGAAGAAAATTCGTGGGAGCCGGCCCAAAATGTGCACGCCCCAAGACTTGTGCAGAGATTTTTTTGGAACCAGGCATTAGGAAGGGGTCGGTTGGGCATCCGGAGGCTGCCCGTAGGAGGGGGGCAATGTCAGGGATCCCGGCCGCTCAGCGTCACGCGCATGCGCAGATCGCCGACTCTTCCTGGCCGGCGAATACAGAGATCGCGGCGGCGGCCGCGCATGCGCAGTAGCGATCGCGGCCGCGCCAATGGAAACTCAGGGCGCCCTATTTAAATCTGCCCTGTGCATTTCCAAAGTGCCGCAAGGTCTTGTTCCTGTTCCTGTGTTCCTGCTAGTACGTTTCCTTGTTGCCAAACTCTGCCTGTTCTGATTTCGCTGACCCTCTCCTGCTCTGACCCCGGCTCGTTCCTGACCATCCCTCTGACCGACTCTCTGTACCACGCTGCCCGCTACCTGCTGAACCTGGCTTGTGACCCCGACCATTCTCTGCTTGCTCCCTCTGTACCACGCTGCCCGCACGATACCGACCCGGCTAGTCTGACCTCGCTCACTCCTAGCAGTCGCCCATCCATCCCGCTCGGATCGGGATCTGTCATCCCATCCATCCCGCTCGGATCAGGGTCTGTCATCCCCTTCACAGCAGACTCATCCCGGGCACATACCCTCAGCGGGACCCCTCTGCCACCACCGGGGGTGCCCAGGGACGCGACCTGGTTCCAGTCTTGCACCAAGTCCATCCCCACCATCAGGGGCTCTGGTGAAAAGGCAGACTGGGACTTAGACTCCGCGTCCTGGGAAACCCCGTGCCGTGGACCACTAGAGATCCCGCTGGGCGGAGCCTGACAGCTTCCTCCAACAGCTTATAAATAAAAAATTATAAATAAATATTTTAGAAAGGGGGGAAAAAGCCTGCTTGAGAAATGTGGAATTGTTTGCAGTGAAATGGAAGGACAGATGGGATGTTTTCATCCTGTCTTCCATTCACGCAGATACAACCATCCAAATTACCACGGCAGCTGGTTTTGTTGAGAAGCCCCTCTGTGTCCATGATTATAACCTTAACATGGGAAGGGTGGACTTCAATGATCAGATGATGAAGCTGTACTTAGTTTCCCAAAAAGCCAGACACTGGAACAAAAAAGTGTATATTAATTTCAATTGACTCTATATAATGCTTTTGTGATTTCCAAAGCAACTGCACAAAGTGAATCCTTCCTAAAGTTCCAGGAAGAGATCATCACGGCCCTTTTGTATCCAGAAGGTGCTATGCCCCAAACCCCCAACCCAGATGCAGTTAGCCGACTGCATGAGAGGCATTTTCCCAATGCCACTCCTGGTACCCTAACCCAAAAGGCACCCCAAAAATGTTGCGTCTGTAGTGGACATGGAATTAGGTGTGACACCCGCTTTTTTTGTTCCTCCTGTCCTGACCAACCTGGTCTCTGTCTCAAGGACTGCTTCCGTCGCTACCACACACTAGTGGAGTATTAGTATAGGGTACAGCATGGCACAGTTCAGAGTACATATAATTACACAGGGTCTCGAAAGATGTTAGGTAGTCAGGAAACTGGCTGACGCATTTGGAGTGACTCTACAATCTGTTTTAAAAAGTTAAAGTTTAAAAAGAGAAAAAAAGTTAAAAAAAATTAAATAAATAAAAAGTAAAAATCCCCCCAAAATTAAACTTTTTAAAAACCAAAAATAGTTATAGTTTGTTTTGTTGTTGTTATTGTTCTACTGTTACACTTTTACTGTTTTATTGTTACAGTTGTATTGTTTTTTTTTTTTTTCCAAGAAATTTTTATTGAGATATGAAAGGCATAACAAGTCATAAACAAATACGGATCGCAGTCCGCGCAAGTCTTTAAGCAAGTTCTCCCGTAACGCAGACGGGTTCAGGACATATAAGTAAATCGTAGCTCAACCTGAAATACAGTCCTAAGGGGAAGGCATAGTATATACCCATAGCAATGATGTTAGCAGTATGTAATTTATAGAAATACGGGGTACAATAGTCCTTGTGTAGGGAGATCTAAAGAAACAGGACAGTGAGGTATATAACAATAGTCGTGTCAACTCAAGGCATATATGTCTTAGGATTCCGTACCTGAACATTATAGATTAGATTCGAGGAGTATTGTTACACCTGTGTGTCTGTAAGTACTCTGTACCTTATGAAAAATATAGTTAGTTAGAATATGGTAAAGAGGTGAAACAGAGAGAAAGAAGAGATGGGAATGAGACGAGCAAGGGAATGGAGGAAGAGTATGAGGAAAAATATCATAGTGGGGCGAGGAGGGATGTAGGGGACGAATACAGAGGAAGAGAGAGAGAGAAAGAGAGAGAGAAAAAGAAAGAAGAAAAAAAAAAAAAAAAAAAGGGGAGGGGGGGGGGAGGTGAATGGGGGAAGGATGAGGTATATAACTAAATAGACATAACCAAACCAGTCATATCAGTTAGCAGCTTCCAGGCTGAGACAGATTCAATCTTTACTTAGAAATACAATTTCGTGTTTTATTGTTAACCATTTCTGTTTTCTTTGCAGGAATGCTTTCAGCTGCAGCACCCACCTGTTTATTCTGATAGCAACAGGAACTTGCTCTCAGAATATACAGTCAGTGTGGGCAGCACTGTTGGATGAAATTTTTCATCTGCAGTTAAAAAAGAGCATATATGCCGAAGCATGGGGTTCTGGGGTGGCCAGTGGGTGGATGGCCCCTATGCTTTGGCATATATATTTTATAATACTTGTTGGCACATTTCATGTGTACCCACCATTTGAAGTGGGTGGATGCATTGAGGTATATTCTAATGGTTGGCATACCACACACTTTTCCTAGCAGAGATTTCTTCTCTATTTTTCATTCAGCCCACAGGTTGCATAAAAAAATGATACGGGATATGATGCCCCCTCCCCCGCTGCCTTCCATGGCCTTCTCGGGCAGTCCCGGGCCATCGGGGGAACCTGATAATGCAGTCAGTGTTTCTGCCAGCTGACCATGGAGGTGATTGGAGACCAGAATGGTGCCAAACACCTCTATAGTCTAAGAAATCGGAAGCTACGAGCATTTAATCACTTCAGTTTCGCAGGATATAAACAGCGCCATTTGTAAATTGGGAAAGCATCTGATCACACCGATCTTGGTGAGATTAGATAATGTAAGGGCAGAGGAGATATGTAGAGTCTGATAGACCCCAGATTTCTCAAAAAAGAATATATGACAATGCCCATTGAAGTTATAGAGGATATTTGATTTCCCTGTGATAGCATTAAAAGTGATCAAAACAAAAAAATGAAAGGGACAGTGTAAAAATAATAAAAAAAAAATCAAAGTGAATTAAAAAAAAAGTACCCCCCCCCACGCACGTACACACCTGCGTGCATGAGCCTTGACCCTGTGCCAGTATGTAAACAGCAGTTGCACCATGCATGTGAGGTATCACCACATATGTCAGATCAAGGGCAGTAATTCTAGCACTAGACTTCCACTGTAAATCTAAAATGGCAGCTTGTAAAGGCTTTTAAAGCATTGCCTATGGATATTAAAAATGTATGCAGTTTGTTGCCATTGCACGGGGCATGCGCTGTTTTAATGTTTGGCATCTATATACTCAGCATAGCATACTCTTTTATAATTCACCAAATAATTGGCCAATATATTGTGTTTTTGTGCATTAAAATTAAAAAAAGTGTATTTTAATTTGCATTTGAAAGATGGCTGCATGAGTACTATGTGACATAAAAAATTGCAGCACCCACGATTGTATTCACTAGGGAGTCTGCTTTAAAAAATATATAATGTTTGAGGGTTCAAAGTAATTTCCTAACAAAAATACTGATTTTTTTCATGTGAACAAAAAGTGTCAGGAAAAGCTTGGGCTTCAGGTGGTTAGAAGAGAGAGAGTGATGTGTGGCATACACTTCTAATGCTAACGAATTACTGAAGTTCAAACTGAGCATCATAAAGGGGAAGAAAGGGGATTTAAGTGACTTTGAATGTGGCATTGTTGTTGGTGCCAGATGGGCTGGTCTGTGTATTTAAAAAATCTGCTGCTCTACTGGGATTGTCATGCACAACCATCTCTAGGGTTTTCAGAGAATGGTTCGAAAAAGAGAAAATATTAATTGAGAGGCAGTTGTGTGGATGAAAATGCCTTGTTGATGTCAGAGGAGAATGGGCAGACTGGTTCGAGGTGATAGAAAGGCAACAGTAACTCATGTCAATATGTACCAAAATCTCTGAGGAATGTTTCCAACACCTTGTTGAATCTATGCCATGAAGAATTAAGGCAGTTCTGAAGGCAAAAGGGGGTCCAACCCAGTGCAAGGTGCACCTAATAATGTGGCCAGTGAGTGTATATAGCTTACCTTTTTGAACAAATCATATACTGCAGTTACATGACATCTTTGTATTACATACCCCTGCACTGTGAGATATGGAGGAGAAGCAATGAATAATCCATTGACAGAACTAGAAACCTCAATCTAGGAAACGTTTTCCCATGCCTGCCCAGTTATGACTGATGCTGTTGCAGTCACATTATTAAATGTGACTTATTAAAAAGCTTAAATTATTAAAAAGTTTTTTAATTTTATTAAAACTAAATAATAAAACACTTTAAACTATTTCTTTTGTGTATAAGAAGGAGCCTTTTGACAAAAATATATTCAATGTATGATGTTAACGTATTGTGGAGACAGAATGTATGTGTACATCACATATCCCGATATCACCTTCCTAATTCACTCACCCCAGCTAGATCCTCCCCAATAAATGGCATGCTGATCACATGCGGTGCACGGGGTACACAAGGATGGCTTGTCAGTCAACGTTGAGGACCTCCTCCTAGTCACATGGGAAGCTTGCAGAATAAAAAGATGAAGTAAACGACTGTCTGTGAATAGACTGGCAGAGCATATGCAGAAAGTATTCCAACACTACAGTCAGAGAATCAGCTGCTATTATGTTGGATTTGATTATTGGTTTATTTAATGGTTAGTTAGATTTATAATATTAGCGCAACAGGTATATTCTAATATTGTCTTTATAGTGGTAAAATATCTCATGGTACTGTTGCGACTTTTATATACACATTTTTTAAATTTTGTATGCAAATTTTTTTAAAATTTTTTTTTAGTATTATGTTACCACCAACCATTATGAGGGAAGGAGAAATGGCAAGATCAGCCATACATTTACTAATGTAGAGCAAAAGCATGATTAAAAGCTCCTGCTTAAAGATATCGTACCTAATTTTAAAAATACATTTTTGAATTTAATGACACATTAATGATGTCCATCCTGATCTACTTAAAGCGATCCTATGGCTTAAAATGAGCGTAAAATCATAATATGGTCCTCAAAACTGCTGATCAAGATGAAGTATATCATAAAAGTGATTATATCAGAGTAAGTGTATATGAGAAACCCTCAGTGCAATAGACCTCCTATAAGACAAGTATTGCATCTAGCATGTACTGTGTTCCCACATGTAAACCATAAATCAAAAGAATGCAGCGCAGTACTATAAACTCAATTATGGTGCTAAATAAATCCAACGTGCATATGTGATTAGTGAAAAGAGACAGTTGTGCTTCGTGACAATAATATGTGCTACACCAAAATAAATATCAATACATAAATATCCATCAAACTGCATATACCAGTGCTAAATGAATAGTGTATACAAATACCAAATGAACTGTACAAAATGGTGAACTGTCCCTTTAACACTCCAATATCTTCACATGTGCTTGTGCAATATATCTCCTGTGTATCGTGTACCAAATAAACCATCAACAAATGTATCAAAAATGCTGGTGAACCGTCCCTTTAAATCTGCTGTTCTCCAAGTGGATCTGTGTGGTCACACTACTGCATACACATATACGGTGCTCCGGTGTCACCCCTTCGTGCTTATCCACCTCTGACACACTATTTCGCTCACCTTCAGGTTTGACCGGAATACTCAGGTCAAACTACGCCTTTCCCTTTAACCTGGGAGGGTATGCTGGTACAAAGATCTTCACCACTGTCGGCACTTAAAATCTCCAAAACGCTCCACAGACATTTGAAAAAAATGCTCCATATAGTGAAGTATAGCCAAATGTAACCAACTTTATTAAAATACTGATCAAAATACACTCACATTTAAAAGTGTCCACCTGGGACACAACAGGATCAAAGACTCACTATACAGTATCTTTCTTGAATAAAAGGACATGGATCCCTTATCCAAAATGGTGGCAGGTGCACTTCTGGTGTATGGCTTGACGTCATCGGCATACCCTGTTTATAGTACTGTGCTGCATTCTTTTGATTCATATCAGAATAAATATTTATTTTCTGAATAAATATTGGGTAGTATACAAATTCAACAGAAGATGCTAAACTTAAATTTAAAAGACAGAAACATTAATGTGAATGCTAGGTTTGGTTCTTATTGATGCTACATTGGTCCAGCTTGGGCTAAATGCAGTGATAGCAGCAATCTGCTGGGTCCTGTGCTGAGCCGATTTCCTTCTGCACAACAACCATAGGGGATTGGTCGCTTGACACATCCACTATTCACAGAATGACTTGCATATTTTTCAATGACTACAAGGAGTTCTCTGATTGGACAAGGTGGATAAACATTTTATATTGCTTTATAGAACCGCTTCCCGACCGCCCTATAGCAGAAGCACTGCTACAGGGCGACAGGGATACATAAAATCATGCATATATGTGTGATTTTGCATTTCTGGGCAGGGGGGTTCGCACACTTCCTACCCGCGCAGCTATTGGCATTTCGGCATGTCAATCACCGGGTCTAGGCTGCTGATTCTCGGTAGGAACCTGGTGATTGTCAGTGGAGCTGACAAGGGAGAGATCTATATGTAAACAATACAGATCTCTCCCCTGTCAGCACGAACAGGCTGCATTGTATTGCTCTGGACAACAGAGCAATACAAAGCAGCTTGTTTCCCTAGTAAAGCAAACACAGCACACTTAGTAAAACAGCACACACCACACAGTTAACCCATTGATCGCCCCAGATGTTAATCCCTTCCTGCCCAGTGTCAGTGCTTTTTATTAGCACTGATCACTGTATTAGTGTCATTGGGGATGTCAGTGGCAGTTAGTTCTCCTCAGTGTCAGAATGCCCACCGCAGTCCCACAGTCCCGCAATTATTCGCTGATCGCCTCCATTACTAGTACAAAAGAAAAAAAAATCAGTATACAGTCTATACCATCATTTGTAGATGCTATAACTTTCACAGGATTTTTTTTAAGCAAAGATGTGTAGTAGAATACATTTTGGCCTAAATGTATGCTGAAATTAAATTTTTTATTGGACATGTTTAATAGGAAAAAGTAAAAAATATTGTTTTGTTTTTTTTAAAATTGTCAGTCTTTTTTTGTTTATAGCGCAAAAAATAAAAACCGCACAGGTGATCAAATACCGCCAAAAGAAAGCAGCTATTTGTGGGGAAAAAAGGACATAAATTTCACTTACACACAACATTGCATTGTCAGCTAAATTAACACAGTGCCGTATCGCAAAAATGGCCTGGTCAGGAAGGGGGGTAAATCCTCTGGAGGGCAAGTGGTTAAAATTAATAGGAAAATAGGTAAGAATAAGCATTGTCCAGATTAGTTCATTGAGAACGTAGGGGTTAAGCAAAGAATGTAATTCACTTTTAAATTTAGGTAATTATTAAATACATTTCATAGTATAAAAAATTACATTGACATGCTCTTATTATGCAGAAAAAATTCCATCGTTGCCGCATTATTAAAAAAATTATAAGAAAAAATGGCCTAATTAGAATTAGATTCCTCCTTATAACTCATTTTTCATGGGTTTCAAACAATTTTTAGAAGTGCAAGAACTAACAAAAATCTCATTGCCCTTTGTAAGTTTCTAAACATAGCTTTAATCTCTAAAGTTTATAAAGATAATACAGAAAAAGGGGTTACAACTGCTAACGCCCAAATTGTCTAGCTGCTGTGTTTAATATTTATGATCTATTCGTTTTGTAATCTCTTTTTCATAACTCTTATGGAAGAAGATTTGTCATTTACAATGTCTGTGTGTGGGCTCCAATGCATAACAAGGACCACAGAGAAACTTTTCTTGAGATTTGAATTGATTGTGCGAGAATTTTCTCCCAGTTAGATAGAGAGGTGGATTGTAGGGTAAACAGAGACCTGGATATAAGCGTGTAAAAGGTCGAAATTCTTTTCTTAGGGTACTGTGCTTTATTAAGAAAGAGGTACGCGGTAGTAGGAACCTTCAAATGATGCGGAAGATTCATCTCTTGTAAGGAATGAGCTATCCTTAAGTATGTGAAGATTTCCCTGTCAGGGAGGTAAAACTTCTCTTGGATGGTCGGGAAGGAGTCTATTTTGTGGTTTGTATAAAGGTCTTGTATACAGAATATACCTTGATTTTCCCAATGTAAGAGGTTCAAAGAAGGGGTAAGAAAGTGTAGCACGGTGATCGGGGTAGGTATTGTTTTTGAATCTAGTGAGTTAGATAATAAGAGGTCATACCAGGCTTGTATGGAGGCCTGGATGCAAGGGTGTTTGGGTAGATTTCTGGGTTGAGAAGGTTGTGGTAGGAACAGAATGTTGCGTAGTGGTGACGGAAGATGGGGAAGTGTTTCCATAGTGGTCCATGTTTTTTCGATAGTTGGGTGCCACCAAAAGTAGAGCTGGTCTATAAGGCCTTCCCCTTCTTGGGTTGGGGGTATAAGGAGGTTTGTTGTACATCTGGGTTTCTTTGAGTTCCAGAGGAATTTGGCAAGTATTGCTTGTAGTTTGGAGAAGAAAGCATTGGGGATAGGAAGTGTGCGAAAGATGTAAAGGATTTTGGGCAGTATGCACATTTTTAGAGCAGCTACTCTTCCCAATTTCGATAACATGGACGTGCATAGGATTTAAGTTCTTGAGGGGTGAATTCGAGTAGTCGTTTATGATTTGAGATGGAAAGTTGGTCTGTCGAGGTGGTGAGTTTAGTTCCCAGATAAGGGATGCTGTGGTGTTCCCAAGAGATGGGAGCTTAGTAGGTATATTAAGATTTAAGATAGAGGATTTGGGTGCATTGAGTTTGTAGTATGATACTTCTGAGTATTTTTGAAGATGTGTTTGGATTGTTTGGAGTGATTTGTGTGGATTGGTAATCATTAGTATTATGTCATCTGCAAATAGGCTAATTTTGTGTTCTCTTTTGAGATGGGAGATTCCTGTGAATGCTGGGTCATCTCTGAGTTTTGAGGCTAATGGTTCAATAAGTAGGGTGAAGTTTATGGGGGATAGGGGGCAACCTTGTCTGGTACCACTGGAGATGTGGAAAATCTGTGATAGCGTACCGTTGGTTAGCACTCTCGCTAAAGAGTTGGAATAAAGAGCAAGGATTGCCAATAGCATCCAGTCTGAGATTCCAAACTTTTGAAGCGTGAGTTTCATAAAGTGCCAGTGAATTCGGTCAAATGCTTTTTCAGCGTCAAGGGATAAATGTAGGAAGGGTCGTTTAGTGGTTTCTAATGTATGTAGAAGAGAAATGAGTCTCCTCGTTGCATCCAGCGCTTGGCGACCAGGAACGAATCCTACTTGGTCTGGGTGGATTAGTGTGGGTAGGTGGAGAAGCAATGTTTGGGCTATTAGTTTGGCGTAAAGTTTTATATCTGTATTAAGTAGTGAAATCGGTCTGTAATTCTGAACAAGTTGGGGGTCTTTGCCGGGTTTTGGTATAGTTGTGATTATGGAATGCAACATTTCATTAGGGAATGTACCTGTAGATGCGGCATGGTTAAAGAAAGCAGTTAGGTGTGGTGTAAGGTTAGGGGCAAATGTTTTATAAAATTTGTTTGTAAAGCCATCATTCCCTGGAGATTTATTAAGGGGTAAGGTTTTTATAGTATTCTCTATCTCCATGGGAGAGAATGGGATAGATATATAGGTGAGTTGTAATGGAGTAAGATGGGGTAGACTAGTGGTAGTTAAGAAGTTTTGTATGGAGAGTGTCATTGGTTGGGGTGTATCTGGGTCATCTTTGATATTGTACAAGGTTTGGTAGTAAGTTGCAAAGGCGTCAGCAATGTCCTTTGGATTTGTAAGCGAAGTGTGGGTAGTTGGGTGTAAAATTGAGGAAATTTTAGATTTGAGGCATCTTTGTTTGATTATTTTTGTTAGAAGTGAGTTTGCTTTATTAGCTAGGGAGTAAAATTGTGATTTCGTTTTTTGGAGGTTGAGGTCATATTTATATAGTAAAAGGGTTCGGAGCTGGTTCCTGTCTGAGGTGAGGGATGCAGATGTGGAGGTATTGGGGTTTTGTTTGTTAATTTCCTCATTTAGTTTTATGGAAGCTAGAAGTTGGTCAATTTGTTGTGATCTCTGTTTATTGATTCGGGAGTTGAGTTGTATGAGAATGCCTCGCATATAAGCTTTGTAAGAGGGCCAAAGTGTGGTTATAGAGATATCAGGTGTAGTATTCAGGTCAAAAAATAAGTTATGGGCTTCTAATAAATGTTTTTGATTTTCTGGGTTCTTCAATATAGTAGAATTCAATCTCCATATGGGGGGGGGAGTGCTGAGCGTTGAGAATCGTTCAGGATTATGTTGATTGGAGCGTGGTCTGACCATGTGATGGTGCTGATGTTGGATGACGTTACGTGTTGTAGAGTCCATTTATCTGTAATAAATAAATCAATTCTGGAGTAGGATAGGTGAGAAGGGGAGTAGTTGTAGTCCTTTCCGGTACTGTGCTGGCATCTCCAGATGTCGTAAAGGTCGTGATCATGCCGGAAACAATTGAAATTTAGTTTGAGGGATCTTTTGTTGGAGGACGAGTCTAGGAGTGGGTTGCCGATGACGTTGAAGTCGTTGCCGATGATAAGTTTGCCTTGTTTTTGGGAAGAGATAATGGTGTGGAGTTTCCGATGAAATTGGGTCTGATTGTTGTTTGGACCGTAAACATTCACTAGGGTGTCGTTAAGTTCGCAGATCAATATGTGATAGCAACCTTGAGGGTCAACTGTTTCTGATTATATAACGGAACTATATAATGTCCTTTATAGCTGTAAGTACACCATTACGTTTCTTAGGATTGGTGGCCATGTAGATGTAGGAGAATCGATGTAGTTGTAGTTTGGGGGTCTTGGATGTTGCAAAATGTGTTTCTTGTATGAAAAGAATGTCCGCATGAGATGTCCGAGTTTCCTTTTGGAGCATCGATCTTTTGAAAGGGGAGCCACGAACATTTAGAGATGTTATGTTAATCATAATGTGGATCCTTGGTACGGTTTGTGGAGTAGTAGAGTTGGTGTTTGAGGCGTTGATCCAGGTTGGACGGATACGGGTGTGAGGAGGATAATTTTGTAGCCTGGGCCGTGCGGAAATGGCTCAATCGGAGAGTCAGAAGCTGTGTTCCATGTTCATTTTAAAGACTTAATTGAACTGTTGAAGTGTTTGGTTGACTGGTGGTGCAGGAAGTGAGGGATGCGGACAGGGGTAAAAAAGGCTTGCGTAAAACACAAGAAACATGAGTAGCTTGGTACGCTACTTCAAAACTGGGGGGGGTGAACAAGCATTGACCATAGACAAGGTCATGCCAAACAATGTTTTGAAACAAGAAAATTTTTAATTGGCCCGATTGCCAGATCTTAGTTGAGTAGATGTGATATAGTGGAGTAGAGCGTCAGAGGTGCAGAATTTGAAGCGGATTGGAGGTATAATGCGCCAAAATTATTCTGTTTCCATCTGTTGCGTAGTAGTAGAGGTGGATTGTTGGGGGTCTGCAGGTAATATGTTCCATGTCTTCAGTAAATCTATCCCCGCTTCTAATTGTGTAAATTCTGCCCTGTTGTCTGACAGTAATTGTTGTGGGGAAGCCCCATTGGTAAGCAATGCCATGGTTTCGTAAGGCTTTGGTGATGGTAACCGTGTATAACTTGATGTTAGCATGTGATGATGGTAATGGAGGGGGGTTTCTGGCTGCTACCATTATCTTCTCCTTTATGTGATAAAAATGGATGCACGCCAAAACATCCCTAGGAATTGATGCTGACAGGAAAGACGGTTTTGGGATTCTGTGAGCGCGGTCTATGGCGAGCTCAACAACTGAGAGAGACGGGATAAGGTGTTTCATATATTGTTGGATGTAGGGTAGCAGTGCTTCGTTGGTGATATTTTCAGGAATACCCCTAAATTTAATGTTGTTGCATCTGGAACGATCCTCCAGATCCGCTAGTTTCAAATTGATTTGTTCGATGTCAGAAGTGTGGTCAGCATGTCTGTCAGTCAAGTTGTTGTGGGCTATAACTATTTCCTCCATCTTTGTCTCAATATGGCGTAATCTGTGGTCCTGTTTTTGAATCACGGTAGTAATTTGGGCAAGTGATGATGTTAGGTTGCGTGCAGCGTCTGCCTGAGTGAGAGAAGCATGTTTTTCATGCAGATTTCGGAGATAGGTTGGTCAGACACAGGGAACGTCTCTATCACTGGAAAATCATTGGCATGCTGAGGGGATGGATGGATGAGGGTCTGGTAAGCAGATGTAGCGTCTGTGTCCAGACGTGGACGTGATTTAGCTGGGCTACTTGTTGTGGGGGACAGGGGAGGAGATGACTCCCCAGGGTCCCCTGGGTAGAGCGGGTACTGTAGTCTGGGATCTGTCTGCTGGCTCCTGTCATCCTCCTCAGATCTGCTTGCTCCGTTCACAGAGCCAGCGCCATCTTGAATCCCTGCCTGAACAGCAGGGAAGAAATGCGTCAGCTTCCCCGGCTGTCCCAGGGTTTTTCAGCGGCGGGGCATAGCTGGGGAGGGTTGTGCACCTCTGCCCTTGCTCTCTGATGTGTTTAGCTCCCTTGGGACCGTTGTGAGCCGTGTCGAGTCTTGCGCATGGACGGAGCGGGTTTCACTGCACATCCATGCAGGAGCCGGCCGCGCATGCGCCCCTATTCTTTCTTTTCTTGAGATTTGGACAACATTCAACAACTATTTAAAAAATAATTTTAAAAACCATAGAGACTCTGGATATTTTGTTATTAAGCAATGCACCGGAGCTAAACACAAGGCTTAAGTGCAACACCTCTAGAGCATGTTCATTTTCATAATGAATACCTTAATCTTAAATAAGTTATAGAACGAAAAAATTAAGTCATTTTTTTTTTCAGATTATTTTGAAATAAGTACAATAATGTTATTATACTATGTTATATTTTTAGATTTATATGAAAGTGTATTATTTTATACCCTTTAGGTTTTGATGTTTGTGTAATTTTAAATAAGATAACACGTAAATGTTTGTTTTTGGAAAAAAAAAGTCTTTTGAAGTAGGCTGTTTTCTATGGGTTATTATATCTGCCTTCTGTAAAAATTAATTTTGCCCGGTTTGAAGCAGAACTCCAGATAAAAAATATTTTTCCATGTCTTTGTTGCTGATCTACTGCCTTCACTGAATATGTTCTCCATCTTCTGGTTCACTCAGTAGTTGATCTGAAATAAGCTGATGATTTTCAAATCAAATTGTTAATCCCCTGTGGTTTCCTGTTAGTAAGACTGATGGCTGCTATTCCTCCTATTCCCCCAGCCACTGGTCTTGACCCCGCCCATCTGTAGTTCTTCCTCCAGGAAGCTGTGATGTATTTCCTCTCTGCTCAATGTAGTGGGCGGAGTCGGACTCCTGGACTGTACCTCCCACCCAGGCAGAATGATAGCTCAGGAAACTCTGGGTCTGTCTCGTCTCCCATAGCTTCAGCTAGGAGTCTCTGCACCTTCTCCACTAGTAACAGTGTATATAATATACATACTAGGGATACACTCATATATCGGCCCCCAAAAATAGTGTTATCAGCATTTTACCGATAGGAAGAACAGTGCCGATAATGGCCACCGAAAACCTGATTTTACCCACAATTGTACTCAGGATTTTGCAGTCATTTTTACCTGCAATTTTGTAGTGTTTTTATCCCTGGTTTTGCCACAACTTTACCCGTGATTTTACCTGTGATTTTGCTACAAATTTACCCAGAATTCTACCATGATTTTGCTATGATTTTAACTGTGATTTTACATGCAATTTTTGCACATTTTTACCCATGACGTTTACCTGTGATTTGTAGCTACTTTACCCAGAATTTTGCTGCAATTTTACCTGCACTTTTGCCATGATTTTACCAGCGATTTTGCTGTGATTTTACTCTGAATTCTGCTGCGATTTTACCCAGATTTTACCATGGTTTATAATTTTACCATGATTTTGCTGCAATTTTCCCCACAATTTTACCACGTTTAGGGCGCATTTTTCATTGGTCATGTGACTCAAAAATCACATCAAAACAACAGCACGTGTATTTGTGCTGCGTTTTCGATGCATTTCAGGCCTAGTTTACACTGATGCAGTTTGCATTTTGTCCCTTTTGCAGTGTATTTTGCAGTGCATTTTGCGTTATTGCACACACGTTTTTGATACTTTTTTAATGCGTTTTGCATTTTTTAAAATTCTCTTTTGCCAGCTTGTTGCTGGGCATATTAAAAACGCAAAACACATAAAAAAAATTAAGACGTGCATTTTCGCTTAATTTTTGCTGCATTTTTCTTAACCAGGCCTGAAATGCATTGAAAACATATAAAAAATGCACATGTGTTATGTTTTTGATGTGTTTTGTGCTTTTAATATGCCCAGCAACAAGCCAGACAAAAAAAAAAACATTAAAAAACAAAATGCATCAAAAACGCATAAAAACGCGAAACGCACTGCAAAAAGCACACCAAAACAGACAAAACACAAACTGCATTGGTGTGAACCAGGCCTGAATTGCATTGAAAATGCAGCAAAAACACATGTGCTGCGGTTTTGTTGCGTTTTTTGAGTCACAGGACCTATGAAAAATGTACCATAAATGTGGTAAATCATGGATAAAATCGTGCCAAAATCGTAGGTAAAATAATGGCACAATTGCAGGTAAAATTGTGGCAAATTCCATGTAAAATCCTGGCAGAATTGTGGGTAAAATTGTGGAAAAAACCCAGGTAAAATGGTTTAAAATCGTAGGTAAAATCACAGCAAAATTCCGGGTAAAATTGCAGCAAAATCGTGGGTAAAACCGTGGCAAAATCATGGGTAAAAATGTGGCAATTCACAGGTAAAAACACGGGTAAAATCACGGCAAAATGCGTTTGTTGCGTGGAAAACTGTGTCACGAGGGGGGCAAAAATGCCCCACATTTTCCAATACGATTGAAATGAATGGCACCTGAACATGCAATCGCGCTTTTTCACATTTTCAAATTACAGGGAGAATCGTGGCGATTCCGCGCGATTTGAAATACCCTATTATGAATGGAGCCTTATGTCCCAATGCTTTGTTCTTGTTCTGTTGTGGCCAGGATGTGATCACATGGAAGTGTACAAGCAGCTGCAGCTGTTATAAAAAAAGTAAGAAGAATTGTAATATTGAATTCCAGCAGACAACAATCTAATGCTGGGCATGTGGCCATATTTATTCTGGGATTAAAAACAGAATGTCAGGTTAATTAGTTCTTATTCTGTTGTGACTGGAGGGTGAATGATTACATGTGAGGATAGCAGTGTTTTCTGTTGAAGTGGGCGAGTACACATTGAACATGTACAGGCCTAGTGTACCCCCCACACTCACTGCACTTCTCAAAGGTTGATGGGAAGTGTAGTTTCCTGAGAGGAGAGGATATGATGTAATCCCTGATGTTACACTTCCTCTTTGGCAGAGCAGATGCTCTTATTTTTTAAATATATAGATGACTTCCTGAAAATTCAATTAGACTTTTCTCTTCAATGGTAAGGAGTTTCACAAATGTATTAACTGTTTCATATTTGTGTAGGGTGGTGTACTAATGGGGGATTGTTTTTGCCTATCCCAGAGTTCTTCTTTAACCATTTGCCGCCAGCCCTATGGCCGAATGGCGGGTGGCAAATGTCATCAGCATTCTGGGTGGATGCCATATGGCGTCCTCCCGCACATGCGCAGATTGCGCTCCTGCAGAGCGGCGCAGCGGCGCGATCTGTCACCGGCCGTGTACCTCGGACACGGCTGATGACAGATCTGAGTACCGGCCCCCGTTGCCAGTACCATGTGACCTGCTGTGACCATTCACAGCAGGTCACATGACAGTTGTATACAATGGATGGCTTCACTCATGCCATCCATTGTATACTACTGCCTAGCTGTGAATGGTCACAGCTAATCACATGCACATGTCATGTGATTAGCTGTGGCCAAATCACAGCTAAGCACAAAAAAAAACCCTGAATGAATCGATGTCATTCAGGTAAATGCTTGCTTATAGCAAAGTAATTCTTTGCTATAAGCAAATTGTGTAAAAAAAAAAAAAAATACTGATCACTTCCCCAAAGTAGTACAATGCTACTATGGTAACACTGTACTACTTTGGTCATATTGAAATATGAAAAAAAAAAATCTTAAAAAAAAGAAAACAAATGTAATAAAAAATAAGAAAAAAATAAGAAAAAATAAAAAAAAAATATATAATTTTTTTTTTCATACTGTCACCAGTCAGTGTTCCTGATCACCACCATGCCAGTTATATGATGACGCTGTACTGCACTGGTGACAATATGTAAAAAAAAATTGTGAAACTAATTTTTTAAATTTTTTAATTTTCCGAAAAATTATGACAAAAAAAATACAACTTCAAAAAACGCGCCATGCCTCTTATGAAGTACGTCGGACTGTCTACTCTGCAAAAAGGGGTCATCTGGGGGATATCTGTACTGTTCTGACATTCTTGGTCCTCAAGAAATTAGATTAGGCTGTCAGTACTTCAGGATTGATCAATATTCAGATCTATACCATAGTTTGTGAACTCTATAACTTTCCTACAAACTAAAAAATACATCCTAATTTGGATTATTTTCACCAAAGACATGTAGCAGAATACATCTCGGCCTAAAATTATGAAGAACAGTTATTTATTTGCAAACTTTTATAACAGAAACAAAGAAAAACTTTTTTTTTTTTCAAAATTTTGTCTTTTTTTGTTAATTTAACAAAAAATAAAAACCCCAGCAGTGATTAAATATCACCAAACGAAAGCTCTAGTTGTGTGAAGAACATGATAAAATTTTAGTTTGGGTACAATGTTGTATGACCGCGCAATTGTCATTCAAAGTGTGAGAGCGCTGAAACCTGAAAACTGGCCTGGGCAGGAAGGTGTAAAATTGCCTGGTATTGAATTGGTTAAGCACTACACATGGCGCCCAAGGTTATAAATTGAAAATCTACTCTGACCAGAGTCTTAAGAAATCCAAGGCATGTAAAAATCTGTTAGTATCACACTTTTAAAAGCATTGTATACTTTCAAATATTTTCATTGTTTCAATAAGGTATTTGTGTAGTTATTTTTCCTGTGTTGTTTCTTAGTCTTACCTTGTAATGATGGGTTTACATGTTGTGCCCCCAGTTTGTAGTGCCATGGTTGACCAATTTTCCTTTGTCCATGTATTAAATTATCCTGCTTGCCCCTATTTGCCAAGGGGACAGGCAACTTGTTTCGGGATCTCACAGCATCCAACGCATGCCTGTTCATTTTCTCTGTGTTGCATCACAGTTATTGTCAGCTTGATGTTAATTACTGTACCTGTTTGTGTACTGGTATTACTTTTTAGCTCTTGACTAGCACTAGATTGAAAGATCCAGGGGTTGCGGGATATGTAATTTCTTCTCAGTAGTTCTCAAACTACAAACAAAAGCCATGCATTAACCTGTGCAGTGGCATACTGCATGCCTCATATTTGAACACAGGGCAACAAATGACATCGTGAAACGACAGGATCACTGCACATTGTATGTAGGTAAAAAACACAGAGCAGGTAGTAAGGTTTATAATTCCTTTAAGTTACTTTTCATTAATATTTGTGAAGTTTTAAGGATTTTCCTTTTGAAAGTTTGCTACAGAAGCCAGATATATACACTTTATTTAAATAATAGATTACTGTTTATACTTTTGTCCAGTTTTTATATGGGTTTTAGATATAGACAAAAAATTTAAATATGCAAACTACATAAATCCAGTGATTATGTATGATGAACCAAAAATGAGAAAGGTGGTTTGTCAGAATCAGGGCTGAATCATAAAATATAAAAGAAGAGCTGGTGGTGGAGAGCCATAAATGTGTTATGGCTCCATCAGCTTCATCAGAAACAAAGTACAGATGAAATAAAAACATTGCAGGACCTGGAATTGGTGTAATCACCACAGGACCTGGAAGGGACATCAACAACATAGGACCAAAGATAAGGTGTCCACTGGCTGGCCGAAGATGTATCACACAAAGGTAACTGTAGAATACTAGGAAAATGTGCAAATTAATATTGTTAGTTTTTTCAGAAACACCATTGTCTGGGTTTGAACAGAAAGTCTTGAGTAGGGTCTCAGGTTTCTACCAACTAACAATCTTGATAAATTCATATTTACCAAAGACTTGTTTTTATTTTGTAAAAATTTGATTTTAAAAGAGAAATTGAATGATCTTGGGATGGACATCTATTGCCACATATGGATGACTTGGATAGGCAACTATTTCAGGATTTGTTTGGATTTAGAACAGGAGAATGATCCAAATATGGACTGACAAAGCTCTCAGATGTTTAGAAATCCTTCTACTGTCATACCTTCCTCACATGCCAAATAGGAACACAATGAGATGGAAGTTAACTAAAGATGAAAAAGTTTAATTGCTCAATCATTCTAGCAGGACTAGGGTTGCCACCTACCTGGGATTCACCCGGAAATTCTGGATTTTGAATCATGTATCCGGTTTTCAGCCTGTCTGAAAACCGAACACATTATTCAGACCGGACCTAAGATAGCTGAAGAGGATTAGGCATTCTCCTCCCTCCAGCCTGCAGGGGGCTCTAGGGAGCCAACACTGGACTGATAATTCACTTCACTTCACTCTAAGGGGTCAACTCTGATGTGTGGAGAGAGACCTGATGTAAGGAGGCACTCTGATGGGGACACCTGATGCGAGGAGAAACTTTAAGGGGGACTCTTGATGTAAGGAGGCACTTACTGGGGATACCATATGTGAGGAGAGACTCTGATGGGGACACCTTATGTATGTAAAGACTCTGATGGGACACCTGATGTAAGGAATGTCCTATTGGGTATACCAGATTTAAGGGGAGACTCTGATGGGGCACAAAATGTAAGGAGGGACTCTGATGGGACACCGGATTTAAGGAGGGACTCTGATGAGACACCAGATGTAAGGTGGCAATCTGATGGGGAATGGGGACACCAGATGTAAGGTGGCACTTACTGGGGATACCAGATGTAAGAAGAGAGTCTGATGGAATGCCTAATGTAAGTAGAGACTCTGAAGGGACACCAAATGTAAGGAGGCACTCTGAGGGGACACCTGATGTAAGGAGGCACTGTGATGTGGTCACCTGATATGAGGAGGCACTCTGATGGGGACACCAGATGTAAGGAGAGACTATGATGGGGATACAAGATGTATGGGGGAACCCTGATAGGACACCAGATGTAAATAAGGAGGCACTCTTGTGGAGACTCCTGGTATAAGAAGCTGCTAGGGATATATGTAAGGAGAAACTCTGATGTAAGGATGGGGACATCCAAAGTAAGGGGGGATTCTGATGGGGATACCTGATGTAAGGAGGTACTTATTGGGGATACCAGATGTAAGGGGGAACTCTGATGGGATACCAGATGTAAGGAGACACTCTAATGGGGTCACGAGATGTAAGGAGGTACGTATTGGGGATACCAGATGTAAGGAGAGACTTTGATGGGGACACCGATTGTAAGGAAGGACTCTGATTGGACACCAGATGTAAGGGGGCAGTTACTGGGGATATCAGATGTAAGGGGAGACTCTGATGTAGACACCCAATGTAAGTGGGGATTCTAAAAGGGTCACCTGATGTAAGGAGGGACTCTGAAGGGACACCCCATGTAAAGAGGGACTTTGAAGGGACACTTGATGTAAAGAGGGACTTTGAAGGGACACTCCATGTAAGGAGGCACTCTGAAGCTATACCCGATGTAAAGAGGCACTCTAAAGGGGACACCTGATGTAAGGAGGGACTTATTGGGGATACCAGATATAAGGGGGAGACTCTGATGGGGACACATGATGTAAGGAGGGACTCTGATGGGGTCACCCGATGTAAGGGGGGACTCTGAAGGGACATGCAATGTAAGGTGTGCGATGTGTGCTGGTAACTTGTTTGTGCTAATATAAATTAAAATACCTTCACTGTGTAGTACGATTTATATGCAGTATGCTTTCACAGCTATAGTCTGGGGTTCATATCAAATCTTTTCTCACTCTTACCCCTTCACCTGTACTTGCCTTTTTCTCATTTTCCTTATTACAATGATATATACAGTAGGTGAGTGGGTGAGTATCTTTTTTTTTTTTGTCTTTTTCAGAATGATAAGTATACATGTTTTTGTAAACATGACACTGGTTTGTCATTCTACTATATAGTATATTTAGTGTAAATATACTTTGTCAATTTTTTCCTCAATATTAAAATACTGTATATTAATATTTTTGTTTATTTGATATTTGTATATTGCTTTGTTCCAATTTTCTCTTTATTCCCTGTTTTTCTTAAAGGATAAGTTGACTTAAAAAAATGCATGCAAAAAAAATGCATTTACCGTACTATTTTTTTTTTGTTTGAGCCTGGAAAGCATTGCACCAGCGCCATGCAGAACTCCTAAAAACTGTCAGTGTATCTGCTTGCCCATACACCTCATATGGACAGACAGATACAGTCTGACAGGAAGAGTCAATAAACCATCACAGTGCTCAACAGTGGTAGTTCATTGAGAACTACAAGCTGGCAGCCGCAAAGATTGTTGGAACTTGTAGTTCATTAATTCACAGAACTTTGTGAATGAATGGCGTAGCTGTGTAGGCGGGAGCCTGCATGGCAGTGCTGTTTTAAAAAACGGACAGCTAGTATGGGAAGCTTCTCCCTGTACTGCTATCAGCAGCTGCAGAAGTGGGAACATGTTACATGAAACACCCTAAAAATGGGTGGAATATGTATCATGTTCCCAAAGGTGAACTTATCGTTTAGGGACCTGCCCTATTTCTTAACCCCAAATTGTTCATTACATTAATCATGCTGTAATAATTGTTATGGTTGGATGGCTCATACCATTTCTCGTCCCTGTTTTTTGATTTTTTATCTGTTGTATTTTGGCTTCCATACCCCCTGTATGATGCATCTTCAGCCATCCAGTGGATACTTTATGTTTTGATCCCAGGTCCAAAGGTGATTACATCAATTCCGGATCTCACTGTGATCACTTCTGAGTTGTACAATAATTACAGTATATCACTTCTGGGTCACTTATTTTTGGAGAGAATAGTCTCCACATCCAGTTCCTGTGGGGCCAAATAAAAAGGCCCACAATGTTACCCCACCTGCACTTTCCTCTTGATGAAATATCTGGAGCTGCAATACATGTAGAGCTCTCTGCCACCAGCATCCATGTTATAATTTAAAGTGGTTGTAAACCTCAGACATGAAATATGTACAAAGCATATACCTCTATAATGTGTACTTGGCTTAATTAAGAGCACTAAGAGTAATTTCTGTCTGCTGCTTTGTTTCTCTACTATCAGCATGAATCACTTCTGACAGGTTTTTCTGACACCAAGAGAAAAAAGGTGACAGGGGAGGGACCTCTAGCAAATTGACATTTTCAGCTCTGTTCCTGTGAGCTCTATGAAGGGAGTTGTGTCCCTTCCCTCCAATCAGTTCTCAGAGCTGTTCTTAGAGCAACGTCTAATGTTTGTGTAGTATTATGTTCAGCAGACTGTGTTCTTCTATTGTTGTGATTTAGATGACGTTCAGACCACATTTTATGCCCAATTCATGCAAAACTCCACGTAATCCCAAGGGGTTCACATACTTTTTCTTGCAACTGTATACTTCTGTGTATATATTATTTTGTATGTGTTTGTTTGGTTAACACATATTATTTATTTGGGTTACTCACCCAAGTCAGTGACATCCAGTATTTCAGTTCCCTGATGGATAATAGCATTGTATAGGGACTGGTATATTGATATACTTTTTGAGTTTTTCATGTAGGTTTCATATTTATGGGGTGTTCTACAATTGTATAGTGTCATATAATTTATATTGTCATTTTAAATGATAATTTATTAAATGTTCTTTTTTGTCTTTACAGACAAATTGTGTTGCTAAAATTTGTTTCAGGGAGTGTTTTTTCAAATGGCTATTATTTCATGGCCACACAGGCTGCATGCATGCCACATTTTTTCACATTTTTTTAAATGTGTGCTGTCACTTTTAAAGGACTACATCATACTGTTCTATAATATGACATACAGCTTTAGGACACCCCAAAACGTGTTATATAAAAGATTTGTGTATTGTACACTAATGTTTGTGTATTGTGCGTCAATGTTGCCGCTTAAGGCAAAGACCCTCTCCTCACTGCACTGTGGTGTTTTTTTTACCCATTGGTACGTGTCCCCCATGGCAATGCCCAGCTCCCTATGCCCTTTTTTCAACAATAACTTGCATCTTAGTCCTGAAAATAACCAAAAAAAAAGGATAACAAGATTTCAGCCTCTGTAGATTCTATGGACTATACAGGGGTTTTCCACTAAGTTCGGGATTCATGGACTTTATGTTGGGAACCCTACCAAATTCGCTCATTCCTAGTCATGAGGAGCTAGGGAACTGATATAGAACACTATAAGTAGAAATGTTAGCTAAATATAGATCATAAAGCAACATGGTCAATCCCAGGGGCGGACTGACCATTTGGAAACTCGGGCACTGCCCGAGGGCCCGGGGTCAGTAGGGGGCCCCATGAGATGCCCCTTGTACCTTTTTCGGAGGCTTTTTTGAGTTTTGGCAAGGACACAGGGGCCCCATGATCCCCTATTGCCCGGGGGCCCCATGAGTTGTCAGTCTGCCCCTGGTCAATCCTATAGGATTATTGGTTTGTTAAACATACACTGTACATAGATAGATAGATAGATAGATAGATAGATAGATAGATAGATAGATAGATAGATAGGCACCAATAGGTGCTAGCAGTTTTATCAGTTTTATGTTTGTTCAGCAGACCCTACTGCCCTATTGGAGTTCCTTTTCCCCCATGCATGAGATGCTCACCTGGACGTTTGGCAAAGCTCTTACGTGGATTTTTTGTTTTGGCAATCCCCAATGGTGTAATGTGAATATTGAAATGAGGACAACAACTGTCCAGAGCTGGTGGATGACATCTTTGGCCTCTTTTGTACTAGAGGTCTAACGTTTTGGTGAGTCAACTCTTTGAGTTTTGGATGGAGGTCATGTGTTATTTTTTTAATATTGATTTTGGAATTAGGACTTTGGTATTTGCTGAAAATACCAAATTATTCAAGGAAATAGTTTCAGCACAGGATATAGCAACATTATAGGAAGACTTTGAAAACATAGTGGTGTGGACAGCTACTTAACAGATGAGGTTCAGTAGTGAAAAATGTAAAGGTCTGCATTTGGGTGCTAAACATTTTCATGCAAAATACTCATTAAGTTGCTGTGACAATGGAATGAGTTGAGGTGGAACTAGACAGTGTGGAATGGATAATATGTCATTGTGGAATGCAGGAACACCAATTCACAGCACAACTAGCTGTGTTATCTCACAGAGGAAGCACCTGCAGATATGAGTGTTGAAACTGGACTGACAGCCTTGTTTACAAGCTGTGACATTATAAAAAGGCGAGGTGATTGATGGACGTTATGTGTCACCTCACATGTGTTCATATCTGGGAGACTAAGGTGGAGTCTAGTTCAGATTTTCCAGGCCACTTGGCAGAGTTGGTTGCGGACCGGATTTTGTGGTCCACTGATGACAACCAGCAGGTGGTAAAAATTAAGCAGGACTGGAGTAAGAAGTTGCTCTTGGCCTGGGACTCAGAGAGCCATATCTGAGTGAGCTGTGGATGAAAGAGTTTGCATTGTACAAGAAAAGAAAAGGTTTGCACACCGTTTTGTTTTGTTGGTGACAGGGAGAAGCCCTTCACCTGTGAGATGAGAAATCTCCTCTGTTTAGTTAGTGCCTGGATGGCGAGGGTTTATTTTCTGTTATGTTTTGTTGATGATGATGCATGCAACTTTTTAGACAAAAATGGCTACAAGTCAGATTTTAAGAAAGCCCTGCCGTGTGGACTACCTTGATCCCTCACCTGAGCTAACCCCCACAGAGCGTATGCATAAATATGGAAGATGTGCACATATTTGTTTGCAACAATAAAGAGTTACTTTTTAGTGGTATTATGCTATATATATTTTTTCTCTATGGTGGTGATTAACTCTCCTGAGACCAAAAGCGGTCACCCAGAGAGCAGGGATTGTAATCTAAGGCTGATTGAGCGAGCATTTCTCTCTTGAGAAAGACAGGAATATAGAATCTGTGAGTGCAAGTCCTTTCACCTGGTGAAGGAAAGTATGGAGGATTGGTGGTCACTTTATCATTTAAGAGATGATTTGTTAGTACACATTGGGGTTGATTTACTAAAACTGGAGAGTGCAAAATACTGTTTGTATACTCATTAGGAAGAGTTGTTAGAAAAATCAGTGATGGAAAACTATTTGGTGGTGCACAGACTTAGAATGCCAGGTTGTAGCTAACAAAGTGAGCAGAATACTCTCATACATGAAAAGAGTATTTATTGATGGAATAAATCAACACTTTTACCCCTTTACTAATTGCTGGTGTGATTACTGGTGTAATGTGAATGAGAGCAATGGCTCTTCCGTGTCTCTCCCTCTTCACAGCACAGCAGCGGGATCCATTGGCTTCCACTGCTGTCAATCACAGCCAGTGAGGACAAAGCAGGGGACGGGTCGAGCCGTGCTCCATATGTCTTTTGGACTAACAGAGTGGGGCTTAGGAGCGAGCAGGTGCTAGTAAGTATGACATGTTTGTTATTTTGTTCTTAATGTGTACCTTTACAATCACTTTAAGTTCTAATTACTTATCATAGAGCCATGATAGCTATCCACAAATTAATCAATGGTGACTGTAGTGATGATAACAAACTGTTTAATCTAATGTCCCTTATGAGGACACAAAGCCACAATTTGAGTTTGGAGGAAAGGATGTTCAGGTTGAAATTGCACAGGCTATTCTTTAATGTTAAAGCAAAAAACATTTGGAACTCTCTTCTCCAGGTAGTGGTATCAGCTGAGCGTGTTGAGAGCTTCAAAATTGCAAGGAGCACTTGACGACTTAGTTTTTGTTATTTAGTCTTTTATTTATGATGTGTCTGAATCAAATGATGAGGATAATGTTTAATTGTACAGAAATAATGAAAAAATACCTCTGCACTGCCAGAGGATGAGCTGCACTTTCAGTGTTTCTATAAAATTTGAAGATGAGTTTTTATACAGTGCATGTAGCCACATAAGTCAGTGAGGGCGTATTTTAAAGCTTTTATTTTGCTTCTTAAAGCGGAGCTCCACCCAAAAGGGGAAGTTCCGCTTTAAGCCTTTGTCCCCTGCTCCCCATTAAGGATTTGCACCTTTGCGGAGCGGGTACCCGAATTTGTCAGGTACCCGCTCCCACCTTCGCTACGATTGCCTAGGGGATCAGAAGCGGAAGTTGTCGTCCCCCCTCCCCGTAGCCTTCTGGGACACGTGACAGGTCCCAAAAGACTACGGGGCCATTCACAAAGCACAGTGCTTCTCGCGCATGTGCAGTGGGCACCCGGCTATGAAGCCGCAAGCTGTCAGAGCTGGGTGCTCACGCTGAAGATGTCAACTCCAGGGAGAGAAGATGGCTGGTGAAACCAACAGTGGTGAAGACAACGCTGGACCGAGGAACAGGTAGGTGGCTATATTTTAACAGTCAGCAGCTACAGTTTTTCTAGCTGCTGACTTTTTTTTTTAGGTGGAATTACGCTTTAAGTGTATGTACTTTTATGCCCATATTCAGGGCTTACAGAATCTGGAAACAGGTGCACTTTATTAACCTATTGGGAAATACTTATTTTTCCTTATATTATTGTCATCTGAATACCTCTAAAAAGCTCATAGGGATAACATTTGTAATTCTTGCCAAATATATGTACTGCAAAGTAAACTAAAAGGTCAAAGCAGATAAATTGTCAGCGGGGTACATTTTTGTTGTGCACTCTTTTCTGCTTTAGGCATACTGGTAACTTGCTTGATGTGCGTCTTCTTTGATATCATATTCTATTTATAATGAACTTGAATAGTTCTATGGAAAAAGTACCCAGTGTACAAAGATCAATTAAAATGGAACAAATAATTAAATAGTATCATCTTTCCAAAACAGTTTTAAGTCATAAGACTTTTCTGTAGAGTTGAGAATCAGTAAGTGTTTCCGTAAGATTACAGCATAATGGAAGATATCTCCACAGAGAGCAATAGACAGAAACAGAGCCAATAATTACTAAGCATTTCCACACACATTTAAAATTTGTGCTGAAGAGAATGTAATCTGGAATGGTACAACATTGTTTGATGGGAAATGCTGTTTTGGTATAAAAAATGAATTCTGTTCATACAACAGATTCTACCACAGCATTTTATAAAGCAATAAGGACAGCAATGAAGCAGAACTAATGCAAGCATGACCGTTATTGCATTACAATATTTACTGTGCTGAAAATACTAAAGGTACAACAATCAGCAGTAATATACATTTTAAAGCATTTCTATTTTAAAGATTTCTCTTTGTAAATATTACAGACAAGCTTAAGTGCATTGCAAGCAATATTTAAATATCTTAAACTTAAGTATCTAAGGACTGGTAATATCTTACATCCTGGATGGTTTAGACATTTTATTTTGAAACAGGAGTTGGAGCAGTAGTTTGTGCACTTTTCTTCCTTTCTGTTCTGTTTAAGGTTTCAATAAGAGACATCATACCTAACATGAAATAACTACTGCCATGCTGTCTCTTTAGAAAGTGTACTAAAAAAATCTGTTACCTTAAACAGTAATAAGATTATTGGAAAAGGAAAGAATATAATTATATATTCCCCCCACAGAGCATCTGTTCAAAATATGAAAATAGATATTCATTTATAACACCCAAAAAACAACGCTATATACAAATCTACCCACAAGAACAAAATAATTAATATTAAAAAAAGAAGACATATAAATATAAGAATCCATATATGGTTAATAAATATTAATAGTATAATTACTATTACATTTAAACATACTACTCCCTAAATAGCTGCTATAAATACCTCTAAATATAAAGTCCATAAAATATATAGAAAACCAATAAAGTGCTAACTAGTGAAGATAAAGTGCATATATATGCAGAAAATCAATTAATATCAATGAATATCCTAAACAAATTAAAACTCATTCCATAAAACAATAACAAGCAATGTAGTGCAAAGTAATCAAATTCTCTTCAAATAATGTGTGACCTATTTTGCTTTTTGGTGTGGATTTATATGCTAAAATAATTGCCTCCCAAATGAAGCCTCTCCTACCTTTGCTTATTCACACAGACCGCGGGGAGGGGGGGGGGTGTTTATACAGGAGAGGGATAACACTCTCAAAACTTTGCTGCTTATGAACCATGCCCAAGTAGCAAACATTCCATCCTGTTTCCTCTCCGTAGATGCACAGAAGTCATTTGATCAGGTCAGCTGGTTATTTCTTAAAAGAGGGCCCTTCCTCATTGCATAAAATTTTGGCTTTGTATTCTAAACTGAATGCTAGGGTACTTGTTAATGGCTCATTGACACCTAGGTTCTCTATAAGTAATGGCACCCAACAAGACTGCCCTTTGTCCCCTCTGTTGTAAATGCTGGTGATGAAACATCTGGCACTTGCTATCTGAAGTAATCCATCAATTTTGGGTATAACCTTGGGATCACAGCAAATGAAACTCATTCTTTTCACAGATGATCTTTTGCTTTGTGTTACCAATCCTCATATTTCTATGTCATCTGTGTTGCAGGAGTTTCACTGCTTTGGACTACATAGGAATTTTAAGGTCAATCTACCTAAATCGAAGATTCTTAATATTTTGTTATCCCCATCTCAAATTATACCTCCAAGACAACTTTCTTTTAAGATCTGTACTTCAGCCATTACATATTTGGGAATGTATATCTCCACTGATCTTACTCAATTGTATGCATTGAATTACATTCCCCTTTTACAGGACCCTTACTGATCCTGGGTCACACAAACATACTATTTATTCTTGGTTTTAACACTTTAATTAACATTACACGTAATTAGGCACACATTTAACCCCTTGAACGCCCTAAGAACACCCAATGATTTATGACTGGAACCTGCTGAGCGAATGACAGAAGAGAGCCCTGTGTTGGTAAACGACATAGGGCTCTCTATAGACAGCAGTCATGTGTCAGTTTTTTTTCTCCCTGCAAGGGAGTTAAAACAGTCACATCGCTAAGTAAAAGCAGCACATATTTACACACAGTAAACATTGTTAGGCACACAGTTAACCCTTTGATTGCCCCTAAATGCTAATCCTTTCCCAGCCAGTGTCATTAGTAAAGTGACCGTGTTTAGTATTATCACTGATCACTGTAGTAATGTCACTGGTGATGTCAGTGGCAGTTAATCAGTGTCAGTTAGTGTCAGATTGTCCGCTGCACTCCTGCAGACCCATTATAAGTCACTGATCACCACCATTAGGGGTACAAAAAAAAATTCCAGCATGTATACAATAGTTTGTAGGCACTATAACTTTCATGCAAACCTTGTACACTTATTTGCATTGAATTTTATCAAATGCATGTGGCAAAATACATTTTGTTCAAAACTTATGAGGAAATTAGATTTTGTTTTGGATCTTTTATAGCAGAAGATAAATAAAATTGTCTTTTTTCAAAATGTTCTGTCTTTTTTCGTTTATATTGCAAAAAATAAACACAGTGGTGATCAAATACCACCAAGGAGAGCTCTATTTCTGTGACAATAACTATATAAATTTGTTTGGGTACAGCGTTGCATGACCGCGCAACAAGCAGTTAAAGTAGCGCAGTGCGGCATATCAAAAAATGGCCTGGTCCTGAAGAGGGTAAATCCTTACGGAGCTGAAGTGGTTAAAAAACATTAATTGGGGTTTTTTAACCAAAGGCATGTAGCAGAATACAGTTTGGCCTAAATTTAGGAAGAAGTTTGATTTTATTGGATATGTTTTCTAATAGGAAGTAGAAAATAATGTTTTTTAATTTTTTTTCAAAATTTGTCGTCTTTTTTTTAGTTTATATAATACAAGAATAAAAAAAACAGTTGTGACCAAATACTACCAAAAGAAAGCTCTATTTGTGTGAAAACAAATTATATAAATTTAATTTTGGTACAATGTAGCATGGCCTTTCAATTGCCAGTTAAAGTAGTACAGCGCTGATTAGAAAAAATGGTCTGGTCATGAAGGGGGTTAAACCTTCCGGAGGGCAAATTGAACACAAATCATGTGTGACAAACCATGTGCCAATAAAGTTTACCACAATCTAAAAGTGCAAAAATAATCACTTTACAGTGATAGGTTTGAGGCCTGCTCCTCAGTGTAACCCTTTTTGAACACCCCCAATCAGTAATCCACTCACCTTCCAAACTTGACTATGTTCATAGTGCAAGATAATTTATTAAAACCATTAAAAGCGTAAAAAAGACTCAATCACGTGATATAATGCTAACACCCAGCACTGAAGGCAAATCACCCAAACTTTTGGAAACTAATGCTCCAATCGTTTGAGTGTCCTCTGACATCACATAGTTCTGGCTTTTCCCAATGTGCTAAATTGCGTGTTATTGTTTCATGGAATGAGATTTGATTTTGATTGACATCATAGTTATTATAGTAACCCCCTGGCTCAAGTTGTAGGCAATATTGGGATGGCAGCAGTAAATATGCTTGGTTTTTAATATGGTGGCTTTTCCTTCCTGCACACTTCTCACAGATGGGTCAGTATTAGGATAACTATGATGGTGGCATACGTTTGGATATTTATTGATATGTTTAGGTTATACGTTGCTTCCACTCAGATTTAGACACCTCTGAAGAAGAGATATAAAACACCTCCTTGAAATGCGTTCGCTGCCCCTTCTAGCTTCCCCTTCCATCTACCTTCTGTATGTTGGGCCTCCATCTGTGTTATATACTGTGAGATGTTGTATTGCTGTATGTTAAGCTGCACTCTGTGTACATGTATTCTTTTTAAAGTATTTTTGTGCAAATAAAAGTTTTCTTAGCCGGTGCCTGCATAGTCCCACATAAAAAGGGTACTCTAGGTACAATTATCTATTGGGATGATGACCTTTCCAACACCATACCACTATCTAGTGTCATGTGTTAAATGATTGTTTGTAAAACAAAGATTTATCAAAAAGAAATATAAAAACGTATAAACTTATAACTAATGGACTGAAAACTATTGTGTTTCTTTTTTTAGTACTTCTTCATATTATAGAGTCAATAACACATCAAATAATGGGGGGATTTTTCATTAGATAATATGCATGGAAGACTAATCATTAGATCATATGTTTGGAAGTACTGTGTATCCATTGATTCTCTTCTGTGGATATTACAGTAAAATCAAGATATGGGATGGTGTGCCTATTTATCTAAGAGCAATGTGATCTACCAAATTCAGTTTTGTAGGAAAATTCCTCCCACAATAACATTTTTCTTTTGGTAGTCACAGCTCGGTTGAATTATGAAGTGAATTATAAATCTGTCAGACACACTGGGAACTAAAGGTGGAATTAAACCCATCTATTTAACTAATGCAGATCACTTTTCAGAGCACCAGTTTAGACACAGGTCTAAACCTAGCCTTATAGTTAATGTTCTAATGTCAGATTTCAACTGAACTCTGAAGCTATCAAATGGCTGGTGTCATAACTGATCACTTGGAAACTGTAGGTCAAACAGAGTCTAAGATGGCAGCCTCTTTGGCTGTAAATAATTGGAAGGTTTAGTTTCACGTTAAGTCCTTTCCATTGACAGAACCAAGAGTATGTGGTGAGGATGGGGGAATTTAATTCTGAATGTTTCCTATATAGTTTCTTGCTATACAAAGTTGGACAAATCTAGTTTCCTAGGATTTTGCTGATTTTTTTTTTTCTTTAGAAAATTAGCCAGGCCATTTTTAAGGTACTGTTGTTATTGTTGCCATTACATCCTGATGGTGTAAAGCATTCTACAACTTAAAGTAGAACTATGGGCATAAATAAATTATATGTCGCTCTAACAAAACACACTCAGAAAATCACAAAATAGTTCTTTATATAATTTACCGGGCCATACCGGGCAGCTGAAGGAAAAGAGGCCTGTTAATCACCTCAGAGTGGCCAGTATATATGTGATCAGGGACAGCTTTGACAATGTCATCCCCTCACTTATCTGTTGAAGAGCACCAATTAACCTCATGGACTGGAGCAAGGTAGAGGATACCTGGAGGTATCGCTTGTCACTCTCTTGCCACCAAACAATGGTATGGTCATAAAGTCATGCATGAAAGAGAGAAATGGACACAGAGGAGTTTTCAACATCACCCTTGTCAGAGAACTTTGGAGGGGGACAACCTAGTGCATATCCAGCAGCTTGATGATTAGGCCCCTACTCATATTCCTCCCACACATGCCATTGGCAGTAATGACAATGAGTAAGAAGTGTTGCATTTTCGAATGAAAACTATTATGTCTTCCATTTCATGCACCTTTGGAAGCACAGCAAGCTACATTCTTGCTTGCCTTCAGAGCAGCAAGTGCCTCATTGCCATTAAAAAAGGAAAAACTATTGGACAGCCATAGTTCTAGACAAAGGCAAAATAGATGGATATTTGGAGGCTTTTTAAAAGAAGCTACTTGGAAACATTTTTAGTTAAACTCTGCTCCAGAGCCAGAGGTGCTGGTCTATGGTTATCAGCAGCTGATTAACCCCTTGCCTACTGGGCACTTTTACCCACTTCCTACTCAGGCCAGTTTTCAGCTTTCATCGCTATCACACTTTGAATGACAATTGCGCAGTCATGCAACACCGTATCCATGTGAAATTTGAATATTTTTTTTCACACAAATAGAGTTTTATTTTGGTGGTATTTAATCACCACTGGGTGTTTTATCTTTTGCACTATAAACAAAAAAAGAGCGAAAATTAAAAAAAAAGTTGTTTTTTTTTCTATTAAAAAATTTAGCAACCAGGTAATTTTTCTCCTTCACTGATGTGCGTTGATGAGGCTGCACTGATGAGGCAACATTGATAGGCAGGACTGGTGGGTACTGATGAGGCGGCACTGATGGGAACACATAGGCGGCACTGAGGAGGTGGCACTGATGAGCATTGATGAGGAGGCACTGATGCTGCTGCACTGATAGGCGACACTGATGGGCACTGATAGGTGGCACTGATAGGCACTAATAGAAAGCACTGAAGGGCACTGACTAGCAACACTGACGGGCACTGTTTGGCAGCATTGATGGGCAGCACTGTTGGGAACTGATGGGCAGCACTGTTGGGCACTAATAGGCAGCACTGTTGGGCACTGAGGGGCAGCACTGCTGGTGACTGATGGGCAGCACTGTTTGGCACCACTGTTGGGCACTGATGAGCACTTTTGGGGCTGCACTGATAATCAGGGCCCTGATTACTGTACCAGCACTGTGACAGCGTGAGGAAAGTACTGGCGATAACCGGAAAGTATATTTACATGGTGGTCAGCTGTCATTGGACACAGCTGATCATGTGGTAAAAGGCCGCTGTGATTGGCGTTTTACCATGTCATGTGATCAGCTGTGTCCAAAGGACACAGTGATCACAGACAGCACTGGGTGCATGCCACTGGGGGTATGCGGGGGCGCATTCTGGGAGGACATCAAATGACACCCTCCTAGAACTGGAGAACAGCGCTGTAGCCCTCGTTCAGCTATAGCGCGGTAGTAAAGTGGTTGGGAAGATGGGTATGGCTGGAGGCCCACCATCATACACCCTATTACTGCTGTCACTCATCTGCCACATTAAAAAAGTTTGAACACATACTATATCCTCATTTCTAGAGTACTCTTTAAATGCAAATTTCAATTTCCAATAAGATAGCATAATCACTAAGGTTATGGCAAGTGGCCCAATCACAGAAAAAATCTGGTGTGCATGGCTCTGCCGACTATCCTAATTGAGCTGTAAACCCCTTGTTTTTTTGAATTTGTGAGGAAACTGATTTATATACAGTACTGTTTTAAAAATTCTGCTGTGCTTCTCAATTTCCTATGGGAAAACACACCAACATAAGCCTAATAACTCATTTGGCAGAATTTGTGATTTATGTACATAACGAGTACATATTTAATTGCTTTGGGCCAGAATAAGTACTAGGAGGCAGATGCAGATCCTCTAATGCAAACAAAACTCAATTTAAAATGAGGATGTGAAACAACTCTATGAAGTAAATTTTATGTGTTCTCAAAGCCAATTTATATGACAATTAAACTTCTTGCTCTTAAATCCTTAATGTATAGGTTTTTTTTACACACCTTATTGACTGTATACAAAAAACTGCAGAGCATTTCAAAGCTCATTAAGCAATTTGTATGCTGTTGTTTTATAGGAGATATAATAATACAGTGAAGGAAATAAGTATTTGATCCCCTGCTGATTTTGAATGTTTGAAATGATCAGTCTAAAAATCGAATGGTAGGTGTATTGTAACACTAAGAGACAGAATAGCAACAAAAAATTCAAAAGAAATGCATGTCTAACAAATGATGCACGGATTTGCATGTTCATGAGGGAAATAAGTATTTGATCCCCTTCACAAAACATGACTTAGTATTTGGTGGCAAATCCCTTGTTGGCAATCACAGAGGTCAGACGTTTCCAGTAGTTGGCCACCAGGTTTGCACACATCTCAGGAGGGATTTTGGCCCACTCCTCTTGGAAGATCCTCCCCCAGTCATTAAGGTTTGGTGGCTGACGTTTGGTAACTCAAACTGTCAGCTTACTCCACAGATTTTCAATCGGATTAAGGTCTGGAGACTAGCTAGGCCACTCCAGGACCTTAATGTGCTTCTTCTTGAGCCACTCCTTTGTTGCCTTGGTCATGTGTTTTGGGTCATTGTCATGCTGAAACACCCATCCACGACCCATTTTCAATGCCCTGGCTAAGGGAAGAAGGTTCTCACCCAAGTTTTGATGGTAAATTGCCCCATCCATTGTCCCTTTGATGCAGTGCAGTTGTCCTGTCCCCTTAGCAGAAAAAGACCCCCAAAGCAGAATGTTTCCACCACCATGTTTGACAGTTGGGATGTTGTTCTTGGGCTCATAGGCAGCATTCCTCCTCCTCCAAACACAGCGAGTTGAGTTGATGCCAAAGAGCTTGATTTTAGTTTCATCTGACCACAACACTTTCAACCAGTCCTCCTCTGCATCATTCAGATGTTCAGTGGCAAACTTCAGAAGGGCCTGGACATGTGCGTTCTTGAGCAGAGGGACCTTGCGGGCACTGCAGGATTTCAATCCTTGTTGGCGTAGTGTGTTACCAATTGTTTTCTTGGTGACTGTGGTCCCAGCTGCCTGGAGATCATTGACAAGATCCTCCCATGTAGTTCTGGGATGATTCCTTACTGTTCTCATGATCATTGACACTCCACGAGGTGAGATCTTGAATGGTGCACCAGACCTAAAGAGACTGACAGTTGTTTAGTGTTTCTTCCATTTGTGAATGATTGCACCAACTGTTGTCACCTTCTCACCAAGCTTCTTGGCGATAGTTTGGTAGCCCAGTCCAGGCTGCGATGCACAGCTGCACCAGATTCTGAGTGCACCAGTTTTAGTAAACCCCCCAAGTAACTTTCACAAAGACTAAATAATATACACTGATTTGGGTTATTTTTACCAAAGAAATGTAGCAGACTAGGAGAAATCCTAGGTAGTAACAAGGGGCTGGGCAACTGTGTTTTCTCTAACTACTCTGTCTGTATTGTGCAGGCAGATTTGTCATCAGTTATAAGCAGAAATGAACACTGTCTGTTTTATTAAAGGGTTAAAAATGTAGAGGCAGGGTTTCTTGCATTGTATGTTATTGAGGACAGACTTGGGTCAGGCTTTCTCTAACATTGTTCGAAAAACCTTGCAGTCAGCCATAAAACTTTCTCCTAAGAAACTGCTAAAAGGTAACAAATAATAAAACTTTATTTAACAAATAATAAAAATGAATGCATGCTGTGTGAATGGGAACACATAACTAACATCAAATGGGATTTCTCAACTTTGACAGCAAAAGTGGAAATACACTTAAAGTTTTAGTGATGGTGATTTCTCTAAATCTGTTTCCTTCTGATATCTGTTTATCATCAGTTGAAGTGTATGTAAATCAAAACTTCAGTGTATTCTTCACAATAAGGAGTTTGCTGGCTTTTTTTATTTATTGAACGATCCCTGGTGCCAGTTCCCTCCATAATGCTGGGTTTCCTGTTTCCTGATCACACTAACCATGCCAGCAGATCTGTGGTAGAGTAGTAGGACTGCATCCCTTCTTCTTTCATGGAACCTACAGGATGCCATGCTGATACATGGCACAACTGTTGTCCTTTAGTTAGGTTGTCACATCACAAGCTGATGATCCCTTGCCCATTCACGCCGAGACTAAATGACAGCAGCTTCTAGCAGGAATTATCCACTTGCTGCCTAGAGGCAGTATATATACACCCTTGACAGCATGTGGTTATGCCAGGATCATGGCTGCAGTTGCAATCAACCAATTTGCTGCTTTTTTCCCCCTATTTCTATTTTCTTTTTGTGTGGTTGATTTGAGATCAGATTTTAACTGCTGCCCCATTCAATTAACATGGGAGTATATTGCTTGAAAGAAAAAAGTGCAAGAACAGTGTGCTCCTAAATCAACTGGAAAAAAAAATGTCAAGACACCACTTAAAAAAAAGACTTGCACAGAAGGTCCAATAAGTGGACCAAACCACTACATCAAAAAAGTAGTGTACATGTTTGATATCATTAATGAACACCTTTTTAATACATACAACTTTTAAAAGCATACCATGATAAACACAACCCTTGAAGATACAAGTCCCATCAGTTCAGAAAGCAAAGCACAGCCCATACGGAACTATCTGTCTCAGCAGCTCTCTGCATCTTCTATCCTCCTTGTAGTGAGACATGCAGCCATCAGCGCCTCTGTTTTTATCACAGGAGTAAACTAAAAAAAGTTACAGAGCTGGTCCAGGCTGGGGAAAGATCACAACCATATGGTCGGGACTCACCCAGGAGCCTGGGCCGACACCTGGCTCAGCCTCTCAGTGATCCACTGAGAGCCTGAGCCAGCTGCTCCCACTCCTTCCACAGTTCAGTGCTCCAGTGAGAGCTGGTGAGGGCAGAGCAGACAGCGGTGTCTGATCGCTCAGTTCTTAGCCTTAGAGCCAGCAGAGAACAGATGCAGCATTGGATCGATGCTGCTTTTACCTAGGTGAGTATGATTTTAAAAAAAATCCCATACTTCTCTTTTAATCCTGGCTATGCCTGTTATGATCCCTGCCCCTTGCTGTGCCTATTGTTGCCCTGTGATTCGTCTCTCTACCTGTGCTCCTAGTTTGTCACACACACATATTACAAACATTATCAGCGTTTAGGGGTGTACATACAAGGGTCGTAGGGGTCACAATTGCGACCTGGCCCCATGCTCCAGGGGGCCCATGTGGCCCCCCTGTACACCTTGACAGGAGGGGCAGCGAGGTTGTGGCATGTAGAGGAACTGATCCCTCCATGCAGCCGTTGAATGCCCACTCTCTTCCTCTCCCTCCTGCAGACATTAAGCGGTTGTAGGAAGGACATGGAGGGCACTGGTTGCTCTACATGCAGCCCCTGCCACCTCCCTATCCCTGTCCTGCTGCTCTGGATCCCTGGGTGCTCCCCTTGCCACTGTCAGAATAGAAAGAGGGGAGGGAGCCGGTAAATGTGTCATTTATAAGCCCCTTCCTTAGCTATAAATGAATATAAGAAACTAAAAGATCACTGACTTTATTCATTAAGACGAGTCATAGTAAACTGTGTTTACTATGCTACAGTTTATGAATGAACAGGAAGCTCTGTACAAAGCTATTTCTGTTCATTCATTCTGTGCTGCTGCAGAGATGGAGACTAAGGTGTCCTCAATCTCCTTTCTCTGGCTCAAAGTTGAAACATCAGAGGTCTATTTAGACCCCTGATATTTCATCAAAGCCCCCCAATGAGGCTCCAAAAATATAAAAAAAAATAAAATAAAATAAAATTGTAAAATGCATACATTTTAAAGATTGTAAAAAAATAATTAAATAAAAAACGACTGACATCAGTGACAGAACTACTGGGGTCACAAAGGTTGCACCATAGGAGGACCCCAAGACAGCAGGAAGGGGGCCTGCTGCGGGACCATAATAAAGAGTCCCATGATGGGAGTAAAAGGCCCTGAAATCAGTGGGAAGGGTCCCGGCCTACAAGATTTCTTGCACCTGACAGTTCTAGTTACGCATACCGATATTATTTGTTATGTTTGCACAAATGGTGACACATTCACAAAGAAAATGTTTTAAAAATAAACCCTCAAGTGTTAAGTAGCTGTCAGACTTGATATTTCCTCAATATATCTCCAGGTCAGCAAAGGTAACTGCAATGGTACTGATTGCTGGAAGATTGGTAAAAAAAAGTGGAAATTGCAGTTCAATGTTTCTAAATTATTATTATTATACAGTATTTATATAGCGCCAAAAGGTTTGCTCAGCACTGTACATTATAGTGGGGGACAGAACATGAGACAATACAGTAACAAAACAAAACATGAGGGGTTCAAGGGCCCTGCTCTTTCGGGCTTACAATCTAGGACAATCTAAATGTAAAATAATCTAAATGTAAAATAATGTACCTAGGGAAAAAGAATCCCTTGAGAAAGTACAACATTGGGGGTACAGTGTTGGTCAGCACTTCAGAGGAAAAGGACTTGGGGGGGTACTTATTTCAGATGATTGCAAAATAAGCAAACAGTATGGCCAAGCAGAGGGGAAAGTGAATAAAATTCTAGGATGCATCCCTAGAGGGGTCACCAGCAGGAGGAAGGAGGTCCTGGTTCTTCTATACAGATCTTTAGTTAGACCTCATTTAGAATACTGTGTCCAGTTCTGGAGACCTCACTTACAAAAAGATATTGATAAGACAGAACGAGTCCAAAGGCAGGTAACAAAAATGGTGAAAAGTCTGGGGGGGATAAAACATATCAAGAGCGACCTAAAGAACTTAACATGTACAGTCTGGAGGAGAGAAGGAAAAGGGGAGACATGATTGAAACCTTTAAATACATCAAGGGGGTGAATAAGGTTCAGGAGGGTAGTATTTTCGACATGAAACCTGCTAGTGGTGATTGTAGCCGTATTAGTGCACTTGCGGCAGAAACAATTGAGTACTGACGTGATACTTTTTTTATTTGCACTAACATACAATTTTAAGGACAAGCTTTCGGGGTATGTCCCCTTCTTCAAGGTCCAGGCAAAAGTCCAGGCAAAGTCCAGTCAAAAACCAAAATCAAGAACACGGGGACATGACCTAAAACTAACTGGAAGAAAGTTCAAAACTAATCTTAAAAAGTACTATTTTACTGAGAGTAGTTGATGCTTGGAATAAACTTCCAGCAGAGGTAGTGAGCCAGTCAACAGTAAATAGCTTCAAACATGCGTGGGACAAGCATAGATCTATACTCAGACAAAAAAGTTAACAAAAAAACCCCCAACCCACCCCAAAAAAACAAACAAAAACAAAACACACACACATACAAAAACGGGCAGACTTGATGGACCACTCGGTCTTTTTCTGCCATCACTGTTCTATGTTTCTATGTAACCTACATTTTGCCAGGAGGAGCTTGGTCCTAGTTGTTGCTGTCACTGTATGTTATATTGCAAGTGCTGGAACATCCAAATCTGCAATGACATGTTTGATGGACTTTTTCCTGCTTCCTGCACTAACACGAGTAAGAGATCAATATGATCCATACAGGGCCGTAGATATTATTTTTCCTGCTGGGGGGTTCAGCTCTCTCAAATTCTAAGGCTGTGTTTTATACTTGAGTTGGGAAGGGAGGGGGGCGGTGTTAAAAATATGTGGAAGCAGATTGGGGTTGTGAGGCTTTGCAGTGCAATGCGGCAAAAATGATCCTCATATCACGTTCAGTAGGCAGTACTAACTGCTGAATGCAACCCATTTAACTGAATAGGGACACCCTGCAAGCACACAATGCGTGTGATTGCAGCGCACTAGTGCACTAGTGCAAAACATTTGGTGAGGCAGCAATACAGCACCTCCTCACTGCCTGCCAAATGCTTTCTGAAGAGCAATCCAAATGCAAATCCTCTTCAGAGTGTAACACTAGTGAGAACTAGCCCTAAGTGTTTATGCAGCTGGTATCCTAAGGTTTATAAATATACACCAGCTACATCCTTCCTGAATTAATTTTTTCTTGGATCTATACTGATTTTTTTAATACTATGAGGATATAAAGTGTTTTTTTTTTTTTAAAGAGCTGTAATTGGTACTTACTGCATATTTTCGTGTAACAATATGCAGCAGGTACCTGGTAAATGTTTTTTTAAATATAGGGAATTAGGTCATAAAGACCTGCTCAGTTTGCACAGAAAGGTTGGCTATTATCCAGTCTTAGGTCTCATGCACATGTTGTAAATGGCCATGGAATGGCAAGTATACTGTCTGTGAATACCTACAGCCGGGATCCCACGTGTTCCAATCTTTGTCGGATGCTCAGTCTGTATACCTGGGTGGCATGCTGAAAAGAGCCAAGAGTGTCCAGAGCTGTAAACTTGTATCCACATGTATTTGCACATCCAGTGGTTACTTGCTATTAGGGACATATGGAAGCAGAGAGACTATGCCCATAGGAAGACATTTATCCCTACTGCAGGTGACCACTGGATGTGTAGATACATGCAAATACAAGTTTACAGCAGCAAACAGCTTTGGCTCTTTTCAGTCCATCGCTCAGGTGTACAGGCAGGTATTTGCGGTATACTTGCAACACCATGATCATTTCGGATATATGAATGAGAATTGAGACTGGACATTAGCTAACCTTGCAGTGCAACCCGGGCATTGCAAAGGGCACCAAATTGTGGTAAGCAGTGAACTCACAGCTTTTCACTGCTTACCAAAATTTGGTGGTAAGCTCTTTCTTTTCATCTGCTCATATTAACACAGTATGGTTGGGGGCTGCAGATGTGAGTTAGCTTAACCACTTCAATACCGGGCACTTATACCCCTTACTGCCCAGGCCAATTTTCAGTTTTTCACTTTTTCAAATTTTTTTCCACACAAATAAAGCTTTCTTTTGGTGGTATTTACTCACCAAGGAGTTTTTTTTATTTTTTGCTAAATAAAACAAAAAACACCTGAAACTTTTGGAAAACAAAAGCACTTTTCTTTGTTTCGGTTATAAAATTATGCAAATAAATAACATTTCTTTGTAAATATAGGTCAAAATGTATTCTGCTACATTTCTTTGGTAAAAATAATAATAATAATTCAATCAGGATTTATGATTGCTAATACCATGCATTTCATTAATATTTGCAATCATTGTTACTGAATGAAACTGATTCATTCAGTCTTTTGCTGTGATTAGCTGTGATTGGGAGAAGCTGATCACATGATACATATGGGCTGTGATTGGCAGTGTCTGTATCATGTGACTGACTTGACCAATCACAGTTTACAACATAATTGTATACAATGGATGGCATGACAGAAAGCCATCCATTGTATAAAATCGACATGTGATCTGCTATGATTGGTCACAGCAGTCACATGACACTGGCAACGGGCCAGTGTAGTGATATGTCATCGGCTGTGTCCTGTGGACATAGCTGGTGACAGATTGCGAGCTGCTCGTTTTGATAGGACATCATATGACACCCAGTCACAACGGGGAGTATCCCGCCCGGCCTATTGCAAATTGATGGCCGGGCGGGACACTCACCGTTGTGACTGGGCGTCATAAGTTAAGTGGTCCTGAGCTTAATGCCTGCACTAAGGTTGGGGGCTATGTGATGTGGGCCAAGGCACTCAGGGCAGATATGTGGTGCTGAGTCAAAGGGATAGGGGGCACCAGTAAGTAGCAAAGTAAATGCCAGTCACAGTCACCTACTTATGTATAACATCAGTGGCTGGGCATTAAGTGCTCTGTGACAGACGACTCTAACTCTGAGTCCGAGGTAGCAGGCAGACTACAGCCTTGTGTCCTCCATTCCATGCTAAAAATATGTCACTGCACTGACAAGGTGATCTACACTGCATGAAGTATGCAGGGGTTTGCTGATCTGGGTAAAACATGGGGTGATCTCCCAGCTGGTCCAGTTGTGAAGGCCAACCAAGGTCACCATTAGAAATCAAAGGGGCTCCTGTACAGCCTATATGACTGGACAAACCCATTGCAGACTCAAGGAATGAAGCATTGCACACAGTGACAGGGGTCAGAAGTATGTAGTATAGAGTCCAGGGGGGCAGAGGTATTGAAAGGAAAAGTTCACCTTTGGGAACATGTTATATGTTCCACCCATTTTTATGGTGGAACATGTCACATGTTCCCACTCCTGCAGCCACTCCCTGATACTCCCCTGCCTCTGAGAGCAAGCAGGGATCTTCTCCCTGCACTTCCTGTCACTAATTAAGAAAAAATGCAGATTTGTGGGGCTCTACCCACCTGGGGACGTCATTCATTCACAGTCCTGTGAATGGAAGAACTACAACTTTGCGTCTGATAGCTTGTAGTTCTTAATGAGCTACCAGAGCACTGGTGAGCATTCTAGGTAGTTAATTGATTGATTCCTGTCATTCAGTAACTGCCTGCCTGTATGATGTACAGGCAGATAGCATACTGAGAGATTCTTCATGAGGTGATTGTAGCCGTATTAGTGCTTTTGCGACAGAAACAATTGAGTAGACAATTGAGAAATTGAGAGATTCTTCAGAATCCAGGCAATGCATCCATGATCTGATGATCGCGGGTGCAATGCCTTACAGACTGAAATGTAAATAAATGCACATTATTTTACCTGCAAATAAGATGTGCATGTATTACTTTTTTTTTTTACAAAGGTGAACTTATCTTTTAACTAGCAAGTGCCAATGCAAAAATGTACTAAAATGCACATTTTTCATTATTGTGGGTTACTTTTTTTAAACTTTTGCAAAAGTTGGAATTTGCCTTTAACGTATAGCCCAGTATACAGGGTCCAGTGATCAGGAGAATGTTACACACAGTCTACCATACAGAGAACAGAGGTCAGGCTTACTTCAAGAGGATCTGCAGCATTGCATTCAATACTTTTTTCAGCACAGTAAGTTGTGACACAAAGGTCTTGAAAACGCCCTGTGGGTGGGGCGAAACGCGTTGACGCACTTCCGGTCTGCCGTCTTCTTGGCCTACGTCACTTCCGGTGTTTGGAACGCACGCCGACCTTTGCGGTTCAAGCAGCCATTTTTGAGGTGGAAAGCTGGTCATCCTCTACAGTGATCCTTAAAGCGTGAGATCCCTATATTTACAATTTGGAAACTTGTTCCTTTGAAGCCTTTGAGGCTATTAAACAAGGCCTGTTATTTTATTGAAACATGTGAGTGTCCTTATTCTATGGATTTATATGGTATTGAGTGGCAGTATTACACTATGTAGCCTTTCTTTCCTTGCACACTATTGAGGATTCCATAGAGAAGTAGAGTGGAGTCGATTGCTGTATCTAAGCAAGGTGAAGGCGATTTGAGTTCCTCCTGAGGGGCTATAGGATCCCTTATATCCTATGAGGCTTATTACTCACCTCCATCTGGTGAGTGCGGTCAATATTATTTTTCACGTGGTGATTAGGTGGAAGCACATTTTGGAACATTGTTTTGAAAATCCTTTTGGGAAAATAAGGACTTATGTTTGAAATATTATATATATATTTTTGCTCGGACATTTATTTATTTGTGATTATTTTTATTTATTTAATTTTTGCGCTGTTTTTTGTGTTATTTATTATTGGTGGTTTTCACTGGTGCACAGCTGCATAATTGTATACTTTCTTTGATTGGCGCTGGGATTTTTTTAGTTTATTCCTGTAAGAAAACCTGGGTTTTTCTGGTATGGAGTATATTAAGTGCGGAACTTGTAATAGTATTAATCAGTGTTTGCGCACCACCTGTTCCATCTGTGTGTGACGGCTATGAAATTAAGTATTAAATCTAACGGTGGAATTACCATCAGTGGAGTGAGTATTATTGGTGTGTCTTGTCCAGTGTTATACAATGATTGGGTTTCATCGATTAATATGGGTGGGTATCCTTTTTTCAAGGGACTTATGCCTCAGTGTGGTACGTTGATATTGATAATCAATGAGCTTAGTGCAATTATGTCTAAGCCTACAAAACTGTCTTTTAGGAATGTTTTGACGCCACCTAGGATGGTGGCAGCTTCTATAATGAAGAAAAGCGTTTCCTGCAGTAAGTTTGGAATAATGTTTAGCAAAGATCTGATTGCCATCATGTCACATGAGTAGATCAAGGAAGGCCAAGGTGTCTTTATCCACTACTGAAATAAACATGAAACCCATGTCGTTGGCATTACAAACCCATGACGTTGGCATTACAATGAGACAAGAACTGTTGTGTACTGGCCATGTCGCCATCCGATATGATTATTACATCATCAATATATCTGCCATAGTATACAATGTGGGATTATTGGGGTTATTGTATAAGGATTCCCAGCGCCCCATTGTGAGGTTGACATATGAAGGAGCAAAATTGGCACCCATATCCGTGCCTTGAATTTGAAGCTCATAGTCGTCATTAAACTGGAAATAGTTGTACATTAGACAGAATAAAGCGGCATCTCAGATGAACTGGGCTTGTCTGTGACTGAATACCATATTCTCAGACAGAAACAATTGTAGTTCTCTTATCCCTTCATCATGGGGTATGGAAGAATATAATGATTGTACATCTTGAGAGACCCAGGCGTATGTGGGTTCCTACGAATATGAAGTAATTTGTTGTAACAAATGAAAAACATCCCTGATGTAGGACTGGAGGCCTTGGGCCAGTGGTTGCAGGAAGGTGTCGATATAAAATGAAAAACCACTGGTGACGCTGTTCATGGCAGATGCACCCTATAAACTCTCCATGCATTCAGTGCAACTGTTGATGTCAATGAGCAGTAACACACAACACAGAATTCAGGAAAACCTCTCCCTCATTCCACAGTCCACCACCGCAAGCATAATCTTCCTGAGCAAAAATGTACATCTTAATTATCATCAAATATCTCCCCTTCCCACCCCCAAGCAAAAAAAAATCTGCCAAACAATCTCCCATATACCAGGCAAAATTACTGCCAAAAGCACCCCCCTTCCCTCCATCAAAAATGTTCCCCCTCCTTCCTAAGAACCCCCCCCCCTTTCTCCCAGCAAAAATCCCCTCTGGAAAACACCTCCCTCCTTCAAATATCCCCCCTAAAAAAACCCTTGATGCAACCCCCCCAAAGAAAAAAATATTTTCCTCAGTCAATAACCCCCCCCCACAAAGATTACTGATCCTTAACCTCCCTTCATTCAAACAAACTCCCCTTCCAGAAGCAAATCCCTTCCAATAACCAACACCCTGAAAACTTCCCCATAAGAACCTCCCCCCTGTCTGCAGAGGTTCACCCCCCTCTTTCCCCCAAACTTTGCCTCCATACCTACCAGACCTGAGATTCAGCACTACACAGAAGCAGGAAAACCTCTGCCTCCCTGGTTTGCCTTCAGTTGTATCGTAAGATACGTCAGAGCCCCGGAGGAGTCTCAGAGCTCCTTCTGCTCTGCATAGCCAGTTGCTGTTATCTGTGTGCCAGTATTCTAAGGATCAGGATACCCAGGTGCCTGGTGCTTACAAGTCTCATGCCTTGGCTCTATCTTATTAACCACTTGAGCACCTGAGGATTTACCCCCCTTAATAACCAGGCCTCTTTTTGCTACTCGGCACTACACTAATTCAACTGATAATTGCACGGTCATGCAATGCTGCACCCAAACCAAATTTACGTCCTTTTTTCACACAAATAGAGCTTTCTTTTGGTGTAATTTGATCACCTGTGCGCTTTTTATTTTTCACGCTATAAACAAAAAAAGGCCAAAAAGTTTGAAGAAAAACAATATTTTTTACTTTCAGCTATAAAAAATATATAGTAAACTCAAAGTTGGTTATAAATTTAGGCCAAAATGTATTCTGCTCCATGTTTTTGGTAAAAAAAATTCCAATAAGTGTATATTGATTGCTTTGTGTGGAAGTTATAGCATCTACAAACTATGGTATAAATACTGCAATTTACGCCATTTTTCTGCTATACAGCGCTGCGCTAGTTTAACGGACAATTGCGCGGTCATGCAATACTGTACATAAATGAAATTTACATCCTTTTTTTTCCCACAAATTGAGCTTTCTTTCGGTGGTATTTGATCGCCTGTGCGGTTTTTATTTTTTGCGCTATAAAAAAAAAAGGCTGACAATTTTGAGGAAAAAAAACAATATTTTGGACTTTTTGCTATAAAACATGTCCAGTAAAAAAAAAATGCAAAAATCAAATTTAGTCATAAATTTCTGCCAAAATGCATTCTGCGACATGCCTTTGCTAAAAAAAAAATCCCAATACGTGTAAATTAATTGGTTTACATGAAAGTTATAGCGTTTACAAATGGCTGGAAAGATACTGGAATATTTAATTTTTATTTATACTAATAATGGCGCCGATCAGCGACTTTTGGCGGCAATCAGCGACATATGGCAGTGACCAGCGACTTATGGCAAGACTGTGGGACAGCGGCAGACATTTTGACACTGGGGGGGAACTGACTTGGGGTCACTGACATCCCCAGTGACACCAATACAGTGATCAGTGAAAAAAAAAACTGAAACTGTTCTGTCACTGGGGAGGAAGGGGTTAACATTTTTAGAATTTGCAGTGTAAGGGGAGTGTTTTACTAGGGGGCGGGGGTGTGTACTGGACGGGGGGGAGGGAGGGGGGAGCTGATCGAGGGAGAGAAACTCTGCAGCTTCTCACAAGCTGTCAGAGAACTGACACAGAACAGGGCTGTGTGTAAACAATGCGTGTTAGCGATCACCAGCAATCACGGGAAAACGGCCGGTAAAAACCGGCCGTGACCCGTTGGCTGACACCCGCTGCTGACACCCGCGGGACAGGTAGGGCAGGCGCGCGCCTCGCGCGCGCCCCCTACCTGTTTTGAAGGCAGCCGTTTTAAAACGTGCTTTTGCCTACGAGCGCCGCCCTGCCACCGTTTATATGCGGTGGCTGGGCGGCAAGTGGTTAAACTGATAGGACTTGGGCACCATAACAGGGGGCTGGCTGCTGTACCACCTGTGGCTGACAGATCACGCTGCAGCAGGGACACTGAGTGGGCATTTTGTCATGGTGCTCTGGGGGGTGAACCCTCCTGACTCCCCTCTTATCTACACCCCTGGATCCATAGTTAGCAGACACCTAAAATTCCTGGGGCTATATACTACAGATGCTTTCATAGTTTCCTAGTGACTAGTAAAAAATTTAAATTGCAGTAGAAGCAGAGAAGCCTGTGAATTTTGACAATCTGGCAAGCATTTTTAAGCTGCATGTTTGCTTGTTTTACTAGTGACAAGTAAATTAATGATTACATTTACCATATAGCCATGCATTTGAAGCATCACTATTGAAAATGAATGGGATATTTTTTTTTTTAAGTCTTTGAAAGGGAAAGACAAATGAAGGAGTTATCAAGCTGTGCTGCATATCCAGCCTGTGATAGCTTTCAGTAAGACAACATTTAGCAGTGCTCCATCCAAACCACTTGAACTCAGAACTTTAATCTATATATAAATCCGCTTAAGTCCCCGGGCTTTTATGGATGTGCCAGTTTCTGCTTTTGTTTTGCAGTAAGCTTAGCCAATCTTGATGTTGTTTTCAGTGATCATGATCATGCATGATGTACTAAAATATAGCAATAAATATCCCAAAATGATAAAAAAAGCTTATCATTTTGGGCTTTTCCCAAAGTTTTTTTTCCACTTCTTTTTTTTATACAAAGGACATAAGTTTTTAAACTTTTTAAAACTTTTTTTTAAACATGCAATTCCTTATATAAATAGTACATTCCACTAGTACTGACTTATCAACAGAATTCACTATGATTCATCAATACAGTGAACGTTGATGAAGCCCCATAACTTGGGTTCATTTTGCATATGTACATAGTGTGCAGTTCAAAAATACACCTCCTACACCCCAGGATCCTAGATACTCATTCACTATATGAAGGCCAACATGGGCATAGCATTAAAACTGATGTTTTAAACTGATATTTATTTACACACACAGAGATTTCAACCATGATCACCACATTGATATTGAGCATACTTGAGAGACTATCAGCACATCAAAATCAAATGATTTAAAATGGGTTAAAGCCTTTATATTTTAGTGCATTTTAGATAGAGCAAAGGAGGGTTATAACTCTTGTCAGATTTTTTTTTCCACCATCTGGGTCCCATTGCAGAGATTTTCCTTCACTTCCTGTCCCATAGCCAAACAGAAAGTGAGAGGAAATCCCTGCAAATGAAAGGAATTCCTTGGGAATGGAGACAACTAATAAAGCAGACAGGTGTTCTAAGCCATCTGGATCCTGTCCAAAATTTAAAAAAAATGTTTTGCCTTTACTTACCGTATTTTTCGCTCCATAAGACACACCTGACCATAAGACGCACCTAGGTTTTAGAGGCAGAAAACAGGAGATGACCAGAGACTGCGGACATAGTAGAGGAGATGAACAGAGACTGCAGACATAGTACAGGAGATGACCAGAAACTGCGGACAGTACAGGGATGACCAGAGACTGCGGACAGTACAGGAGATGACCAGAGACTGCGGACAGTACAGGAGATGACCAGAGACTGCGGACAGTACAGGAGATGACCAGAGACTGCAGACATAGTACAGGAGATGACCAGAGACTGCGGACAGTACAGGAGATGACCAGAGACTGCAGACACAATACAGGAGATGACCAGAGACTGCAGACATAGTACAGGAGATGACCAGAGACTGCAGACATAGTACAGGAGATGACCAGAGACTGCGGACAGTACAGGAGATGACCAGAGACTGCGGACAGTACAGGAGATGACCAGAGACTGCGGACAGTACAGGAGATAACCAGAGACTGCTGACAGTACAGGAGATGACCAGAGACTGCAGACATAGTACAGGAGATGACCAGAGACTGCGGACAGTACAGGAGATGACCAGAGACTGTGGACAGTACAGGAGATAACTGCTGACCTTTGGGGAGGGAGGGGGAGCGGGTACCTGAATTTGACAGGTACCCGCTCTTACTTCCGCGGAGTTGTTCTTTGATCTTACCTATTTCTCTATCCAGTCGCGCGCTGTCTTCCCGGCTTCTGTAGTGTCGGCGCTCGGCGGACAGCCGGATGCCCAGTGCGCATGAGCGAGAAGCGCTGCGCTTTGTGATTGGTCCGGCAGCTTCTGGGATCTGTCATGTGTCCCAGGTACCACCTTACCATTCACGAAGAGCACCGCTTCTTGCGCATGCTCACTTGGGACCCGGCTGTCACGCACACTACAGAAGCCGGGAAGACAGCGGACGGCTGGATAGAGGAACAGGTAAGGTCCCATTGCAGAGCTGAGCGGCCGGCCCGGTATTCTGACACAGCGGCGGTGGAAATACCGGACCGGCCGCTCCATATTCACTCCATAAGACGCACTGACATTTTCCCCCCTTTTTTGGGGGGAAAAAAGTACGTCTTATGGAGCGAAAAATACGGTATACTTGCCCTCCACAGGATTTACCCTCTTCCTGACTAGGCCATTTTTTGTGATAGGACACTGTGTTACTTTAACTGTCATGCAACACTGCACCCAAATGAGATTTATGTCCTTTTTTCCCACAAATAGAGCTTTATTTCAGTGGTATTTGATCACCTGTGTGGTTTTTATTTTTTGCGCTATAAACAAAAAAAGACCGACAATTTTGGAAAAAAAAATATTTTTGACTTTTTGCCAATAAACATGTCCAGTAAAAAAATTTTAAAAATCTAATTTCGTCATGAATTTAGGCCAAAATGTATTCTACTAAATACATTTAAAAAAAATCCCAATACGTGTAAATTAATTGGTTTACATGAAAGTTATAGCGTTTACCAATGGCGGTGTATATATAATCAATATTCAACATATAGCACTATCCTTTCACAGAATAGAATCCCCACCAAGTTACTAACACAATCCTTCCCCTGAAGTACAAATAACATCAAAAATATAGTAAACTTGATTACCCTCTAATCAGTATTAGTGTATAAACATAAAGTCCAAAACCCAAAAAATGAAACAAAAAAACAAAAACCATCCAAAAGAAAAAACAAAAACAAAAAGTCCAAAATAAAGTCCCAAATTATTATTTCAAAATCTTTTTCTGTGATATCTTAATTCTTCATATCTTCCAAAATCTTTGTGATATACTTCAAACCAGATCTTCATATACCTCAAAGAAAAGAACTCAACATGTGTAATATCTTCAAAGAAAGGGGTATATAAAAAACCGTGCCACACGTGTTTCATGCACATAAAAAATAAACGTGCCACCACAACCGTGAAAAAGGAAAATCCCTCAGCCTTAGGAGTCAATCCACTGCATACCACTAGAGGAAGTGCATAGTTACCCTCAGAATGGTATCAAGGGTCTGAGTACTTCTTTCCAACCTTTAAATATTCCTTCAGCCTTTCCAGCCACTTCCCACAGACCTCATAAACAGACCATGGATCAGTATGTATCATAAAAACTTATAGCACTTTATTGTAGCAACTTACATTCAAATAAGATGACATCAGCTTCAACATCACAAACGATATGTTCACAATCCTGCCTCTCCTCATAAGTGTATAGATTCCACACTATCTCACTCCCGAGGGGGAACCGATTGCCTGTGGTAAGTCCCCAGTACCTCAAAGCCCCATGAGGATTCCAGGAAGCCACAGCCGCATGTACCAGGATCAAAAATGGCCGTCGCCGCACTTCCGGAAGAGCGTCACTACGTCACCACGTCACGTGCCCCGGACGCGTTTCGTCACATCCGGACTTTATCAACAGGGATCCCTGTTGATAAAGTCCGGATGTGACGAAACGTGTCCGGGGCACGTGACGTGGTGACGTAGTGACGCTCTTCCAGAAGTGCGGCGACGGCCATTTTTGATCCTGGTACATGCGGCTGTGGCTTCCTGGAATCCTCATGGGGCTTTGAGGTACTGGGGACTTACCACAGGCAATCGGTTCCCCCTCGGGAGTGAGATAGTGTGGAATCTATACACTTATGAGGAGAGGCAGGATTGTGAACATATCGTTTGTGATGTTGAAGCTGATGCCATCTTATTTGAATGTAAGTTGCTACAATAAAGTGCTATAAGTTTTTATGATACATACTGATCCATGGTCTGTTTATGAGGTCTGTGGGAAGTGGCTGGAAAGGCTGAAGGAATATTTAAAGGTTGGAAAGAAGTACTCAGACCCTTGATACCATTCTGAGGGTAACTATGCACTTCCTCTAGTGGTATGCAGTGGATTGACTCCTAAGGCTGAGGGATTTTCCTTTTTCACGGTTGTGGTGGCACGTTTATTTTTTATGTGCATGAAACACGTGTGGCACGGTTTTTTATATACCCCTTTCTTTGAAGATATTACACATGTTGAGTTCTTTTCTTTGAGGTATATGAAGATCTGGTTTGAAGTATATCACAAAGATTTTGGAAGATATGAAGAATTAAGATATCACAGAAAAAGATTTTGAAATAATAATTTGGGACTTTATTTTGGACTTTTTGTTTTTGTTTTTTCTTTTGGATGGTTTTTGTTTTTTTGTTTCATTTTTTGGGTTTTGGACTTTATGTTTATACACTAATACTGATTAGAGGGTAATCAAGTTTACTATATTTTTGGTGTATATATAATGGTGTTTTTTTACTAGCAATGGCTGCAATCAGCGACTTATAACGGGACTGCGGCGCGCATTCTGATACTAATGGCACTGTGAAGGAAAATGTGGGGCGATCAAAGGGGTGATTGTGTGCTGGTTTACTATGTGGGCTGTGTGTGCTTTACACTGTAAGTGTGCAGAGGGTCCTTCAGAATTTCTAGTGTTAATATGTGGTTACACCCCTTTAGCACCTGATGGATAAATGCATGTAGTAGCTATTGGGATTTGAGTACAGGTATATCTTGTTTGATGTTTTCAATTCTTTCTCCATTGGTGGCATTTCCCCTAATTTCTTATACTTTCTGATACCCAAGCAGACAGGAAGCTGGAAAGTCTTTTTTTCATGTCTCTTTTTACAGCCAATTGCATAGGTAGCTCCAACTTGCAGCACTGATTTGCTATCCTGTATCTTGAAAGGGGTTTAAAATCAAGTTGTGTCAAAACAAGAAATAAATTACTAATAAAAGGGAAAGGAACCATCCTTAGCTAAACTTTTATTCTCCAACAATCATTTTAAACTGCAGGCTTGAAGATGGCTGTCTCAGGTTTGTCATATTAAAAAGACATTAATAAAGAGGGCACAGTCCCACACTTTGGTATGTCAGGATAAAGTATTGTAAACCCTCACCTTGTAAAACAACCCATTCAATTTAAAATAGCAATGAAAGGCAAAACATGTGTGTATAGATATCAGATATCACTTGATCAATTTTCCCCTATTCTCAGCTTCATAAGAGTTGGGGGAGGAAAAACAACAGTACACTGATCTTTCCTGTGAAAGGCTGTGAGTGTGTGTGTGGAGGGTTGTCAGCACAAGTCTGAACACTGGGGGAGAGCACTCTGAGTTCCCATGGTGTGTTCTCCTGTTTACTGTGGTCAGTTTTTAATAGGAAAGCAGAGGAACTGGCAGGAACACCAGGGATTTCACACAAAGGAAGCAATACAAAGAGAACGGGATACTTTTTCATTCAAGTACATGGTACAGCAGGCACAAATCAGGAATATGAAATGTTGGGTTTACATACCCTTTAATTTACTAAAGCACTGTAGAATGTTTTAGTTTCAAATGGATGTTTACCTAAACTAGATGATATTGGTGACTTGGCGATTTTTAAACTAAAGGTTTTAGTTGAACATATTTTCTTTGTAATATGATTTTATTCTAATCTCCACCTTTCCTTCTAATGTATGCACCCTTTCCAACATCGTAATATGTAATCTTTCAAACTTGCTATCGTGTTTGAGAATGAAATGTCTATCAACTGTTGACACCATGTTACAAAATGAGATGTCATACAGTATATACTTTATGATCAGATATTATCTTTTTAAAGGGTAAATCCACTTTGGTGGGAAAAAATAGCAAATTGAAAAAAAAATAGCATATAGAATTACAACACAAGTCAGATTGTTTTTTGAAGGTTATTAAAAAGTACCATTCCTATTCAATCTGAAACGCTATAATTTTCTGTAAAATGCAATGCCATATGGCTACCTGGAGGCATTCTGCACATAGATGGTGTACAGAACACTCCCTGAATATGTAATTTCTTGCTTGAGTGATTGGCTTACTGATTTTCCCAGAAGTCTGCTCTAAGATACAAGTCAGATTTATGGCATCCACTGCAACAAAAATTTAGTTTTTGGTGAGATACTCCCAAAGAGAAATCACATCTAAAGTGATGTAGACCTTGCCACTTCCAAATTAGATCCCTGCAGGTGCAGCAGCTGATTGATAATTATAAAACCACTCCCATACAGATTCACTCTACACATGGACACAGACAAACAAACAGCTATTTTTACAGAATAATGAAAGATATAAATCTCCAACAAAGTTTAGATCAGTACATAGATCACCCAGAGGGGAATGTTTTTTTTCTAACAAAAGTGAAATTGCTCTTTAAGCACTCTTTTATTTTTACCAACATAGAAAACCCTGCATGTACAGGTAAGCATAAAAATAACACATCGAAGTTGATTTACTAAAACAGGAGAGTGCAAAATCTGGTGCAGTGCTGCATAGAAACCAATCAGCTTCCAGTTTTTTTGACAAAGCTTAATTGAACAAGCTGAAGCTGATTGGCTACCATGCACATCTGCACCAGGTTTTGCACTCTCTGGTTTTAGTAAAACAATCCCCTTGTGTTTTGCAGTTTGCAATGTTTTTGGGTAAAAAAAATGTTTTCGTATCTGTAACCTAATTATTGATGCCACTTGTAAAAATCTACAAACTTGGTATTTGAGCAACAAAAGGTACCTGCTTATTTGCAACATTATTTTAGCTTTCCCTGAATATATTCACAATATAGACTATATTGCCAAAAGTATTGGAACACCCCTCCAGATCATTGGATTCAGGTGTTCCAATTATCTCCATGGCCGCAAGTGTATAAAATCAAGCACCTAGGCATGCAGACTGCTTCTATTAATGGTATTATAACAAAGTAGAAGCAACTGGGAACAAAAGCAACTCAGCCACGAACTGGTAGGTCATGTAAAATGACAGAGCGCGGTCAGTGCATGTTGAAGCGCACTGTGTACAGAAGTCGCCAACTATCTGCAGAGTCATTAACTAAAGACCTCCAAATTTCATGTGGCCTTCAGATTAGAATGGGTTTCCATGGCCGAGCAGCTGCATCCAAGCCTTACATCACCAAGTGCGATGCAAAGCGTCGGATGCAGTGGTGTAAAGCACGCTGGACTCTAGAGCAGTGGAGACGTCTTTTCTGGAGTGATGCATCACTCTTCTCTGTCTGGCAATCCGATGGAGGTGTCTGGGGTTGGGCTTGGCCCCTTAATTCCAGTGAAATTAACTCTTAAGATGTCAGCATACCAAGACATTTTGGACAATTTCATGCTCCCAACTTTGTGGGAACAGGAAGGGGCCATCCCCAAACTGTTCCCACAAAGTTCCCACAAAAACTGTGCACCAGTGCACAAAGCAAGGTCCATAAAGACATAGATTAGTGAGTTTGGGGTGGAGGAACTTGACAGTCCTGACCTCAACCTGATAGAACACCTTTGGGATGAATTAGAGCGGAGACTGCGAGCCAGGCCTTCTCATCCGACATCAGTGCCTGACCTCACAAAAGCACTTCTGGAAGAATGGTCAAACATTCCCATAGACACACTCCTAAACCTTGTGGACAGCCTTTCCAGAAGAGTTTAAGCTGTTATAGCTGCAAAGGGTGGGCCAACTCAATATTGAACCTAAATTGAACTAAGACTGGGATGCCATTAAAGTTCATGTACGTGTAAAGTCAGGCGTCCCAATACTTTTGGTAATATAGTGTATATTTAGATCTGATTTAGCCTTTCTATAAGTAACTTTAGGGACAGCAGGCCCATATTGGGAGATGGAATTGTCATCCCTCAAACAAGTGCCAATGTTTTTTCCAAATTGTATTCAGTTCCTCATATTGGCTTGGATAAGTTTAGATAAACATTCTGTTTATTCTCCTTCTTTTTGTTTTTATTGTTTTAATTTTCTTGTACGTCTCTATCAACAGTTTATCTTTGTATTGCCTTGCTCTTAGTCTTAGTTCTGGTGCCTCACTTTCAAAGATACAGTTTCTTCTAATTCAGATATTGTCCAGATGGTAGATTATGAATCAAAAATTTGTGACTGCTTGTAGCAGCCAGAATGGTGTTACCTGCTGTAGGTTTTCTAGGTAGACTCATACATACTCAACTTTTTTTTGTATTTACAAATATATATGTGTTAAACTGGAATAGTGTTCTTCCAAATCACAAATTTGAATTTTAACATTTTAAATCACTTTCATGCAATGTTGTCAATATTTTAAAACTTCTGACCCACACTAGAGGAGAAAAATGTAACTAATCATACATCACACCATATGGGAAACTCCACTCTAGGTGGGTCTTTAAGTGACAGATCGTGACTCCCCTTGTCAGTAGCATCCCCTCGATAACATCCTATGGCTTAACTCTTCTGAGCACCCATGTGTAACAAATCCTATAACACCGCTCACCCTGCGGCTGTGGCATTAATCAAAAATGATGTTTTCTCTTCTGTCCCCATACCACCCTATGCTATTTTCTCTGAATCACTACATGTATTCCCTTCCTGTTCATTGATGAACCTCATCAACTAGCAGGCCTTAGAGAAATTGTACCCTTCACTACACTAAAGAAGAATCGAAACCTCCCCTGCTACATGTATTTAGGTATCTTCAAATGAAACATTTCTATCTCTCCATAGTCCAGTCACAGGCATATCTGGACCAACTTTTGCTCTTTGAAGAGTTGCTCTGAAGATTTCCTTTCCCTGGGCCTTTATCTAGGTTAAACTACCAACTATTTACTACTACATATTATTTATTATTATTTATATTATTATACAGGATTTATACAGTGCCAACAGTTTGCTCAGCGCTTTACAATATAACGGGAGACAATACAGCAACAATACAGTTCAATACAAGAGGGATTTGAGGGCCCTGCTCCTTGGAGCTTACAATCTAGGAGGGAGTTGCTAGTGGTACAAAAGGTAGTAACTGTGGGGGATGGACTGGTTGGAAGAATAGAAGATTCCAGTATTAGCTGAGGGCAGGATAGGCTTCCCTGAAGAGATAGGTTTTCAGAGATCACCTAAAAGTGAGCAGAGTAGGCGATAGTCTGATAAATTGGGGTAGAGAGTTCCAGATGGGGGAAGCTCTGGTGAAGTCCTGGAGATGAGTATGGGAGGAGGAGACAAGGGAGCTAGAGAGTAGGAGGTCTTGCGAGGAGCGGAGAGTACGGTTTGAGTGATATTTGGAGACAAGATTGGTGATGTAATTTGCGGCAGAGTTATAAATGGCTTTATACATTATTGTTAATGTTTTGAATTTTATGCGTTGGGCAACGGGAAGCGAGTGGACAGATTGGCAGAGAGGGATGGCAGATACAGAACGGTTAGTAAGGTGGATGATTCTGTCAACAGCATTCATGATATACTGAAGAGGGGATAGCCTGCGATGAGGTAGGCCAATGAGGAGGGAGTTACAATAGTCAAGGCGATATAACAAGGGAGTGGATAAGCTGCTTAGTGGTTTCCGAGGTTAGGAACGGGCGTATCTTGGAGATGTTGCGGAGGTGAAGTCTACATGATTTGGACAGTGATTGGATTTGGGGCTGAAAGGACCGATGGGAGTCTAGGATTATACCTGGTACCCTGGCATGAGGGGAGGGAATGATGATTGTGTTATTGATCTTGATGAAGGAGTCAGGGGAGGGGGCACGGGCTGGGGGGAATACTAAGAGCTCAGTTTTGGAAAGATTGAGTTTGAGGAAGTGGAGTGACATCCATGCTGATATGTCACTTAGGTTAGTGATGCGAGAGGAGACTGAAGGTGAGGGGTAGAAAGATAGATTTGTGTGTCATCAGCATAGAGATGGTACTTAAAGCCATGGGAGTTTATCAAGTGACCAAGGGAGGAGGTGTAGATGGAGAAGAGAAGGGGTCTAAGGACAGAACCTTGAGGGACCCCTACAGAAAGAGGGAGTGAAGAGGAGGAGGCAGCGTTATAGGTAACACTGAAGGAGCGCTGCGATAGGTAGGAGGAGAACAAGGAGAGAGCAGAGTCTCTGAGGCCAAGAGAGTGGAGTTTTTTGAGGAGGAGGGGATGGTCAACCGTATCAAAAGCCGCAGAGAGGTCAAGTAGTAAGAGTAGTGGCCATTGGTTTTAGCAGTTAGTAGATCATTAGTGAGTTTTAGTAGGGCAGTTTCAGTGGAGTGAAGTGAGCGAAAGCCAGATTGTAGAGGGTCAAGAAGGTTGTTGTCGGTGAGGTGGGAGCTCAGGCGATTGTAGATTAAGCGTTCTAGGAGTTTAGAGGTAAATGGCAGCACGGAGATGGGTCTTAAGTTGTTCAGGTTGGTGGAGTCCAGGGAGGGCTTTTTAAGTATGATAGTGATGTGCGCATGCTTTAGAGGGCGGGGGAAGGCACCAGTAGAGTGGGAGAGATGTGAGTGAGGGAGCATAGGATGGAAGAAGAGGGTGACCATAGTAATTGTGAGGGGACAGGATCCAGGGGGCAGGTAGTGAGACGGGCTTCTGAGAAAACCTTAGTGACCTCTTTAGTAGTGGCAAGGTCAAAGGAGGAAAGTGTTGAGGGAGGTTAGTATAAGGTATGCTAAGTGGGATTTATGTCTGTGCATTGGCGATGCCCCTACGAATTGCATCAATCTTGTTTTTGAAATGATTTGCAATCTTGTGAGCAGTGAGTGAGGTACTGGGTGGGGGTGGAGGTGAAGAAAGTAGAGTTAAAAGTAGAGAAGAGACGACGAGGACTGGATGACAAGGCATTAATAAGAGTGACAAAGTAGGCTTGTTTGGCAGCATGAAGGGAGGACTTGTATGTTAAGAGAGCAGATTTATATAGAGTGAATGCTTGTTGAGACATATTCATAACCCTCGTCATATGTGCATAAGTGAACCTGAGAAATGGGTGGAAATTTTGGAAGCCACCAAACCTTGTTCTCAGACCGTGGCCAGCATTGAGAATTCCTTCAAGGTGCTTCTGTGGTGGTACTTGGTCCCCATGCGGATCAACAAATATGTACCATCATATTTTCCTTTCTGTTTTAGGGTTTGTGGGGAGTCAGGAAGCCATCTTCATAAATGGTGGGCTTGCTCTCTGGGGTGCAATTTTTGGACTAAATTGTTTGGGATTCTATCCAAACTGTTTTATAGACCCCTTTCCCCTGAGACTACTGTAGCACTAATGAATAGAAATGCATTTTAACTCTGTAAAAAGCAGTTTAACCTTTTCCTGCAGGTAACCACAGCTGCTAAACAGACACTGGCAAAAGCCTGGAAAACACCTAGATTGTGCCTTAACTGTGAAACTAGGAACAGGGTCACACAGACCATGATAAATGACCAAATAGAAGCCACCTTGCAAGATTGTTCTTAGTGGTGTACCCCAAGTTTCAGTGTTGGGACCCCTACTTTTTAATATATTTATAAATGATATAGATCAGGGCTTAAAATTTCAAGTCCTGAGCTACTAGCCAGACCTTGAGAGTTACTTGCCACCACTTGCCCCACAAAAACCCCTACCCTGCTACACCCCTAACTCAGCCCCTAAACACGCCCTCATAAATCATTTCATGAAATGACACTGTTAAATGTTACCCACATTACATCAGAGTCCCCAGAGTCCCCCCCACATTACATCAGGGCCTCCAATGTCCCCCTAAACACTCCATCATACTTAGACCATGCACCGCATACAACCATAACCCCCCCCGCAATCTTTCACTCACAAAACTATAACTCTACCAAGCATATTCTACCTACTATCCAACCCAGCAGTACCTCAAATGCCCCCATACTCTACCACCCATAATAACCACATCATCCTGAACCTGACCAAACCACCCATACATGTAGGTTTACATACAGACACATATACATACACACACACACAAACAGACACCTGTACACACACACACAGACACACAAAGGTTACTCATTTCCACCCCCCCAGATATAAGTTGACATATGATGTAACACATGTAGTTTCCATTCCTGTGCCTAGGAAGTGGCACACATTAAACAGAAACACATTGTTCCTCAATATAAAATGTAATAAGGCTAAGGATAACACAAACATATTTTGTTTGTACTTGCTAGTCTCCAGCTCATTCAAATATTATACCACATTGAATCCTGTCTCATGTGGAATTGATGTGTAGATAGTTTTTACGTCCCAACCTACAAACAGTTGACTAGAGGGACTTCTATCTGCTCCAAAAATTGTATCAAGTGAATTGCCTCCCTCACTGAGGAGGGTAAGCCTTAATGTGCGGTTTCAGTATGGTATCAGCATAAATGCTTATCTTTTTCCATTAGGCTTCTTCATCCAAACTGATGGGTCTCAGCATTCGTAAATAGTTTCAGTAAGGCATAAAAGAAGGTTCATGCCTTCAAAAATGCAGCTGTATTTTCATCTATAACTTTCTTTTCACATGTTCTATCTATAAGTGCAAAACTTTTCCCATTGTTGTTTATTTGACAGATCTGATGAAACAGGTTTATACCAGTCCCTATTTGGAAGAGCTGATAAACCATATTTCCATATTGTTTTGAACTCATTACCACAACATTCTCTTTGTTTGATGATTTAATCACCAAATCTTTATTGTTTCATATTTTCTAACACCTCATGTCACTGTTTCGACAGCATAGCTACTGCAGATTATTTTGATAAAAGAGGAAATGTTGAGAATTCGTTTTTAAGTATGAACTTCTTTTTAGAAGCCACCATTATAAATTGACCTCCTACTGTTGATGTCTTTTTTGTGCCTTTTTGTTCAAGAATCTACTGTTAATATCATATTTTGTTGTGATCTTTTTATATTTATGTATTTTTTATTCCTTTTTAAAGTGTTTCTGTTTATTCTTTGAATTATCTTCAACAAACTCCCAACGTGAAAAAATCAGAAACTCCTGTAATAAATGCAACATAATAACAAAATGTTTAACATCTTGATGATTTTTTTTTACAAACATGGTCATTACAGGTTTTTGTGACAAAGGAAGGAATGTTAAGGATTTGGGTTTAAATGTGATCTTTTTAGAGGTCACACTTTTTGGAGTTCCTTGGTCCGCCACCCAGGTTCTAAGTCTTTTTCTTTTTCCTATTTCACCCTTATCTCCCTTATATGTCTCTAGTTTAGTGTCCTTTACTTTACTTTTTGGTCTCTTCCAATATCCAGCACTATCCTTTCCTACTCTTCCCTCCTCCTTTACAGTCTAGATGTACACTCCCTCTTTTCCCCTCCTTATCATATTCTGTGCCAAATAAAAATCAATTTATTTCAAATATACGTTTATGCAAAAAGCGTATAGTTCTACTTTTAATTCCCATATTTGGAAAGACCTGTATACGCAGTCCTTGTGGACAAACATTATTCTCCATATGCATATGAAAAAATAAACTTTGAGGCAAAAAGTGGACTTTCATGGTACTGCCATAGACTTACAAATAAATAAAAAAAAATTTAAATAATAAAATAGAAATCTTATCTTTCACCTTCCATTTAAGTACTCTGAAATTCAGTTATGGTGCGTATGTTTTTCTCTTTGATCAAATAGTGTCGGTAGGGTACTTTGTGTTCAATATGGTTATAATCTTGTTATAATGGCCCCTATATATAGCTACCAGCTCCTGTACATTGTTCCCATCCTTGCCAGGTAGACCTGATTGGGATGCCACATCATGTGTGCTGACCAATTTGGGTGTGCTGGGTAAGCCCACCCCTCTTTCATTGATTTATGGATTCTTTTCTATATATATGGTATTAGTGTGTGTGTGTTTATGTATGTATGTGTGTGTATATATATATATATATATATATATATATATATATATACCCTTATCGCTACGTTTCAGACAATACATTCTCTCAAATACTCCTGAGGAAATGTTCACACACCGTAACATGTTGAGAAGAACTGGCCAAATATATGAATCTAAACCATCTGTACTGGGATACCCTATAAGAGTTCCTCTCATGACACTCATAGTCCAGTCCTGAGAGAAGGTAAATTGCAGGACATTCTAAATAAGTGAATTGTATGTTTTTATATATATGTTTATTGTAATAAAATGTCTATTTTTATAAACTCTTCATTTGTACATCTATGGCGGTACCATGAAAGTCCACTTTCTGCCTCAAGGTTTATTTTTTCACATGCAGTCTCTGGGACCTGGGTACCTAATATAATTGAATACCCTTTTCAGCACATTTTTTTACTATATTGTTCTCAATATATTTCCAACAGAAACAAGGTTTGAATTCATATAATTTTCTAACCTTAAACAAATGATTTTTCATTTCATGTTCCTTGCTCTTCTTATCTCTGTCTAAGATTTGCTCTTGTTGAACCTTAGAAATCATAAATTCCCATTCCAACATTTTAATTTAAACAATATATATAGAAAATTGCTTCTGTAATTTTGTCTGAAATCTGTCAGATTGACAAATAGCCCACCTTGATAGTATATCTACTACAAAGCTAGTATTAGAGACATTTGCTGGTGATTAGACTAAGGTAATATACCAATAAACTAGTGAAACAAATATATCCTTAATGTAACTTAAATAATCATGAATAATACAAGGTCTCCACCTTTTAAATCCCTGATATGTATATAACCACAAAATATGCACACAAAAACAAATATGTAATTAAACAATATTAGCTTTATTTCTCACAAAGCACAACATTGAAAACCACTAAATATATAAAGCAGGGTCCTGTGCCACTTGCATATTCAAACACTAAATCTTAGTAAATCCCGGTAATATTATACTTTTGCATTGCTGAACACAGTAAAGTATACTGTTCCTAAATTATGAATACATTCCAAGCCTGTATTATTAAAGCTGAATTCCATGAATTCACCAGTTTCTAAAATGTGCGGGCTTACTATGTGCTAAGTCCAACAAGGTGCATGCCACATCATGTACCTATTTCTTTAATTTATAATTTACATTTTTACTGTGCACTATGATACTGGACCTTTTGGTCTCAGCTCCTGCAGCTGCAGAGTCATATATAACAACTTTGTCTGCCGTCCCTCCCCACTTCCCCTCCTGGCCAATCACAGAGCACTTTGTATTATGTGAGCCCATTCAGAAAATACAACTTCTTCTGTGAATTGATAGAGGAGGGGTGGGCAGACAAGATGCTGTATGGGAAAGCAGCATTTCTCCTGTAAGAGCATTAGGAATATAGTGATAGCTGTACTCCTGGTGCTCAGTAAAACTGTCAGTTCTAAATAAAAGAGATAAGTCCACAAGGTGGCATGCACCTCATTGGCCTTAACCCATAGAAAGCCAGCAGATTTTAGAAAATTCCCGAAGTTCAGCTTTAAGTCAAGGCACAAGAGCATGCATGAGACTCAATAATATGTATTACAAATGGGAGAATTGGTATATAAGTTTTTGATTGTGAAAGTCACCAGTTTGTATCCCAACAAGTATAAATTGGTCACAGAAAGTACAACTGCATATCTGGTCTGTGTCTGAAGAATTTATGACAATACTGAAGAAAAAATGAGTGAGATCTGTAATTCACATGTGTGACTGGGAGGAACGGTATTCAATGTTCAGGCATAAATATGTGTGGAGACAAGAAAGCCAGTATACCAGTCTACACAGCAGCTAATACCATTCTGGCTGCTACAAGCAGCCTCCCAAGACATTTTATTCATAATATACCTTTTGTAAAGTATCTTTGAATTAGAAGGAACTGTACAAAGGACAGCAATTCTGAAAGGGAAGCACCAGAATGAAGATTAAGGTTGCCCAAAGACAGATCAAAATTTGGCTGGTTCAGCAGGGACTGCCCAAAATTCAATCTGTGCGTGGCCCTCCTTGTTCGACAAAAGTTGATCATTAGATTTGCTTCTGTTGAACAGACAGGTTGGAACAGAGTAGATGTTGATTGGAGAAGTTGGAAAACTTTTTGTGATCAACACAGATCAGTGTATTCTGACAGTAGTGGCAGTCGCTGTCAGAATACAAAGTCCTGGTAGGGAGAATCCTCAGTCCACCTCGTTTGTGTGAATGGAGACATCTGTTCATATTTTTTTTTAAAAATGAACCATCCATTGTCATCTTAAAAGCTGTTAATAGATGGATTGAAAATGTTCTGGTTCAGCAAGTACTGGCCAAATTTTGATCCATCTTTTGCTGTTTCTGCTCATGAGAAGTTTATCTAATGTGCGCTTCCCTTGGTCGGGAATGTTGGGAAATGTTAATTTGATCACTGTATTCTTACAGAGCAGGAGCCCCCACTGTCAGAATACAATAACACAGCAGGGAGAGTTCCTCCATTCACAGCTTGTATGAAGGATGTGTTTGGCTATTGAATCTTTTTAGGTCTGCTGCCTGAGAGGGTGACCATGTGGCTGGACAAAGGCCTGGGTTTTGTAAGTTAGGGATTGAGGAGACATGGAGGAATTCTCCCACCCTGTCCTTTGGGGTCCCATAGCTTTTGGGGGTCAAAAGTGCTAAATTTGTTTGCATGTGCATGTACTTGTGGTTACATACAATCCTTCATGTGTGTGGGGTTTAAACGGTAGAGGTCTGTTATTATTCATGATATTTTAAGATCAATATATACCTATTGTTAAAATTACAAGATGTCAATGTGTATACAGTGAAAACAGCAAAATACAATTGGGGAAAAATAAATCATTAAATATTGCTAAACCGTTTAGTTGAGGCCTTTTCTATCTAGTGTATCAAATCACACTTCTAAACCGTAGGTTAATACCTTTTGTGTTTTTTTCTGTGTGGGGACTTGGCATTTTACTACGTATCTATTTAGTTATTCAAACATCTACCACAAACACAATTTGGGAAGGGAATGAAAGCAATCACTGCTTACGTTCTCCCCACAAGGCAAAAACTTGTCTCAGAAAAGGCGAACAAAAGCCTCTTTGTTTTTTCATCCCTGATGATTTCAGCTGGATTATCTACTCATTTTGCTGACACATCCTGAACATTTTCAGAATCCCGGAGCAGATGAAAACAAATCAGACTTGTGCAAGTAAAAAAAAAAAACAAAGAAAATGAAACAAGTTTCCTCCAAGGAAGTGATCAGTCACTAAATTGCACTTAGTAGAGAGATTAAGTGTGATGCTAACAGTTTATCTGCTTTAACAGACCTTGTCAAATCAGCCTCTTTTATCAAGATCTTTGAAAGTCTATTTCACCTCTAGGGCCTCTGCTGATGCCTTTAAAAGTTAACTTTCCTTGTACATTCGCTTGAAAGATGCCAGAGGCTTCTGCTAAGAGAGCAATCTTTTAAACACTGCTGTCCAGTTGGGAATGTAGAGATGTACGGAAGCAGGTTATTACTTCGAATTCGTGTGTTACCAGACAATAAATTGTACTATGTTCATCAGTCAATTTATTGGAGCCTAATAGTGCTACAAATCCAGCTTCCATTTTATGAGATTTTCGTCTTGGTATTCCATGCTGCAAAGTGATTCTTGTCCACATATTCCAGGAAAACCATTGTCTACTTTCATTTTTCCATTTTAAATGCTTGTTTAAAAGATAACTATTATACTATCTAGGAAAATAGGTAAGCAGGCAACATTTTCTGAATGAAAGAGACCCTTTGTTTAGAAAAACATAGATTTTGCATCTATGGGAAAGTACAAGTAATTTTTCTGCCAGAACAACCCAACAGTTGGTCAGAACTACTGCCTTTTTTCATCTGCTACAAGTACATACAGGTGCCTCTAGGTGCCTACACTATACAAGCAGAATTCTTTTAGCTTTTCTTTTTGGAGACTGAGTTTCTTAATGAACTCTTATGTTTTGTATTTCCTCATTTAATTACTCTTACAAAAAAAAAAAAATAAAATATATATATATATACAGTGGGGCAAAAAAGAATTTAGTCAGCCACCAATTGTGCAAGTTCTCTCACTTAAAAAGATGAGAGAGGCCTGTAATTGGCATCATAGGTAGACCTCAACTATGAGAGACAAAATGAGAAAAAAAATCCAGACAATCACATTGGCTGATTTGGAAAGAATTTATTTGCAAATTATGGTGGAAAATAAGTATTTGGTCAATATCAAAAGTTCATCTCAATACTTTGTTATATATCCTTTGTTGGCAATGACAGAGGTCAAACATTTCCTGTAAGTCTTCACAAGGTTGGCACACACTGTTGCTGGTATGTTGGCCCATTCCTCAATGCAGATCTCCTCTAGAGCAGTGATGTTTTGGGGCTGTCGCTGGGCAACACGAACTTTCAACTCCCTCCAAAGGTTTTCTATGGGGTTGAGATCGGGAGACTGGCTAGGCCACTCCAGGACCTTGAAATGCTTCTTACGAAGCCACTCCTTCATTGCCCGGGCGGTATGTTTGGGATCATTGTCATGTTGGAAGACCCAGCCACGTTTCATCTTCAATGCCCTTGCTGATGGAAGGAGGTTTGTACTCAAAATCTCAAGATACATGGCCCCATTCATTCTGTCCTGTACATGGATCAGTCGTCCTGTTCCCTTTCCGGAGAAACAGCCCCAAAGCATGATGTTGCCACCCCCATGCTTCACAGTAGGTATGGTGTTCTTTGGATGCAACTCAGCATTCTCTCTCCTCCAAACACGACGAGTTGTGTTTCTACCAAACAGTTCTATTTTGGTTTCATCTGACCATATGACATTCTCCCAATCCTCTTCTGGATCATCCAAATGCTCTCTAGCAAACTTCAGACGGGCCCGGACATGTACTGGCTTAAGCAGGGGGACACGTCTTGCACTGCAGGATCTGAGTCCCTGGCGGCATAGTGTGTTACTGATGGTAGTCTTTGTTACATTGGTCCCAGCTCTCTGCAGGTCATTCACTAGGTCCCCCCGTGTGGTCCTGGGATTTTTGCTCACCGTTCTTGTGATCACTTTGACCCCACGGGGTGAGATCTTGCGTGGAGCCCCAGATCGAGGGAGATTATCAGTGGTCTTGTATGTCTTCCATTTTTTAATTATTGCTCCCACAGTTGATTTGTTCACACCAAGCTGCTTGCCTATTGCAGATTCAGTCTTCCCAGCCTGGTGCAGGTCTACAATTTTGTTTTTGGTGTACTTCGACAGCTCTTTGGTCTTCACCATAGTGGAGTTTGGAGTGTGACTGTTTGAGGTTGTGGACAGGTGTCTTTATACTAATAACAAGTTTAAACAGGTGCCATTGATACAGGTAATGAGTGCAGGACAGAGGAGCCTCTTAAAGAAGAAGTTACCGGTCTGTGAGAGCCAGAAATCTTGCTTGTTTGTAGGTGACCAAATACTTATTTTCCACCATAATTTGCAAATAAATTCTTTCCAAATCAGCCAATGTGATTGTCTGGATTTGTTTTCTCATTTTGTCTCTCATAGTTGAGGTCTACCTATGATGTCAATTACAGGCCTCTCTCATTTTTTTAAGTGGGAGAACTTGCACAATTGGTGGCTGACTAAATACTTTTTTGCCCCACTGTATATATATGTTACAATGTAAAAAATTCCGATTTATAGTTTACAGCATGGGAGGACTGGAATAGACCAGTGGCTTGGAGTGGCAATACCTTAATCAGTGCAGGACCTGCATTCAGCAACAGTTTCTGGGCTTTATATATCAATCTGCTCCCTAAGCAGGCATAAGATTGCACCACCTGCAAGATTGAAAAATTCCAGACTTAAGCATGGGTCGAATTCCAAAAAAATTATCTTCACAAATCTTTTTTTAAGAATTTTCGTTCAAATTTCGCACCAATAGTGGGCCACAGCAACGCCTAATTTTCAAGCAACCATTGAATCTGAGTGATCGGGCATGTTGGAAATTTTTTGAAGGACAAACATTTCTAATCAATGATGCAAAAAATGTAATCGAAAAAGAAATGAGCATGAGCTGTGACCTGGAAAGAAAAGAAAATTCTTGGCCACAAAAATTATTTTCTGTAGCAACATGAGGTGAAATTAAAGGCTTGGTTGGTTGAATTTGTAAATCAGTGGTGGCACCATCAGATTACAAAATGCATGAAATTTCCAATTTTCTAAAAAAAATTTGTTCACAGTTTGACCCATGTATGGCCTGCATTACTTTGTGGCTCAGAGAAGTTATGTGACCAAATGCAGAAAAGGAAATACAGGTCGCAAAACTGTAAAATGTGTTGTTCTCATTTGTTAAAGAAAGTTGAATTAGAAGGATTTGTGATTATGGTATTGTATTTTATTCAATATTTTTGTTATGTTTCAAAAGCTAATATATGCTAATAATAAATACTTCTCAAGTCACAGTCTGTATGGAGAGCAAGGCCACTTGATGACTTGGTAGAATCCACAGGCAGCCTGACTCTTCAATAAGACAAAAAAGTTGAATCCATCACAGTTTTACATCAGATAAAAGCAACAGTCTTTGAAGTGTAAGAAGGTAGTGACTTTCCTGATCCGTGCATCTGCAGCTGTAACATGAAACTATAACTGTGGAGTTTGGGGAAGCTGATAGTGTCTACCAAATACAATAAAACAAGACAAACAGACAGGCTGCTGTAGCAGCACACTCCCCACCTGGTATTGATACATAATGAAAATGAAATGTAAATAATTATAATATAGCAACATAAAATAAGCAACATAATATAAGTTCATATTAAGCCCATGAAGATGGGTGACTGTGTCCTCTGGTTAACATTTCTTTTGACAAACAAATAAAACTGAGCAACTTTTACACAAAGCATATATGGGTGCTATAATTCATAGGATCCCAAATTCGGTATGTATATTAGAAATAACTACACTAAACAGAAAAATATATACTGTAGCAATTTACTTTTATTCATGCATGTTGTAGAATATTGTACGTTGTCAGGATGTTTGAATGATTAATTTTGTCAGAGATATCGATCACGGTGTATGGCGTGGCCTCCAATAAAAAAAATATTAAAAATACTTAAGCTGACCAATTCATTGTTCCTGAAATGTGCTGCCCTATACAGATATTCATTAGGCACAAAAAATTATGTGAAAGTATGGAGTATGAAACTAGAATAAATAAATTAAGATTTATTTTACATTTGAGTCAGTTAACAAAGACAAACAACAGTAGAATTGATATTGTGACACAGACACTGAGCTTATATTCACAATTAATTCCTACATTTACCCTGCTACAACATAGGTATATACTAGATTAAATCAAATAATTAATTTTCTCTTGTAGATAGCCTAATTAATTATAAATAAACATGGCAGATAATATTCTGTGTTTGGTCAAATATACCCGTTATTCCACTGCAGCCTGATTAAAGGCTGTAGTATGTCTACAAATTATGCCTATATGGCTTAAATATAATAACCTAGTCCCTTGGTGTAAGGGTATTGTGAGGGGAATGTGAAGTTACCAAACAAAAACTATTGCAAATATTAATTAAAAAAAAAAAATTCAGAGAATAATACACTATTAGTTAACCTCAGAAACAGATAGTCGATTGCTTAGGATAGATTGCCAACCAAACACCTCAGAATGACTTCCTATGGGTGGTGATGGACTGAGCTTAGGATGGAGTCTGTCTTTCAAAATGACATCTACCTAAGACAGAGGATGTGTGTCCCAGGATTTCTGAAAGGTGGATGATGTCTTCAGGATGTGAAAAAACAATTAAATTTAAGAATCCTCCAAGAGGATGTAGTTGGTACTATTTACTCCCCTCTCATTGGTGGATCATATTATTGATTAACTATTCTCTGGTATAACCAATAACTGACTTGCCCACTAGATGGCACTCTGAGATTAAAAATCCCTATATTCACATTCTCTGGAAGATAATGGATTAATTGAATGTGCTAGTGCCATTTTTATGTTGTGCTGAAAATACCACTTTTCTTGGCCAGCTATGTGTTAAATCAATTCTGGAGCGCACTGATGATGTCAGAGTGATTTTACTTTCTGTGGGCCTTATTCCCAGAAGTGCCAACTACATGAAGCTAACATGCCTCACACTTCTGCTAACTATCTCCAATGGTTGGCCCTGCTGAACATAAAAAGAAGCTATGTAAACATTCAAAATGTAGATGCTGAAGGGTCCCCTTAAAGGGTAATGAGCCATAAATATTTTGTAAATACTGATCTTAAAACAATTTAACCACTGCCAGTCCGGACACTTTTACCCCCTTCCTGCCCAGGCCAATTTTCAGCTTTCACTGCTATCACACTTTGACAATTGCACGGTCCTGCAACACTGTACCCATATGATTTTTTTAGCATTTTTTTGAGACAGATAAAGCTTTATTTTGGTGGTATTTATTCACCACTGGGATTTTTATTTTTTTTGCTATGTAAATTAAAAAGTCCAAAAATTAAAAAAAAGTGTTTTTCTTATAACATTTTGCAAATAAATAGTATTTCATCATAAATCTTTGCCAAAGTTTATTCCGTTATATTTTTAGTAAAACAAAAATAATAACCCAAATTAGTTTATAACCAAAAATTATAATTTCTAAACTTTTTTTTTACATTTTTTTCATATTATTTATTTATTTATTTTACATAGGTCACCCTAGCAGTACAGTGTCACCATGGTAACACTGTACTACTTGTGGGGGGTGATGAAGATTTTTTTTTTTTTTACACTGATTGCTTTTACAACCATAAAGGATGTAAAAGCAATCATTTCTCCTTCTCTCTAGCTGCATTCTTGCAGCCATTGAGAACTACTGAGTGAGCTGTGATTGGTCACAGCTTGTCACATGGTACAAGGCTGTTATGAATAGCCTTGTACCATGTGACATCTGTGATCATTCACAGATTTCACACGTAGTAAGCAATGATGTCACAAGTAATATCTTGCTTACTACTCTGCATGTGATCACTGATTGGCCAATCAGTGATCACATGATCAAGACCTCGTACAGAGGTACACAGTGGGCACCGGATCGTGGTGCTGCATGCTCCCAGGGAGCGCACACAAGCAGGGTGCGGGGAGGCCTTTTATAAACGGCCACCCGACCCTGCACTGCCACCGTTCGGCCGTTTATATACAACGGCCAGACGGGAGGTGGTTAACAAAATGAATGGTGCATATAAATACAGAGTATCATTTACAAATATATACAACCACATCAGGAAATAAAATTCTTCAAAACAGCAGGCTGACAAATGATCAATAGTGGGCAAATGAGCAGTGTTACAAAAAGACAGTGATACCGCCTTCGTTCATCATTTGTGGATGTAATGTAATGTAACAAAGCTTGTAGATCCAAAAACCTTCAAGTGGCATTGTCAATCTTAGCAGGTCTCCTCCTTTTTTAATTCTGTACACTGAAGTTGCGAGCTTCTATATCTGTCTCTAAAAAAATGGTATGCCACAGGTGAGGATAAATCTGCTATGCTGACATCACTAAATGTTTGCTGAAGTGTTTTCTAATTTCCGCAGGCAATTGGGAGATAAATGACATTGGTAGCAGAGAAAATGACAGATGTGTATATTTGAAATTTTTTCTTTGTACGGGAATTTGTGAAATATTGTTAAATCCATGAATATATGCGTTATGAAATTACGTTTTGAACAGTATCCACAGGGATACATCCCCTGGGGCAACTGTTGCATCCGCAACCAGATCATACAGTGGATATAAAATGTCAGGTTTCTGTGATGTAAAAAATGAGACAAAGATAAATCATTTCAAAACTTTTTCCACCTTTAATGTGACCTATACACTGTACAACTCAGTTGAACAACAAACTGAAATCTTTTGGAGGAGGGAAGTAAACATAAAAAAAATATACCTACAGTGAAGCATGGTGGTGGCAACAACATGCTTTTGGGGCTGTTTTTCTTCAGCTGGAACTAGGGCCTTAGTCAAGGTAGAGGGAATTATGAACAGTTCCAAATACCAGTCAATATTGGCACAAAATCTTCAGGCTTCTGCTAGAAAGCTGAACATGAAGAGGAATTCGTCTTTCAGCATGAGAACCATCTAAAGCATACATCCAAATCAACAAAGGAATGGCTTCACCAGAAGAAGATTAAAGTTTTGGAATGGCCCAACCAGAGCCCAGACCTGAATCCTATTGAAAATCTGTGGGATTACTTAGTTACATAGTTAGTCCGGCTGAAAAAAGACAAAAGTCCATCCAGTTCAACCATAGAAAAAAAAAGTTATAATCCCACACCCACAGTTGATCCAAAGGAAGGCAAAAAAAACCCCAGCAAAGCACGATCCAATTTGTACCTGCTGGGAACAAAACAATTCCTTCCTGATCCCTCAAGAGGCAATCGGATATTCCCTGGATTAACTATACCTTTTTTGAAGCAATCCACTGAGCTGGCCAGAACCAACTCTTGAGGGAGTCTATTCCACATTTTCACAGCTCTCACTGTGAAGAAACCTTTCCGTGTTTGGAAATTAAAATTCTTTTCCTCCAGACGTAAAGAGTGCCCCTTGTCCTCTGTGTTGACCCCAGGGTGAATAGCTTTACACCAAGTTCACTATATGAACCACTGATGTATTTATACATGTTGATCATATCCCCCCTTAATCTCCTCTTCTCAAGAGAGAATAAATTCAGTTCCTCTAATCTTTCCTCATAGCTGAGCTCCCTCATGCCTCTTATCAGTTTGGTTGCCCTTCTCTGCACTTTCTCCAGTTCCCCAATGTTCTTTTTGTGAATTGGTGCCCAAAACTGAACTGCATATTCCAGATGAGGTCTTACTAATGATTTGTACAGGGGTAAAATTATATCTCTCTCTCTGGAGTCTTTTAATACAAGAGAGGATTTTGCTCACTTTAGAAACTGCAGCTTGGCATTGCATGCCATTATTAAGCTTGTGATCTACCAGAACCCCCAGATCCTTCTCCACCATTGATTCCCCCAGTTGTACCCCCCCTAGTATGTATGATGGATGCATATTCCTAACCTCCAAGTGCATAACCTTACATTTATCAACAATAACCCTCATTTGCCACATATTTGCCCAATTAAACAGTGCATTGAGGTCGGCTTGTAAGTTGGAGACATCCTGTAAGGACGTTATTCCACTGCACAGCTTGGTGTCATGTGCAAACACTGAAATGGGATTTTTAATCCCAGACCCTATATAGTTTATAAATATATTAAAAAGTAAGGGTCCCAACACTGAATCTTGGGGTACACCACTGATGACCCCAGACCATTCAGAGTATGAATCATTAACCACTACTCTCTGAATACGATCTTTTAGCCAGATTTTTTTTCTTATTATCTATAGCCTTTTTAACTTTGGCCATAAGCCACATACTGTAGGTTTGATTTTTAGCCTTTTAAACTAGTTGCCCATGGGAATATATTTTGCAGTGTGTTCACATACAGTCTTTTTGAAGAACTCCCATTTCTGTGTTGTGTTCATCAATGCCAATATTCCCTCCAAGTCTAAGTCTTGGAGAGCAGCTCTCAGCCTTGGAAAATTACCTCTCTTGAATTTGAGCGGTTTTATTTTTCCCGTATGTGCTTGCTAATCACAGCTAATTACAGCTAACAATACATGAAATCATGTTATGGTCACTGCTACGCAGATGTTCTATTATATGGACATTCGTAATAAGCTCTGCATGGTTTGAGATTACCAGGTCCAGCAGAGCATCATTCCGAGTAGGGGCCTCTATGAACACTACATAAAACTGTCCTGTAGTAGGTTTAAAAATTTTTGCCTTTTAACTGTTTGTCAGGGCTCCGGGTATGACCAGAGGTGTGTGGACTGACACAGGGAAACGCAGGCTTCAGATATAGTATAAACAATATAATTTATTTAAAACTAAACAATACATAAACGCAGTGCAAGACTAAACATAAACACAGTGCAAACAAACCAAACTAAAACCCCCAACAGATAACAAAAGAACAATACTAAGCGTAGTCGGGCAGGCCGGGTCGGTAGCAAACGGGCAGGCAAGGTACAAAGGAGCAGGCAGAGCGTAGTCAGACGGGCCGGGTCAGGAACAATCAGGCAGACAAGGTACCAAAGGAGCAGACTGGAGAGTGGTCAGGAATAGCAGAGGTCAGGACAGGCGGAGTTCAATCAGAGTCAGGGATCAAGCAGGATCAGACAGGAAGCAGACAGGATGCAGGTACAGGGGCTCTTGGGAAACATACACCAAGGCAATGATTGCAAGTCTGGCCATTCCTTATATGCACCTCCTGCAATCAGCCTCAGGTGTTTTGGCTGACTGCAGGAGTGAGCCTCTGGTTGCTGAGAGCACCCACTGGCCAGTCCTGGTACTGCAACCCACAAGGCAGGTCAGTCCCACCACTATTGGCGAGTCAATTCCTGACACTGTTTCTGCAGTACCATTACTCCAGGCAATTTCCGGGTAGTTAAAATCCCCCATTATTATCACTGTCCCAGCCCTTGCCGCCCTTTTCGATCTGTGCAAGGAGCTGAGTTTCCACCTCCTTAACACTGGGAGGCTTATAACAAACTCCAATGATTACCTTTGTAGTATGCACCCCCATGTGCAGTTCCACCCATAATACTTCAGCCTCATCATATTCTCCATCAACTAGGTCCCCTTTCACACTCGCTCTGGGATCACTTCTCACATAGAGATATACACCACCACCTTTCCTATTTACTCTGTCTCTCCGAAAGAGAACATAGCCAGGAATATTAATGGCCCAGTCATGCGAAGAATGAAGCCAAGATTCAGCAATACCAATTAAATTATAGCTCTCTTCATGCAACAAAGCTACCAACTCACCTATTTTGATTGGCAGACTTCTGGCATTGGTGAACAAACACTTTAATTGATTGACACCTTGTTCACACGTATTTTGCATATTTTTTAGTTTCATACAAATGTTACCAATTCCACTGGTTGTTTGTAACATGGGAACCTTCATATCATCGGCTATAGCCTTCCCCCCATCTTTCCCCATTCCATCCACCAATAAGTACTGACCCCTGTCTGATCTGTTTACCCCGTTATAATCTAATTCTCCCTCCCCCTTCGATCCTAGTTTAAATACTCCTCCAGCCTTCCCAGCACAGCAGACCCCCTTCAATTTAGGTGCAGACCATCTCTAGCATATAGGTTGCACCCCAATGAAAAGTCAGCCCAGTGCTCTAGAAACCCAAATCCTTCCCTCTTACACCAGGTCTTCAGCCTGGGTGATCTGAAGAGGGCTGTGCACAGGAGATGCCCTCACAATCTGACAGATTTGGAGTGTCTTTGCAAGGAAGAGTGGGCAAATATTGTCAAGTCAAGATGTGCCATGCTGATAGACTCATACCCAAAAAGACTGAGTGCTGGAATAAAATCAAAAGGTGCTTCAACAAAGTATTAGTTTTAAGGGTCCTTAACACTTATGCAAACATATTATTTTAGTTTTTTATCTTTACTTCCCTCCACCTAATATATTTCAGTTTGTTGTTCAACTAAATTTTTACAGTTTATAGGTTACATTAAAGGTGGAAAAAGTTCTGAAATGATTTATCTTTGTCTAATTTTTTTTATATTATAGAAACCTGACATTTTAACAGGGGTGTGTATACTTTTTTATATCCATTTTGCCTGTAGTGTCATTCTCCTTAGCAACAGAAAATTTTTTCATGAGCCAATGTGTCCCTGTTAGGGCTGGGCTCCTGCTACTTAAGGAGCAGCTAATTCCTTTCAGTGCTCAGAAGCTTCTCAGTTGTCGGTTAATTACCAGCCACTCATCTCCACAGTGACTCACCTGGATACCATTACCTGCCTCATTAGTCCAACCTACAGTCAGCCCTTTTTGCTATTTTATCAGCTTTTCCTCCTTGCCCTTGCATGGTCTATGATCTCTAGTGTGTTCCTGCCTGTGTTCCTGTGTACAATTCGATCTAGCTGACTTCTCTTCTGATTCCTGTTCTTTTCAAGGTTTTTAAAGTGTTTTTTGGAAAAGAATTGCATGTTTTTGCAGCCTTTGGCAGGCGTTTTTTCAGGTATTTGGAGTGCTGCTGAAAAAGGGTCAGAGAGTTGCTGTTTGAGCAGAAAATGTGTGACAAAATGCTTGAAAAAATGCTTGAACACACTCGTTGCATTTTTCAGGCATTTCTATTGAAGTCTATAGGGACAAAAAGGCTCATGCCTGCCTGAAAAGTAGCTCATGTACTTTTTTGAGCAAAAGGCGTTTTGCTGCAAGTGACAGAACACTCAGATGTGAACAAGGGCAAACAATTGGCTTTTGCTTGTTGAGCGTTTTTGAGCTTCAAAAAAAAGTTATATTCCTACACCTACAGTTGATCCAGAGGAAGGCAAAAAACCCAGAAAAGCATGACCCAATTTGCTCCTGCAAGGGAAAAAAATTCCTTCTCGGATCCCCCGAGAGGCAATCGGATATTTCCTGGATCAACTTTACCTACAAATGTTATATTCTGTGTATCTAAGAAATAATCCAGACCTTTTTTAAAGCAATCCATTGAGATGGCCAGAACCAACTCTTGAGGGAGTCTATTCCACATTTTCACAGCTCTTACTGTGAAGAAACCTTTTTGTATTTTGAGATTACATTTCCTTTTCCTCCAGATGTAAAGCGTGCCCCCTTGTCCTCTGTGATGACCTCAGGGCGAATAACTCTACACCGAGTTCACTATCTGAACCACTGATGTATTTATACATGTTGATCATATCCCCCCTTAATATCCTCTTCTCAAGAGAGAATAAATTCAGTTCCTCTAATCTTTTCTCATAGCTGAGCTCCTCCATGCCTCTTATCAGTTTGGTTGCCCTTCTCTGTACTTTCTCCAGTTCCCCAGTGTTCTTTTTATGAATTGGTACCCAAAACTGCACTGCATATTCCAGATGAAGTGTTACTAATGATGTGTACAGGGGTAATATGATATCTCTCCCTAATTTTAGTATTGCCTTGGTCAGCACATGGACTAAATACACCACTGGGTGAGGGTAGGGGATTACACAGAGTATTGCATTGGATCACATTGTCCTGGATAAGGGTATGATATAGATGTTGAGAAGAATCCCCTCATCCTGTTTTGCTTACAAGCAGAATGAAGCCAGATGGGAAATAATATAGGAGCAATTGTTGTTTTCTGTTTTTCACTGAAAATAATTTTAAACAAATTTTGGGGAAATGTTTACATGTCTCCTATGACAGTGCCCAGCTACCCAGTGACTAGATAGAGATTATATTAACTAGAGGCAAAATAGGAGGGGGTAACATACTAAATAAATATAGACGGTGGGCACAGTCATAGATGGGGGTGCTGTCCTCTGCATGAGTGTGTTTGAGACTGGAGTGTAAAGACGCAGTTGAACACAGACTCCCTAATCATGTCTTCTTTGCTTTCTCACAGGTAAATGCTGCTCTCCTCTGCTGTCATCTCCACCTTAATCTGTAATTTCTGCAACGCATAGACTTCTGCTAGCTCTGAGTAAATGCTGCTCTCCTCTGCTGTCATCTCCACCTTAATCTGTAATTTTTGCAATGCATAGACTTTTTGTAAAGCTCAGAACAATTAATGTATATCTTTGGTGTGTTCGTGGTGATTGATTCTCACCTCCTCTTGCATTTCATTTATGACTTTGGCCTGTGTCTGGTCTGTCTTTGAGAAACCCTCCCCCAATTCATGTGATCCTTATCAATTCCTAATTGGGGCGGAGAAGAGTTGCTCATTTGACCATCTCCCTATAAATCTATACCAGCTCATGGGGGAGGTTATAGACTATGGAGCAGCTCTCTGTGTGAGTGTGTTTGAGGCTGGAGTGTGAAGACGTAGTTGAACACATCAGTTTAACTAAAGCAGGATAACTCAAGCAGCAGGAAGATACAACAACAACAAAGAACTCTACTGCACGCTGGATGGACTGCAAGCAAACACCCTGGGAAACATTTCCTACAAGTCTGAGTCCCACTCCGTGTACCTTTTTAGTATGCCCCCTCTACTTCTCCTTTTCATATTACTATCCTGTGTTCCCAAAATCTAATTTCTTTACCCTTCTGCTCCACCCCAAGGCTTATACATCTCACCCTCACTGCTACCATCTCCCTACTACTGCTCTCATTACCTCCTGCTGGTACTTTACTCACCTGCTGACTCAAACACCAGGACAGGAAAACATGTGCACTCTTATACATCCCACTCCCACCTTACATTCCTCACCCTTCTTCTTCTCCTAACCTCTGGGGATATCTCCCCAAGCCCTGATCCTCCAGTATATCACCCTCACACCAGGCACCCTCTTTCCTCTGGGAATAGCTGCAATCCACTTAATCTAATCTCAATCCCCGTGCTTCTAAAAACCACCCTCCCTTTTTCATGTGCACTCTGGAATGCCCGCTCTGTCTGTAATAAGCTCACCTCTGTCCATGACCTTTTTGTCTCCCACTTCCTTAACCTACTAGCAATTACAGAAACCTGGCTTCAAGCAGCAGATTCTGCTTCTCCCGCAGCACTTTCCTATGGAGACCTTCTATGGAATCACTCACCCAGACCCAGTGGTCGGAAAGGTGGTGGAGTTGGCTTGCTTCTATCTCCACTGAGCGCCTTTCAAGTCCTCCATAACCCTCCCTCTCTATCCTTCTCTTCTTTCGAGACTCACTGCATTCGGATGTTTTCTCCCATTTCTCTGAGGATTGCAGTGATCTACCGACTTCTCTGCCTTGCTACCCTACTTTCTCTTCTCTGAAATGCCCACTATCATTCTTGGAGATTTTAACATCCCCATTAATGTCAACAACCCAGCTACATCTCAACTCTTCAACCTAACCCCATATTTTGCCTTAATGCAATGGACACAGTCCTCCACTCACTCTGATGGGAATACATTAGACCTTGTCTTCTCCCGTCTTTGCACTCCCTACAACCTCACAAACACCCCCTTTCCTCTCTCTGATCACAATCTCATCACCTTCACAGTCTCTTCATCTTCAAACACCTATCCCCCCAAGCAGCAAACAATTACCCACAGAAACCTTCACACCTTTAACCCTTCTCTTTTCTACTCTGCAACTGACCGCCTCTATGACAGAATCTCTCCCCTGTCCTGCCCTGCCCTGGCCACTGCTGTCTACAACAGTTCACTTTCATCCACTTTAGACTCACTTGCTCCTCGAAGCACGAAGCATCAGGCGCCAACCGTTGCAACCTTGGCAGACTCTGACGACACCAGAAATCTTAATTGACATAGTCGTGTACTGGAGCAAATGTGGCGTAAAACCAAATCACACCAAGCTTTCACCCTATATAAATCTGCTTTATTAACATACAATTCTTCCCTCCATACTGCCAAACAAGCCTACTTTCTCACTCTCATCAATAGCTTGTCATCCAGTCCTCATCTTTTCTCTACTTTTAACTCTCTCCACCTTCACCTCCATTCAGCACCTCACTCACTGCTTACGAGATTGCAAATCATTTCAAAAACAAGATTGATGCAATTCATAGGGGCACCTCTGCGGTACAGGCATCTATCCCACTTAGCATACCTTATACTAAACCTCCCTCAACACTTTCCTCTTTTGACCTTGCTACTACTGAAGAGGTCACTAAGGTTTTCTCAGAAGCCCTTCTCACTACCTGCCCCCGGGTCCTGTCCCCTTACAACTACTACGGTCACCCTCTTCTTCCATCCTATGTTCCCTCACTCACATCGTCAATCTCTACCTCTCTAATGTTGCCTTCCCCACCCCTCTAAAGCATGCACACATCACTCCCATACTTAAAAAGCTCTTCCTGGACCCCACCAACATGAACAACTTAAGACCTATCTCCCTGCTCCCATTCACCTCTAAACTCTTAGAACGCTTAGTCTACAATCGCCTGAGCTCCTACCTCACTGACAACAACCTTCTTGACCCTGGCTTTCGCGCACAACGCTGCACTGAAACCGCCCTACTAAAACTCACTAATGATCTACTAAATGCTAAAACCAATGGCCACTACTCCGTACTCTTGCTACTTGACCTCTCTGTGGCCTTTGATACTGTTGACCATCCCCTCCTCAAAAAAAAAACTCGGATCTCTTGGCCTGCAAGACTCTGCTCTCTCCTGGTTCTCCTCCTACCTATCGCAGTGCTCCTTCAGCATTACCTATAACTCTGTCTCCTCTCCACTCCCTCTTTCTGTAGGGTTCCCTCAAGGTTCTGTCCTTGGACCCCTACTCTTCTCCATCTACACCTCCTCCCTTGGTCACTTGATAAACTCCCATGGTTTCAAGTACCATCTCTATGCTGATGACACACAAATCTATCTTTCTACTGCTCGCCTCACCCCTTCAGTCTCCGCTCACATTACTAACCTACTAAGTGACATATTGGCAGGGATGTCACTCCACTTCCTCAAACTCAATCTTTCCAAAACTGAGCTCTTAGTATTCCCTCCAGCCCGTGCCCCCTCCCCTGACTTCTCCATCAAGACCAATAATACAACCATCAGTCCCTCACCTCATGCCAGGGTACTAGGTGTAATCCTAGACTCCCATCTGTTCTTTCAGCCCCAAATCCAATTGCTATCCAAATCATGTAGACTTAACCTCCACAACATCTCCAAGATACGGCCGTTTTTAACCTCGGAAACTACTAAGCAACTTATTCACTCCCTTGTTATCTCTTGCCTTGACTATTTTAACTCCCTCCTCATTTGCCTACCTCATCACAGGCTATCCCCTCTTCAGTCTATCATGAATGCTGCTGCCAGACTCATCCACCTTACTAACCATTCCATATCTGCCATCCCTCTCTGCCAATCCGTCCACTGGCTTCCCATTGCCCAATGGATAAAATTCAAAACATTAACAATAACATATAAAGCCATATATAACTCTGCCCCAAGTTACATCTCCAGTCTTGTCTCCAAATATCACCCAAACCGTATTCTCCACTCCTCGCACGACCTCCTGATCTCTAGCTCCCTCGTCTGCTCCTCTCATGCTCGTCTCCAGGACTTCTCCAGAGCTTCCCCTATCCTCTGGTACTCTCTACCCCAATTTATCAGACTATCGCCTACTCTGCTCACTTTTAGGCAATCTCTGAAAACCTATCTCTTCAGGGAAGCCTATCCTGCTCTCAGCTAATAATGGAATCTTCTACTCCTCCTACCAGTCCATTCCCTACAGTTACTATCTTTTGTACAACTAGCCCCTTCCTCCTTGATTGTAAGCTCTAGGAGCTGGGCCCTCCTAACCCTCTTGTATTGAACTGTATTGTTGCTGTTTTGTCTCCCGTTATATTGTAAAGCGCTGAGCAAACTGTTGGCTCTATATAAATCCTGTATAATAATATTAATAATAATAAATACCAAAGAACAAGAAAAATAGGCTGCTGTAGCAGCACTATGTCATTTAGGCGAGTCTATATAATTTTCACCAAGCAGCAGTCATCTTGTGTCAGTCAAAGTATATCCTTCTTTATAATCCATCCCTTACAATCCCCCTTTTTAGTCTATACGGTATATGTAGAAAAGGTATTACAATAAACGCCTACCTTATGACAGCAGGCAGCTTTCACCATGACCACTAATCACTCTGAAACCATGGCACACTTTGTGTGGCTTACTGTCTTTATCCTACAATGACCTACCTATCATGTTTTTAGGTTTTGGCAGATAACTGTGGGGTTTATTTACTAAAGCTGGGTCACTCAGAATCTCGTGCATTTCTGCATGGACACCAATCAGCTTCCAGGTTTTATTGCTAAAGCTTAATTGAACAAGCTGAGGTTAGAAGCTGATTGGCTACCATGCACAGGTGCACCATATTTTAAGTGAACAGGCTTTAGTAAATCTTCTCCTGTCTTTTGTCTCTAATGTAAATACTCTGAGACCTGTTAACAGGTGCCCATTGATGATCTTTTCCTAAAAATGTTTTTTTGCCTGGCCATCAACGAAAATCATTTTTGCATCACTGATCCAAGACAACCATACTGATCAGGAAAGTGGGAAGCATACTGCACATGTAATGGGTTAGAAACTCAGAAAGTACTGAAGCCACGCAATTAACATAACAGCCAAGAGTCTATCAGTTTTAGAAGCAGAGGTTGGCATTGGTAGGTTCCATACTTCCTAAATAAATCCTGCAGTTTTGTCTCCTCCATTTGTAGTGCTGACAGTAAGGTATAGATGGCTTCTGATTGGTCAGCACTTTCACATGCCCACTGTTGGATCGGGAGCCGGAGCTGGTAGAACCCTTCATGGAGGGAGGTTTTCTGCACCGCTCCTGTGTGAAATTAGGCTCTTTATTAGGCACTTTAACAAGCCAGGATTCACATAGGAGCTGTGCAGGAAATCACATGCAATTCAGACAGGAATTACAGTACATAGCATTCCTGTTCAAATCACATGCAATTCTTTGCAGTGCGATATGAGTCCATTTACTTTGTATGGGCTCAAACTTCACCACAGAGGTATCGGTATTCGGTATTGGCGAGTACTTGGCCGAAGATATCTGTATTCATACTCGCTGGTAAAAAAAACTGTATAGGTGCATCCCCACTGTTTACTGTAGGTCCTTAAATTCTTAGGAACAAACAGGATCATCAAATATGTTATTTTATTAATTAGGGAAAACAAAATGTGAAGTTATAACTGTTCTGAAAAGTGTAAGAAATCCTACTCTGAACCAATGAACTCATACAGGCATTTAATTTATTGCAAACTCTTCTTAGCTTTGAACATAAAAAAATATGAGAAAGCACAAGTGGCACCCTCAGAGATTAGGCAGATATCTTTAGAAACACACCAACACTAGTAAAAAGCCTTACAGTGATATACTAAGTATTCTTTATTTTCTTTGAATTTATTTTAGAAAATTTACACTAGATGTCAACTTACAGACATATTGCAAACTAACAGCTGATGTTGTACCAATACCCTGCAGATATAGAAAACATACCTGGTGCCACATCCTTTGATACACTAAAATAGCGTCATTGTTTTTAGAATCCCTTAAGGGTTTATCAAACATATGTAGTGTCACTTTGCTATCTTTCCTATCTTAGAAAATATCTTTATGGAAAAATGGGAACACTGGGGACAATTCACTAAAGGCTATCTCATGCGTTAAATCGGTCAGGTGACCATATATCGCATGCGATACTGAAAATGTCAACTCACTATTGCTAGTATGTGGTATTTACTGCAAATAGCAAAAACATTTCAGCAAATACTGCATAAAGACACCTTAAAGTCAATTTTCAGCAGGAAATAAGTAATTAAATGCATGAGGTAATTAAGTAATGGTTGAGGCATGCGGCATGTACTCGTTGTTAAGGTTGCGCCCTCTTGTGACATCATCGACCGGGGCATACTGTCACAAGGGAGAGGGGTCACCTGGCAATGTCACTGCATTGCCTCGCCCCTTAGTTATTTAAAAACTGTCAGGCGGCGGTGGTGGCAGGCATCATAATTGACAATGGGATGGGGGACTTTTTTATTTTTATTTTTAATAAAAGACTTGTCAAAAATTGCCTCCTGTGTATTTTTACACTACACTTTTTTTTGGTGAATGAGTAAAGGTAATGTATACCCCATACTCAGTCACTTGGGGGGCAGGATCAGGGGGCCCCCTTGTTAAATGGGGCTTACAGATTCCGATAAGCCCGCCACCTGCAGACCCCCACAACCACTTGCCATGGTTATAGGGAAGAGGTCCTTGTCCCCATCAACATGCCCCCCTACCCCAAAGCACCTTCCTATGTTGAGGGTATGTAGCCTGGTATGTTTCAGGAGGGTATGAGCACTAACCAGCTGGTTTGTAATAGGGGCTGCCGGACCTCCTTGATCCGGCAGCGTGACTTCAAGGCTCGCAGGCTCCTCCAAAACGCATTTCGTACGCGTGTACGTCTTCAGTTGGTTAGTGCTCATAGCAACCTTATGGTTGTCATTTTTACTGATGCTGTTTACCGCATGACTTCTGCTGTATGCTTTAACATCTACATGTATGGGAATACCTTTTATGCTACTATTCATACCTTTCATTAAACGCTATTTGAGTATACTACACTATGGGCATCTCCATCTTTTGCTCTTTACTGAGCACCTAATCCCCCAGAGCTTCCCCTGGTGATCATCTTACCATACTGAAGAGGCTGCACCCGTGTCCTTAAAGGGGACCTCCGGTTGAATATTCTTGATGACATCTACCTATCCTGGGTTGATTTCGTTCCTATGCTGAGAGGGATCCATTGGCAGACCTCCATTATACTATACACTGCGCATAACAATTGTGCGTCCGGTGAGTGCGCACTTTACTTATTACCTTGCCCCTCACCTATCCTATAAAGGAGTGATAGATTGAGATGTGAAGTCACACTGAGCTCTTTATACTATTTATGAACTTTTATCATATATATATATATATATATATATATATATTTATATATATGTGTGTGTTTTACATTTTATACTGAGGACTATCACATTTTGAGGACTATTTTTAGCGCTGCACTTGTTTTATTGTTATATGACATTTAAATATGCCCTCTTCTTCTCTTGCTATTGCCGTGCATGCCTGTTACCGCAAATCACTGTAAAAATGTTTTTTCAGTGTTTTATACATGCGATCACATGACTGCAAAGGTTCTGGGCTTTTCTTTATTGGGTAAGGCTGACAACAGTGAAGAATTGAATAGAGCAGTAGCATTACCAACATTACATTCACTGTTCTGTCCATTGTCAAGGAGGGGAAGAGTCTCCTCACACCAACTGCAGCATCTGCACCACAGGAGGAGAGAACCTAAAGCTTTGTGGTCAAAATCAGATCTTTATGCATCATAAGTGGCTAAGAAAGGGAGGACAACCCTTTGCCTCCACTGCTACCCCCAACAGCTTAGTCACTGTGCTGGGAGCATGCATCGAGTGCATATTCGGCAGAGAACAGCCATTCCCTATTGATACATGTATGTGCTGACGTTAAAGTCCATCTGCCAGGTTAATGTGAAATTATCAGTACAACTTTCACACCAAATTCACTCTCAACCACCAAAGTACATTTGTAGGGCATATGGCTGATTGGTTGAAAATGATTTGTATGTAGAATTTGTTGTAGTCTCCACCGCTCTCACATGTGACAGGGTAATAGAGCAGGAACAGAATTAAAGACCAGGAAGTAACTACATATCCAGAAGTGCCTGAAAAAGGAATTTCATGGCAGGTTTACCAGGTATTTCAAAATTTGAAAAAACAATTGAAATTACATTTAAGGCACTCTATGGTCACAGTGTACATTTTCATTTTATAACATCAGCATTGTTGTCAGGGCTCTATCCACAGCAGAGGTACTCGGAGACTTGGCATTCCTGCCAGTACCTTGCATTGCCACAAAAATGCACGATGGCGAAAATCTATGCGCATTGGGCATGGATGCAAACCGGAACATGCATGCGCCCTGGCGCATAGTTATGCATGCATTAGCTCTGTTTTTTTATAAGGAAGCCCATCACTCCCTCAAATTGCTGGTTGATCTCTGGCTCCCCAGTACCTTTGTCCGTGTTCCCTTGCTACTGTGATCTCCTCTTACCGATTTGGCTTGTTCCTTGTCCTGTCTTCTCTGCCAGACTCCTGATCTGACCCTGGCTTGACTAACGGATATTCTCACCTGCTCTCCTGAACTGACCTCGGCATGGCTAATAGATATTCTCACCTGCTCTCCTGGTCTGACCTCGGCATGGCTAATAGATTTTCTCACCTGCTCTCCTGATCTGACCTCGGCATGGCTAATAGATATTCTCACCAGCTCTCCTGAACTGACCTCGGCATGGCTAATAGATATTCTCACCTGCTCTCCTGATCTGACCTCGGCATGGCTAATAGATATTCTCACCAGCTCTCCTGAACTGACCTCGGCATGGCTAATAGATATTCTCACCTGCTCTCCTGATCTGACCTCGGCATGGCTAATAGATATTCTCACCTGCTCTCCTGATCTGACCTCAGCTTGGCTAATAGATATTCTCACCTGCTCTCCTGATCTGACCTCGGCATGGCTAATAGATATTCTCACCTGCTCTCCTGATCTGACCTCGGCTTGGCTAATAGATATTCTCACTCGCTCTCCTGTGTATTACCCCCGGCTAACCTTATGACTACGTCTGCTCCAATCTCCACCTGGCATCTGACCTTGGCTTTGATCCAACTACTGTGGTCCTCTGCTACCCTGAAGGCCTGCATACCCCTCACGGGCGACACCTGTCTGCAGACACCATTCCAGTGCATCAGCTGTGCTCCTGGGTGTACCTCTGACAAGCACCCCTACAGGCGACCCGTGCTGCTTTGGGCCTGACTCCTTCTGTCCAATATCCAGGGGAGTCTGGAACTTAGCCGCCAGGGAAGCCCTCTCTCCATTGGCCTCTAACACCAGGTATGTGATAATTGTAATAACAAAACAAACAATTGTTATTTTTGACAATCTATTAGAAGCTTACTTGAACATCTCCTTTGTGTTGTGAGTGCTGTCTGTCTTCCTGCTGGTCTTCCCTTTCCACAACTTCCTGGATTCCCTGCATGCTTTGCAACTTCTCTTTTGCTGTTTACTTTCAATTTCTGAGGGCTACATATCTCATGGTACCTTGCTAACTGCAAACGATGATTTGTGTACGGACTCTACCTCATGAAACTTCTTCTTTTAGCACCTCTGTTGGTCAGAAGGCAGGCTTTGGATTCTGTGAGACAGCAGTGACTACCCACAGAACATAATGAATACGTATCACAGAAAGTCAAGGTTGTAAATGTGTGTGTATCTTCACAAAGTGAGGCTGACCATAGATTATGCACTATATTTCTTTCATCCTTGTTAATGGGGGAGTCCATCCCGCTGTGCTATTGTTTTCTCACAGCAGGAGGTTTCCCCACTGTCAGATTTCAATGATCACTTCCAGGCTATAGCCACCAGCAGTGATCATATGAAAAAATAAACAACAGGCTGGTTGTACTGATGTTAATTGTAGATCAACTTCAGTATGACCAGCCTGCACATAGATGGATTTACATTTGGCTGGTTCCTACTGAACTGGCCAAATTTTGATCTCTCTATGGCCATCTTAAGAGTCTGCTGTTTTCACACTAATGTTTATATTTCAGAAGTTTTTCCATTGGTATTTGACTGGCTTTTTGGAATTGATTAGTAACTAGTTGAAATTGAGATCCTTGGTTTATGAAGATATTATGAAGCATATCAAGCAGTTTATTTCTTACTTCTGGGGTTAAACATATTTGGACATACATTAGGACATGGCTCTAGGCAAAGGGTCCCGAAAACATCTAAATATAGGGTAAATTCACTCTATTTCAGACTATAGGAGAGTGAGACTATGGCCAGTAGGAGTAGAAATGCACAACATCTGTGGAAAGGAGGAGTAACCAATGACTTAGGGCCTGTGGTCAGAGGAACAAAGCCCCATCACTGGTGTCAGTTAGGCTACGTTCACGCTAGCCTTGTTTGCAAGTGGCAGACAGGCATTTGGGAAGTGTTTTTACCACTTCCCAAATGCCTGGGAAAATTCTGTACATTGCAGCACATGGTGCTGTTCAAACGGGAGCGTTAGCGTCGCATTGCGTTGCGTCGCGGCAAAACGGACGCCTCTGGTCGAGTCAGGAGGAGTTGAAGCCTCCTATTTAAGTCTATGGTGCCGCTACGCAAATGCCCGGCCTGCATTTGCGGTGTGTTTGCGGGGCTTTTGCGGATCGTTAACACCATTCAAACTTCATTATAGGTCGTTTGTGGGGCGTTTTTAACGCTTGCCAAATGCTAAGCAACCGCCACTAAACCACACATGCGGCGTTTGCGGAGCATTAAAAACGCTCTGCAAACGCCGGACCAACGCTTGTCAAACGCTATAGGGGCATTTGACAAGAGTTGGAAAAACAGTCAAGTGTTAACGAGCCCTAAAAGGAACAGTGCCATTGGGAGGAATAGCACCACATCAATGGCGTCAGTGGAAGGATATTTTTTATCATCAAAGTACATGGGAGGAATAGTGCCCCATCACTGGCATCATTGGAAGGAATATGGCCCATTGTTGATTTCAAGGGGGTGGATGTATGGGGGATAATTGTGCATTATTGTTGGTGTCACTGAGAAATATGTGTTGAAATGATGTGCCAGCCAAAGACAAGCAAAGGACCACATCTGTTCCGCAGGGTACAATTTGGGGCAACTACTCTAGGCAATACATTTTTTATACATTTTGGGCTAAAGCTGTTCCACTTTAGGTACATCAGGCACCTGCTGGTCTGTTTTATCAGTGTTCTGCAGGTGAATTGTAGTCTCAAGGAAATTTATATGTGAATCTGATTAACTGAAAGTAAGATTATGTTATGGTAGAAATAGGAACAGTATAAATGTGATCAAGTCTTTATCAGATTCTGTCTAGACTAACACAAATAATATCACACACTAATATCATCCATGTAGCAGAAGTAGACCTGTGGGTTGATGAACCAGGTAAGAAGGAAATGCAGTTACAGTTTAGCCATAAATATATTAGTGTGCTGTAGGGCAATCTCATAGTAGCTCCTATTGATTTAACGTATTTGTTGAAGGTATTTTCTCATCAAACATAAGTAATTGCTACCTATAAAGTTACATTATGGGTTTCATAGGTTAGTTGATGACCTGCTGAAAATGGTGTAAGGATGCAATAACATCCTCATGTGGGATATTAAAAACAAAGAGTCAATATTCATTGTGGCCAATATGGTAAACATATCCATCATTTATTTTTAAACACTGGCAGAGTGAGGCCATGCCACTGTGAGATAAGGCAATTTAGGCCAGATTTTGGAGGAGACGAGCACATTAACCACTTTCCTACTGGGCAGTTTTACCCCCTTCCTGCCCAGGCCTGTCCTCCCAACAACAATAGATATCAGCTGCAACAACAGATCTCCCCTCAGCCAGTATCAATAGACTCACCAGCAGTGAGCAACAATAGGCTCTTCCCTAAACAGTAGATGCCTCCCAGCAACAATTGACCCCCCAAGAAAGTAAAACACACCCCTAGCAACAATAGATGCCCACCAGGAACAATAGGTATCTCCAGCAATAATAGACCCCACATAAAATGTAATCCCCTCCAGCAACAATAGATCTCCCACCAGCAAGCATGAATAGACCCTCCAGCAGACCTCAGCAATCCTTGCCATTACAAACATTCAATGCTGAAGGTGCCAGAACTGCATTCCCACTGAAAAAAAAGCCGTGGTTTTTAGATACTGTAGATAGGAAAAGTTTTTACTGCAATCTGGCACTCCATTAAAGAGAATTTTCCCTCAATTACTGTCACTATGTCCACGGTTTTCACCAGTCAGGGAGGGAGGAAAAATCCTTAATCATTTGCCCTCCAGAGGATTTACCCCCCTTCCTGCCCAGGCCATTTTTTGCGATAAAGCGCTGCGTAAATTTAACTGACAATTGCGCGGTCATGCAAAGCTGTACATTAATGAAATTTATGTCCTTTTTCCCACAAATAGAACTTTCTTTCGGTGGTATTTGATCACCTGTGCGGTTTTTATTTTTTGCACTATAAACTAAAAACGACCGATAATTTTGAAAAACAAAAAAAACTATATTTTTGACTTTTTGCTATAATACATATTCAGTAAAAATATAAAAAAATCTAATTTCTTCCAAAATGTAGGCCAAAATGTATTCTGCTACATGTTTTTGCTAAAAAAAATATACCCAATACGTGTAAATTCAATGTAAAAAAAGTGCAGTGCAGCACTAATAAACAAGATGCCTGTGCTATAACAGAGGCTGGCCACACCCTCAAATAGACAGTATGAAGTCCATAGGAACAATGTCCAGTTATAATGACAAGTAGATGAAATGGTGACTTGTTACTCCCAGTTGGGACTCGTCAAAACCGTGCAGAAAATGTAATAAATGCGCACTCACCAGATGCGCAATGAAAAAGCGCAATAATAAGAGCCAGAGTTCCCCTCTTATCCTGTGGAAGGTGCAGCTCACACTGGACAGGCTTTCCCACAATACTGGAGAGATCTTCTCTAATGGTGGAAGCTGCGATGGGGGTCAGAATGTATGAATCACTCTCCTCTGGGCCTCAGGGTGGTCACCATATGGTCCAGCTGGATAGTAATGGATGCCACCGGACCTCCTTGATCTGGTGGCATGACGTCTCAGGCGTGTGTGGCTCCTCCTTAACGCATTTCGCACATTGTATATACTCGAGAGGTTATATGGTTTCCTTTTAGTGTATCAGCTGCTTATGTTCTCATTTTCTTAGCGCTCGCTGAACCACCTTTATATTCAATACCTGTAAATGAATTTCTTTATGTGAAAGTTATAGCGTCTGCAAATAGCGGTATAGATACTTGAATTTTTTTTTTTAATACTAGTAATGGCGGTGATCAGCAACTTATAGCGGGACTGCAGGACTGCGGCAGGCATTCTGACACTGGCTGGGAACTAAGTAACTGCCATTGACATCCCAATGATACTAATAGAGTGATCAGTGATAATAAAAATCACTGACACTCTACTAATGGCACAGGGCAGGAAGGGGTTAACAGCTTGGGTAATCAAAGGGTTAACTGGGTGCTGTGCTTTACATAATGTGCTGTGTGTGTTTTACTAGGGAAACATGCTGCTGTGTATTTCTCTGCTGTGCATAAAAATACAAAGCAGCATGTGCTTGCTGACAGGAGAGAGACCTGTGTTTACACACAGGTCTCTCCCCTGTCAGTTTTACTCGGTGATGGCTGGATACCTGCGGGGAATCTCCTTTCGAGACCCAGTGATTGATATCCGCAGCCACCAATGGAGGCACAGGTAGGGCGCTACGTGTGCATGCACACCCCCTACCCGGAAATGCAAATGACACACACATATATATATATATATATATGCGTGATTTTGCGCAGTCCTGCTGCCCTGTAGCAGTACTTCTACTATAGGATGGTGGGCAAGCGTTTAATATCAACACAGAACAAAATAGTAATGTTTCAACACAGAAAAAAATTGTAATATTTCATTCTGTTTGCAAAGACTTAGTGACACTGAACTCTGGTTTAAAAAGAAACATTTCTATTCAAGCATGTATTCTTAACTCAAAAAAGAATCATTCTGTGCTCCTAAGCATATTGTGACATAATGGGGAGGGGGGGGGGGGCGAAGACAGACCAGTGTCCTGTTGAGAGAGGTGGGGGGCGGGTCACAGCTTCAATCCCACCTGAGGCAAGGGAAGTTGCCTCAGTTGGCCCTTAAGAGCAGCAGGACAAAGTTCCCCACCTTCTCCTTTTTCTTCACTGTGTTCTGTTTGATTTGTTTTCCATTTGTGTAGGTGCATTTGTATGTGCACGTTTCTCCTGGAATGTATCTTGTTTTGATATATACAATGTATAGCAAACAAACAAAATTGCCTTTTTATTTGTCTTCTGGTTTTCATATTTGTTTGTATGCCCTTTGTTATTTCCTTTGTATGTGTATCATGTTTGTATATTTCTCTTGTAATAGATATTATTGTCTCAGCAAGTGGTGTCCCTTGGCTGCCTGACAGCAGTAAAAACAGCAGTAAATAGGCTGGTAGAGTGGTGCAGCTTGGAGGTTATTGATGATTGCTAGAATCAGCCCAAAAACTGATCAGCTTATCAATCCTACTAAACCAAGGAAATGAAAAATGTTGTATTCTTAAATAAGTCAGTTATGTTTTAACATTTATTGCAGGTTTTTGGTATGGCTGAAGCCCTGTTTGATGCCATAAATCAATTTTGTGGAAGAATTGAGCAATTGTTGGCTAGAAAATCTCAGATCAGCTAAAAAGGGATTGTTTTGATATTAGTTTGGTTTGGACATCAGTGTTAAATGCGACTGTCAGCTATTGTTGGTGATGCCCTCTTCTTTCCACTCCACCGATGCGGTGGTGGGAGAACGTAGAAGAAAGCTAAGCTGCTGACTGCCCCCCCCCCCCTCACTCCCTGCCGCCACTGCACAGAGGGACAGAGTGATGTAGCAGTGGGCAGTCTATGTCTGTGTAAAGAATACTCTTTCCCCACTTGCTTTGCCTTCTATTCCTTCCCCCTCTGGGTCACCACGGCTCAATCAATTAGCGTCAGGGGGAGCACACTGGAGTTGCAGCTTTGTACCCTGGGAAGTGTAGCCTGGAGATGGAAGACTACACTGTGTGGAAGACTGGACAGACTACAAATCCAATTTTGACTCTAGACACCAGGAAGGAGCAATGGAGGATTTTTTACTGCTCGGGAAAGTGTGGTGCTTTTGCGCCCAGGATCCAGAATAAGGACCTCTGCCAGCCTGCTCCTAGTCCTAAGAGCCAGCTAGAGAGGGTAATTGAGCCTACATTTAAGACACTGTTTGAAGTGCTTTTGTAGATACATTGGCAGCACCTGCAATCAAAACCCAGAGAGGCTGGAGCTTTCATCCACCATCCATATTCCCCACTGTAATCTGGAGGCTTTGTTGAGAGACTGAAGGACCCCCTTCCACCATGGATGTCTACAGTTGCACCCTGGCACTGGTGAGAGGACTTTGGCCCATTGAACACACTGATAACAGGGACTAATTTACTGAAAGCATGACACCAAATATCTCCAGTTCATACTGCATTCATCCCATACCCCTATCAACTCCAAACTACTGCTATACTGGACTGTCGCTATCTCTGATGCTTCTTTACGTGGTACTTATCCCACATACCTGTGCAAAGACAATATCACCCTTATAGGAATTCTTCACTGCTTACAGGTTTATCAGGACTCTTGTTAAGTGCACCAATGCTTCTTAAAGGGCCCCAAAGTATATCCAGAAGTAGGAACATCCTAAAGAGTGCTCCTTGTCAGGCAACTTGCACACAAACCCCCTTATATCGCTTTATACTCACTGCTGACCTCTCAGCTACTCTTAGCACCTACCATACAGATTTAGGTCTAGCATAGCCACTGTGCACTCTGACAGTATAGTACCAGTGGTTTATAGCATATGAATTTTTCTGCTCACCGCTGCACTTGAGTTGACGTCGTTAATGTTTAGGCTGTCCTGGGCAGCAAGTACCACCTCATGCCTTGTTCATATTGTTAAATATCCTGTGTACTACATGTATCCATGCCACCATCATTATTTGTTTCACCTTTTGTCTTTCCCTGCCTTTACCAACTTTATTCTATGACAATATATTAAGTTTGCTTTTTGCCAAATGGCTTGGTGCTTGCATTCCTTGTATTTAGCATTATATTGGGGTACTGGTATTACTATGGAAAAATCAAAGAAATCAAGAGTGGTGTCAGGGCTCTGTCCTCGGCAGAGGTGTTAGGAGACCTGGTACCCCTACCAGTACCTTGCATGGCCGCAGAAGTTCACATCGGCTCAAATTTGGCTCCAAACGGCTTTTATAAGGAACCCCTGCACTACTCTCAGGTGCTGGTTGATCTCTGGCTTCCCAGTATCTTGTTCCTGTTCCTGTGCTATTGTGATCTGTGATTTCCTGATACCGACTCAGCTTGCTCTTGGACCTGTCTTCTCTGCTTAATCCCTGATTTGACCTCGGTTTGGCTAATGGATATTCCCTCTTGCTCCTCTGGGTATGACCTCAGCTATCCCATCTGACTATGTCTGCTCTGATTTCCACCTGGTATCTGACCTCGGCTTTGAACTGGCTATCCTGTGATCCTCTGTTCCCCGGAAGGCTTGCATACTTCGCACAGGCACCACCTGTCTGCAGATCCCATCTCAGTGCATCAGCTGTGCTCCTGGGTGGACCACCAACGAGCACTCCTACAGGTGACCTGTGCCACTTTGGGCCTGACTCCTGCTGTCCCACTCTCAGGGGAGTCTGGAACTTAGCCACAAGGGAAGCCCTCTCTCCATTGGCCTCTAACACCAGGTACGTGATAAGTGGTGTGCTGATGATGGATAACTGCCAGGTCTTTGGCACTTACCATGTAGGCACAGGCTTTGCTGCCCTCTAAGGGAAACCAAGAATAATTGCTGTAAAATAAGGGAAGAAGGGTGCACCAGCCTAATGCATTACCTGAGACAAAAACTTTATTAGTACAAGAATAAGTACATACTCACAAACAACTGTTATAACAGTAGCTTGTCAAAGTCCAAAGCGACCTGGTCACCAAATCAACTTCCAAACCATAAAATGACCGTCCAGATGGCTAACGCATTTTGAGGGGTGCACCCCTCTTCTTCAGAGCCAGTCTGCATTAGGCTGGTGCACACTTCTTTCCTTATTGTACTGGTATTACTGACAGGAATTTCTTTGTGACATTATGTGTTTGTGTACTCAGACTGGTGTGTCTGAGGGGCTGAGGTCTTTGAGAAGGTTGAGGCCAGAAACAGAGGACCTATCTTAACTAGCGGCTCCTACGTGGGTAGCGCTACACATACAGCAGAGCTCATGACTACAACTAATGTGCACTGCCAATTCCAAACAACTGTAAGCCCATGGAGGACATAGCAAAGGGGCAGAAAAACAGTAAGGAACAATTTAATGGAAAATAGATTACAGGGACATTAAGTGGTGGATGTTTAGGGATTATTTTTGAGAATAAATATATAGTTTAGTGTCACTTTAACCATAATGATGTAATCCCAGTGAGTGATGAATTTGGGAGAATTTAAAGATAAAAAGGTACTAAAAGAATTAAAAGATAAAATAAAATTTCACAGGGGGAAGGATGACTCCCTGGGATCCTGTTTCAGACCAGGGCATGCATTTCAAGCTAAGACATAAATTAATACAATATTCTCTAATGTAATTCATTCTCTATATTCTCTAATGTAATACATTTGTAAGGCAAAAGCATAGCTCTTCTCTTATCAAAATAGTAAAGCTGAAGTTAACTCTGCTTATATTTTTTTTCCTTGGTTTTTTGCTTTCTTTCCTCATCAACATGCTAATGACGTTTTCAAATAAAACCTTTCCTTACCTTATTTTAGGTCCAGGGTTGTGGGCAAACCACAGACATGAGATCATTACTCAATATGCCAGTCAAACTGCCAAAGTGAACAATTGTCATCTCTTGCACCTGGGTAACTCTAAATTCAGAAAACCATACTCACAAAGTGCAGTAAACATAAACTTGTTTTAAACTTAAATTTATATTTATATTTTACCTTTTTGTGCTACCCTCCCATACAACATGCTAATGAAATTATTACATAAAATATTTCTATTTTCAATTCATGCCTTACACAGTAACATTGTCATTGGGTCTTTGTGCTTCTCTGTGCAAACCAGGGAGATCATGACTTGTGGGAGGGCTGGCAGGGTGCTAAACATGGCTTCGGGAAACCATTATAGCATCCTGCCTCAGTGTACCTCTCAAGAGCCTTGAATCAAGCAGCAGACCGACACTTGGGAGGACGTATGCAAATATAAAAATGCCTCAATGAGTCAATGAAAATTTGGAGGAGTGGGAGACAGTGAGAGTGGGAACTAATAATAATAATAACTAAAATTCAATTAAATAAATTGTTGGGCTAGTCACGCTGTACAGGAAAGGGCTAGATTATGCATGATGGCCTCCATTCTGGAAATGAGGTGGGCTCTATCTGATTTGCTGCAGCTTCTAATGCACGCTCTCAGTGTGAAGTAATATCAAAATAAGCAATTTTAGAAATGTTTAAAAAATATGTTAACCCAACTTTTCATATTCCTGATATGTGCCTCCTGTACATGTACTTGTATAAAAAGTATCCTGCTCTTTTTGTATTGCTTCTTTGTGTGAAATACCTGGGGTTCCTGCCAGTCCCCCAGATGGCCTATTAAAACTACCTGCCGACCGCAGATAGCCGAATGACGGCTGCACTGCGGCCGGCCAGTTCTGAGTGGACGTCATATGACGTCCTCCCAGAACGCGCTCTCCTGCGCGCCCCAGGGGGCGCGCACCCGGCGATCTCCGTGATCGCTGTGTCCTACGGACACAGCTGATCACGTGATGTGGTAAAAGGCCAATCACAGCGGCCTTTTACCACGTGATCAGCGGTGTCCAATGACACACTGATCAGAGGGAAATGCAATTGCCGGTTCTCGGCTGCACTTTCCTCACGCTGTCAGATCGTGAGGAAAGTACTGCCGAGAACCGGCAGTTGTCAGAGCGGGGATCGGCACCAATCATCAGGGCACTGATGATCAGTGCCCTGATGATCGGTGCCCAGCAGTGCCACCCGCAAGTTCCGCCCACCTGTGCCCAGCAGTGCGCCCACTAGCTCTGCCCACCTGTGCCCAGCAGATCACCCACCTGTGCCCAGCAGTGCACCCACCTGTGCCCAGCAGTGCACCCACCTGTGCCACTCTGCAGTGTCACACACCTGTGCCCAGAAGTGCCACCTACATGTGCCCAGCAGTGCCACCCACCTGTGCCCACCCACCTGTGCCCACCAGTGCCACCCACCTGTGCCCACCCACCAGTGCTGCCCACCAGTGCCACCCACCAGTGCAGCCCAGCAGTGCTGCCAGTCAGTGCCACCCGTCAGTGCCCAGGGGTTGTGCCAGTCAGTGCCGCCAGTCAGTGCCCAGCAGTGATGCCAGTCAGTGCCGTCTATCAGTACCCATCATCAGTGTCACCTATCAGTGCCGCCTATCAGTGCTGCATATTAGTGCCGCCTATCCGTGACACCTCATTAGTGCTGTCTATCAGTGCCGCCTATCCGTGCCACCTCATTAGTACTGCCTGTCAGTGCCCTTTAGTGCTGCCTATCAGTGCCCATCAGTGCCGCCTATCAGTGCCCATCAGTGCTGCCTCATCAACGCACATCAGTGAAGGAGAAAAAATACCTGTTTGAAAAATTTTATAATAGAAACAAAGAAACTTTTGTTTTTCAAATTTTTCGCACTTTTTTTATTTATAGCGCAAAAAGTAAAGCGCCCAGTGGCGATTAAATACCACCAAAAGAAAGCTCTATTTGTGAGAAAAAAATGATCAAAATTTCATATGGGTACAATGTTGCATGACCGCGCAATTGTCAATCAAAATGCGGCAGCGCTGAAAGCTGAAAATTGGCCTGGTAAATAAGGGGGTATAAGTGCCTGGTAGGCAAGTGGTTAAAATCTGACAACACTAGGCATGAAAGCACAGCGTGGTCAGTTTTCTGGCTGTGCTGGGAATGCAGCCTGCTCTCCTCCAATGATCACACATGTGCTGAATCGCAGCCCCTCCAACCAGCACAGCCATTTACTGAAAAGTTCAGTGTACTGCTGTTTCTACTGCTCAGCTCCCTAAGCTCCTATTGCAGCTGAAAACAGAGGGCATGTAATCACTTATGTAAAAAGGAAAAAAGGGTATTTATAATGTTTCTAAATCTATACATCAATTTTTTGTCTTTTATTTCTATTTTAAACTGAATGGGTTGTTTTACAAGGTGAGATTCACATATACTCTAAGGCTGGCCATACATTATACAATTATCTTCCAATTTTCTGCCCAATTTCCTTCAGATTTACCTTCAACTGTGTAGTGCAAGGGCCTGCCTGGTTGGATACAACTGAAAGTGTTGTTTAGGTTTGTCCTCCTATTATATGGTTTTTGGTAAATCTAAACCAAAAATCTCCAGATAATTGTATAATGTATGGCCAGCCTAAGTGGGAGTATTTGGTCACCTGCTAGGGATTCTAGACAGGGGTAGACATGTGCAATTAATTTAATTTTGATTAGTTTTTCAGATGAAAATTTAATTTTGGGAGATTCGGATGTAACTGAATTGTCACTTTCCCTCTTATTTTGATTTGTTGTTATTTATATATTGCGATGATTTGAGCGTTTAAATAAAAGTGGGCAGAAAAAGCCCTGAAAAGTACCTCTGGAGTGGAATGAACTCACTGATTCGGCGCTACCAAAGAGAATGAGTGAGTTCATTCCACTCCAGAAGTACTTTTCAAGGCTTTTTCTGCCCACTTTTATTTAAAACAAAGCTAAAGCTCACAAAAAGGCTTCCCACGCAGGAGTGCTCACCATCAATACAACATCAATGGTATTCAGCCTCGTGGATCTTTATTTTGCTTTGCAGCACAGCTTAGCAATGCTGGTCCTCCTCACCATAAAACACATCCAGTGCTTGTGTACTAATCGCTGTACCTCAGCTCTGTCTCCTTTCTGCAGTGTCCCAGCTTCTTGGTCCCCCATGGTCTGTCTCTCATACTCAGAGGCTCATTCCTCGAACTGTCCTGACCTGGACAGGTTGGTGCGGCATGCACCTCTCTCACTGCTCCCTTGCAGTCACTGACCCCCTCAGGAGGATGGGGCCCTGAGCTCTGATCCCAGCTCCATTATGGAGGAAGCATACACCTGGCTCATTACCCACTTCACGTCTGCCCTATAGCAGAAGTACGGCTACAGGACGGCACTGGTGCACAAACTCATATATATATATATACATATATACGTGATTTTGCAGTACCAGGTAGGGGGAGCACGCATGCACCTTACCCGTGCCGCCATTCGCAGCCTTGGCTGTCAATCATCAGGTCCCTAGTCGGTGATTACTTGCCGGCACCGGTGAATGCCGAGCGTCTCCGACGGGGGGCAGAACTGTTTGTAAACATTACAGTTCTCTCCTGTCAGCTCCTGCACACTCTAGCTCTATGCACAGCCAAGCAAAGCAGTGTGCTTTCAGTGAAGCACTAACACAGGACACAGTGTAAAATGACACACAGCACACAGTTAACCCTTTGATTGCCCCACATGTTAACCTTTTCATTCCCAGTGCCTTTAGTACAGTGCCAGTGCTTTTTATTAGCACTGACCACTGTATAGGTGTCACTGGAGATGTCAGTGACACCAAGTCAGTTCCCCCCCAGTGTCAGAATGCCCACTGCAGTCCTGAAATAAGTCGTTGATTGCCTCCATTACTAGCAAAAATAAAAAACTAAATCCCAGTATATATACCGCCATTTGTAAACACTATAACGTTCACATAAACCAATTCATTTACACGTATTGGTATTTTTTTTAGCAAAGACATGTAGCAGAATACATTTTAGCCTAAATTTATTTTTTCACTGGACATGTTTAATAGCAAAACGTAAAAAATATATTTTTTTTCTCAAAATTGTCAGCCTTTTTTTTTATAGTGCAAAAAATAAAAAACGCACAGGCGATCAAATACCACAGAAAGAAAGCTATATTTGTGGGAAAAAATGGACGCAAATGTAATATGGGTGCAACGTTGCATGACCGCGTAATTGTCAGTTAAAGTAATGCTGCATAGTAAAGCAAAAATGGCCTGGTCAGGAAGGTGGTAAATCCTCAGGAGGGCAAGTGGTTAATGTGCTTGTTTCCTCCATAATCCGGCCTAAACTGCTTAATCACACAATGGCCTCGCCCTGCCACAATATTCTTTGACTATTTTGTAACTTTCTGTTCAGATTGCTGTTTTCCCTTTGACACATTTATTCCTTAATGTTCATTAAGTGGATATGTTCCCTGTTTTCTGATACTGTGAATGTTGATATCACATGTGTATCCAATTGTAAATACTGAATTATTTTATGCAATAAACCTCCTTGTGGTTGGCCAGGAAAAAATAAATATTCACCTCTGATTAGTGTCCTCATTAGTGCCTGTGACGTGACTTGGAACACAAAGAATCAAGCAGGTGCAATCCTGCAGGAAGGGAGGAGTCTGCCACAATGCGATTTTTGGCAGCTTTCCAAATGCCTCTTCCTAGACCCACCTGTGGAATGGGAACGACCTCCAAAGAGGTTCCAGTGCCATATTTGGATCATGAGAGGAGTGCTTGTAGGGCATCCCAATACAGATGGTATAGATTCATATATATTTGGCCAGTTCTTCTCACAACATGTTTCGCGGTGTGACCATTTCCTCAGGAGTATTTGAGAGAATGTATTGTCTGAAACATTGAGATAAGGATATAAATATATATATATATATATATATATATATATATACAGGTGAAACTCGAAAAATTAGAATATCGTGCAAAAGTTAATTTATTTCAGTAATGCAACTTAAAAGGTTAAAACTAATATATGAGCTAGACTCATTACATGCAAAGCAAGATAGTTCCAGCCATGATTTGTCATAATTGTGATGATTATGGTTTACAGCTCATGAATACCCCAAATCCACAATCTCAAATTAGAATATTACATGCAATCAATAAAACAAGGATTGTACATAGAACAACATCGGACCTCTGAAAAGTATAAGCATGCATATGTACTCAGTACTTGGTTTGGGCCCCTTTTGCAGCAATTACTGTCTCAATGCCGCATGGCATGGAAGCTATCAGCCTGTGGCACTGTTGAGGTGTTATGGAAGACCAGGATGCTTCAATAGCGGCCTTCAGCTCTTCTGCATTGTTTGGTCTCATGTCTCTCATCTTTCTCTTGGCAATGCCCCATATATTTTCTATGGGGTTCAGGTCAGGCAAGTTTGCTGGCCAATCAAGCACAGTAATCCCACGGTCATTGAACCAGGTTTTGGTGCTTTTGGCAGTGTGGGCAGGTGCCAAGTCCTGCTGGAAAATGAAGTCAGCATCCCCATAAAGCTCATCTGTGGAAGGAAGCATGAAGTGCTCCAAAATCTCCTGGTATACGGCTGCGTTGACTTTGGACGTAATGAAGAACAGTGGACCAACACCAGCAGATGACATGGCTCCCTAAATCAACACAGCCTGTGGAAACTTCACACTGGACTTCAAGCATCTTGCAGTGTGCCTCTCCATTCTTCCTCCATACTCTGGGTCCTTTGTTTCCAAATGAGATGCAAACGTTGCTCTCATCAGAAAAGAGGACTTTGGACCACTGAGCAACAGACCAGGTCTGTGTTTCTTTAGCCCAGGTAAGACACTTCTGACGTTGTTTGTTGTTCAGGAGCGGCTTGACAAGAGGAATACGACATTTGAAGCCTATGTCCAGGATCCGTCTGTGTGTGGTGGCTCTTGATGCACTGACTCCAGCCTCAGTCCACTCCTTGTGAAAGTCCCCAACACTTTTGAATGGCCTTTTCCTTGACAATCCTCTCCAGGCTGCGGTCATCCCTGCTGCTTGTGCACTTTTTTCTTCCACACTTTTCCCTTCCACATAACTTCCTATTAATGTGCTTTGATACAGCACTTTGGGAACATCCAACTTCTTTTGCAATTACCTTTTGAGGCTTTCCCTCCTTATGGAGGGTGTCAATGATGGTTTTCTGCACAATTGTCAGGTCAGCAGTCTTTCCTATGATTGTGATTCCTACTGAACCAGACTGAGAAACCATTTAAAGGCTCAGGAACCCTTTGCATGTGTTATGGCTTAATTAGCTGATTAGAGTGGGACACTTTGAGCCTAGAATATTGCACCTTTTCATAATATTCTAATTTTCTGAGATTGTGGATTTGGGGTTTTCATGAGCTGTAAGCCATAATCATCACAATTATGACAAATCAAGGCTTGAACTATCTTGCTTTGCATGTAATGAGTCTATCTCTATATTAGTTTCACCTTTTAAGTTGCATTACTGAAAAAAATGAATTTTTGCACGATATTCCAATTTTTTGAGTTTCACCTGTATATATACAGTATATATATCAACAAATGCCAATGATTCTGAAAACAAAAATTACGAATGCATTTGTTCATTCAATTCCTTCAGATGACATTACATTTTCAAAATTGTTCTATAATATTCAAATTCATTGTGACTAATAGCTGGTTGTTACGCAGGCAGCTACCACATCCTTAACAATCATGACCTATCTGCTATCAGAGGGATTCCCTGCTGATAGCAGAATGTAAACATAACAAGTGCAAAAATGTAAACAAAACATAAAAAAAAACAGCTTGGGGGTCCCCTCCAATCCTTACCAGGCCCTTTTGAGGGGAACCCCAATGCCAGATTTTAAAAACTCTCAACTGAGCATGCAGCCTGGAAGCCTGGCAAGCCAGGAAGGGAGGGGTACGAGTGAGTGCCCCTCCCCCAAACCTCATCAGGCCACATGCCCTTAACATAAGGGGGGTGCTTTGGGGAAGGGAGACTCAATGTTGATAAGGGTAAGGGGGTTCGAATCCCAGCCACGGCAGCTCCTGAATGGTGTTTGTATGTTCTCCCTGTACCTTTGTGGGTTTCCTCCAGGTACTCCAGATTCCTCCCACATTCCAAAGACATGCTGGTAGGTTAATTGGATCCTGTCTAAATTGGCCCTAATATGTGTATGTATGAATGTAAGTTAGGGAGCTTAGATTCTACACTCCTTGAGGATGTGAATGTACAATATACTGTATATGTAAAGCGCTGCATAAATTGACAGAGCTATATAAGTACCTGAAATAAATAATACCTTATACGTAACTGCTCTATGCAATAGTTTTGCACAGCGCAGTCCTGATCCATCTCTTCTTGGGTTCCCCATTGTTTTTGTTTCTTTGGCCCCTCCCCCTTGTCTTGCCCTTCTGCAAGCTGCTTGCTCTGGGGGCACTCGTGCATGCTAGCTTCAGAGCCAGCTGTATGTGTCTATAGGACCCACTGAACGTGGCTCAATCCTGTCCCCCCGTTCCCCCCTCACTGGCTGTGATTGACAGCAGTGGGAGCCAATGAGGAGAGAGAGACCCAAGAGAACTGCTGCTTTTGGGCATGATGCTGGATGGAAATCGGGCTCAGGTAAGTATGAGGGAGTGTTGCACATTGAAGGTCTTCTACCTTCCGGCATTGAATGCATGAGGGTAAAAAGCCTTTAGCCTTTAAAACCACTTTAAATGCAATATTTTATTAAAGCTGAACTCCAAGCCAACTGCTAAATACACTGATGAAATAGATATATGGGAGCTTTTTTACCTGCCAAAATATTGGTATTTCTGCCCATTCAGTCCTAACTGTAACATGGCTTTACTAGACAGCACAGTCAGGTGGATGACACCACTTTCTCTGCTAAAGCTCTAGACTGTAAAAGGAATACAACGGTGTTCTTACTTCACCTCCAGCTACAAATAGGGCAGTATAAGAGCAGCAACAGACTGATAAAGTCTTCTGTCTGCTCACTCTTCTTTCTCCTCACATCATCATGTTCCTTGTCAACACATTATCATGCTGCAAAACAGGTTGTGTTAGGAATGGACTGGCCAGCAATGGTGGGACTCACCTGCCTTTTGATCTGCAGTACCAGGGCTGGCCAGCGGGTGCTCCCAGCAATCAGAGACTCAACCTTTCAGCCAGCTAACACCTGGAACTGATGATACTGGTGTATTTAAGGGATGGCCAGACTTGCAGACTCTGCCTTGGTGTTGTGTTTGTCCTGGGCCCTGTATCTGTCCTGCATCCTGTTTCTGGTCCTTTGCTGACTTCTCCTGCTCTGATCCTGGCTTGTGACCCTGACCATCCCTCTGTCTGACCCTCTGTACTACGCTGCTTGCTACCTGTTCTGATCCCTGGCTTGTGACCCGGACCATCCCTCTGCCTGACCCTCTGTACTATGCTGCTTGCTACCTGCTGAACCTGGCCTGTGACCCCGACCATTCTCCGCTTGCTCCCCCTGTACCTACCTGCCCAATTGATATTGACCCGGCCTGCCTGACGACGCTTGCTTGTATATACTGTTATCTGTGGGTGGTTTGGTTTGGTTTGTTTGCACTGTATTATGTTTTAGTATTGCACTGCGTTTATGTTTGTACTGTTAGTGTTAATAAATTATATTGTTTATAACATATCTGAGGTCTGCGTTTCCCTGCTTCAGTCACACACCTCTGGTCATACCTGGGAGCCCTGACATTACACCAAGGCCAATCCTGACCAGCAGTGGCTGCACAGGGAAGCCATCTTGGCTTGTTGATGGGAAGGATGGATCTTGAGGAGGTTGAGTATTTATATCTGCTAGTGTTTGATGACAGGGAGTATGCTTATCAAACTCTGAAGGAGTATACCCGGGATGAATTGCTAGAATGTATACGGCTCGCTCATGTTCTAGTAGATCAGGGCACAGTGTTCTCTGAGGTGCAGCCATTGATTGAGGTTTGTGCAGAGTTGGTTTCATCTGGTTCCCCCGAATGCAGGGATGAATTTTTGCCACCATTTAGTGCAGACCAGGTAGAGTCCCTGGTGTGGTTATTAGAGGATGATGTGGGTTACTTTCTGGAGCGTTATTCCACATGTTCACCACAGACACTGAGAGATTGTATAAACGCAGTGCAGTCATTGACCAGACAGACTTTGTGTAAGCTCAGCTTTGTTCAACCCCTACTGCAGACATGGACAGATTTGTTGCACCCAGCCTCAGTCAGCTTACAAAGACCCAGTCCTGCTTCTAACTCTACTCCTGTATTCCCACCAGCTCCTCCAGTTACAGCCCAGTATACTTGGCTATCTACCGCATGTCAGTACCCTGTTCCCACTCGCTGCACCTATCCTGCCTTTAACCCTGTAAAAAAGCCCTCTGTAGCAACTGCTCCCTCTCCTGTTCCATCCTCCAGTTCTTCTCTGTCTCCAGCTGCTCCATTCGTTTGCAGACCTGCGTTTACTTGCAGTGCTCCAGTAGTTAAAACCAGAAAAAAGCGAAAATTCTTTCCAACCAATACCATCCTGCCAGTATCCAAACCGGTGAGCCTGCCTTCCGTGGTTCAGACTGATGCCTGTACGCAGCCTGATGCCTCTACTCGGCCTGATGCCTCTACTCGGCCTGAAGCCTCTACACGGCCTGAAGCCTCTCCTCGGCCTGATGCCTGTACTCGGCCTGATGCCTGTACTCGGCCTGATGCCTCTACTCGGCCTGATGCCTCTACTCGGCCTGAAGCCTCTACGCGGCCTGAAGCCTCTCCTCAGCCTGAAGCCTCTACTCGGCCTGATGCCTGTACTCGGCCTGATGCCTGTACTCGGCCTGATGCCTCTACTCGGCCTGATGCCTCTACTCGGCCTAATGCCTCTACCCAGCATGATGAACTGATCCAGCCTGACGATCCTATTAGGCCAGTTGACTCGATGCCCGCTGTTGATCCAGATGATCCGGTACCTGATCCGGTGCCCGCTGTCGTGCCAATTGACTCAGAGCCCGCTGTCGTACCTGGTGACCCGATGCCCGCTGTCCAGCCAGACGATTCAATGTCTGCCCCGGTGCCCGCGGTCATGCCAGTTGACTCGGAGCCCACTGCCTTGCCAGATGACGCGGTGCCCGCTGTCGAGCCAAATGACCTGATGCCTGGTGACCCGATGCCCGCTGTCCAGCCAGACCATCCAATGTCTGACCCAGTGCCTGCGGTCATACCAGTTGACTCGGAGCCCACTGTCGTGCCTGGTGTCTCGGTGCCCGCCGCTCCGCCTGGGGGCCCGAGACCTGTTGCTCCGCTTGGGGGTCCAGCGCCCGCCGCTCCGCCTGGGGATCCGGCGCCCGCCGCCCCGCCTGGGGGCCTGAGACCTGTCGCTCCGCCTGAGGGCCCGAGACCTGTCGCTCCGCCTGGGGGTCCGGCACCTGCCACTCCGCCTGAGGGCCCGAGACCTGTCGCTCCACCTGGGGGTCCGGCGCCCGCCGCTCCGCCTGAGGGCCCGAGACCTGTCGCTCCATCTGGGGGTCCGGCGCCTGCCGCTCCGCCTGAGGGCCCGAGACCTGTCGCTCCTCCTGGGGGTCCGGCGCCCGCCGCTCCGCCTGAGGGCCCGAGACCTGTCGCTCCTCCTGGGGGTCCGGCGCCCGCCGCTCCGCCTGAGGGCCCGAGACCTGTCGCTCCACCTGGGGGTCCGGCGCCCGCCGCTCCGCCTGAGGGCCCGAGACCTGTCGCTCCTCCTGGGGGTCCGGCGCCCGCCGCTCCGCCTGAGGGCCCGAGACCTGTCGCTCCGCCTGGGGGTCCGGCGCCTGCCGCTCCACCTGAGGGCCCGAGACCTGTCGCTCCACCTGGGGGTCCGGCGCCCGCCGCTCCGCCTGAGGGCCCGAGACCTGTCGCTCCGCCTGAGGGCCCGAGACCTGTCGCTCCGCCTGGGGGTCCGGCGCCTGCCGCTCCGCCTGAGGGCCCGAGACCTGTCGCTCCACCTGGGGGCACGATGCCCGTCGCCCCGCCTGGGGGCACGATGCCCGTCGCCCCGCCTGGGGGCACGATGCCCGTCGCCCCTCCTGGGGGCCCGATGCCCGTCGCCCCGCCTGGGGGCCCGATGCCCGTCGCCCCGCCTGGGGGCCCGGTGCCCGTCGCCCCGCCTGGGGGCCCGGTGCCTGCTGCTCCGCCCGGGGGCCCGGTGCCCGTCGCCCCGCCCGGGGGCCCGGTGCCCGCCGCCCCGCCCGGGGGCCCGGTGTCCGCCGCCCCGCCCGGGGGCCCGGTGCCTGTAGCCCCGCCCGGGGGCCCGGTGCCTGCTGCTCCGCCTGGTGGCCCGCTGCCTGCTGCTTCACCTGGTAATCCGATGTGCCTCTGCCCAGAGTCCTGCCCGATGTGCCTCTGCCCGGAGTCCTGCCCGATGTGCCTCTGCCCGGAGTCCTGCCCGATGTGCCTCTGCCCGGAGTCCTGCCCGATGTGCCTCTGCCCGGAGTCCTGCCCGATGTGCCTCTGCCCGGAGTCCTGCCCGATGTGCCTCTGCCCGGAGTCCTGCCCGATGTGCCTCTGCCCAGAGTCCTGCCCGATGTGCCTCTGCCCGGAGTCCTGCCCGATGTGCCTCTGCCCGGAGTCCTGCCCGATGTGCCTCTGCCCGATGTGCCTCTGCCCGGAGTCCTGCCCGATGTGCCTCTGCCCGGTGTGCCTCTGCTCGATGTGCCTCTGCCCGGAGTCCAGCCCGGTGTGCCGCTGCCCGGAGTCCTGCCCGGTGTGCCAGTCTTTGATATCCCGCCAGTTGCCAGACCCGGGCGGTGGAACATTTTGCCCAGCTAGGACTGTTTGGAGCGTCCTGAGGCCGCTCCTTGAGGGGGGGGTACTGTTAGGAATGGACTGGCCAGCAATGGTGGGACTCGCCTGCCTTTTGATCTGCAGTACCAGGGCTGGCCAGCGGGTGCTCCCAGCAATCAGAGACTCAACCTTTCAGCCAGCTAACACCTGGAACTGATGATACTGGTGTATTTAAGGGATGGCCAGACTTGCAGACTCTGCCTTGGTGTTGTGTTTGTCCTGGGCCCTGTATCTGTCCTGCATCCTGTTTCTGGTCCTTTGCTGACTTCTCCTGCTCTGATCCTGGCTTGTGACCCTGACCATCCCTCTGTCTGACCCTCTGTACTACGCTGCTTGCTACCTGTTCTGATCCCTGGCTTGTGACCCGGACCATCCCTCTGCCTGACCCTCTGTACTATGCTGCTTGCTACCTGCTGAACCTGGCCTGTGACCCCGACCATTCTCCGCTTGCTCCCCCTGTACCTACCTGCCCAATTGATATTGACCCGGCCTGCCTGACGACGCTTGCTTGTATATACTGTTATCTGTGGGTGGTTTGGTTTGGTTTGTTTGCACCGTATTATGTTTTAGTATTGCACTGCGTTTATGTTTGTATTGTTAGTGTTAATAAATTATATTGTTTATAACATATCTGAGGTCTGCGTTTCCCTGCTTCAGTCACACACCTCTGGTCATACCTGGGAGCCCTGACAGGTTGTTTCCCAGTTCACCCTGGAGGTTATAATCCATTTATACATATTTATATTGTATTTAGATGGATATTCGACCTCTGTTATGTCCTCTACAATTGCACGGACATGTGGGCCAAGTTGATTTTTAATTGCTTACATTGGTACACCTCAATAGCTCTGTGAGCTTGACACCTAGGGTGAGCTGAGGAATTCTCTGCGATTTTGAACAGTATAACAATTGTACTAAAATGATCAACTTAAGTTGTAACTTTATTTTGATGTATATTTTTTTCATATATTGTAGACTGCACTGCGGTTGAGATATTTCTTCCCCTGAGGAAGCCCTTCTTAGGCGAAACATGTAGGGAAATTATACTAGTGACTAATAAAAGTTGTTAAAATATTTTTAATACATGTTCTTTGCTGTACTCTTGCACCTCCTAAATATTTTAGCTCCATATTTCCAATTTCAGGGATGTGGTGCTATGTGCATATTTGGTCACCCACTTGTCACTTTTCTCTATCTGATAAAGTCTTCTGTCTGCTCATTCGTCTTTCTCCTCACATCATGTTCATTGTCAACACATTATTATGCTGCAAAACAGGTTGTCTCCCAGTTCACCCTTTCCCCTACTAGTATGAGTGTTTCTACTTAGAGGATTTCAAGAGGTCGCTACTAAGTCAAATTCAGGTACTTACAATAGATTATTTAAAAAGGAAATAAAAGTACGGTAATTATTTATTAATAAATGTACAGGTACATATCGATCTGGATTTCCGCTTTAAGGCTTGTTATACCTACATTTACTATACATTTGACCATTCAATTTCTGCCCAAACAAATTTAGATCTACCAAGCCTATGTAATATGAGGACCTACCTAAACTTTTGATCTAATTTTTTATCCAGTCAACACTTCTTGGTAGATCTAAAGCGGTTGTAAAATCAGATTGTAATGTGTGTGGTGAGCTGACTTTTGTCTAAGCAGGCCTCTGATTTATTTTAAATGTTTCACACTTCTATAAATGGTTTAAGGGCTGGGTGTTCATAGGACTCCTAAACTCAGTGCACTAGGGAGAGGATGGCAACCTATTTGCCTTCATGCCTGGTGTCCTAGTATTGCACTGTCAGGAGGGAGTGCATGTGTTGCTTTTAATTTTATTACAAATGTATTTTAAAGAAATTAGCTTTCCAAGTGTGAAAACTATATTAAATACAGGTTCAGCACAATGGAGAGCTCCAGCGGTCCCACTCAATTATATAGTACAATAATGAAACGATTAGACCTGCTTCTAATATAATTATAACACAATATAAAATACAACTTAAAACTGAATTCAAGGGAAGGGAAAACGTTGCTTGCAGTGGGGCTGCCTCTACACTGCAAGCTCTAAATACTTGTTTAGATCTAGAGGGACTCAAAAAGCAGTTTTAAACAGCCCATAGATTATGCCATTTTCTTTCTTTTCAACACAGGTTGCATGAAAGAAGACTGCTCGATTCCCCCATCAACACAGTCAGTGGGATTTCTGCTGGAGCCTTCCCTAACAGCAGAACACAGTGATCACTGCTGGCGGTTATAGCCACCAGCAGTGAGCACATGAAAAAATTGGACAGGTTGTTGTACTGAAGTCAATTGATGGATCAACTTCAGTACAACCAGCCTACCCAAAGATGGATCGAATCTCCGTCAGTCCTGCTAAACCGGCAGAGATTCGATCCATCCATGGCAGACTTACTTACCTGATCCTCCTTTCCTGCAAGCTTCTTTCAGGCTGTAAGGCTGGTCTAGGCAGTCTCTTCACCCCTATAAAGTCTCAGGTCTTCTGACATCATCAAGTCTAATGCAGAGTCCATAGCCTGCATTGAATGTGAGAACACTAAGGGACAGATCCCTGCTGGAGTGCAGGGGTGTAGATGACAGTACAGGCTGCCAGATGAGTGGAGGATTGGAAAGTAACACTGCATTTTGCAGCCCCTTAGACATAAATGAGATTTTAAACCTGACGGCTGCTGACGCACTGCAAGGAGGCATTTTTCTTTACCCTAGAGATGATCTAAGGAATACATCATGGGTTGCACAAGGGCTTTCCAAAGAGACACAAGGTTTGGAGGCACATTTTTAACACATTGCAAATTCACCATAGCTCTCTTTCCCAAAATAGTAGATAATGATTTTTTTTTTTAATAATTTTTATTGATTTTTAAAGTAAATACAGCACAAATTGTGAAGGTCATGGTAGGGAGGAATATCCTCCTTCACGCAATGAGATGGGTTACAAAAGCATTTATAAACATACAAAGAAACATTAACTGATACATTCAAACATATAGAGAATAATTTTAAAAATGATTTTTCTTTTCACGTTTGCTAGGATCTCCTTGTCTTCCTTGTTGTAAAATACTCATGGTTTACAGAGCAAAGTGGATCAAGCTAGAAATTTACACATGCAAGTGAATGAGTCAGAACGATGACTCGAAACCCCTCTCTATGGAATATTTCAATCAGAGACTTTCCCATGTGAAATCTTGTATGCAAAATATGCACACAAAAATTACCATGCATGATTGGTTGTACAGTAAAGGTTGCATGCCCTCTGCTGTTACACAGATTGCTATCAAAGTAGAACTAAAGGGCAAGTTAAGAAAAATTACTGGCAGGCAGTCTTTCATTGCAGAATAGAACCTGTATGTCTCTTCTGTAATAAAAGCTCCTTTGCCTGGATTTTTTTACATCATACACTGAGCCTCATGCAGGGGTGGACTGACCATTTGGAAACTTGGGCACTGCCCGAGGGCCCGGGGTCAGTAGGGGGCCCCATGAGATGCCCCTGGTACCTTTTTCATAGGCTTTTTTGAGTTTGGGCAAGGACACAGGGGACCCATGATCCCCTATTGCCCGGGGGCCCCATGAGTTGTCAGTCCGCCCCTGGCCTCATGTGTGCAGCGCAGTGTATAATTTCAGTATGACATGGGTGTCAGGATGAACTTACTCCCATATACTGTATATTTTTAGGTGCCAGATCCATGCATAAAACTATAGGCACATTTTCCATAGGGGATAAGCAGAACTGTATCGGGAGGTAAACATATGAATACTTAAATGTACTAGACACTAGGAGGGGAGATGCCTGTTTGACCTGTTTTCTATACGGGTCCATACATTAAGGTGAGGGTCCACCTATTTCATATGGTCACCGTGGTGATGCACATCATTTAAAGATTTATAGCACCGGGATTGCGGGCTTACTCTCCAGTAGGAATACGTTCTTCCCATCTACATTGTTGAAGAGATTTTCCTTCTTTTTCCTTTTGGATTTATATTGTTGAGTTCTTTATATGTTTTTTGAATTTATATGTATGTTATATTTAGTATTTTTGAGCAGCGCAGCACTACACATTGGTTTATTATTTCATATGTAATGAACACACACTTTATGTGTTTGCAGCAGCTCGTATTCACAATTGTTTCACTATTTATTTAATTATTTGGAAGCGCACAATCTTTTACCACTTGTTTTTTACATTTTAAGACATAAGACCCAGAGTGAATAAAAGGAACAATTTTGCGACGATCTGTTATAAAATGCTTTCAGAAGTAGAAGTGTTAATAGTTCATTTTTAGCAAATAACAAAATAAAAAGTAAATGAACAGAAGAGAAATCAAAATCAAAACAATGTTTGTTGTGACTACTCTTTGCCTTAAAAGCAGCAGTTTTTCTAGGTACACTTGCACACAGTTTTTGAAATAAAGGTAGGTTGTTCCAAACGTCTTGGAGAACTAACCATGGATATTCTGTGGATGTAGGCTGCCTCAAACCCTGCCTCTACATGTAATCTCAGACAGACTCCATGATGTGGAGGTAAGGGCTCTGTGGCGGCTAAACCATCATATCCAGGACATGTTCTTTTTTAGAAGAAGATAGTTCTTAATGACATTGGCTGTATGTTTAGGGACATTGTCCTGCTGTAGAACAAATTCGGGGCCTTTCACACGCCTCCCTGATGGTATGGCATGATGGATAAGTATCCACCTGTATTTCTCAGCACTGAGGACACCATTGATCCTGATCATATATCCACCTTTATTTGCATGCCAGTTCCTCTGTTTTCATGAATAGTTGAGTCATTTAGCCTTGTTTCCACATGGGAGGTATGGCTTTTTGGACGCAATTCTTCCTTGAAGAACATTTTTGGCCATACTTCTCTGAACAGTGGATGTGTGTACCTGGGTCCCACTGGTTTCCGCCAGTTCTGTGTTGATGGTTCTGTTAGATGCCTTCCAGTGTTGAAGGGAAATAAACATGATATGTCTTTCATCTGCTGCACTAAGTTTCCTTGGTTGACCATTATGCCTATGGTCCAAAACATTTCTCCATCTTCAAAAGAGCTTGGAAACCACATGTTGAAACCACAGTCTGCTCTGAAATCATAGCCTGGAAGTGACTTTGCTGATGCAGTATAATTACCTGGTGTCTTGTTGCTGTGCTTAGTCTTGCCATGACCTGTGACATGAAACTGTTTTCCACAAATTTGTTACAGTAGCAGAGTTTGGTTGTTCCTTACCCAGTTTTAAGCCCCCCACACAGCTGTTTCTTGATTATAATCCTACAAAATCCCTTGTTTTGTTCAAGTGTACAAATTGTAAAAGTGTAAGAATTGATGCTGGTTTGATGCCAAACGGCATTCACACCAAATATTGATTTGACTTATATTTTTCTTCTGTTCACTCACTTTGTATTTTGTAAATTGATAAAAATAAGCACTTCAAATATACATTTTTGAAAACATTCTTACTTTGCAGCATATCTTCACCATATCATATCTACCTAACACTTTTGCACAGTACCGTGTATATATACAGTATATAAACATAAGTAAATTTGATATAACTACAAAATCCATTCCCCATAGTGAATCTCTATCATCATCAGGATTTTCTTTACACTTTTGGCAGACATCTTGTAAGAAGGCAGAGCTAATATATCTGCTTCCAAGCAATAGATGAGAATCATAAATTATATTTTTCTGAAGCTATAATTTGGGGAATTGAGTGGGAAAGAAAAAAAGCAAGAAAGAAAGCGAGAAAGAAAGAAAGAAAGAAAGAAAAAACACTCTGTACCATTAACACCAGATTTTAAGAAATGCATGGGATGCTCTAGATTATTCTTTGATTACCATGTGAATATCTCAACCATAAACCTTGCAAAAATGTTGTCTTTGCACAACACATACCTGTAAAAGGATTGTATCTTTTCCCATAGGTACTTTCTAGAGCTACAGTAGCTGGTTTTCCATTATACACATAAGTAATTTACTAAAATTACGAAAACAGAATGCATTCACAATAAACAGTCAATAAGATACAAATACAATGAATGTAATGGTTCACAGAACCTCAAAAAGATGTAACATATACAAATTAAATTTTTAAGAGTAATGTCAAATAATTGAAAATAATCAAAACAAAATCACATCAGTAAATATAAACAAAATTCTTATCTGTATCCCCTCTGTGTAGGGGATCTTCTCCAACTTCAGCAGAAATACACACACTGGAAAATGCCGAGCCACCTGCCTCATAAGCTCACTCTCTAGCCTCTAGTCGAAGCCCCTTGCTGCATGGCCCACCTCTGCCCTATGGATTGGGATCTCCTGACACCCCGATAGGAGCAGACCTGACTCCTGGAACTGAGACCTCTGTCTCTTTGCTTCTGGCTGGGTCCTCTGATCCCTCGATGAGACCTTCCATCTCCCACACTGGGAGTGGTCTCCAAACTGGGAGCACTGACCTATCCTCAAACCTGAGTATTTAGCAACACCAAATACCTATGTACTCCAGATTGCAGGTATCTAGCAAAACCCAGGACACAGGATTGAATGTTTCAATCCAGAGCTGTAGAATCCAGAGAAAGTCATATCCACAGCTTTCTCTGCCAGAAACACTAGTCTGTAATGTCACCCTAAAGGCGTAAGGTGACAGAGTCTCATCCTGTCACACATCTTACAAAGCAGATTTCCACTATACAAAGTTCCAATATTGCAATGAAGGTAAATATTCATACTAGCACCCAGGAATATATGCCTGGTCCAGGTAAATGACTTGAGTTTTTTCAGTAAACACACTTGTGTAGAGGAGGACCTGGTCAGAAGTCCATTCCCTAGAACAGGGGTCCTCAAACTACGGCCCGAGGGCCACATGTGGCCTGCCGAGGCCATTTATCTGGCCCGCCGGCAGGGGCAGGGCAGGAAGGGACACTAAGTACAAGGGCGGGCAGGGGGCTGCTGTACCTTACCTGGCTCCAGTCCCAGTCCCACAATGATCCAGTCCAGGAAGCACTGCTCCTTCATTCACTCCGGCCACTCCCTCATTCCTGCCGCTCGGCTCCGCCTCCTCACAGGTGATGTAGCTCAGGAAAAGCACACAGGTGGCCAATCACTTGCAAGGAGGTGGAGCCGAGCGGCCCCACGAACATCGAGTGAGAGAGAGGCCGGAGTGAAGAAGGACAGCTGACAGGTAAGTGTGCCGTGCAGATGGTGCTGCTGCAACCAGGTATGCTGGCTGCAGTAGCACCTAGGCTGGAACAGGGGTCAGCAATTTACGTGTCATTGGTGTCAGTGGGAGGAATAGTGCCCCATCATTGGTGTCACTGATGCTAATGATGGGGCATTATTCCTCTCACTGACACCAATGATGGGACACTATTCCTCCCCCCAATGACACCAACGATGGGGCACTATTCCACCCTCCACTGACACCAACGATGGTGCACTATTCCTCCCCCCCACTGACTCCAATGATGGGGCACTATTCCTCCCACTGACACCAATGTTGGAACACTATCCCCCCCACTGACACTAATGACGGGGCAATATTCCCCTCCACTGACACAATGACGTACTATTCTTCCCACTGACATCAATGATGGGGCACTATTCCTCCTACTGACACCAATGATGGGGCACTATTCCTCCCACTGACACCAATGATGGGGCACTATTCCTCCTACTGACACCAATGATGGGGCACATATCTTCCCACTGACACCAATGATGGGGCACGTTTCTTCCCACTGACACCAATGATGGGGCACTATTCCTCCCACTGACACTAATGATGGGGCATGATTCTTCCCACTGACACCAATGATGGGGCACTATTCCTCCCACTGACACCAATGATGGGGTACTATTTCACTCCATAAGACACACTTGGGGGGAAATGTCTGTGCGTCTTATGGAGCGGCCGGCCCAGTATTCCCGCCGCCGTTGTATGTCTGCAGTCTCTGGTCATCTCTTGTACTATGTACACATTTGTTCATAGTTTTTTTTTTTTTAAAACTATAGTCCGGCCCTCCAACGGTCTGAGGGACAGTGAACTGGCCCCCTGTTTAAAAAGTTTGAGGACCCCTGCCCTAGAATATAGAAATGCTTATCTCAAAAATTCTACTTTCTGAGATATCACATCAGGCCTGTCTATGCAAACACCAACACATCATGTCAGTTCTGTGTTTGCCTTAGGGGTGGCATTACATCCTGTGTTCTGCATTCAGCCGCCAGTTCCTGTGTGGTGACGTCTCCACCAGAGTGGATGGTGCTGTGTATGAGGAGGCTCCGAGGGTCTCCGGGGTTGGGCAGAAGGTGGAAGAGCAGAGTGAGGGGGGCTGGGGAGTGGCTGTCAGACTCCGAGAAGAGAGTCGGGTGAGTCGGGTGAGTGATATAGACAGCACTGATGGAGCAGAGGGCTGACAGTGTGAATGAAGAATTCTAAAAATTGTTTGATTCTGGAGAGCTGTGAGGGTGAGTCTCTCTCTTTCTCTCCTGGGGGTGGGGCATTTTTTGTGTTGCCTAGGGCAGCACAAAACCAAAATACACCACTGGTCATGGCTAGGATGGGCTCTCAATATATCCTTATATGTGGAATTGCACTGTTAATAACTTTGTCTTTACTGTAGCAAATAAGGAATTGATTTAAAACAGTTGGAACAATAATAGAATACATGAACAAGCTATTGTAGATTACAACAATACTTTAAGATACTGCCAAATATGTAAAAAGTAATAAACAATAAATTATAGAAAATGGAAAATCAACTGATTGCATTCTCTGGTCATCTCCTGTACTGTGTCCGCAGCCTCTGGTCATCTCCTGTACTGTGTTTGCAGTCTCTGGTCATCTCCTGTACTGTGTCCGCAGTCTCTGGTCATCTCCTGTACTGTGTTTGCAGTCTCTGGTCATCTCCTGTACTGTGTCCGCAGTCTCTGGTCATCTCCTGTACTGTGTCTGCAGTCTCTGGTCATCTCTTGTACTGTGTCCGCAGTCTCTGGTCATCCCCTGTACTGTGTCCGCAGTCTCTGGTCATCTCCTGTACTGTGTCTGCAGTCTCTGGTCATCTCCTGTACTGTGTCCGCAGTCTCTGGTCATCTCCTGTACTGTGTTTGCAGTCTCTGGTCATCTCCTGTACTGTGTCCGCAGTCTCTGGTCATCTCCTGTACTGTGTCCGCAGTCTCTGGTCATCTCCTGTACTATGTCTGCAGTCTCTGGTCATCTCCTGTACTGTGTCCGCAGTCTCTGGTCATCTCCTGTATTGTGTCCGCAGTCTCTGGTCATCTCCTGTACTATGTCTGCAGTCCATTGGTTCAGAATATTTTTTTTTCTTGTTTTCCGCCTCTAAAACCTAGGTGCGTCTTATGGTCAGGTGCGTCTTATGGAGCGAAAAATACGGTAGTTAGACTTCATTTAGAATACAATTCTGGAGACCTCACTTGCAAAAACATTTTGAGAAAATAGAACGAGTCCTGGGGGACAGGCAAGAAAAATGGAAATGTGAAAGGTCTGAGGGTTAAAATACATTATATTAGGGGAGACTTCAGAAACTTAGTATGTCCAGTCTAGAGGAAAGAAGGGAAACATGAGAAGTGGATGATCAGCTTCTAGCTTTTATTTTTGTCAAAACGTAATTGAATAAGGTGAAGTTAAAAGCTGATTGGTTACCATGCACAGCTGCACTAGATTTTGCAGTCTCCAGTTTTAGTAAATCAACCCCTAAGTGTGTGAATAAGGTTCAGAAGGGCAGTTTTGCAATATTGAGTAAAGATCAAGGACATTATCAGGGACATGACCTCAATTTTACAGGAAGAAAATTCAAACCTTAGAAAGTATCAACTTATGAGTAGAGTAGTTGATGCCTGGAACAGACTTAAAGCAGAAGCAGTGAAACAGCAAACAGTAAGTGAATTTAATGATTAGGACAAATATAGATCTATACTCAGACAAAAAGTTAAAAACAAAGTGTAAATATAAACATCATAGGTGAGGTTTTAGATACATTAATGTCCCACAGTAGGCACCATCTTCAATTAAACTATCAAACAATCTGCTCACAATGGGACTTTGTCTATGCCTTCAATGGTAAACATAAGCATGACACACTATGTAATATACAATATTATTTTATTACAATCAGTATAAAATGATGTTTTTAATCCACAGTTACATATCTAAAGATAATTATATTTTAAATTATATAATTAATCTATAAGTACTGCGCGCAAAACCAATATTTCTTTAGTGATCAATACAAAAATATGTGTGTGAAAAATAAAGTTAACTCACATTAAACCATAATAAACAATGTGCATCAAATAAATGGTGAAATAAAAGTACCATGATATATAATTCACCTAAGCATAACAAAGGAGTAAACTTCAAAGAGAATTATATAAAAATCTATAAGTGAAAACTTGAAAAGGATGAAAGCCCATGTGTAGAAACCCCAAACCACCTGAAAGACAAGTGTGCCAATTCCCTTACCAAATAGTAATGATCTCCAATTGATAAAAGATCAATAGCACAGAAATGATACAATTGGGGAGCCACCATTCAGGATATCACGGTTTCCACTGCCTCCACGGCCCCTGACTGGTTATCCAAAGCTAGCATATCGAAGTAATAATTGGTAGGAGAAAGAACAAAGGACCATAGTATTCTAAAACCATATAATTTATTTAAAGTAGATATGCTCACAAATGTTAGAGTAACACAGTCAGAACACCCCATACCACACCAGGGATCAACAGCTGGTGTACAATATCATATGGCACTGGCCTCACCCTACTCACTTTTGCATTTCATCTGGTACAACAGCCATCTTCAGGGGATAAAGAAAGGGGCCACTGGTATATAGTTGATATTTATACCTAAAATTTGTTTAAACACAGCTGAAAACAGAAAGAACAAACAGGAAGTAGTACGGCCACCATCTTGCTGCATTACTTCCAGCTTGAAATGACAAAGCAGGAAGTTCATTGGATGCCATATTGCCAAGGACAGGAAGTAATCTAAACATTATCTTACCAATGACCACAACCTGTTCAATGCCAATAGCAATTCAAACCACCGAGAAATAATAAAAAAGCAAAACGGGAAGTGAGCAAGCTGCCATCTTCCCAAAGGCCTGAATACAGTCCAATACATATACTGTAATAAATGATCACCTACAAAAAAAAAACACAAAAAGGGAAATAGGGGAAAAGGGAATATAGTATATATTATTTAAAATAGTCATAATTTCCAATGGCAAAAAAAACAATTGGAAACAAAAATAAAATAAAAAAATAAAAAAAAGGTGAAAGCATCATCTAAAAACCAACAAAAATACTGGATTTTGGCACCTACATGGGTAGAAGCTACAGAAACCGCCAAATAAGGACCTCTTTTAAGGAGGATTTACAACATTATAATAAATAAAATCCCTTATCCTTCTGCTTTTCCTAAAAATAACATTAGGAGCAGAAGGGAATTGCAGGCCTAATACATTTTTCACTCAATATATTATGTTTGAAAAATGTAATGGTGAATGCCCACTCAAACTTATCATTTCTACCATCTCCTAAAATATTTTTATCAGTCAATACGTTTTCATGTTTGATGTTCGCCATTTCATCAATCACTAAATAATGGGCATCAGTACCATAACCTTTTTCTAAAAATCTATTCTTCAACAAATTAGATTGTACTACAACAAATTAGCTTGAAATATGCTCCAGCTAGAGGTTTAAATAAGTTTCAGCCATTTACAGATATGCAAAAATATGTTAGAAAGTTAAGTATCAAAAGGTATTTTTTAAGTAAGTCCATTGTAAAAAAAATGATGGAAGAGTTTTAACCTTCCAGATAATTTACTCCCTAATTATTATTGTTTAGGGATTTGATTTAAAGGATTTAAATTCTTGCATTGTCTATATTAAACCTAGAGATGAAGCTCAGGAAGGTATTATGCAACCAGAAGGACCTTGTTATATGTTCCGCTGATAAAGGTGGTGGGATTGTGTTACTCAGAAAAGAGGATTACATTGAAGAGCTGTAAAACACATTATCTGAAACCAATACTTACTAACTGTTGAAGAATGATCCTACCCAGCCTTATAAAAAACAATTAGAATCTATTGCCAGGGAAGGATATGAAAAAGGTATTTTAGATAAAAAAAGAAAAAAGCTGTCTTGTTCCTTCGGCACCTAGAGTGCCCGTATTGTATTATTTACCTAACATACATAAAAATCTCACTAATCCTATCAGTGGCCCAAAAATGTGTGTGATAGACACGGTTACTTCCAGTACTGAGACGTATATTGACTTTTATTTGCAGCCATTAGTAGTTAAAACCCCCTCTTATCTTAAAGATAGAGGACAAGTGATTAACAAACTGAAGAAGTGTGAAATTGAAGGTGAATGCCTTATTGTAAGAGCAGACTTACTTTATACTCTATTATCCCTCATGAGAAAGTAAAAGAAGCTGTTAGGAACTATTTGAATTCTGATGGTACTCTACCTATGAAACAAAGAAAAATTATAATGAGGTTGCTTGATTTGGCAATGGAACACAATTATTTGGGTTTCCAGGGAAGTTTTTTTTGACAGAAGACTGGCATGGTTATGGGGGCTATATTTGACCCCAGCCTCGCCAATCTTTTTATGTCTATGTGTGAGGATACCTATATTTATGGCCAGTTGATTCTTGAGCTCATCTTTTGGAAGCGCTATATTGATAACGTAATATTTTTTTTGGAAGAGCTCTGAAAAGTTTCTACATGCATGTATGAATTCATTAAAGGATATAATGATTGAGGGAATACATATTCTTACGACTATAGTGTTTCTGAAATTAATTTTCTGGATTTAATGATTTACAGTAATGAGAATGAATTATTTACTCACATGATTTTTAATAAAATGTATAGATATTCATACATTCCGTATGGAAGTTGCCATCACCTCCAGTGGCTTAATGCCATCCCTAAAGGTACATTTTTATGGATTAGGAGAAATTGCACTGATCAATGTAATTTTTTTTTTTTTAAGTACAAGCTAATGTGTTGATTTGTAGAAAAAGATTATGGTGCTAATGCCCTTGATTTAGTGATTGATGAAGTGGCCAACATCAAACATGAAAACTTGTTCACTAATAAAGATAATTTAGGAGATGGTAGAAATAACAAGTTTGAATGGGCATTCACCACATTTTCCAAGCATTATATATTGATTGAAAAATGTATTTGGAAACACTGGTGTATACTTAAAAATGATAATGTTTTAGGTCCACAATTGCCTCATGAACACTGTTGCTGATACAAACTTGAACTGTGAAAACAAATACAAAAAAATCATAAATATAATACCAAGAAATTAAAGTTATATTAACATAAATACATAGCAAATCAGCAAATATATATCATAACTTATAAAGATCTGTCCATGACAAGAATGAAAAAAAATCACATATACAGTGCCCAGCATAAATGAGTACACTCCCTTTGAATAGTAAGATATTAATCAATATCTCAATGAACACAAGAACAATTTCCAAAATTTTGACAAAACTGAGATTTATAGAACATTTGTTTAGCTCATAACATAAACGTAAACTTTGATTACAAAATCTTCAGTTTTACTCAAATTAGTTGATGTAAAAATGAATACACCCCACAACAAAAACTACTACATCTAGTATTTTTGTATGACTTCCATGATTTGTAAGGACAGTACCAAGTATTCTAGGCATAGAATGAACAAGTTGGAGACATATTGCAACATCTTTTTCCATTCTTCAAGAATGACCTCTTTCAGAGCCTGGATGCTGGATGGAGAGGGACACCTGTTTAATGAATAATTAGACTCACCTGAATTCTTGTTAATGTGCATTTTGTTGTCTAAAATTTATCTTTGCTCCTAAGACTTTCATTGTTGGTATATTCATTTTTTCAACATGGTCTTGACTGAATTTATTAGAAAAATACTTTTTCATGTGTGCAAATTAACAAATCTTGTTGGCAATCAATGGCCCACATTTATGGGAGTATTTTGTAGTATAGTGTCTCATATAAAATGTTGATTCTGATAGGAAAGTAAAGGTTTTCTGACAAAGCTGTTTGGGTGTACTCATTTATACTAAGCACTGTACTTATATATGCAATAAGACCACTTTTCCCTTTTTTCCCTTGTTTATAAATTCCCTCTATTCTCAGTTGCATAAGAACATAGAGAGATGGGGGAGGAGAAACAGCAGCACACCGAACTTTCCAGTGAATGGCTGTGTGGGGGGGCATGTCCGCAGAAGTATGATCATTGCAGGAGAGCAGGCTGAGTAATCAGCACAGTTAGAATATTGACCATGATGTGCTCTGCTGTCTATTGTAGTCAGTTTTTAATAGGAAATCAGATGTACTAGAAGGAGCACCAGGGATTTCACACAAAGGAAACAATGCAAAGAGAATAAAAAGAGAACAGGATACTTTTTCATACAAGTACATGGTACAGCAGGCACATATCAAGGATATAAAATGCTGTGTTTTCATATTTTTTAAGGGTTTTAACCTCTTCCACAATATATTACTATCTATGTCACTAGTGATGAGACCTATGTACTCTTCCCATTATGGTGACAGGTGTCATAAAGATATGAAATTATGAAAATTCCCTCAAGGAGGCTGTATTTAAAACATAGCAGTGTTATCTCTTTTACAGTCTATCCAAAAAATTTAAGAAAAACTGTTTGCTCTAGATGGGCTCAGCTAATAGGATAAAATGATAAAATATACATATTTTCATCTGACAAAGAGGTTCACACTTAGACTTACTTCACCCCAAGCATGGCACTTTTCCCGTTGTCCCGCAAAGGTCATTGTATAACCCAGTGTGAACCTCATGTTATAACAAATTTTCTTTTAAAAAAGTATTATGTTTTAAAAGAAGTATAATGGAATCCACAATAAAAGACACACATGGTAGGTGTTATAATGCCTCACATATTTTACTGCATCACATACTAACCAGTAATCAATTATTTTGTAAAATCACATCCAATTTATTGTTAAAAAAAACCTCATCCCATTGTTCTCATTAATATGAGTTTGGTACTTTTTTTCAGGATATTTTTGGAGATGAGCTGACTGAACATGCTGCACAACGATGTGAAAAAGTGGATACATTTTTCTTTATGCAAACTTTCTTTGTTAAAACATTTATCACTGTAACTGTGAAAGAACTATATATTGTATTGAATGTCACTGTGTGAAATAGTATATATGAAGACACCTGCTGTGTAATTTTGTGACAGTTTTCTATGCATTTGCAGACTGAATTTTCTGAGCCTATACATATTAACTTACACATGAACCATCTGTGAGGGCCATTTTGGTATAATCACAATATACTACGGAAACAGCTATCTCTATTTCGAAGTTTCTGATTTTCTTTTATTAAGAATATGGCAAAATCCACAGGGAGGAAATTTAGATTTTTCCGAAATTTAGTAAATGGATACATTTAGAGGCGACAGTTTTACCATACCTTAATGAAGCATTACATTTTTCACCATTTCTTAATTCAGATTCCAGTGGTTGTAAATTTTTATTTTTTTTTATTAAAATTTATCATACTTACCTGTTCTGTGCAAAGGCTTTGCACACAATAGCCCCGATCCTCCTCTTCTCAGGTGCCCTGCCAGCAATCCTTGCTCCTTCCCCCATTGAGTGCCCCCCATAGCACACACAGATCATGGCCCCCATAAGATACATAGAGCATGGCTCTGAGAGCCCCACCTCCACTTCCTTCTCACCAGCTGTGATTGACAGCAGAAGGAGCCAATGGCTCCCATTGTTGTGTCTGAGCCAAAGAGGATGGAGAGAGCTGAGAGAACCTCTGCTCTCACTCATGTCACTGGACTGAGATCAGACTCAGGTAAGTATTAGGGGGGGATGCATACTGAAGGTTTTTTACTTCATGCATAGAATGCATGAAAGTAACATTTTTCAGCCTTTAAAACCACTTTAATGTAGTAATACAATGCCCCTTTTTACCTTTCTTTCCTTTGTGCCCCCATTTTCAGAGATACAGGGGGACATTGGGGGAAATATTACAATAAAATGGAGTTTATTGAAACAGTTTTAATATGTAGAAGGTGCGGGATATATTAACATTAGAGATGAGCGAATTATTCAAAAATTCGATTCGACTGATTCGGCGAATTCGTGAAAAAATTTCGATTTGAGTCGAATATATTCGCTGCGAATTTAACTTATAAAAGGGTGTTTCTAGGCTTCAGAGAGCCTTTATATTAGTGCAGAACACTGTACCTTTAATTTAAATGCCCTTGGAGTCTGCTGGGGAAGAGAAATAATACTGTCAGTCAGTATGACATGCAGATGAGTGCCGTCGATCTTAGAATCACCGCACACTTCACTCATTTGGGCAATCACGGGGCCAAAACCAGAGTGTGGAGCCACAGTGTGGCGGTGGAGGCAGCAGCAATGGGAGGCCATACAGCACCCTATGACAAAATGGAACCCACCAGCAGTGTGAGGAGACCTGAAAGTGGCACATGGCAGAGTGTGGCGATGGAGACAGCAGCAATGGGAGGCCGTACAGGGACCCATGAGACACTCTGGACCTGTCAGCAGCATGAGAAGGCGGTACAGGGGCCCATGACAGATTACGGGCCTGGCAGCAGCATGAGGAGTTGGTACGGGGGCCCATGGCAGATTACGGGCCTGGCAGCAGCAATGGGAGGCCGTACAGGGACCCATGACACACTCTGGACCTGGCAGCAGCATGAGGAGGCGGTACAGGGGCCCATGACAGATTACGGGCCTGGCAGCAGCATGAGGAGTCGGTACGGGGGCCCATGACACACTCTGGACCTGGCAGCAGCATGAGGAGGCGGTACAGGGGCGCATGACAGATTACGAGCCTGGCAGCAGCAACTTGGACAGGAGGACGTTCAGCTTCTGCACCGTCGGGTGCGTGCTCGCAAACTGTTGTCTCTTGGAAACGGATTCCAAGAAAGACTGCTGACGGAATCCGTGAAGAGGAGTAGCAGGAGAAGGAGCATCTGAAAGAGCGGAATATGCCAACAAGCGACAACAGGGGCCCATGACAGATTACGGGCCTGGCAGCAGCAATGGGAGGCCCGTAATCTGCCAGCACCCTATGACAAAAAATGGAACCCACCAGCAGTGTGAGGAGACCTGAAAGTGGCACATGGCAGAGTGTGGCGATGGAGACAGCAGCAATGGGAGGCCGTACAGGGACCCATGAGAGACTGTGGACCTGGCAGCAGCATGAGGAGGCGGTACAGGGGCCCATGGCAGATTACGGGCCTGGCAGCAGTAATGGGAGGCCCGTAATCTGCCAGCACCCTATGACAAAAAATGGAACACACCAGCAGTGTGAGGAGACCTGAAAGTGGCACATGGCAGAGTGTGGCGACGGAGACAGCAGCAATGGGAGGCGGTACAGGGACCCATGAGACACTGTGAACCTGGCAGCAGCATGAGGAGGCGGTACAGGGGCCCATGGCAGATTAAGGCCTGGCAGCAGCAATGGGAGGCCCGTAATCTGCCAGCACCCTATGACAAAATGGAACCCTGGGCTGGGGCAGGCAGAACCGCCGTATCTTTATCACGGTTTTCCCAGGCCACCGAATGGCGACGCTGCATATGCTGCCGCAACGCTGTAGTCCCAACATGGGCCCCCTGGCCACGCTTGACTTTCTGGCCACATAGTCGACATACGGCTACGTTTACTTCCTCGGGCGGCTTGACGAAAAATTGCCACACCGCCGAGTAGGAAACTTTGCCCCCGCTACTCCTCACTGGCTGACTGCTACTTCCTCCGTGCACACCGGCACCACTACTGGCCGTGGTGGTAGGCTGCAGTGGAGCTGGTGCTCTACTCCGTGTCCATTTGCCTCCACTGACACTGCTGCGACCCTGCTGCCTCCTGGCAGCAGCAATGGGAGGCCGTACAGGGACCCATGAGAGACTCTGGACCTGGCAGCAGCATGAGGAGGCGGTACAGGGGCCCATGGCAGATTAGGGGCCTGGCAGCAGCTATGGGAGGCCCGTAATCTGCCAGCACCCTATGACAAAAAATGGAACACACCAGCAGTGTGAGGAGACCTGAAAGTGGCACATGGCAGAGTGTGGCGATGGAGACAGCAGCAATGGGAGGCCGTACAAGGACCCATGAGACACTGTGGACCTGGCAGCAGCATGAGGAGGCAGTACAGGGGCCCATGGCAGATTAGGGGCCTGGCAGCAGCTATGGGAGGCCCGTAATCTGCCAGCACCCTATGACAAAAAATGGAACACACCAGCAGTGTGAGGAGACCTGAAAGTGGCACATGGCATGAGACACTGTGGACCTGGCAGCAGCATGAGGAGGCGGTACAGGGGCCCATGGCAGATTAGGGGCCTGGCAGCAGCTATGGGAGGCCCGTAATCTGCCAGCACCCTATGACAAAAAATGGAACACACCAGCAGTGTGAGGAGACCTGAAAGTGGAACATGGCATGAGACACTGTGGACCTGGCAGCAGCATGAGGAGGCGGTACAGGGGCCCATGGCAGATTAGGGGCCTGGCAGCAGCTATGGGAGGCCCGTAATCTGCCAGCACCCTATGACAAAAAATGGAACACACCAGCAGTGTGAGGAGACCTGAAAGTGGCACATGGCAGAGTGTGGCGATGGAGACAGCAGCAATGGGAGGCCGTACAGGGACCCATGAGACACTGTGGACCTGGCAGCAGCATGAGGAGGCGGTACAGGGGCCCATGGCAGATTAGGGGCCTGGCAGCAGCTATGGGAGGCCCGTAATCTGCCAGCACCCTATGACAAAAAATGGAACACACCAGCAGTGTGTGAGGAGACCTGAAAGTGGCATATGGCAGAGTGTGGCGATGGAGACAGCAGCAATGGGAGGCCGTACAGGGACCCATGAGACACTGTGGACCTGGCAGCAGCATGAGGAGGTGGTACAGGGGCCCATGGCAGATTAGGGGCCTGGCAGCAGCTATGGGAGGCCCGTAATCTGCCAGCACCCTATGACAAAAAATGGAACACACCTGCAGTGTGAGGAGACCTGAAAGTGGCACATGGCATGAGACACTGTGGACCTGGCAGCAGCATGAGGAGGCGGTACAGGGGCCCATGGCAGATTAGGGGCCTGGCAGTAGCAATGGGAGGCCCGTAATCTGCCAGCACCCTATGACAAAAAATGGAACACACCAGCAGTGTGTGAGGAGACCTGAAAGTGGCACATGGCAGAGTGTGGCGATGGAGACAGCAGCAATGGGAGGCCGTACAGGGACCCATGAGAGACTCTGGACCTGGCAGCAGCATGAGGAGGCGGTACAGGGGCCCATGGCAGATTAGGGGCCTGGCAGCAGCAATGGGAGACCCGTAATCTGCCAGCACCCTATGACAAAAAATGGAACACACCAGCAGTGTGTGAGGAGACCTGAAAGTGGCACATGGCAGAGTGTGGCGATGGAGACAGCAGCAATGGGAGGCCATACAGGGACCCATGAGACACTGTGGACCTGGCAGCAGCATGAGGAGGCGGTACAGGGGCCCATGGCAGATTAGGGGCCTGGCAGCAGCAATGGGAGGCCCGTAATCTGCCAGCACCCTATGACAAAAAATGGAACACACCAGCAGTGTGAGGAGACCTGAAAGTGGCACATGGCATGAGACACTGTGGACCTGGCAGCAGCATGAGGAGGCGGTACGGGGGCCCATTGCAGATTAGGGGCCTGGCAGCAGCTATGGGAGGCCCGTAATCTGCCAGCACCCTATGACAAAAAATGGAACACACCAGCAGTGTGAGGAGACCTGAAAGTGGCACATGGCATGAGACACTGTGGACCTGGCGGCAGCATGAGGAGGCGGTACAGGGGCCCATGGCAGATTAGGGGCCTGGCAGCAGCAATGGGAGGCCCGTAATCTGCCATCACCCTATGACAAAAAATGGAACACACCAGCAGTGTGTGAGGAGACCTGAAAGTGGCACATGGCAGAGTGTGGCGATGGAGACAGCAGCAATGGGAGGCCGTACAGGGACCCATGAGAGACTCTGGACCTGGCAGCAGCATGAGGAGGCGGTACAGGGGCCCATGGCAGATAACGGGCCTGGCAGCAGCAATGGGAGGCCCGTAATCTGCCAGCACCCTATGACAAAAAATGGAACACACCAGCAGTGTGAGGAGACCTGAAAGTGGCACATGTTTGGGGCATGATTCATGGCGGATTTAGTCAGTTGTGTCAGGAACTGGTGGTTTGAAATCCAGACTAATCCACGCCTGATTCATTTTCACAAACGTGAGTCTCTCCACACTTTGGGTGGACAGTCGTGTCCTCCGCGGAGTTACAATACCTCCTGCCGCACTAAACACGCGCTCCGATGCCACGCTACTGGCCGGTCATGACAGCCTTTCAAGGGCAAATTCAGCTAGTTGGGGCCAAAGGTCAAGTTTCGTTGCCCAGTAGTCAAGGGGATTGTCTACCTCGGTTGGCAGGGTGCTGTCCAAGTAGGCCCAAGCCTGTTGTTTGAGGTCCTGCTCCAGGTCCACCTGATGCTGCTGCTGCTGCGGCTGGTTAGTAGTTTCCTCACTGCGCTGGTGAAGAAAGCTACTCATCATCGACTGCAGACTGAGGCAGCCGCTGCTGGTGGAGCTGCCACTGCTCCTACCACCCCACCCCTCCCCTGCTGCCATGGCAGCGGAACGCGAGCGCACAGGGCCCACAGTGTCTGAGGATGGACGTTGGCGCACAAAGGCAGAGACCAACTGACTACATAGGTGGTTTTTATAGTACGTTATTTTGGCCTCCCTCTCAGCAGGTGTGAAAAAGGCCACCATTTTTGAACGGTAGCGAGGGTCCATCAAGGTGGACAGCCAAAAGTCATCCCTCTGTCTGATGGTTATTATTCGGCTGTCGCTACGCAAGCAACCGAGCATGCTATGGGCCATTTGTGCCAAGGAATGCGAGGGACTCCCTGCCTCCATCTCCACAGCATACTGTCACGGTGCGTCTGGGTCCTCTGTCTCCTCCTCCTTCTCCTCTACCAGATGCTCCTGCTCCTCCACTCCTGTCCGCTCAGTGGAAAAACCACCCATTTCACTCAATAATTCCTGAGCACAAATGTCCTCCTCTACCTCCTCCTCTTCTTCCTGTCCTGCCCCCACAGGGGTCATGTGGCGTTGAGATCTGTGCACCACGTCTACCGCACCCTGACCAGCCATTGTTAACAGCATTTGTTCCAGGACGTGCAACAGAGGAATGACGTCGTTTATCCCATAGTCCTGCCGACTCACGAATAGCGTGGCCTCCTCAAAGGGCCTGAGCAAGCGGCAGGTGTCACGCATGAGCTGCCAATGGCTGACATCGAAGTTACACAGGGGAGTACCTTTATCTGCTTGTAACATCAGGAAATCGGTGATGGCCTTTCGCTGTTCGTAAAGGCGGTCTAACATGTGTAGGGTTGAATTCCACCTTGTGGAAGGCGATGCTGTGGAATTCCGTTCTGCCGCTGCAGCTCAAGGAGGGTGTGCTTTGCGATGTAGGAATGGCTGAAATGCATGCAAAGTTTACGTGACATTTTAAGGATGTCTTGCAGTGGGATGGTGGATTTTAGGAACCGCTTGACAACCAGATTGAACACGTGAGCCATGCATGGCGCATGGCACAACCTTCCTTGACGCAGAGCAGACACCATGTTCTTTCCGTTGTCGGTCAACATGGTTCCGATTTTCAGTTTGCGCGGAGACAGCCATCTGTCGATTTCTCTGTTCATTACACTGAGAAGTTCCTCCCCTGTGTGACTACGTTCGCCAAGGCATACCAGGTGCAGCACAGCGTGACACCGTTGCGCCCTGCACATGTGATATGCCGGTCGGGTAATGGGACTTGGCACGGGGGTGGCGGCTGAGGACACGAAGGAAGAAGAGGTGGTAGAGGCGGACATCTTTTGTGGACCAAGGACGTGCAAACGTGGAGGCAAAAGCGGCGTGACCTGTCCAAGTTGCTGGTGCGGCTGTGACGGCACCACGTTCACCCAGTGGGCCGTAAATGACATGTACTGTCCCTGACCGTAGTTACAGCTCCACACGTCGGCGCTGCCGTGCACTTTGGCAGAGACCGACATGCTCAAAGACTGGCCCACCATCTCTTCTACATGTGAATGCAGGGCTGGCACTGCCTTTTTGGCGAAGAAATGACGGCTTGGCACTCTCCACCGCGGCGCGGCACAAGCCATCATTTCTCGAAAAGGTGCTGAGTCCACCACTTGGAAAGGGAGGGACTGCAGCACCAGCAACTTGGACAGGAGGACGTTCAGCTTTTGCACCGTCGGGTGCGTGCTCGCAAACTGTTGTCTCTTGGAAACGGATTCCAAGAAAGACTGCTGACGGAATCCGTGAAGAGGAGTAGCAGGAGAAGGAGCATCTGAACGAGCGGAAGATGCCAACGAGCGACAACTCCCCTCAGCAGAGGTGTTGGAGCCTTGACTGGCTGATAGAGGGCGATTGACGTCGGGTGACGGAGCAAGTAACGGAGCGGGTGATGGAGCGGGGGCTGGGGCAGGCAGAACCGTCGTATCTTTATCACGGTTTTCCCAGGCCACCAAATGGCGACGCTGCATATGCTGCCACAACGCTGTAGTCCCAACATGGGCCCCCTGGCCACGCTTGACTTTCTGGCCACATAGTCGACATACGGCTACGTTTACTTCCTCGGGCGGCTTGACGAAAAATTGCCACACCGCCGAGTAGGAAACTTTGCCCCCGATACTCCTCACTGGCTGACTGCTACTTCCTCCGTGCACACCGGCACCACTACTGGCCGTGGTGGTAGGCTGCAGTGGAGCTGGTGCTCTACTCCGTGGCCGTTTGCCTCCACTGACACTGCTGCGACCCTGCTGCCTCCTGGGCAACCCACCGACTGTTTTGCTCGCTGCCAAGCTGCCACCCTCTTCTCCTGATGATGCGGAAGCAATAGCCTGATGACGACGAGGCTGCCAAGTGCGATCAGCCTCATCATCATCAATTAGGGTCTCCGCCTCACTACTAGCCCCCTCGGCTGCGTGTGGGTCAGGAGACAGACCTGTCTCTAGACCGGCTACCGAGCCACTCTCCTCGCCACTACTTCTTCGCCTGGCTGCTGAAGAGGCGGATGCCTCCCCCCGTTCCTGACCGCCCTCTGTTAGCTCTTCCTCACTGTACAGTGGGGCTGAGCCCACAGCATGCGATACTTCGCTTGGTGAGGGAACACCAAAGGACAGGGGCAGGTCGAGGACACGTGATTTCAGTGGGCTTGCTCCCGGGCCATGCCAACTAACGGTTGTGTCTGACGTACCCACCGACCGTTGGCTGTAGGTGTCAGAGGTGATCTGGGAAGAGGAAGACGACCGAGCCAACCAATTGATGACGGCAGGGTTGTCGGTGGAGACACGACCGCTGGATGACACCGGGAGCAATGGCCTCTGGCTGCGACTAGTGCTGCCTCGACCCCTTCCTCTGCTGCCACGTCTGCTCGCTCCTAAAACATTGCCTCCTCTGCCACTCCTCTGCATGTTGTCTGACATACTCTTTAATTAAACGATTCTGTGTCCCTGAGTAACAATTCTGTGTCCCTGAGTAACAATTCTGTGTCTGTCCCTGAGTAACAATTCTGTGTCCCTGAGTAACAATTCTGTGTCCCTCAGTAACAATTCTGTGTCCCTGAGTAACAATTCTGTGTCCCTCAGTAACAATTCTGTGTCCCTCAGTAACAATTCTGTGTCCCTGAGTAACAATTCTGTGTCCCTCAGTAACAATTCTGTGTCCCTCAGTAGCAATTCTGTGTCTGTCCCTGAGTAACAATTCTGTGTCCCTCAGTAACAATTCTGTGTCCCTCAGTAACAATTCTGTGTCCCTGAGTAACAATTCTGTGTCCCTCAGTAACAATTCTGTGTCCCTCAGTAACAATTCTGTGTCTGTCCCTGAGTAACAATTCTGTGTCTGTCGCTGAGTAACAATTCTGTGTCCCTCAGTAACAATTCTGTGTCCCTCAGTAACAATTCTGTGTCTGTCCCTGAGTAACAATTCTGTGTCTGTCCCTGAGTAACAATTCTGTGTCCCTCAGTAACAATTCTGTGTCCCTGAGTAACAATTATGTGTCCCTGAGTAACAATTCTGTGTCCCTCAGTAACAATTCTGTGTCCCTCAGTAACAATTCTGTGTCTGTCCCTGAGTAACAATTCTGTGTCTGTCGCTGAGTAACAATTCTGTGTCCCTCAGTAACAATTCTGTGTCCCTCAGTAACAATTCTGTGTCTGTCCCTGAGTAACAATTCTGTGTCTGTCCCTGAGTAACAATTCTGTGTCCCTCAGTAACAATTCTGTGTCCCTCAGTAACAATTATGTGTCCCTGAGTAACAATTCTGTGTCCCTCAGTAACAATTCTGTGTCCCTCAGTAACAATTCTGTGTCCCTGAGTAACAATTCTGTGTCCCTCAGTAACAATTCTGTGTCCCTCAGTAACAATTCTGTGTCCCTGAGTAACAATTCTGTGTCCCTCAGTAACAATTCTGTGTCTGTCCCTGAGTAACAATTCTGTGTCCCTCAGTAACAATTCTGTGTCCCTGAGTAACAATTCTGTGTCCCTCAGTAACAATTCTGTGTCCCTCAGTAACAATTCTGTGTCTGTCCCTGAGTAACAATTCTGTGTCTGTCCCTGAGTAACAATTCTGTGTCCCTCAGTAACAATTCTGTGTCCCTCAGTAACAATTCTGTGTCTGTCCCTGAGTAACAATGCTGTGTCTGTCCCTGAGTAAAAATTCTGTGTCCCTCAGTAACAATTCTGTGTCCCTCAGTAACAATTCTGTGTCCCTCAGTAACAATTCTGTGTCCCTGAGTAACAATTCTGTGTCCCTCAGTAACAATTCTGTGTCCCTCAGTAACAATTCTGTGTCCCTGAGTAACAATTCTGTGTCCCTCAGTAACAATTCTGTGTCCCTCAGTAACAATTCTGTGTCTGTCCCTGAGTAACAATTCTGTGTCTGTCCCTGAGTAACAATTCTGTGTCCCTAAGTAACGTTTCTGTGGCCCTAAGTAACGGTTCTGTGTCCCTGAGTTACAATTCTGTGTCTGTCCCTGAGTAACAATTCTGTGTCTGTCCCTGAGTAACAATTCTGTGTCTGTCCCTGAGTAACAATTCTGTGTCCCTCAGTAACAATTCTGTGTCCCTCAGTAACAATTCTGTGTCTGTCCCTGAGTAACAATTCTGTGTCCCTAAGTAACGTTTCTGTGGCCCTAAGTAACGGTTCTGTGTCCCTCAGTAACAATTCTGTGTCCCTCAGTAACAATTCTGTGTCTGTCCCTGAGTAACAATTCTGTGTCCCTAAGTAACGTTTCTGTGGCCCTAAGTAACGGTTCTGTGGCCCTAAGTAACGTTTCTGTAGCCCTAAGTAACGTTTCTGTGGCCCTAAGTAACGGTTCTGTGTCCCTCAGTAACAATTCTGTGTCCCTCAGTAACAATTCTGTGTCTGTCCCTGAGTAACAATTCTGTGTCCCTAAGTAACGTTTCTGTGGCCCTAAGTAACGGTTCTGTGGCCCTCAGTAACAATTCTGTGTCCCTCAGTAACAATTCTGTGTCTGTCCCTAAGTAACAATTCTGTGGCCCTAAGTAACGTTTCTGTGGCCCTAAGTAACGTTTTTGTGGCCCTAAATAACGATTCTGTGGCCCTAAGTAACGTTTCTGTAGCCCTAAGTAACGTTTCTGTGGCCCTAAGTAACGTTTCTGTGGCCCTAAGTAACGGTTCTGTGTCCCTCAGTAACAATTCTGTGTCCCTCAGTAACAATTCTGTGTCTGTCCCTGAGTAACAATTCTGTGTCCCTAAGTAATGTTTCTGTGGCCCTAAGTAACGGTTCTGTGTCCCTCAGTAACAATTCTGTGTCCCTCAGTAACAATTCTGTGTCTGTCCCTGAGTAACAATTCTGTGTCCCTAAGTAACGTTTCTGTGGCCCTAAGTAACGGTTCTGTGTCCCTCAGTAACAATTCTGTGTCCCTCAGTAACAATTCTGTGTCTGTCCCTGAGTAACAATTCTGTGTCCCTAAGTAACGTTTCTGTGGCCCTAAGTAACGGTTCTGTGGCCCTAAGTAACGGTTCTGTGGCCCTCAGTAACAATTCTGTGTCCCTCAGTAACAATTCTGTGTCTGTCCCTGAGTAACAATTCTGTGTCCCTAAGTAACGTTTCTGTGGCCCTAAGTAACGGTTCTGTGTCCCTCAGTAACAATTCTGTGTCCCTCAGTAACAATTCTGTGTCTGTCCCTGAGTAACAATTCTGTGTCCCTAAGTAACGTTTCTGTGGCCCTAAGTAACGGTTCTGTGTCTCTCAGTAACAATACTGTGTCCCTCAGTAACAATTCTGTGTCTGTCCCTGAGTAACAATTCTGTGTCCCTAAGTAACAATTCTGTGTCCCTAAGTAACGTTTCTGTGGCCCTAAGTAACGGTTCTGTGGCCCTAAGTAACGTTTCTGTAGCCCTAAGTAACGTTTCTGTGGCCCTAAGTAATGTTTCTGTGGCCCTAAGTAACGGTTCTGTGTCCCTCAGTAACAATTCTGTGTCCCTCAGTAACAATTCTGTGTCTGTCTCTGAGTAACAATTCTGTGTCCCTAAGTAACGTTTCTGTGGCCCTAAGTAACGGTTCTGTGGCCCTCAGTAACAATTCTGTGTCCCTCAGTAACAATTCTGTGTCTGTCCCTAAGTAACAATTCTGTGGCCCTAAGTAACGTTTCTGTGGCCCTAAGTAACGTTTTTGTGGCCCTAAATAACGATTCTGTGGCCCTAAGTAACGTTTCTGTAGCCCTAAGTAACGTTTCTGTGGCCCTAAGTAACGTTTCTGTGGCCCTAAGTAACGGTTCTGTGTCCCTCAGTAACAATTCTGTGTCCCTCAGTAACAATTCTGTGTCTGTCCCTGAGTAACAATTCTGTGTCCCTAAGTAATGTTTCTGTGGCCCTAAGTAACGGTTCTGTGTCCCTCAGTAACAATTCTGTGTCCCTCAGTAACAATTCTGTGTCTCTCCCTGAGTAACAATTCTGTGTCCCTAAGTAACGTTTCTGTGGTCCTAAGTAACGGTTCTGTGTCCCTCAGTAACAATTCTGTGTCCCTCAGTAACAATTCTGTGTCTGTCCCTGAGTAACAATTCTGTGTCCCTAAGTAACGTTTCTGTGGCCCTAAGTAACGGTTCTGTGGCCCTAAGTAACGGTTCTGTGGCCCTCAGTAACAATTCTGTGTCCCTCAGTAACAATTCTGTGTCTGTCCCTGAGTAACAATTCTGTGTCCCTAAGTAACGTTTCTGTGGCCCTAAGTAATGGTTCTGTGTCCCTCAGTAACAATTCTGTGTCCCTCAGTAACAATTCTGTGTCTGTCCCTGAGTAACAATTCTGTGTCCCTAAGTAACGTTTCTGTGGCCCTAAGTAACGGTTCTGTGGCCCTAAGTAACGGTTCTGTGGCCCTCAGTAACAATTCTGTGTCCCTCAGTAACAATTCTGTGTCTGTCCCTAAGTAACAATTCTGTGACCCTAAGTAACGTTTCTGTGGCCCTAAGTAACGATTCTGTGGCCCTAAATAACGGTTCTGTGGCCCTCAGTAACAATTCTGTGTCCCTCAGTAACAATTCTGTGTCCCTCAGTAACAATTCTGTGTCTGTCCCTAAGTAACAATTCTGTGGCCCTAATTAACGTTTCTGTGGCCCTAAGTAACGTTTCTGTGGCCCTAAGTAACGATTCTGTGGCCCTAAGTAACGATTCTGTGGCCCTAAGTAACGTTTCTGTGGCCCTAAGTAACGTTTCTGTGGCCCTAAGTAACGATTCTGTGGCCCTAAGTAAAGTTTCTCTGGCCCTAAGTAACGTTTCTGTGTCCCTAAGTAACGTTTCTGTGTCCCTAAGTAACGTTTCTGTGGCCCTACGTAACGTTTCTGTGTCCCTAAGTAACGTTTCTGTGTCCCTAAGTAACGTTTCTGTGGCCCTAAGTAACGTTTCTGTGTCCCTAACTAACGTTTCTGTGTCCCTAACTAACGTTTCTGTGTCCCTAACTCTCTCCCTCAATACAGCCAGGTCTGCCTCTGTTGAATGACTGGAGGCAAATGGAGAATTCTAAAATGGCCGCCATTTATAGCTCGACCATTACACAGTGCTGGCTGGCTGGCTGCTGATTGGCTAATGCGATCACATGTCATGAATTAATGCATTATGGGTCAGCTCGCCTTGTCTGCGCGCCTTCCCAGACATCCCCGCTCCGTCGCCGCACATGTCGCCGCCATTTTAGGAAAAATTTCGATTAGAAATTTTCCTAATATTCTAAACGAATTCCACTTCGCCTAGTTCGATTCGCTCATCTCTAATTAACATCACTAGGAATGTTGAGTTTTGGATGCATATAGACTACAATAGATATCATTATTATTTTACATTTTTGTATCTATAATTAATGATGTGATTATACATCTACCTTGTAGGTGAAACCAAATGTTTGATAACAGCTCTGCACAGCTGCCTGGGTTGCTCTTTGGACTATTCTCCCCATTAGTCAGCTAATAATGAGGGAATTTTGACTGCCTAGGCTTATGTACCTGGGGTGATGGTGATATCCTCCTGTGATTTGACAGCACATTGCAATTTCTTTTATTTGATTTCTTGTCAATTATGGCCTTATCTAGTATACTTTGTTGTTCTTCTTTCTGAATATGTGTATCTATCCTGTGCTCTTCCCATGAACCACAATACATTTAGAGAAATAACAACATTGTAGGTGACTATCCACATGACTCATGGTTCTGACTAGAGATGAGCGAATCGAACCAGGCGAACCGGAATTCGAGTCGAATTTCAGGAAATATTCGATTCGCGGCGAAACCGAAATTTTGCCTACTTCGGGTGCGCGAATCGAACATTTCCCTATCAGCCGGCAAAAGTGTCCCTGCAGTGAGCTCCGCTATTTCTGACAGTTCTCTGACAGAAGGAACACATGTTTAGCGGTTGAAACATTGTATCTATTAGTTTACATTTAGGATACAGATGTTTCAACCACTGTTCATGTGAAGAAGCTGTGAGAGAACTGTCAGAAATAGAGGAACTCTGCACATACACTTTTTGCCGGCTTGGAATTATTCTTCTTTTCATCCTACTTCTTCTTCTTCTTCTTCTTCTTCATCCTCATCCTCATCCTCTTCTTCTGAGGATGAGGATGAGGATGAAGAAGAAGAAGAAGCAGTAGGATGAAAATAAGAATAATTCCAAGCCGGCAAAAAGTGTATGTGCAGAGTTCCTCTATTCTGCAGATACACTTAGAGGAGCTCTGCACATACACTTTTTGCCTGTTTGGAATTAATCTTATTTTCATCCTACTTCTTCTTCTTCTTCTTCTTCTTCTTCTTCTTCTTCTTTATCCTCATCCTCAGAAGAAGAAGAAGAGGATGAAGAAGAAGAAGAAGAAGAAGAAGAAGAAGAAGTAGGATGAAAATAAGAATAATTGCAAGCCGGCAAAAAGTGTATGTGCAGAGTTCCTCTATTCTGCAGATACACTTAGAGGAGCTCTGCACATACACTTTTTGCCGGCTTGGAATTAATCTTATTTTCATCCTACTTCTTCTTCTTCTTCTTCTTCATCCTCATCCTCATCCTCAGAAGAAGAAGAAGAGGATGAGGATGAGGATGAAGAAGAAGAAGAAGAAGAAGTAGGATGAAAATAAGAATAATTCCAAGCCGGCAAAAAGTGTATGTGCAGAGCTCCTCTAAGTGTATCTGCAGAGCTCCTCTAAGTGTATCTGCAGAATAGAGGAACTCTGCACATACACTTTTTGCCGGAAACCGCTGTATGGAGGGAATGTCATGGAACTGTCAGAAATAGTCTATTTCTGACAGTTCTGGGACATTCACTCCATACAGCTGTTTCAACCGCTGTATGGAGGGAATGTCATAGAACTGTCAGAAATAGACTATTAATGGGGACAGTTCAACCGCTGTATGGAAGGACAGTCCCAGAACTGTCATTAATAGTCTATTTCTGACAGTTCTATGACATTCCCTCCATACAGCGGTTGAAACAGCTGTATGGAGTGAATGTCCCAGAACTGTCAGAAATAGACTATTTCTGAGAGTTCTGGGACATTCACTCCATACAGCGGTTGAAACATTGTATCTATTTTTTTCCATAAATGACATTCTGCAGATACACTTAGAGGAGCGCTGCAGATACACTTTTTGCCGGCTTGGAATTATTCTTATTTTCATCCTACTTCTTCTTTTTCTTCTTATGAGGATGAGGATGAAGAAGAAGAAGTAGGATGAAAATAAGATTAATTCCAAGCCGGCAAAAAGTGTATCTGCAGCGCTCCTCTAAGTGTATTTGCAGAATGTCATTTATGGAAAAAAATAGATACAATGTTTCAACCGCTGTATGGAAGGACAGTCCCAGAACTGTCATAAATAGTCTATTTCTGACAGTTCTGGGACATTCACTCCATACAGCTGTTTCAACCGCTGTATGGAGGGAATGTCATAGAACTGTCAGAAATAGACTATTAATGACAGTTCTGGGACTGTCCTTCCATACAGCGGTTGAAACATTGTATGTATTTGTTTCCATAAATGGATCCATTTATGGAAACAAATACATACAATGTTTCAACCGCTGTATGGAAGGACAGTCCCAGAACTGTCATTAATAGTCTATTTCTGACAGTTCCATGACATTCCCTCCATACAGCGGTTGAAACAGCTGTATGGAGTGAATGTCCCAGAACTGTCAGAAATAGACTATTTCTGACAGTTCTGGGACAATCACTCCATACAGCTGTTTCAACCGCTGTATGGAGGGAATGTCATGGAACTGTCAGAAATAGACTATTAATGACAGTTCTGGGACTGTCCTTCCATACAGCGGTTGAAACATTGTATGTATTTGTTTCCATAAATGGATCCATTTATGGAAACAAATACATACAATGTTTCAACCGCTGTATGGAAGGACAGTCCCAGAACTGTCATTAATAGTCTATTTCTGACAGTTCCATGACATTCCCTCCATACAGCGGTTGAAACAGCTGTATGGAGTGAATGTCCCAGAACTGTCAGAAATAGTCTATTTCTGACAGTTCTGGGACATTCACTCCATACAGCTGTTTCAACCGCTGTATGGAGGGAATGTCATAGAACTGTCAGAAATAGACTATTAATGGGGACAGTTCAACCGCTGTATGGAAGGACAGTCCCAGAACTGTCATTAATAGTCTATTTCTGACAGTTCTATGACATTCCCTCCATACAGCGGTTGAAACAGCTGTATGGAGTGAATGTCCCAGAACTGTCAGAAATAGACTATTTCTGAGAGTTCTGGGACATTCACTCCATACAGCGGTTGAAACATTGTATCTATTTTTTTCCATAAATGACATTCTGCAGATACACTTAGAGGAGCGCTGCAGATACACTTTTTGCCGGCTTGGAATTATTCTTATTTTCATCCTACTTCTTCTTTTTCTTCTTATGAGGATGAGGATGAAGAAGAAGAAGTAGGATGAAAATAAGATTAATTCCAAGCCGGCAAAAAGTGTATCTGCAGCGCTCCTCTAAGTGTATTTGCAGAATGTCATTTATGGAAAAAAATAGATACAATGTTTCAACCGCTGTATGGAAGGACAGTCCCAGAACTGTCATAAATAGTCTATTTCTGACAGTTCTGGGACATTCACTCCATACAGCTGTTTCAACCGCTGTATGGAGGGAATGTCATAGAACTGTCAGAAATAGACTATTAATGACAGTTCTGGGACTGTCCTTCCATACAGCGGTTGAAACATTGTATGTATTTGTTTCCATAAATGGATCCATTTATGGAAACAAATACATACAATGTTTCAACCGCTGTATGGAAGGACAGTCCCAGAACTGTCATTAATAGTCTATTTCTGACAGTTCCATGACATTCCCTCCATACAGCGGTTGAAACAGCTGTATGGAGTGAATGTCCCAGAACTGTCAGAAATAGACTATTTCTGACAGTTCTGGGACAATCACTCCATACAGCTGTTTCAACCGCTGTATGGAGGGAATGTCATGGAACTGTCAGAAATAGACTATTAATGACAGTTCTGGGACTGTCCTTCCATACAGCGGTTGAAACATTGTATGTATTTGTTTCCATAAATGGATCCATTTATGGAAACAAATACATACAATGTTTCAACCGCTGTATGGAAGGACAGTCCCAGAACTGTCATTAATAGTCTATTTCTGACAGTTCCATGACATTCCCTCCATACAGCGGTTGAAACAGCTGTATGGAGTGAATGTCCCAGAACTGTCAGAAATAGACTATTTCTGACAGTTCTGGGACAATCACTCCATACAGCTGTTTCAACCGCTGTATGGAGGGAATGTCATACAGCGGTTGAAACAGCTGTATGGAGTGAATGTCCCAGAACTGTCAGAAATAGACTATTTCTGACAGTTCTGGGACAATCACTCCATACAGCTGTTTCAACCGCTGTATGGAGGGAATGTCATGGAACTGTCAGAAATAGACTATTAATGACAGTTCTGGGACTGTCCTTCCATACAGCGGTTGAAACATTGTATGTATTTGTTTCCATAAATGGATCCATTTATGGAAACAAATACATACAATGTTTCAACCGCTGTATGGAAGGACAGTCCCAGAACTGTCATTAATAGTCTATTTCTGACAGTTCCATGACATTCCCTCCATACAGCGGTTGAAACAGCTGTATGGAGTGAATGTCCCAGAACTGTCAGAAATAGACTATTTCTGACAGTTCTGGGACAATCACTCCATACAGCTGTTTCAACCGCTGTATGGAGGGAATGTCATACAGCGGTTGAAACAGCTGTATGGAGTGAATGTCTCAGAACTGTCAGAAATAGACTATTTCTGACAGTTCTGGGACAATCACTCCATACAGCTGTTTCAACCGCTGTATGGAGGGAATGTCATGGAACTGTCAGAAATAGACTATTAATGACAGTTCTGGGACTGTCCTTCCATACAGCGGTTGAAACATTGTATGTATTTGTTTCCATAAATGGATCCATTTATGGAAACAAATACATACAATGTTTCAACCGCTGTATGGAAGGACAGTCCCAGAACTGTCAGAAATAGTCTATTTCTGACAGTTCTAGGACATTCACTCCATACAGCTGTTTCAACCGCTGTATGGAGGGAATGTCATAGAACTGTCATAGAAATGGATCCATTTATGGAAACAAATAGATACAATGTTTCAACCGCTGTATGGAAGGACAGTCCCAGAACTGTCATTAATAGTCTATTTCTGACAGTTCTATGACATTCCCTCCATACAGCGGTTGAAACAGCTGTATGGAGTGAATGTCCCAGAACTGTCAGAAATAGACTATTTCTGACAGTTCTGGGACATTCACTCCATACAGCGGTTGAAAACATTGTATCTATTTTTTTCCATAAATGACATTCTGCAGATACACTTAGAGGAGCGCTGCAGATACACTTTTTGCCGGCTTGGAATTATTCTTATTTTCATCCTACTTCTTCTTTTTCTTCTTATGAGGATGAGGATGAAGAAGAAGAAGTAGGATGAAAATAAGATTAATTCCAAGCCGGCAAAAAGTGTATCTGCAGCGCACCTCTAAGTGTATTTGCAGAATGTCATTTATGGAAAAAAATAGATACAATGTTTCAACCGCTGTATGGAAGGACAGTCCCAGAACTGTCATAAATAGTCTATTTCTGACAGTTCTGGGACATTCACTCCATACAGCTGTTTCAACCGCTGTATGGAGGGAATGTCATAGAACTGTCAGAAATAGACTATTAATGACAGTTCTGGGACTGTCCTTCCATACAGCGGTTGAAACATTGTATGTATTTGTTTCCATAAATGGATCCATTTATGGAAACAAATACATACAATGTTTCAACCGCTGTATGGAAGGACAGTCCCAGAACTGTCATTAATAGTCTATTTCTGACAGTTCCATGACATTCCCTCCATACAGCGGTTGAAACAGCTGTATGGAGTGAATGTCCCAGAACTGTCAGAAATAGACTATTTCTAAGTGTATCTGCAGAATGTCATTTATGGAAAAAAATAGATACAATGTTTCAACCGCTGTATGGAGTGAATGTCCCAGAACTGTCATAAATAGTCTATTTCTGACAGTTCTGGGACATTCACTCCATACAGCTGTTTCAACCGCTGTATGGAGGGAATGTCATGGAACTGTCAGAAATAGACTATTAATGACAGTTCTGGGACTCTGACAGTTCCATGACATTCCCTCCATACAGCGGTTGAAACAGCTGTATGGAGTGAATGTCCCAGAACTGTCAGAAATAGACTATTTCTGACAGTTCTGGGACAATCACTCCATACAGCTGTTTCAACCGCTGTATGGAGGGAATGTCATGGAACTGTCAGAAATAGACTATTAATGACAGTTCTGGGACTCTGACAGTTCCATGACATTCCCTCCATACAGCGGTTGAAACAGCTGTATGGAGTGAATGTCCCAGAACTGTCAGAAATAGACAGAAACTGTCACAGAACTGTCCTTCTTCTCATCCTTCTCCTTCTTCTCATCCTTCTCCTTCTTCTCATCCTTCTTCTCATCCTTCTTCTCATCCTTCTTCTCATCCTTCTTCTCATCCTTCTCCTTCTTCTCATCCTTCTCCTTCTTCTCATCCTTCTCCTTCTTCTCATCCTTCTCCTTCTTCTCATCCTTCTCCTTCTCCTTCTTCTCATCCTTCTCCTTCTCCTTCTTCTCATCCTTCTCCTTCTTCTCATCCTTCTCCTTCTCCTTCTTCTCATCCTTCTCCTTCTCCTTCTTCTCATCCTTCTCCTTCTCCTTCTTCTCATCCTTCTCCTTCTCCATCTTCTCATCCTTCTCCTTCTCCTTCTTCTCATCCTTCTCCTTCTTCTCATCCTTCTCCTTCTCCTTCTTCTCATCCTTCTCCTTCTTCTCATCCTTCTCCTTCTCCTCATCCTTCTCCTTCTCCTTCTTCTCATCCTTCTCCTTCTCCTTCTTCTCATCCTTCTCCTTCTCCTTCTTCTCATCCTTCTCCTTCTCCTTCTTCTCATCCTTCTCCTTCTTCTCATCCTTCTCCTTCTCCTTCTTCTCATCCTTCTCCTTCTCCTCATCCTTCTCCTTCTCCTTCTCCTTCTCTTTCCTCATCTCCAAGGGCATTTAAATTAAAGGTACAGTGTTCTGCACTAATTTAAAGGCTCTCTGAAGCCTAGAAACCCTTTTTATAAGTCATCTTCGTAGCGAAGAAATTCGCATCGAATCGAATTTCACACTGGAATTCGCCGAATCAGCCGAATCGAATTTTTGAGAAATTCGCTCATCTCTAGTTCTGACATTCACATACAGTATGCAATAGTTTGAAAATCCTAACTTGCTCCTGCTCAGAAGGGATGAGGTTTGGGCTTGCCACTATCACGGGTTTACTGCAAATCACCAGGGTACAGTAGGTTCATGAACTAAAAATGTTAGAGCCAAAAAAATTGGCTGCCACAAATAAGGAAAATCCCATAATTCAGTGCATAGCCTATACCCCTGCTCACAAGAACTAACAATTTAAAGGAATGGAGAACCCATCCATCTCACTATAAAAGTGTAAGCTCTCAGCAATGTTGTCAGCATGTTTTGTTATTAAAGAAAGCTTACAATTCTGTATAGGGAAAAATTGTGCTATATTGTACTTCGTAATGGGCACAATAGAATAACAAGGTTTGCAATTCCCCTATCCCAAACTTTAATGAGATTCACCTCAAAGTTAGCAAAATTCAAACTTGGAGCAAGATTTGTAAAAGTGTTCCTGACTCAAACCTGGGCACATTCATATTTAATGCACAGACATTTTGTAAGTATAAATATACATTTTATTATAAATTTCATTAAACACGACTTGCCCAACACTTGTTCCTCAGTGCTTAAGTGCTTTATCATGCTATATATCTTATTTATCATTTCACTAAATGTAGATTTAGTCTGAAATTCATTTTTACCCACATTTCACTTGCACAATATTCCAACTAATATCTGTCTTGGAGTTGGGAATGTGAATTTTAACTGGTTCCCGACCGGCCTATAGTACAATGACGGCTGGGGGGCATGCGGTGCTGTGAGTGGTGGTGCGCTGTGTCCCTTGGACACAGAAGATCATCGGTCATGGTAAAGAGCCCATGATGTAGGCTTTTTACCATGTGATCAGCTGTGTTCAATCACAGCTAATCACATGTGAACAGGAAATGCAGATTATTGGCGGTCCTCTACTCACGCTGACAGTGTGTGAGGAGAGAAGAGCGGTAAGCGGCAATCCTCAGGGGGGACATCTACACTGATAATCAAGGCACTGATCATCAGTTCAGCCCCATCAGTTCTGCTTTCAGTGCCCATTAACGATGTCTATCAGTACCCATCAGTGCTCCCTTTCATTGCCCATCAGTGATGCCTGTCAGTGCCTCTTCCTCAGTGCTATTAACCAGTGCCCATCATTGCCCATTATTGCTGTCTGTCAGTGCCAATCACTGCCGCCTATCAGTGCCCATCATTTCTACCTATCAGTGCCCACCAGTGCAGCCTATCAGTGCCCATCAGTGCAACATATCAGTACCCACCAGTGCTGCCTTTCAGTGTCCATCAGTGATGCCTGTCAGTGCCCATTAGAGATGCCTATAAGTGCCCATCAGTGCTGTCTACCAGGACCCATCAGTCCTGCCTTTCAGTGCCCATCAGTGATGCCTGTCAGTGCCCAGTGTTGCCTATCAGTGCCTCTACCTCAGTGCCATCTATCAGTGCCACCTATCAGTGCACATCAGTGCTGCCTATCAGTGCCAATCAGTGCAACCTATCAGTGCCCATCAGTGCTGTCTATCAGTGCTGCCTTTCAGTGCCCATCAGGGATGCCTGTCAGTGGCCATTAGTGATGCCTGTCAGTGTCCATTAGCAATGCCTGTTAGTGCCCATCAGTGCTGCCTATCAGTACCCATCAATGCTGCCTTTCACTGCCCATCAGTGATGCCTGTCAGTGACCATCAGTGCTGCCTATCAGTGCCTCTTCATCAGTGTCCATCAGTGCTCATTATTGCCGCCTATCAGTGCTAATCACTGCCACCTATGCATGCCCATCATTTCTGCCTATCAGTGCCACCTATCATTGCTCATCAGTGCAACATATCAGTGCCCATCAGTGCTGTCTATCAGTGCCCATCAGTGATGCCTGTCAGTGCCCATTAGTGCTGCCTATCATTGCTGCCTATCAGTGCTGTCTATCAGTGCAGCCTCATCAGTGCACATTAGTAAAGGAGAACAGTTAGTTATTTATAAAATGTTATAACAGAAACTAAGAAAAACTTTTTTTTGAACGTTTTCGGTCTTTTTTCATTTGTTTAGCAAAAAAATAAAAAAAAAAATGTAAAAAAAACAGTAGTGATTAAATACCACCAAAAGAAAGCTCTATATGTCTCAAAAATCATACAAATTTTGTTTGGGTACACCACTGCATGAGCAAGCAATAGTCATTTAAAGTGCGATAGCACTGACAGCTGAAAAGTGGCCTGAGCAGGAAGGGGGTTGAAGTGCCCGGTAGGCAAGTAATTAAAGTACTTATTTACTTTGGAGCTGTGGATTTTTGTCTTATGTAGAGTGCTAAACATGTGTTGTTGTTTTTTTTTAATATATATATATATATATATATATATATATATCTTTTATTAGGTAATCCAGTACAAAAATATAACAACCCAAATATACAACACAATCACATATACATAAATACCATTTAAAAATAAAAATAATCCCCCTGCGCTCCACTGGTATGAACAAACACAACCCCAAATATATGCAAGCTGCTACCACCTATTCCCAATATCACAGGATGTATAACATAAAAAAACAATATTAGTGAAGCACTTCACATAAAGAACTAAATATGTAAGGTAAAATGATATAAAAAAATATAAAATGCATATAAACTGATCACACTGTGTTGAAAGGTATAGATAACTAGTGCTAAGTATTCCCCCCAAAAATATATAAGTGCCAAGTGCTGAGTGTGCAAAACAGGTCATGCGTTTGCTGACTAAAACATGCCAAAATACAATATATGCAAAGTAAAAGTAATACACAATGACATTGAACACTCTACCTGAAAGTGACAGGTGCTCAGTATGAGTATAAATGTAGGTTAAAAATAAAAATCCACAATAAAGTGCAATAACAAGTGTTTGACATTTCATGTGCAAACAAACACTGCAATGTCAGTGCTTCAACTCTTCACTCCAAACATGATGCGTGTTAGCATGCCACACGTGTATATCGTAATCCAAAAGTGGCTAAAGTGCCTCCTCACCTTAACCATGTGACCCCTAAGGGCCACAATGCTTTAAGTAATAATGCTCCACCAGACTGGGGATCTCTGTTATAATACTCCTGTAGTACCACTCAGTCTTCTCTGGCAGGTTACTTATGCCCTCAGATGGTGATACCCCCAGGATCCTGACGAAGCCACGTGACATCGTGGAGTAACACGTAGAGCGCGGTGACGTACTTCCGGTTACACACTTCCGGCAGACGCCATCTTTGGACACCCAGCACCTTGCAGTACACCCACAGCACATGGGAGACCTGCTGTATGAGATCTGCAATACTGAGAGTGTTCTCTTTTGGCTTGTTTTCATCTGCTATATGGAATAAACGGTATTTCACTATGGAGGCTCTCTTTTTCTACCTTTCTATGGCCTTGTGATAATCCTTGGGGTATCACCATCTGAGGGCATAAGTGACCTGGCAGAGGAGACTGAGTAGTACTACAGGAGTATTAAAACAGAGATCCCCAGTCTGGTGGATAAATAGTTAAAAAGACTCACCGTGTGGTATGTTGAGATCCAAGATAGTCATCCAGCCATCCAGCAGTAGCATGGTCCGTGAAATCAGGAAGTGTGAGCTAAGATATGTCTGTGTACCAAGATGAGGCTTGGAGAGCAGCGTCGGATGTAAGAGTTGAAGGGGTGGTAATGCGTTTCGGAGCATGCTCAGTAGGCTCCTTCTTCAGACCTTGACTTAGCATGCTCCAAAACGCATTAACGCCCCCTTCCTGATCCCAGGGACCATGCTGCTGCTGGACGGCTGGATGTCTCACCTGGCTCTTAACACACCACATGATGAGTCTTTTTAACTATTTATCTTCTAAGTGCAATTCATCTATTGTTCACTAATAAATTGTCAATACTACACTTAGAGGTGCCTTCCTCTCTTTTTCATGTTTACTGCATTAGAGCCTTGCTTCCACTCTAAGAAGAGCTGCCTCGGTGTTATTGCTCCCATCCATCAGTCCATCCCTGATATCCATCTGGCACCTTTATCCTACAGCTACAGAGGTTGGGCTCTAACAAGTGCGCAATATGTAATATACATTTTATAGTATTCTTGGAACCTATTAGTGATATCAGTGGTAGAGTACACCAATTCTTCTTTACCGCTTTGAATTTAATCTATAAAATTTTTGGATTTCTTTTCTTTTAGCCTCCGCATTAGATGTTTTCCAGGTCTATTCCCCCACTGATATCCTTCTTTTGATACCCTATTAAATATCTTCCTCAACTCCTGTTTCGTAGGATCTTTTAATTCTTTTCTTTTACTCTTTTAAGGATTATCTTTTGGTAGAAATCCATGCCTCTCTTCTTTTTATGTAACTTAACTTAACTCCTCCATCACCCTCTTTATTTTTTCTCCCCGTTCTTTCTTTTTTTAGCCCCTAGCGCTATTTCCCTGATATATGCTTTATTTGTCTACCAGATTGTGGCCGCAGTAACCTCCTTGGTCTCATTAAACTCAAAACATTGTTCTATTTCCGTCCTTACCCTTTTCTCTATTTCAGGGTCTTGTATAAGCATCTCACTTAGTCTCCAAGTAATTATTTTATCCTGATCTACTCCAACCTGCATTCTCATTGTGACAGGAGCATGAACAGAGATAGACATAACCTCTATATTGGAAATGACCAGCAACTCCAGTTGTCTATGCTCGATCATTTTATAATCCAGTCTTGAGTACGTTCCGTGTACTGGAGAAGAAGGTGTAGTCTCTTTCTCTTGGATGGTTTACTCTCCAAGTGTCAGATTGACCTTGGTATAATAACCTCTTCAATAGTTTTAATTTCCTAACGACCTCACTCTGCGTACCAGATGACGTATCCAATTGCAGATCCAGATGCAAATTAAAATCTCCTGCCACAACCAGACTGCCCCTTTTATATTCAGAGATTTTTCTTAAAATACCCTCCAAGCATGATACTGGGTTATTATTCGGGCAATAGATATTAACTAGTGTATATTCAATTCCTTGTAATCTTTCCTTCGGAAATTGAAACTGGCCCTCTGGGTCATCCATTCTCCCCTCTAGGGAAAAACTGACGTTTTTTGGAAAACCCGATTGCTACTCCTTTAGCCCTTTTAACAGTAGAATCCGCATAATACCACGTTGGTTAGTATTCCGAGTATAACTTGACATTTGTATCATACGTTATGTGTGTTTTTTTAACAAACACTACATCAGTGGAGTGTTGGTGTATTTCCCTAAGAATCTTTTGTCTTTTTGTCGGTAAATTTAATCCTTTCACATTATAAGTCATGAAACTAATCAAGCTAATTTCTAAAGATATTTCACTATTTTATCCACTTTCCCAACACAGGGACACAGATATAGAGAACTTAAGATATGGAACACCACTCATATTAAGTCCCTCTGTCCACCCTTCAAGTTCTATTTTTTGTAAGTCTTACTTCTTGCAAAAATCACTGTAATCTTCAGGAAATCTCAGTTTTGCCGATTTTCCATCTTTCCAGCCAATCAAGCATGCTGGAAAGCTCCAGTTATATCAGATTTTTTTCTCTCTCATCTGCTCCAGTAACAGTTTCAAAGATCTTCTTCTTGCCAGTGTCTCTGGGGAAATGTCAGCAAAGATATACAACTTTGCTTTCTCATATTTAATTTTGGTAGTATCACGCAGACTTTTCCATAGTCTTTCTCTATCTGTGAAATAATGGAATCTAACTATCACGTCTCTGGGATTATTCACCGATACTCCTAATGGCCGTCTAATCCTTTGTGCTCTCTCAATTTGCAGGTTTTCTGTCACTGATCTTCCCATTATTGGATTACACACTCTCTTACACACTTACAGACCCCGGATCCTTAGATTATTTCTTCTATCACAGTTCTCCTGATCTTCCAATTTAAATGTAAGCTTTCTCTGTTCTCTACACATCTCCTCCACCTGCGTTTCCAATTTATTAATGAATTGTGTATGTGCTTCCATTCTCCACTCTGCCTCTTCCACTCATGTTAGCATCCAACCCAAGTCATTGCGTAATACCCCCATCTCATATTTCAGGCACATCTCCAGTTTTGCAAACATTTCTGCCATTTAAATTTTTGTGGGTATGTGTGACACTCTGTGCCATGACACTTTCCAAATATATTGATTCGTTAATCAGGTTCCCTTCCAGGGACCCAGCTGACAGTTTAGAATGATCTCCATCAAATTTTCTACCTCCATTTTGTTGTTTTTCCTGGATTCGATTCTCTGAAATATTCTCCTGAAGGGACATGTAGCTTTTATTTGTAGAAGCCTTTGCATTTGATTGGGGTTTTTTTTTTAGCCCCCTCCTTTAGCTGATTTGGCCTTCATGCCTGATTCGACTCTCCTGTTTCTTTAATCTCAAGCTTCCTATAACTGTCAGCTATGTATTCCCTCGTGCTGGATTTTCTGCTGTAATGCGATGGAGTCATCCCCCAAAGAAAGCCCTTTTTTTATTACTTCTAATGATTTTTACCACCCCTGTGCTGTTACCTTCGGGGCCAGAGTAAGTTAAACATGTGTTTTAATACATGTTCAGATCTTGGCTATTTTTTTTCTCTAGTGTAAAAAATATAAAATAAATCAAAGCTGACTTTTCCCTCCCAGAGCAAACTACCTGGCATGCCAGGCATCCAGGCTGGTTTCCTTATAGCCAGAGAGTGCTGGGCATGAGCTGGCAGGTCAGAGGAAGGAGGATAAACATAGTTCTGCTTCCTTCTACCCCTGGTCAAATAAGAATTTGAGCATTGAGGAAGTGGGCCTATGTTCTTCCTCTTACCTATTTGTAAATAAAAGAGAATAAGGGGTGTCTACTCCAACAACTCTTTCCAGATGCTTCTGCGCACTGTTGGAAACAACGTGGCCAACTGGGAGATTTATACCATATTTTGTGGACCTGTAAAGGCTTAAAAAGCTTCTAGAACTCATTGTTTGCATTGATCGCCCATTTGACAGGAATCCTTATGTAACCATCTCCTTCCTTAGCACTATTCGGGCTGAACCTTGATAGATTCCCTAGTCAATATTTACAAATTGTATTTAAAAGGGAAGGAAGGCAGGTTCCATCACAGTTAATTACATAGATACTGAAGGAAACAGCTTAATACAAAACATGGCTTCCATGACCATGAAAAATAACATAGATACATTACATGTTTAGGAAGAGGTCAGATCTGGTAGAATAATGGAACAGGTAAATATTAAGGTAAGAAAGACCTCGAATCAGAACCTCCAATATGGGTATGATGTGCAGACCATTGAGTCCACACCCTAATCAATATTTAACCGTGGTTTCACATGTATTCATAGCTTCCCAGTTGACCATAACCAGCAAATGGAAACAGTAATTGACGCCGAACTTAATTGCAGTAGTCCACATTGTCCACGTACAATGTACTTATGAGAAATTCTTAGACACACACAGTCCCTACCTATGTTTTATTCTAAATGGAAGGCATAGTTGCCCCTTTATAAACTGTAGTCTAAATGGTAACTGCCTTTAAATACTGAGCTTAGTTATGTATACTAAAAGTATACGAAGTCTACTATCTATGACGTATGGTTGAAGTAGCACATGGATCTATGCATCAGATTCAGAGGTAGCTGGCAGGATGCTTATCCTTGGGGGTACACTCCCAAATATGCAGCTGTTTACTAACACTTAATATTGTGCAACGAATGGTCTTACAATGTGCAGCAAGGTTTTCCTTTTACTCCTTTTGTACAGGTTATACTTTCCTTTGTTGTATATCTTTGCCACGTATGACATGAGCACTTTATAGTGCCTTATGCAACAGTATGTTCTTTTTGTAATGTTAAAACTCTCAAAAAAACTATTGAAAAGAAAAAGAACAATGGACTTTTAGGTACCAGAAAAAATCATAACGTGCATACAGTATAATAAAAATGGTAGCATTTATTTTGACAATCATAAAATATTTCTTAATTGAGCACCATTACAAGACTCTCACATAGTATAATACTACATCACCATGCTCATATTCTTCATGTTGCCGGTCTATTATTCAAATAATGAAAACATTGTCTTCTAAAGGTCCATTTATAGAATAGTCACAATATATTGAATGAAGATGGGAAATCAATATTTTTTTTATTTCCAGTTTCTATAGGATTTAATGGTGGGTAAACAATCTAAAGTATACAATACAAAAAGGAAACTAAACATAATCCTTTTCTGACCATCTAATGCTGGTCACCGCAGGACAATTTTAGACATTGCTGGAGCCTGGAAAGATCAATATTAGTTAAAAACAAGAATAATAATATATTTTTACTTCTGTGTTTTTTTCTAACTTTCTGTAACCCGCATGCACTGGTCGACTGGTCAAGAGATTCCTAAAACCATTTATCGGGTCGGGATGGGGGGGGGGGTGACCACCTACTTGCCCCTTTACGGGGGGAAGCTGAAACATAACTCCAACCTTGCTGGCACGCCTCAAGAACCAAGTTATTTTGAGGGCTTCCCTAGTTTTCGAATCCCCCTCCCCAATTCTGAAGGGGTGAGCTAGCATAGCAGGGGAGCTGCATGCTTGTGGCTCACTTGCCATGGCATTACCAGTCTGCTTACTTGGTGTGCCAGACTGATTTGTTCTGTGTTTTTTTTTACTTTTTTGTAACCCCACTATTACTGAAATACAGTTTTAACACTATGGAGAACATGCCAGCAATTGAACAGTAGGACCGTCCTATTATTAACCAAGATTTGCCCAAGAAATTTTACAAAAATTCATCCAAAAGGGAAAATAGCTACTACTGCACTATCAAAATGTGCCAGGGAATGTCATATAATTCATAGGACAAATTCTGCCAGGAATATCTGGGCAAATCCCCTTTAATCCTACTTGGGAAAATTTACATATTTTTTGAATGGGCGAATTTCTCAATCAAATCAATGAAAGTAGTTCCTTTAATATTTTATGTCATGATTTAATACATTGATTCTCTACTGAACTAAGTTATAGATTACTGTGGCATTGTGAGCACAAAATAATTTCTGTGTCACGATCACTTATCTGCCACACTCCAGTGCTGATACCTCTTTCATCTCCCATAGCTGCAGACACTTCTGAGTATTCCCCGGAGTGTTCCGGCAATACTATGTGACACATCTCATGATGCATCATGTGACCAGAAAGTCAATTTAAACTTAAGCAAGACATGTTTTCACTGCTCAAGCATTGTATCAATGTGACTTTACAGTGTGTACTGCCCAAGTTCCAAATCTACAGTCTGCGCAGTCTCCTGCTACCAGCTGTCCAGTTTTCTACTACAGTCAGTCAATTGTTCTGCTTCAGTCTGTAAAGTCTCCTGCTATGGTCTTCCAATCAGTCTCCTGCTCTCCTCCTACAATCTGCCAGGCAGTCCCTGCTACAGTCTTCTACTTGTCCCTCTCTGTACAGTCACCTGCTACCAGTGAATCCAACTCAAAGAGTACCCTAGGCCCTGTTCTACCTGAGCCACTGGGTCTCTGCAACTAACTCGACAGCTCTCTGGGCATCTACCCTCCTCAGCAGCTGTTAGTACCTGCAAGTGACAGGAGGTAGCTTGCAGCTACATCCATCCCCATGAAGGAGTCCCTAGTGCAACATCAGCTAGGAGTCTGCATCATTAGTTCTAGTTGCTATAAGTAGGATCCATAACCATGGTTGGTGACTTTCTGTATATACAGACTAAATTAATATTACATTTTAAGGTGTTGACCCAAAACTAATCTAAGTTTGACCTTCTTAAAAATATAGATATTGTTGTTTTATTTAAACTACTTTAGAGCTATGATCATAGTTAACACAACTTCCTGATGTATAACCAAAGCTTGATACAAACATAAGCTTTGCAGGGTACAGCATAAGATGTCAATTCTCCCATCTACTGCAAGTGAAGGCTGCTTCTCTTCTCATCTAATTAAACATAGAAAAGTCCAAACCTATAGAACTACAGAATTCCACGATTGATTTAATTATGAGAATGTACACATTATTCTGGTTATGCACGTTGATGTGCTGTGGTGACACCCCAATGCACCTTCACAACACAGGTACGCTGCAACACACTGCAGCAAAGTACTAGATATAGAATCCTGGGTGTTGCACTTAACCAGGGGCGGACTGACAACTCATGCGGCCCCCGGGCAATAAGGGATCATGGGGCCCCTGTGTCCTTGCCCAAACTCAAACTAGCCTATGTAAAAGGTACCAGGGGCATCTCATGGGGCCCCCAACTGACCTTGGGCCCTCGGGCAGAGCCCGAGTTTCCAAATGGTCAGTCCGCCCCTGCACCTAACTACGATAAAATGTACACAGCACCTTTTTTCTGCATCAGCCCATGTTGCAACCTATTTTAGTTGAATAGGTTGCCTAATGCAGTGCACTGTATGGAAATATATGTACCTGCAGTGCACTGCATTTTGGTGCCAACAGGTCCTCTATGTAGAGATCTTTAATCTTATATTAGGTAATAGTAACATTATGCATAACAAAAGAAAGCAACATTACAATGAAAAGGCAACTGTAATATATCCTGAAAATTTTCTAATAAGAACAGCTAAAAATTGCATGTCTACTCTTCTAATATTATCCGCACTTCCTGCAAACTGAGACAATTATTTTCAAAGGCCATTCAAGCATGCTGAGTAAAAGTTAATAACGCATGAAAAATGTCAACAATATCTTTTGTCTGTATATTTTTCAATATAGCAAAAGTTGTTGAAAGCTTTCCTTAATGGCATTTATCAATACCAGAAAATAATCCAAATGAAGGACTACATGGTAGACACTCCCCACTAATGAAAGGGCATTAAGCCCAGACATGAAAGGGAGTCAGCCAGCAGTGTAGATTGACTTGCTGTCAATGTCGCCACTCTGGCATTAATCCAAATGATAGACTACATGGCAGACAAAAACATAGGAAATTGAACAAGTCCAGATTCCAGATTCCCAGTCACTTTATTTCATGCTTTTCTTTAATATCAACCACACTATGGGGGAGATTTATTAAACTGGAGAGTACAGAAGCTGTTGCAGCTTTGCACGGAAACCAATCAGCTTCCAGGTTTTATTGTGAAAGCTGAATTGAACAAACTGAAGTTAGAAGCTGATTGACTACCATGCACAGCTGAACCAGATTTTGAGTGCTCCAGTTTTAGTATATCTCCCCCTGTATGTAATAAGAGTTTATAAAATATATTTATTGATAGTATCCACGATATTGTTAATACTATTAACGGATATCAACTTTATCCCTGTTAAACACCTATAATTTATTTATTTTGGCACTCTTAACATAGGCTCCTATGAGTTGATACAGAAGTGATACCTAAATATGACATACTGAGAGAATAATTAAAAGTGCAGAACTAAACTTGAAATATCAGCAAGCATTCACATATAAAGCAAAAAAGCATATATACAGCATAGGCTGTTTTCCTTGCCAAATAATTTGCTGTACAGTTGAGCTTGTTTTGGCCACCTTGCTGTTCTTCCCTGATGTATAAAGTACTGTGGGAAGATTGTATAAAAACTGAGACAGGTACTAACCATATTTAAAAATAACATAAGCATTGTATTAAATCTGTGCCTGTCATACAAATATATCACATAGCACATAGACCAACTGCTAATAAAGAACTACCACCATGCTTTTGTTAACAGCTTGGGAAACTATTCTCTATGGATAAAAGCATATATTTATTAGATTAATGTTAGAAATACAAAGCAACCCACAAATGCTACAATAACTATGACACAAGAATAATGCAGAAAAAGACCATTGTAACCATGTCCACAATAGTTACACAGTAGCGGCACCAAAAAGGTAAATGAAAAAATGACACATAATTAGCTTTCCTGAATTGCACTCCTCCTGAGCAATGAGGAGCATGACTTGATATGTCCACTGTTTGAGTTTTATCATTCTCCCTGAATGATATCTTATACTTCTGTGTAATGTAAAAATCTGGATACAGACATTTCAATGCAAAGACCTCAAACTATGGCTCTGAAGCTCTACATGGGAAGGGGGTTCTTCCCAAAAATGTTATAAATCAGCATGTCCATCACAAATTCAAAAAGAAATTGGTTCAGTGCTTATTTAAAGAGAGTAGACAGAGATATGTAAATCCTTTCTTATGCTTCAGTGGCTAACAGTGTACCCAGAACTCGCACGTTAAGGGTGGGTTCACTCTGGTCAGGTGTGGTTTGGGTGCAATCTGATATGCATGTTTTACATGTGGTTTTACGTGTGAACCCACTGACATCTATTAGAGCATACACTTTCATGAGAGCACATCAAAGTCCTGCATGCTGCATCTTTGATGTGTTGTCAAAAAACACATGGTTTAATAAAAGTCAATGGGATCACACCTAAAACTGTATGTAAACATGCATACAACCCAAACAGCAGCACACCAGTTTAAACCAAGCCTAAAGCAACAATGCAGAGTGAATGAGCTCTAAGAGTACTAAGATGAAGAGTAGTATAATGAAGCCAAAATAAATTAATTTATTTTGCAATTGAATAGACACAAAATGAAGACATGAATATATTGCTGTCTCCCTGGTGCCAGGGTTACGCATGTGGTAGACAAATCACTAGGAGTGGCTTGAAATGACCCAGCTGTCTTTGTCCATGTTGGGACCAATGACAGAGTACATGGAAGATGGAGGACCCCTAAGGCCTCATACACACAGATGTCTAGAGACTGCAGAGTTCTCTAACATAAAATTTCTGGTGCTCCTCCATGTCTGAGGAATTGCAGGTGCTGCGTACAGCCACCCATACAAGTAAATGGCTATCTGCAGTTATACTTGTGTAAACTCTGATGTTTTCTGCATTAGCATTTACTGTGCATGTGGGTATGGTGCATTTTCCCAGATGCAAAAAGGGTATGTTCAGGGCATTTTGCTGTATGCACAAATAAATGCCAGTGCTCATATGAAAGAAAATCTGGGTAGCAGTTTCAATAACTGTAAATAGTGTAAATTTAAGTCATACACAACAAGAATAAAAGTAAAAACACTTAATTTAATAGAGCAAATAGAGCAACTCCTCCAATGCTGGGGGAGCTCTCCAAGACCTGAAGCTCACGTATAATGTTAAAAAAGCCAAAAAGAATATGAAAAAGGGCATTTATAAAATATAAAAATGAAGGAATACTGCATCAGCTCTTCAACCCACCAGTCCTCCTGCCCCCCCCCCATCTCCTCCTGTACTCCCCAATTCTAACTCCTCTTCCAACCTCACTCTCCTTTTCTTCATGAGGAGATGTCCTATCAGTGCCACAAAACCACTTAGGTATGTAAACATGCCCTACACCTCTTATCCCCATGTGGCCCCCACATATGTTGACCACCTCCTATGCTTTCAGGGGCACTTTACACCCCCATTCACCTTACTGCTGTTTATGCAGTGGGTCACCATTCTACCCAAAGGCAGCATGCCTCGTGAAGATTCTGTTCATGGAGGCATGATTAACCTCCCTGGCGGTATGATTATTTCATATTTTTGGTGCTGAAAGCGGTACCATTTTTTTGCATGGAAATATGTATTTTTTTATTGTAGGCCTGTAATTTAGGAATAACTCCCTGAAATCTGTCCGAACAAGAGTCTAGTAAACATTCCGGATATGATAAAACTTGAAACACGAAATCATAAATTATAATTTAATAAATACTCATAAAAAATAATAATATTATAATAATAATTTTAATTCAATAATATAATCAAACCAAAAACACTGAAATTTGAAATATAGCGCCAAGTTCGCACATCACTGAGCAAAGTCGCAAAATCGTTTTCAGTGTCTGATGACGAATTTCCCCCACGAATCATTATCACTCAATTCTGCAAGTAGTTCTGATTTACTATCGCTGTTCTCTAGCTGGTCTAAAACCGATTTTGACCTAAAGGGACGCTTTTTGGACGCTGTGGACTTTTCTAAGTTTACAGGCAGAAAGAACAGTAAAAATGCAGGCAGGGCACAGGACAAAGCAGTAGGGACAAAATGTATGTGAAATGCTTTGATACAGGAATGTTTTGCTATGAAATAATCGTTTTAAAAAAAATGTCTTTTTTTTTAATTTTTAAATTTGCCGGCGGTTCCAGCAACCGTACGTCCCGACATCACAGGGACCGGAACACGGAAGCCAGATGCCGGCATCGGCCAGAGGAGATGGCCGGGGGCGTTGCAGGGGACACATCGTGGGAGCGAAGGACAAGGTAAGCACTGTAGGGAATCCCTGTGCAACGCCGCATGGTAAGCCCGAGTGTAGCTCGGGGTTACCGCTTTTGGTACTGAAACTTTACCCCGAGCTACACTCGGGAATACCGCCAGGGAGGTTAATTGCTAAGTCACAGACACTTCCTCACCAGAACAATAACCTAGTACAGTACTCTGTTATGTAAAGAATGTACTAGAATATGATGTCCTACTGGAACCTTTACTTCTAGCAACTGTTTGTAAGCTTGTACACTTTGCTGTTTTCATTCTTTGAATTCAATAAAAAACTTGAACAAGAAAAATGAAGGAACACCATTTGAAAGTTATCAACAACATATGTAAAAAAATGTAATCAAGCTTGCAAAAAACTCAAAATGGAAAACAGGCTTCAAAAGAGAGAAAGACATCCCATTGATAGTTAAAAAAAGGTCTGAGCATGTAGGCCCCTTACAAGATAACTCAGGGTTGGTGGCTGGGAAAAAAAGAGAAGATAAATCAAATAAACACTTTCCTCTCCTCTGTGTATACAAAACAAAACAGTAGCACTGATATTCATAATGACGATAGTATTCCTACAGCCTCCAATGCTCCACAAAAGAGAAACAGACAAAATAAAGATAACTAAATCACCTGGAGCAGATGACCTACACCCATGTGGCCTCAAAGAGTTGAGCTCTGTTATTTCAAAGCCATTGTTTCTAATGTTTATAAAGGCTTTAAGGACTAAAAACAAACTAGTGCAGTGCTGCCCTTGCAAAACTCAATTCACAGAAAATACTTTAAATAATCAAGTAATATAAAAACAACATAGAAGGTAGCACTGCTCAAGGTAGGCTTGCCACTCCCACACTCCACAATCCTTCGCACACCTGTGTTGTGGTTCAAAGGAAAGGAGAGAAGCGCCTCTAAGTGCAATAAGTCTTTTAATTCAAGTCTAAATGTAGAAACACTCACATGTGTGAAGTAATCATAAGCATAAAAACCGTGGTTAACAATAGTTAACGGTGGGGTGGTAACCCGGGTGAAGAGCCGTCATCTCTCTGCGATGTGGGGAGGTCAGCTCTCGGCTGGAACAGCGTGGTGGCTGGAGGGGGAACAGCGGTGAGGCCAGCCTTCATGCACGTCCTCCCTCAAAGCCGGATGGAACGCACGCTGGAACGTAGCGGCGGCGTGGCCGTGATGACGTCAGATCCCAGGGTGCACTGCGACGCGTTTCGGAGCATGCACTGGCCGTGGAAGGCGGAAGTGCACTCCTTTTTCAAGCAGCTTTTATGCTTATGATTACTTCACACATGTGAGTGTTTCTACATTTAGACTTGAATTAAAAGACTTATTGCACTTAGAGGCGCTTCTCTCCTTTTTCTCATCTACAGAAGTTGCTACAGCTTATTTGGAAGCCTTGCCCTCAGTGCCACACGGAATCCTACGCTCTTCATACAGTAGCCACTAATACCACCATCACCCCATACTACCATTTCCCAGGACTTTGCAGTGTTTGCGCTGTTACAACCCTTCCTCATTTTTTCTGAATCAGTGGTTCAAAGGAAAGTCCAGGGGGCAGCACTAAAGCACATATCCACTTTATTGTATAGAAAAGCAGCCTAAAAACACCATACTGTATTGTCAGCGGGGAACAAAAAGGTTCATGCCTATCACGCTAACCTCAGTGCTTAATCATAACCCCATATGATCATGTGATTAAGCGCTGAGGTTAGTGCATTACGCAGGAACCTTTTTACCCCCCTTTTTTCTGTACAATAAAGTTGATATGTGCTTTAGTGAGGCCTCCTGTGCTTTCCTTTGATCTAATATAAAAACAATGGTGACAAAAACTGTAAATATTACTAATAAAATGACACCATGTGAAACAAAATCACAGTAAATCTAAGAAGTGTGTTATTGTAGAAAATCTCAAACTTCACATATAAAGTGTCAGATAACTTAAATACTGTGAACAATACACAAATATATGTCCACAATATAATAATAACATCCCAATACAGGGATGTGCTTCCACAAGCGTATTCCCTAAAATTGTGAAGTGCAGCATGATCACCAGTGTCATTCCCACCTACTCACCTTCATAAAATGACCTCCACAAGGAAATGAGGTCTAACACGCTTGTATCCCTGCAGTGATGAAATACTGCTCAGTCATCCAGATCAAGGGTTGTTCTTAGGTTTTGCAGAAAAAATATTCCTCTGCATAATACTCATCACCACATATCCATCCATATGAAAGAGAAAAAAACTCTAATAGTGTTCTCTGAATACTTTATTCAGCAATAATACAGATTAAAAACATTCCCAAGCAGAATAGTAAAAGCACATTTAAGACCAATTCAATATATGTAAACCAAACGGATAGCACCAATTGCACAGCTCACCACTACTCTCAAGGATCCTGAGCACCTATTAGCATGGTGGCATCAGTAAACCTTGATAAACATTGGAGGGGTAGAAATCACTCAAGACAGCTGAACCAAAAACAACCCCATTGGATTTATGAAATGAAGGTATTGGCTTTATCTGGTTTGAATATTTATTTTGGGATTTCACAAAAAGGGTGTTGGGAAACTGAAGAGAGTAAAGAGAAGGACAACTAAATTGATAAGAGGCATAGAGGACATCAACTAGATTAACTGAACTGAATTTATTCTCCTCTGAAAGAGACATTTAAGGGGGAGTATGATCACCATGTATAAATGCATAAATGTTCCATATACTGAACTTGGTGTAAAGTTATTCACTTTCAGGTCATTGCAAATAATATATACTGTATTTGTGTTTGTTTTAAAACACATAATATTATGATGTATGATTATAGAATTGTATTGCATAAAGAATAAAAGACAAAATTATTATTAGGAGTTCATTGCGAACATATAATACTGAAGACGATCACAGTACATATTTTATGTTACATTTACTGTTACTGGCAATTGTGCAAACCCTATCCAGTAATTTTTGCTACCTGACAGGTATTGTACATACAAAGCACATGGTATGACCTAATCAGGAGAAAGCTTGTATGACATGGTTTGTTCACCCCAACTCTGCTTCTAATATCATGAAATGTGCTCTGTAGGTCAGCTGCAGAAAGATCTAGGCAACTGAGCAGAAAAACTGGGATGAGGTGATGATTGCTTCAAGAAAATGTTGAATCTAGCAGGAGCTGTATCTGGGAAACAGAGTAAAAAATAATAATCAATTAAAAGCAGTGTCCTTGCAGAAAATCGACATGCAATCAGCTGCTACAGTTTGCGAAAATGAGAAGTGTACATTAAGGAAAAATGGAAAGAATTATTTGACAAGATGCTACAGTAAATGGAAATACCACAGAAGTCAGAGGATAAATATGGTAGAAAAAATGAAATGGAAAGATGACATGTTACAGAAGTATTAGAGGGGAAGAACCTACTTGGGACAAGGTAATGGAAATGATTAAAGATCTGAAGAAAAAAGCGCTCTGGGCAAGGATACAATTACAACAGAAATTGTGGTAAATGGAGGAGAAAGAATGTGAAAAAAAGATCTGTCTTCTTCTTAGTATATTGTGGACAAAAGCACAGAAAGCAAAGGACCGGCGCATTTTGTCCCTATACATAAAAAGGGAATAGGACAATATGTATGCATAGATATCAGGATTGATTCACTAAAGGAAGATGCACGTTCACTTTCCAAAGTGAATTTTAACTTGGCTTACTGAATAAGGTGACGCTGTGCTCACTTCAAGAATAGTCTTTTATTTGATTTTTTTGTCATTTCCCACTTATGATTGGGCATTCAACATGAATAAATTTCACTTTCATTAATGAGCTGAATGAACATTCACTTTACTACATGAACAGCCTCTATTCTTTTATTAAATCAAACCCTTAGGTTTGTTAGGGTTAATATAACTGGCCTGGAGATATGAAGAAGGATGTAGGTGACTACATGTTTAGATTCAGCAAGTACAGATTGAAAGGAAACCATATTTTTGCTTATTTCTTTCCAAAAAAGTTGATAAAAATTTATAAGAAACAGAAATACTGATGAAATTATTGTGATTGGATAAAATGTGTCTTAAAGACACAAGTGGAGATAGTATGCGGTGATTTGCCCTGACAGAAGAATTTACTATCATTTAAAGGACTGAAACAAGAAATAACATGCCTATGATCCTGTTCAGCTTTGTCTTAGAGCATATAATGAGAAAGTTAAAGTGATTCTAAAGGTTAATTTTTTTTAAAAATAATAAAGATTGGTATACTTACCTGATCTGTGCAATGGTTTTGCACAGAGCAGACCCAATATTCTTCTTCTGGGGTCCCTCCTCCATTCCAAGTGCCCCCATAGCAAGCCACTTGTAATGGGGCCCTATTGCGGGCTCGATCCTGACCGGGCTGTGTGTGTCTGTTGACACACACAGCAAGGTTCAGCCATGTCCCCCAATCTCTCCTCACATTTGATCAACAGCAGCAGCAGCCAAAAGCTCTCGCTGCTGCCTTCATGTCCTGCATAGAACAGTACAGTGCACAGTGTATGCTGATGATATTGTGATGATAGGAATAAATGAGTGTGAAATCAGGCCATGATAGGCAATAATACTGTAATAGGATAATAAACAGTAAATAACCCCCCCCCCACAAGAATGAGGTTCGACAAATCTGAACTCAGCAACTGGGATGGTCCTGCTATCCTCTCTTCTTTATATTTTTTGTTGGCACCTGTGCACTTTAGTAGGGCCTGCATGGCTCTTAATGGTGCCTTGTCCCAGTCTGGTGGGCAGGCAATGACAGAAAAGATGATATAAAATCAATTTAAGAATCTTACACTAGTTGCATTTAAAAATACATATTTTTTAGGAACACACAGTTGCAATGATGGGTATTTTGTGCCTATCTGGAATTTATTCCTAATTCTTATGGCAGTGCAAAACAGAATTCCATGATGTGCTATGAGTAATGTATAGGAACACACAGCTTGAGATGCAACACTAGCAGGTTGCATGAGGAAGTTAATATTTCATACCTGTCGTGATGGTTTACTGCTACACATGGAGGTGATTCTCACATATTTCAGTGGAAAACCTAATGGAGCAGAAACACATTCCCTTAGCAGCAGCCCAGAGAGTGAAAAGAACGACACAGAGCTCAAGACTACAAATTGATTGATTTCCTGTACGGTTGCTTGTTCTTTGTTACGTAGAAGATCCAATGATGTTTTTGTCAGTAAATAGAATTCAATGGCTATAAGGAATTCTACAGCACACAGCTGGATCTGAAATAGAAAAAAAAAATAAAACCAATAACTGAAACAGTATTCGCAGGCTACTGTGTAATCAGTATAAAAATGGAAATGATAAACTTGTGTATTCATCTAAAACCCCTAAAATAGATGTGTGGGAAGTAACCTTATTAAAATGTCATCTGGTTTTAATTTAGTTTTGATAGAAGGTACAATGCAATATTTATTACAAAGCTTTATTAAAACACCCAGGAATGGAAATACAGTTCATGCACCAGTCCTATTCAGATACAGGTGTTAAATATCACACATAAATAGATATTCTGTTTAATAAAAATATACATAACTTATCCGCAATATAATCTTATTGCAAATCAATGGAAAGTTTAAATAGCAAGACTTAAAAAAAATAAAGCAGCAAAATAGCCCCTAAAATTGTAAATTGCAGGAAGATTCAGTATAGGACTGTAATTTAAATAAATACAACCCTGAACTCAACGTTGATGTGGGAGGGGAGTGGAGAGAGATGGAATGGAGCTTGGGGTGATTACTGTTTGCCGTCTACCCCTACAAGTTGTATCATGGCTTCCAGAGTTCTACTGCCAGCTATACTGGTTATTTTACTTAAAATACATTTTTTTTATTTTTTATTACAGGTACTTATATAGCGCCATCAATTTGCGCAGCGCTTTACATATATATTGTAAATTCACATCAGTCCCTAACCCTCAAGGGGCGTACAATCTAAGGTCCCTAACTCACATTCGTACATACACATACTAGGGCCAATTTACACAGGAGCCAATTCACCTACCAGCACATCTGTAATGAACCACCTGGCGGTACCTCTAGCAATCCACAGAATAGGATTCCCCAGAGCGCAGAGTTTAAGTCCCAGTCTGCTTGTTCACCAGGGCCCCTGATGGTGGGGATGGACTTGGAGCAGACAGAGACCAGGTCGCGGCCCCTGAGTACACCCACCCGTGGTAGAGGGATCCGCCAGAGGTATCTGCAGGATGAGAGCCTGATGTAAAGAGGCGGATGGGTCCGAGCAGGGCGGATGGATGGCTGAGCAGAATCGTGCTCAGACAGGCCGAGTCGGTAACCGTGGGGACAGCGCGGTACAAGGTGGCAGGCAGAGAATCGTCGGGTCACACGCTGGGTCAGTAACAGAAGGTCAGATCCAATGATCCGCCTGACAATGTCTTTGGAGTGTGGGAGGAAACCGGAGTACCCGGAGGAACCCCACGCAGGCACAGGGAGAACATGCAAACTCCAGGCAGGTGGTGCCATGGTTGGGATACAAACCCACGACGCTAGTACTGCCAGGCGGAAGTGCTAACCATTTAGACACTCATTCTCCATAGTTTCCATACAGAAGCCATTAGCTGGTATTACCAGTTTTGTGATATTACTACCTTTCCAGTTGATCGTCAATGAAAATGTATGAATGTCTTTCCAGAGATATAGCCTCAAAATGAGGGGCAACTCTATGTCAATGCTTATAGTTGAGGAATGGGATTTGCAGCATGCTTATATAAGTGTGAGTGTAAGGTGCCCACAAACTACAATTCCATTTAAATTTACTTTTATACATTTTAAAAGGCTATTTCTAGATATTTTATGTAAAATCCTTGTTTAGCAAACATTAATACATGAAAAAGGAATCACAGAGAACTATGAATGGTTTAAACAGTCAAATGTGTGAGGGATAGCATTGGACTGACAGAAGTGAAAGTTGGTTCCAATGGATCTACCATAAGGGGATTTTTTCTTCAAAGAAGCAGATCAGTGACTGAAGTCTAGTATTCTGTACATTGTTCTGGTCCTAGGCTGCTACCTCTCTGATAGTGGCAAAGAAAGTACATTTATGGATGTGCATAAAGGAGCACCTAGTACAAAAGTTCATCTCACTTAAAGGACTTTTTGAAAGGTTTGATGGTTAAGAGCATCAGATACTATTCTGACATGAAATATGAGCAAAGCATATTCCTCTATAGCAGGCCTTACAATTTCCACTTGCCTGACCACATTTGGCAAGTGGAAAATAACGTAGGGGCAAGTGTGTTTCAGGCGCTGCATCGGGGGGGGGGGTGCACGAGAACTTAGGCAGCAGCAACTGCTGTTGACAGTTCTCCCCTTTCTACCCACTCTGTAGCTACAGCGGTGAAGGAGAATAATCAGCTGTTAGCCCGCTTTCCTATTCGGGCTTCTCCGCTGCCACCTGCAGCTTCCGCCACCTCCTTCAGCTGCTATAAGCTATGGGAGGAAAGCTGCAGAGCTGCTATTGGCTGCATTTATACATTTTAAAGTGCTGGACCTGAAGGAGGCACAAAGCTCCTGGAGGCTTCACCTACATGGTACATGGACACAACATTGTTGCCCCCTTCCCCCACCACCACTACCACCACCAGAAGAGAAAAGGGGCATCGGAATCAGAGCTGTGCACTGTAGGTCAATGTTCTTTCCCTTTGCACTATGCATTACAGGCATCAAAGGAATCTCTGCTTTGTTTTCCCTAAATGTCACACTTTCACTTAGAGAAAGTCTCTTACATGTCATTGTAAAGATGAAAAAAATGCTCTAAGTTTCTAAACATTTTGAGCAGTTGCACTTAATATTTTGTTTCCCTATTGATGTAAAGCACTTATTTTCCTTTTATGTTTACATTGCTTTATGTAAATATTGTTAAAGTTCTTGTTGTTAACAGGGGCGGACTGACAACTCATGGGACCTCCGGGCAATAGGGGATCATGGGGCCCCTGTGTCCTTGCCCAAACTCAAAAAAGCCTATGAAAAAGGTACCAGGGTCATCTCATGGGGCCCCCTACTGACCCCGGGCCGTCGGGCAGTGCCCGAGTTGCCAAATGGTCAGTCCGCCCCTGGTTGTTAATATTTATTTTTGTTACTTTATTCGGCATAAAACGTTTAACAGTGTAATTTTATGTGATAATTTATGACGGCGTGTTTAGAGGTGGAATTGGGGGCGGGGCGGGGCAGGGTAGGGGTTGGGTGGGGCAACTGGTGGAGAGTACATCGTAAGGTCTGGCTAGTAGCTCAGAACTTGAAATTTTGAGCCCTGCTCTGTAGTGTGTACTTGTCTCAGTCCAGAGCACCTAGTGTCATTCTGTCTGCTGCCTCATTCCTCTGCTATCTGTATAAGTAAGTTCTTACATGTTTTCCTGACACCAAGAGTTAAAAAAGGTGACATGGGAAGGAGCTCCAGCACACAGCCTGTGATTGACAGCATCATGCCTGTTCCCTTGTGCTGTATGAAGGGGGTGTGCCCCTTCCCTCCAAACAGCTCTCATAGCTCCCCTCACTGAGATCTGCAGAGTGTAAATTCAGCTCCCTGTCCCCTGTTTTCTGGAAGCTCAGAAAGCTATATACATTCTGTGCTTTAAAAGTCTGTAGAGAAGAAAGGGCTGCAGATAAGCCGATAGAAATTATCTAGGAGGATTTGTTCCATCTCTGCTTAATACCTGAGGCTAATCACTTCACTGGGTATATGTAAGGGTTCACAACCACTTTAACCATTAAATATCTCAAAAAGTCATTTAAATGAGATAAGCGTTTGTATCGGGTGCTCTTCAGTAAAACTCCAAGAATTGTTGTTACGTTATCTCTGATTGAAACTTCAGGTCTAGCCAGATAGAGGATGAGAGGGAAACGTCAATGTTTTGACTCATTTAGGTGTTTGTAAACTTCAGCTTGAGATACTAAACTCTGTAAACATGATTTTTGCAAAAAAAGAAAATATAAAAAGGAGCCTAAATCTATACCTGTTAGTTGAATAAAAGGGTTCAGAATATTAATATCTAAAATTTTTCTATGTACCTGAACAACATAAAAAATATTATTTATACTGAATTGTTACTCATGATCAAACAACTACAGTAACTAATTTAACTAATAAGTAACAATGTACAAACCACCATGACACATACACAATGTCTGTAATTTGCTGATTTAGCTTTGTTCTTTATAGACTTCTGCTTGTCTATAACTGTACTTGTAAAGAAAACACAGACTGTTGAAGGAGAATCAATGAGACGTTGCTTGTATGCCGTGTACAAGGAAACATTCTCATTATGACTAGTGTCGAGATTGCCCTTGCACCTACACCATAAAGAACATTGTGAAAATGCAAATGATTTTTCTCCATTGGGTTCATCATGTGTCCATTGCTAAAACTAGGACTTTAGATGATGCATATTTAAATTTATCAGTATGAAAATGATTTATTATTTAGTAATGCTGACAAAATATATGCCAAAGCTATAGAATAGATGCTATATGTTATACTAGAGCATGCACAAACTAAAGCTTTTTCAGAGCATATCAGGCATAACATTCATTTTGTTTATTGATCCGAACACGTCAATAAACTGCATTAAGGTTATGTTTGGAGCCATGGTTGACTTTCTGCTCTGCAAATTGTCTCTGTTTTGACCTTAGGTGTGCAAATAATTCTGAAATCAACACCATTAGTTAACAAAGGAATCCTGTTTTTGTGTAATTTAAATTGAACTATACATATTAAAGTGACTGGTTACATGAAGGGTTAGTCTCCTTAAAAACATTATTATTACATTTCTGTATGCTTTAAATTACTTTTAAAAGGAAATGAAAATTGTTATTATGTACCTGAAATACAGGCACATGCACATTTTTGGATATGGGCTGAAAATGCACACTCTCAGGTTTAATTTGAGGGTATGTAAATCCAAATTGGAGGAAGGATTTAGGAATTATAGCTCTTAAGAGTAGCCACCCCCCTTTTTTCAAGGGACTAAAAGATATTGGACAATTGATTCAAAAGCTGTTTCATGGTCAGGTGTGGGCTACTCCGTTATTTCTTCATCAATAAAGCAGGCAAAAGGTCTGGAGTTGATTCTAAGTGTGGTATTTGCATTTGGAATCTATTGCTGTGAACCTACATCATGCGTTCAAAGGAGTTGTCCATGCAAGTGAAACAAGTCATTGTAAGGCTTCAAAAATTAAACAAATCCATCAGAGGGATAGCAGCAATATTAGGAGTGGCCAAAATCAACAGTGTGGTACATTCTGAGGAAAGAAGAACGCACTGGTGAGCTCAGCAACATAAAAAAGCATGGACGTCCATGGAAGACAACAGTGGTGGATGATCACAGGATCCTCTCTATGGTAAAAAAAAAAAACATTCATAACACCCAGACAAGTGAAGGAATCTCTCCAGGAGGTCTACATCAAGTCTAGAATCAAGAGTAATCTACAATCAAGAGAAGACTTCATGAGAGCAAATACAGAGGGTTCGCCACAAGGTACAAACCATTCACAAGCCTGAAGAATAGAAAAGCCAGATTAGACTTTGCCAAAAAACATCTAAAAAAGCCAGACCAGTTCTGGAAAAGCATTCTTTGGACAGATGTAACTAAGATTAATCTGTACCAGAATGATGAGAAGAAAAAAGTGCGGAGAAGGCTTGAAACAGCTCATGATCCAAAGCACACAACGTTATCTGTAAATAATGGTGGAGGCAGTGTGATGGCATGGGCATTCATGGCTTCCAGTGGCACTGGGTCATTGGTGTTTATCGATGATGTGACAGAATCACTGTTCAACAAATTTTTATTTTTTGCCAGTTTTGTAAACAAAAGGATCCATTTCTTAATGAATTTCACATTCTGAGTTCAAATATAACAATGAAATTTGTCAATTGGCTCTAGTTTTTCTGTAAACGGAAAGTTTTCTACTATAGGCGTAATGACTACATAATGCACAATAATTATATAGATAGATGTCTTTCCACAAATATAAAGCAAGTGATATTGACTACATAACAAAGCCTAAATGGCATAATATATTGCATAGGATTACCAAGAAAAATTATAGCCATAAGCTAAGTTGAATCATTTTAATACTTAGGATTCTCACTAGTTTTGTCTTCAGTTTGTGTCGGTTTTGCTTCTCTTGGCTTTTCTCTTGTATTCGAGGAAAGGGCTATCTCTTACAACTGTCCAGCAATAGTCAGCAAGCATTGATGGGCTCCATTTACCTTGATATCTTCTTTCCATAGCTGCAATGTCTTGATGGAAGCGCTCTCCGTGTTCATCACTCACTGCTCCACAGTTTGGTGGGAAAAAATCCAGATGCGAATGTAGAAAATGAATTTTTAGAGACATGTTTTTAGAGAATTTTTAGAGACATTTTTAGAGACTCTCCAAATCATTGGCACAGCGAAAGGCATAGATGCCTTTTTTCCATTCAACCATTGCTCCAGTGCCGTCCCACAAGAATTGCAGCATATATGTGGTGCCCAGCTCTTGTCCTGGTCTCCTATCTTGCAGCCAAAATTCAAGTTGTAGGCTTTCTTAATCATTCCTGTTATCCTCCTTTTTTGTGAGATAAAAGTTATTTCACCGCAGATATAGCAGAAATTATCTGCTTTATTCACACAAGTTCGAGACATTACTGAGTAGCCTATATAAGCATAAACGAAATGTAAAGACGCTGTCGAACTACAATCAGCTACTGCAGCTTTTATGCAGTGAAGTGATGCAATTAAAGGCTAATATTGCATCATCTCAGTATACATGCAATTTTCTATTGGTCACCAGTATCAATTGCGCAATATGCAGCTGAAGTTGCATCATAATTTTGAATGGCTTACGTCATTAGATGGGTGAATATATCATGGAAACTAGAGCCAATCAACATTTTTTAGGGTCATTTTCGTTTTCAGCACCCCAAAATTATGTAAGATTAGCTAATTTTATGCCCAAAACTTTTTACCTGTTGAACAGTGATACAGAAGCAGCTGGATGAATTCTGCAGTGTTTAGAGAGATACTGTCAGCTCAGATTCAGCCAAATGCAACAAAGTTGATTGGACGGTGCTTCACATTACAGATGGACAATGATCCTAAACACACTGCAAAAGCAACCCAGGAGCTTTTGAAGGAAAATAAGTGGAATATTCTGCAATGTCCAAGTCAATCACTTGATCTCAACCCAATTGAGCATGCATTTCACTTGCTGAAGGCAAAACTAAAGGCAGAAAGACCCACAAACAAAAAGCAAATGAAGACAGCTGCAGTTATAGCCTGGCAAAGCATCAGAAAGGAGGAAACCCAGTCCTTGGGTTCCAGACTTCAGGCAGTTATTGTCAGTAAAGGATTCTCAACAAAATATTTAAAATGAACATTTTATTTATGATTCTATTCATTTGTCCAATTACATTTGAGCCCCTGAAAATGGAGGGACTGTGTATAAAAATGGTTGCCGTTCCTAAAATTTGTACTTGATATTTATGTTCAACCCCTTGAATTAAAGCTGAAAGTCTGCACTTCAAATTCATTTGGATTGTTTTGTTTTAATTTATTCTGGTGGCATGCAGAGCCAAAAGTATGAAAATTGTGCCTGGGTCCAAATATATATGGATTGTATATAAGTGGAATAGCTTATATCTGACAATGACTCCTGTAAACATTGGAAAATGAATGGGATTTTTTGTTGCTTTGCCTATGCAGAAAAAAGGGACTTAGGATCAGTCTAGTTTAAAGCAGTAGTTTCTCAATTGAGCAGTGCTGCCTGCGTTCCCCCTGGATACTGCCAGTATGGTATCCAGTTTTCCTTGAATTAGCCTCAAGATTCACCATGGTGTGGTTGGGCTGGCTGCCAGTCCAATAAAAACCAGTGATGCTTAAGGGCCAGTACACTTGGTGTCATTCATTGAAACAGTGATGTCAGCCAGTAAGCGATATGCTAGGCAGTCCTCAGCATTCAGAAGATGGAAGTCTGCTTCCTCCATCCCTCTTCCACCTCCAGCCCTCTGCCAAAATGCTGGAGCCAAAAGTTATTGCTCTGATGTTAAGCGGGTATTGTGTTATTGGGGGTCCTGTGATGGGAAAATGTTTGATGGGGGGGGGGCTCTGTGATGGGAAGCCTGTATCACTAGGTGCCTCTGTGATGAGAGGCCTGTGTGACTAGGTGGCTCTGTGATGGGGGACTTTGATGTAAAGGGAGGACTCTGATGTGATGGGTGGACTCATGTATAGGGTTCCTCTGATGTGGTGGGAGGACTCATGTAGAGGGTTCCTCTGATGTGGTGGGAAGATCATGTATAGGCGATCTTCTGATGTAATAGGAGATTCTGGCATGAAGGGGTAACTGCAATGTAAAGCGGATACTCTGATGTGACGAGGGACCTCTGACACTATGGTGGCCTCTGATGTGAAGGCAGGATGTGACAGGGGCTCTGATGTGATGGGGGTACTTCTGACATGAAGTGGGGATTTTGATGTACAGTTAATTTTATCAAGGTGGTCATGTGCGTTTTCCCAGGCTCAGGTTTCCCATTGATAATTTACATTTTTCTCCAATTTAGACTTGGGTACCTTGAGATTTTGCATACTTTTAAAGGGTGCAACAACTGAAAAAGGTTGAGAAACACTGGGCTAGTGTACTGCTTTGAGTTTCAAAGTTACAATGTATTTCTAACTATTACTGGCATCACAACAGAAAATCCTAATTGTAATTGTGACTCCTTTGACTCTGCAGGGAGGTGTGCTGTTTTGCACATTTTGGCAAAGTACTTTGCATTCTGAAGATCAGCTGAGAGATACAACTCCATCTAGTGAAGTGAGCACAAATTACTCCAGTTTAAAGTGATCGTAAAGGAAGGGTTTTTTTAATAACATTCTATTCACCTGCTCTGTTGTTTATGTATATATTTATATCAGGGGGTATAGGGTATAATTAAATATTATCTATTGTTCAGGTACACATTAGGCAAGTTTTGGGATTATGGTAATGTATATGGATTATATCTTTTTTTTTTTTTAAGCACGGCTGCTAAAATTATTGAGTGAGGAGATAAAGTAATGCATAATCATTTAGAGGGACTTTACTATTATTTAGAATTTTGTTACCTGACTGTATTGACTGACTGCGCTATACCACAACAGTAAATCACCCATTTAATGTGTATTATTTGATGTGTATTTGTCACAATAACAGAAAATACTTTTCTTCAACTTTTTGTCATTTGTGTAATGAAAAAAAAAAAGTATGCATATAGAAATAACTTACAATTCCTGTTCGTTCACAAATGCAAACCTTGTCTGTATTTTTAAATGCCTTTTTGAAACAATGTATTTTTACTGACCTGCAGACCATAGTGTACACTGTGTCTTTTTGGTCAAATCATTGCTCCCCTTGCTTAGTCATTGTTTCAGTGAGGTGCTGCCATCCTCTGTAAATTAAAAAAAAAAAAATCTGCCAAGAGATTCTTCTGTTTCATCATCAGCCTTCTTGTCAGGGTCAAAATGAAAATAGCCTTGGTGTGTTCTACTAAGAATCTATTTTCTATGTAATGTTTTACAAAGTGGATATGTTAAAGAAGAACTCAGAGATAGGCAAAAAAAATAGCCATTAGTACACCCCCCCTATACAAAACATTAAACAGCTAATACAATTTTGAAAATTATTACCATTTAGGAGAAAAGTCTAATTGAATTTTCATGACCTCATCTCTGTAATTCAAAAGATAACACATCTGCTCTGCCATGGAGGAGGTGTAAAAGCAGGGATTACATCATATCCTCTCTGTAGTAAAAGGAAAGGACAGTTCCCATAAACCACAGGGAATTGTAATGAATGTGGGCGGGTACACTAGGCATGTACACGTTGAATGTGTCTGAGAGTCTCCTTCTGCCCACCACTGTAAGTGGGGCTGAATTACATCACTGCTGCCTGGAGAAAGAACTACAGAAGGGATGTGCCAAGAACAGTGGCTGGGGGAATAGACGGCATAGCAGCCACTGGTCTTACAAACAGGAAACCAAAGAAAATTAACAGTTTGATTTGAAAATGAATCGGCAATTTCTGAGCAACTACAAGTGAACCAGAAGATGGATAACATATTCCGTGAAGGTAGGAAATCAACAGCAAGGACATGTAAAGACATTTTTGCCCAGAGTTCAGCTTTATCTATAATCTACTGAAAGGTTGGGATGTATGTTGGTCTATGTGAATATCGATAATATTTGTTTGTCTTATATGCCCACACTTATATCCAGCAAAGAGTATTGTAAATACAGGGATATTTTGATGCTTTTTGCTCTATATCTGTATCAATATATATATATGAGATGTTTTGCTCCTTTTATTATAACTCCAGCCAAAATTAAAAATCAAGCCTTGAGATGCATATTGAGAGCACAGCCTATATAGTCATTTTTTAGAAAGGCATTGCTTTACTTGCTATCTATCATATACAGAAAAGCTGAAATAAAGACTCGACATTCTGTAATGTTTCAAACAGCCACCATTCAGAATCTTACTTACCTTGGTAATTCAATAACACTGTAAATGGTATTGCAAGAAACAGAAAGAAAAGCTACACAGCACAGGATTCAGGGAGCACAATCTCGCAGCCCTCCTATTAAGTCAGAGAGAATCTTCCTCTTATCAGTGCTGCCTCTTCAGTGGAGTCTCATCAGCACCCATCATTTCACATCAGTGGAGCTGATCAGTCCTGCCTCATCAGTGCCCATTAGTACTGCCTATCAGTGCTGCCACTTCAGTGGAGCCTCAACCAGGGGCGGACTGACAACTCATGGGGCCCCCGGGCAATAGGGGATCATGGGGCCCCTGTGTCCTTGCCCAATGTCAAAAAAGCCTATGAAAAAGGTACCAGGAGCATTTCATAGGGCCCCCTACTGACCCCGGGCCCTCGGGCAGTACCCAAGTTTTCAAATGGTCAGTCCGCCCCTGGCCTCAACGCCCATCAGTGTAGCTGACCAGTGCTGCCCCATCTGTGCAGCCTCATCAGGCTAACTTGTTAATTTGACAATTTTGTGTGAAAAAAATAAAATAATTTCTTCATCTTGCTAAGAATTGTGGGAAAAATAACAACTCCCCATGCCTCATACTAAATACATTGGACTCTATACTTTACAAAAATGGGTCATTTGGGGGGTATTTGTACTTACCTGGCATGTTAGGACCTCAAGAAATGACATAGGCTGTCGGTATATCAGGTGTGATCAATTGGTACCTTAATTTGTAGACTCTATAGCTTTTACTTAGACTAAATACACTGCTCAAAAAAATTAAAGGAACACTTTGAAAACACATCAGATCTCAATGGGAAAAAATATCATGCTGGATATTTATATTTGGACTGGGTAATGTGTTAGGAACGTAAGGATTCATAAATTACTAGTGCAGCACAACTCTCTAAATTAATAATTGTTAGAAAACATAAAGACTCCTGTGAAAAACATATACAGGTGATAAACTAAAAAGTCCATAAACAATCCACGCAGTGACATGTATCACTTCATGAATATCTTCTCCTTTAGTAATACTCAGTGATCCTCCACCACACCAGGGGAAAAACCTGCTCACCTCAACAAAAGAAGGAGTTGAGTACACACAGGTGAGCTCATATTTTCTTTTCTTGAGGTGAGCAGGGTTTTCACCTGGTGTGGTGGAGGATCACTGAGTATTACTAAAGGAGAAGATATTCACGGAAGTGATACATGTCACTGCGGGGAATGCTAATGGACTTTTAGTTTATCACTTGCATGTTTTTCACAGGAGTATTTATGTTTTCTAAAAATTATTAATTTAGAGAGTTGCACTAGTAATTTGTGAATATAATTAGATAGAGAGGTGGAATCCACTGTTTTTGTGTTCAGCAAGCAACAAAGAGGTATTTAATAGTATTTTGGATTTAGGTGGGGAGTGTGATTGCACTGATTGATCACAGTTGGTTATATCAGGAATGTAAGGATGCCCCATTGTTTGATGAAAATGAAAATTATCAACCTACAGAGGACTGAATTCAAAGACACCCCAAAAATCAAAGTGAAAAAATGCAGCAGACTAGTTCATTTTGGTGAAATTTCATTGCAGCAACTCAAAATGGTACTCAGTAGTTTGCATGGCCCCCACGTGCTTGTATGCATGCATGACAACATCAGGGCATACTCCCAAAGAGATGACAGATGGTATCCTGGGGTACTTCCTCATCTGGACCAGGGCATCACTGAGCTCCTGGACAGTCTGTGGTGCAACCTGGCAGCGTCAGATGGGCCGAAACATGATATCCCAGAGGTGTTCTGTTGGATTTAGGTCAGGCGAGCGTAGGGACCATTCAATGGTATTAATTCCTTCATTCTCCAGGAACTGCCTGCATACTCTCACCAGATGAGGCCAGGCATTGTTGTACACCAGGAGGAACCCAGGACCCACTATACCAGCGTAGGGTCTGACAATGGGTCCAAGGATTTCATCCTAACCCGATACTTAGTGGCAGTCAGGGTGCCATTGTCTAGCCTGTAGATTTCTGTGCGTCCCTCCATGGATATGCTTCCCCAGACCATCACTGACCCACCACCAAAACGGTCATGCTGAGGGATGTTACAGGAAGCATAACGTTCTCCATGGCTTCACCAGACCCTTTCATGTCTGTCACATGCTCAGGGTGAACCTGCTCTCATCTGTGAAAAGCACAGGGTGCCAGTGGTTGACCTGCCAGTTCTGGTGTTCAATGGCAAATGGTCCTGCTGATGGGTTAAGGACATTCTGCAGCCCTATCCAGCTCTCTTAAAGTAACTGCCTGTCTCCTGGAATCTCCTCAATGCTCTTGAGACTGTGCTGGGAGATACAGCAAACCTTCTGGCAATGGTACGTATTGATGTGCCATCCTGGAGGAGTTGGACTGCCTGTGCAAGCTCTGTAGGGTCCAGGTAACACCTCATGCTACCAGTAGTGACACTGACCCTAGCCAAATGCAAAACTAGTGAAAAACTGTCAGAAAGGGGGAGTAAGGAAAAAAATGTCAGTGGCCTCCACCTGTAAAACCATTCCTGGGGTCGTCTCATTGTTGCCCATCTAGTGCACCTGTTGTTAATTTTATTAACACCAAAGCAGCTGAAACTGATTAACAACCCCCTCTGCTACCTAACTGACCAGATCCAGGAGTTTAATTGACTTGATGCTATACTCTGATCAAAAAGTGTTCCTTTCATTTTTTTTGAGCAGTGTAATATGCACTGATTTGTGTTATTTTTACCAAAGAAATGTAACAGTATAAATTTTGGCCTAACTCTATGAAGAAAAATTACTTATTTGCAAAATTTTATAATAGAAACTAAGAAAATGTTTTTTTTTTCAAAATGTTCTGTATTTTTTGCTTATATCTCAAAAAATAAAAAACCCAGTGGTGACTAAATATCACCAAAAGAAAGCTTTATTTGTGTGGAACAAATTATAAAAAGTTTGTTTGTGTACATGACTGAATAATTGTCATTCAAAATGTGAGAGCACTGAAAGCTGAAAATTGGCCTGGGCAGGAAGGTGGTAAAAGTGCCCAGTATTGAAGTGGTTAAGAAGGGACATTTCCTTAAGCTGGCCATACACAATTCCCTATTGTTCCTGCAACTAATTTTCACAGTTGTTGGGAACAAGGCACCTTTACCCAAAAAATTGTGCTCATTATGGCAACAAATTGACACTAAAACAGCCCATATTGCAGGACTACAAATCTCTTTGATGTTTCCAATGTGCCTATTGTTCATTCCAATTTCAGATTTTCTCCAGCCCTGTGAAAGATTCTTACACACTTTATATAGTGCAGTGCAATGGCTTATAGCCCTTAATTGGTACACTTCTTCTGCCCTCCGGTCACAGGTCTTAGATCAAATCAAGTCTATTAAGATCATGAAGAAGATTGACCACACTATTTATGATACAACACTAGTCCTTAATAGGAAGTGGGATTACTGGTCCTCTTACTAGCTGTTTTCTCACTGATAAGTATTTATCTCGCTGGATATGTTTGCACTCCCTCCATTGTCTGATAGTCTATATATAGCAATACTCCCACATATTAACTTTGCATATGTTTCTCCTACTATTATTGCTTTTGAGTGTTTGTCTTTGACTTTATAACAGATTGATTATGTGACTTGTATTTGTCTTTTTTTATTTTTGTAATTTAGGTACACTCTGGACTATGTGATGGATAGGCTGCTTTTTTATCTGGTTTTTATATTTTTAAGTTGAAATTGATGGATTCAGTATTTTTTTTATCTGGATATTCTTGCTTACTGGACATTTTGATTTTCAATAAAGGCATTCGTAAACAAAAAAACTGTATTTCCAGGTGTAATGGAAAACATGAGCTTTCCTCCTCCTTTCCACAGTACAGTGCTCGGTGGCTTACCAGGCTTAAGTGTTATCACATGCAGACAAAGAGGGGGCATAAATAGAGTAATAAGGATTTTCAAAATGCCACATCCCAAAATGTCAGACAAAAATGGAACCAGGAAAAGGGGATTGAACATGCCAACCTCCAATATATGAGCAGACTTCATTGGCACAACAGTTTATTACAAAACAATTTAAATATAGAAACATACAGTTAAAACAGACATCCAGCGATCTCAACCCTAAATGGATACAAACATGTACATTACCCTCTACTGGATTTCTTCATCAGGACAAAAGGTTATGTAGATCCCGATGAAGCAATCCTTGTACGAAAGGCGTTGACAACTGGATTTGGACTAACCAGCCTGTATGACATATATATAATGTTTGAACATAATTTTGTAATAAACTGATTGAATTTTAATATTGTTGTCTGGTGGTGTGCCAATAAAGGGCAAGAGCAAGGGAATGTTCAATCCCCCTTTCCTGTTTCCATTTTCTTTTTTTTAAGTAGACTCGAGCAGCAGAGTTTGATTTTGTGAAAGTCAACATTATTACACAAATTATGGAAGCTGTATGGCAGGTTAAAGTAGAACTACACTGCATCTGAGCACCACAAACCAAAGATGATATTTCATTCATTTTTAATATTCAAAACAAATTTGTCCATCCATGTCTCCATGCTTTATTTTGCTGGGAAATCACTTTGTAAAGGCAGAATATTCATGTAGTATTTAGTTCCTGAAATCCCTTTGCCCTTAGTTCAAGCATACAGGAGGGTGTGACTAGCTGAGAAAGTCCTGAAGACTCCTGGGATATATGCCATCATTTGGCTAGGTATGGAAAGCAGCAAGTAACTAAAGAAATGTAAGAAAATGTTTAAAACAAGTAAATATTATATACTTTCCTATTTACTAATACTAACAGCATAAGAATTTAAAACAGTCGGTGTTGAGTGAAAGAGTGAAGTTTCACTTTAAGTCATTAGGAGAGTATGTGAAAGAAAGTATAGACTTCTTGTGAATATCCCAGCTGGATGTGGATCCTCTGTGTCAACAGCAGGTAGCAGAAGGGATTGATTAAAGCACATTCTCTAGCAAAGTCTCATCTATCTCAAAGTCAATGACGGTGTAGATGTGCTGTGGATTGACACTAGAATATATCATATGGAACTGTCTGGCTCTGTTCACACCTATGCAGGCATGACAGTGCACATAGGTTCTTGTTCATTTTAAAGCAGCCCATTGTGTGAAAATTGCAAAAAAAAAAAAAGAAGTGCAGCACCTACAAAAACAAATGTGTTTTGGCAATTTCTCATGCAAGGAACATTGGGGTGCCAATAATTCTTGCATGCCTGCAAAAATAAATGCACATTTTTGCTCTGAGAATGAGCACAATTTGCTCGTGTTCCTGCATTTCCCAAATGTGAACAGAGCTTTAAGGTAGTGACAGCTAACAATACAGACAGAATGAAAGCAGAAACAAGATTGAGATAGGTTACAGGGGTGGCAGACAAGTGTCACTGAAGAGCAAGCAGAAGGTCCAGGAATGCAGAAAAAAGAGACAGAAAACAATCTTAGGCATAACCAGAAGCAATTGAAAGTAGCAGATATTCAAGTATAAGTAGAGCAGTAGTCAGAAGTAAATACCATGTTCAAGCCAGGTAATTAACAAGAAAACAGATCTGAAATTCAGACATAACAAGCAGATTAACATCAAAATAGAGACACCTTTGATCAGACATTATGGGGGGGCACTCATCCAGTTTAAACTGTAATGATTACAGCCAGGCATATAACTGCAGCACAGGCATACCACAGGGGTGAATAGCGTCTAACAGATGATACTGCTGCATGCTTAGGCACAGTTGGCATGAAAAGCTCCAGCCAAAATTAAAAATCAAACCTTGAGATGCATATTGAGAGCGCAGCCTATATAGTAATTTTTTAGAAAGGCATTGATTTACTTGCTATCTATCATATACAGAAAAGCTGAAATAAAGACTCGACGTCCTGTAATGTTTCAAACAGCCACCATTCAGACTCTTACTTACCTTGGTAGTTCAATTACACTGTAAATGGTATTGCAAGAGACTGAAAGAAAAGCTACACAGCACAGGCTTCAGGGAGCACAATTTCGCAGCCCTCCTATTAAGTCAGAGAGAATGTCCATATGTGCTGTGGATATAATGGATTAAAGTAAGTATATGCACAGCCAGGGTGTTTTTCTTTAGTTCTGAATAGTAGAGAGGCTAAAACCCTACTCAGGTTGTTGTTTGCTGTCTGTGTCCTGTTAGGGAGAGTTTCCTTCCTGCCCTGGAGGAGTAACAGGAAGTAAGCTGAAATCTCCTACATTGAGGGGAATTTTTATCTTAGATAGTTGTCACTGGAATATACTGTATGTCCCCATGAAAATTACCTCTCACCATCTGGTGTCATGACGGCTCTAAAGTTTTGGATTTCCCCTCACTTCCTGCTTTTGTGACAATTGTAAACATGACAAATACAGGGACGAACCTCTACAGAGGGGAACAAAGACAGCCATAAAAACTTGAAAGATGAGCTAACCGTCTCTATTCTATTCAAAGCTAAGAAACAAAGGATTTTTTAATATTCTATTTTTATACTCTTTTATATACATATACTGTAATTTATCCCACCTTCCTCTTATCAGTGCTGCCTCTTCAGTGGAGTCTCATAAGCACCCATCAGTGCACATCAGTGGAGCTGATCAGTCCTGCCCATTGGTGCCGCCTATCAGTGCTGCCTCTTCAGTGGAGTCTCATCAGCAGCCATCAGTGCACATCAGTGGAGCTGATCAGTCCTGCCTCATTAGTGCCCATTGGTGCCGCCAATCAGTGCTGCCTCTTCAGTGGAGCCTCATCAATGCCCATCAGTGTAGTTGACCAGTGCCACCCCATCTGTGCAGCCTCATAAGTGTATATCAGTGCATAAGTGCAGCTGATCAGCGCCCATCAGTCCAGCCGCATCAGCACCCATATGTGCAGCCACATCAGCACCCATCTGTGCAGCCACATCACCAAACATCACATCAGGGTAGCTGACCAGTGCCACCCCATCTGTGCAGCCCCATCTGTGCAGCCTCATCAGTGCATATCAGTGCCCATGAGTGCAGCCTGATCAGTGCCCAGTGCCCATAAGTGCAGCCTCATCAGCACCCATCAGTGCAGCCTCATCAGCACCCATCAGTGCAGACATATCAGCACCCATCAGTGCAGACACATCAGCACCCATCTGTGCAGCCGTATCAGCACCCATCTGTGCAGCTGCATCACCAATTATCACATCAGTGTAGCTAACCATTGCCGTCCCATCTATGCAGCCTCTTCTGTGCAGTGCATTAGTGCACATCAGTGCAGCCTCATCAACTCCCATCAGTGCAGGCTCATCAGTGCCACCCCATCTGAGCATATCAGTGCTCATAAGTGCAGACTCAAGAAAGTCTCAATTTATCGTTTCAATTTGGCTGTTTTTAATTCTAAAATGTGATTTACCATAAAATCCACTGAAAGACCCAAAACCTTTCTGAAATACCAGGAGAACTATGCCCTTGTGTACCCAGAAGGCCCACCAGAAAGCATTCACTCAGGTGCAGTGAGCAGACTCCATAAATGCCATTTTCCTGATAAAGGCCTGATAAAGGCCTGTGTTTTAGAAATATCTTGTAAATTGACAACATTGTGTGAAACAAAATATGTTTTCATTTTCTTTCCACATTTTCCAAAACTTGTTGAAAAAAATTACATGTTCGAAAGATTCATTATGAATCATTGAATATATGTTGGAGTGTTTGCGTTCCAAAATGTGGTCATTTTGTGGGTGTTTCCACTGTCCTGGTGCTCCAGGCCTTCAAAAATATGATAGGTAGTCAGGAAATTAGATGTGTAATTGATGCCCATAGACCGCCTGAAGGTGCTACTTGTATGTTGGGTCTCTGTTTGTGACCAGGCTGTGGAAAAGTCTCACATGTGATATCCCCATACTTAGGAGTGGCAGATTGTATTTTGGAGCATAATTCTTGGTACATACATCCTGTGTGTTAGAAATATCTTATGAATTGACAACTTTGTGTGAAACAAAATACACTATATTGCCAAACGTATTGGGACACCCCTCCAAATCATTGGATTCAGGTGCTCCAATCACCTCCAGGTGTACAAAATCAAGCACCTAGGCATGCAGACTGCTTTAACAAACATTTGTGAAAGAATGGGTCGTTCTCAGGAGCTCAGTGAATTCAAGTGTGGTACCATGATAGGTTTCCACCTGTGCAATAAGTCAATCCTTGAAATTTCCTTGCTACCAAATATTCCACAACTGTTAGTGGTATTATAACAAAGGGAAGCAACTGGGAACAACAGCAATTCAGCCACAAAGTGGCAGGCCACGTAAAATGACAGAGAGGGGTCAGCGCATGCTGAAGTGCATAGTGCAAAGAAGTCACCAACTGTCTGCAGGGTCAATAGCTAAAACCTCCAAAGTTTATGTGTCCTTCAGATTAGCACAACAACAGTGTGTAGAGAACTTCATGGAATGGGTTTCCATGGCCGAGCAGCTGCATCCAAGCCTTACATCACCAAGTGTAATGCAAAGTGCCGGATGCAGTGGTGTAAAGCATGCCGCTACTTGACTCTGGAGCAGTGGAAATGTGTTCTCTGGAATGACAAATCATGCTTCTCTGTTTGGCAATCCATTGGATGTTGATGGGTTTGGTGGTTGCCAGGAGAACGGTACTTGCCTGACTGCATTGTGCAAAGTGTAAAGTGTGATGGAGGGGGGATTATGGTGTGGGGTTGTTTTTCAGGGGTTAGGCTTGGCCCCTTAGTTCCAGTGAAAGGAATTCTTAAAGTGTCAGTATAACAAGACATTTTGCACAATTTTGCACAATTGCACAATTGTGGGAACAGTTTGGGGATGGCCCCTTCCTGTTCCAACATGAATGAGCACCAGTGCACAAAACAAGGTCCATAAAAATATGGATGAGCGAGTTTGGGGTGGAGGAACTGACTGACCTGCACAGAGACCTGACCTCAACCTGATAGAACACCTTTGAGATTAATTAAAGTGGAGACTGCGAGCCAGGCCTTCTCGTCCTACGTCAGTGCCTGACCTCACAAATGCGCTCCTGGAAGAATGATCAAATATTCCCATAGACACATCCCTGAACCTTGTGGACAGCCTTCCCAGAAGAATTGAAGCTGTTATGAGTGCAAAGGGTGGGCCAACTCAATATTGAACCCTACGGACTAAGACTGGGATGCCATTAAAGTTCTTGTGTGTGTAAAGGCAGGCGTCCCAATACGTTTGACAATCTAGTGTATGTTTTAATTTTCTTTCCACATTTTCCAAAAACTTGTGGAAAAAATTACATGTTTGAAAGACTCATTATGCCGCATGAATATACGTTGGAGTGTTTACTTTCCAAAATGTGGTCATTTCTTGGTGTTTCCACTGTCCTGGTGCTCCAGGGCCTTAAAAACTGTAATAGGTAGTCAGGAAATCAGATGTGTAATTTGTGCCTCTTTTATGCCCATCAGCACTTGAATGTTGAGTCTCTCTATGTTGCCAGGCTGTGGAAAAGTCTCACACATGTAGTATCCCCATAATCAGGAGGAGTAGCAGAATGTGTTTTGAAGCATAATTCTTGGTATTTACATCATGTGTGGTAGAAAAATCATATAAAATGGCAACTTTGTGTGAAAAAAATAGGTTTTCATTTTCTTTCCACATTTTCCAACAACTTGTGGAAAAAAAATGTCATGTTCAAAAGTCTCTATATACCTCATAGAATATACATTGGAGTGTTTGTTTTCCAAAATGGGGTCATTTTGTGGGCGTTTCTATTGTCCTGGTGCTCCAGGGCCTTCAAAACTTTGATAGGTAGTCAGGAAACTAGGTGTGTAATTTATATCCCTAGAATGCCAGATGGTGCTACTTGGATGTTGGGCTCCTCCTTGTGGCTAGGCTGCTGAAACGTCTCACACATGTGGTATCACTACACTCAGGAGGAGACAAATGTGTTTTGGGGTGCAATTGCAAGTACGCCTATGCAGTTTGTGAGAAATAACTTGTTAATTTGACAATTTTGTGTGAAAAAAATAAAATAATTTCTTCATTTTGCTAAGAATTGTGGGAAAAATAACAACTTTGAAAAGCTCACCATGCCTCATACTAAATACCTTGGTCTCTATACTTTACAAAAATGGGTCATTTGGGGGATATTTGTATTTACCTGGCATGTTAGGGCATCAAGAAATGATGTAAGCTGTCAGTACATCAGGTGTGATCAGGTGTGATCAATTGGTACCATAACTTGTAGAATATATAGCTTTTACACAGACTAAATACACTGCTCAAAAAAATGAAAGGAAACTTTGAAAACATATCAGATCTCAATGGGGAAAAATATCATGCTGGATATTTATACTGATTTGGACTGGGTAATGTGTTACGAACGTAAGGATACACAAATTGCTAGTGCAGCACACCTCTCTAAATTAATAATTGTGAAAAACATATACAAGTGATAAACTAAAAAGTCCATAAACAATCCCTGCAGTGAAGTGTATCACTTCCATGAATATCTTCTTCTTTAGTAATATTCAGTGATCCTCCACCACACCAGGTGAAAAACCTGCTCACCTCAAGGCTGTCAGTACATCAGGTGTGATCAGGAGTGATCAATTGGTACCATAGCTTGTAGACTCTATAGTTTTACACTGACTAAATACACTTCTCAAAAAAATTAAAGTAACACTTTGAAAACACATCAGATCTCAATGGGGAAAAATATCATGCTCGAAATATATACTGATATGGACTGGGTAATGTATTAGGGATGTAAGGATTTCCCATCGTTTGATGGGAATGAAAATGATCAACCTACAGAGGACTGAATTAAAAAATCAAATGGAAAACATGATGCAGCAGGCTAGTGCATTTTGCTGAAATTTCATTGCAGTAACTCAAAATGGTACTCAATAGTTTGTATGGCCCCCACGTGCTTGTATGCATGCCTGACAATGTCGGGGCATGCTCCCAATGCAACGACGGATGGTGTCCTGGGGTATTTCTTCATCTGGACCAGGGCATCACTGAGCTCCTGGACAGTAAACCTGGTGAATTAGGAAGGACCGAAACATGATAACATGATCTATTGGATTTAGGTCAGGCGAGCGTAGGGGCCATTTGATGGTATTAATTCCTTGATCCTCCAGGAACTGCCTGCATACTCTTGCCACATGAGGCTGGGCATTGTCGTGCACCAGGAGGAACCCAGGACCCACCCAGTCAGGGTGCCATTGTCTAGCCTGTAGAGGTCTGTGTGTCCCTCCATGGATATGCCTCCCCAGACAATCACTGATCCACCATCAAAACGGTCATGCTGAATGATGTTATAGGCAGCATAACATTCTCCACGGCTTCTCCAGACCCTTTCATGTCTGTTACATGTGCTCAGGATGAACCTGCTCTCATCTGTGAATAGCACAGGGTGCCTGCGGCGGACCTGCCAATTCTGGTGTTCAATGGCAAATGCCAATCGAGCACTATGGTGGCGGGCAGTGAGCACAGGGCCCACTAGGGGACAGCGGACCCTCAGGCCACCCTCATGAAGTCTGTTTCTGATTGTTTGATCAGAGATATTCACACTAGTGTCATGCTGGAGGTCATTTTGTAGGGCTCTGGCAGTGCTCATTCTGTTCCTCCTTGTACAAAGGAGCAGAAACAGGTCCTGCTGATGGGTTAAGGACCTTCTACAGCCCTGTCCAGCTCTCCTAGAGTAACTGCCTGTCTCCTGGAATCTCCTCCATGCTCTTGAAACTGTGCTGGGAGAGGCAGCAAAACTTCTGGACACATATTGATGGGCCATCCTGGAAGAATTGGACTGCCTGTGCAACCTCGGTAGGGTCCAGGTATCGCCTCATACTAGCAGTATTGACACTGACCCTAGGCAAATGCAAAACTAGTGAAAAACAGTCAGAAAAGATGAGTAGGGAAAAAAATGTCAGTGGCCTCCACCTGTAAAAGCATTCCTATTTTGGGAGCCATCTCATTGTTGCCCATTTAGTGCACCTGTTGTTAATTTTAATAACACCAAAGCAGCCTAAACTGATTAACCACTTTCCCTCATGAAGATTTACCCCCCTTCCTGATCAGACCATTTTTTGCGATATGGCGCTGTGTTATTTTAACTGATAATTGCACGGTCATGCAACGCTGCACCCGAATGAAATGTATGTCCTTTTTTTCCCACAAATGGAGCTTTCTTTTGGTGGTATGTGATCGCCTGTGCAGTTTTTATTTCTTCTGCTATAAACAATTTTGAAAAAAAAAACAATATTTTTGACTTTTTGCTATAAAACATACCCAGTAAAAAAAAATTAAAAAATCTAATTTTGTCATAAATTTAGGTAAAAATTTATTCTACTACATGTCTTTGCTAAAAAAATCCAAATACGTGTAAATTAATTGGTTTACCTGAAAGTTATAGTGTTTACAAATGGTAGTATATATACACTTGAATTTGTATTTATTTATTTTTTTATACTACTAATGGTGACGATCAGCAACTTATAATGGGACTGCGGGACTGCGGTGGGCATGCTGACACTGGGGGGTAACTGACTAACTGTAACTAACATCCCAATGACACTAATACAGTGATCAGTGCTAATAAAAAGCAATGACACTGTACTAATGACACTGGTCAGGAAGGGATTAAAAGGGGACATTTCCTTGCAAGGAAATGTCCCTTCTTAAACTGGCCATACACAATGCCCTATTGTTTCTGCAACTAATGTTCACAGTTGTCGGGAACAAGGCACCTTTACCCATATCTTTTAGAGTTGCAAAAAATTGCGCTCATTATGGCAACAAATTGGAACTAAAACAGCCCGTATTACAGGACTACACATCTCTTTGATGTTTCCAATGTGCCTATTTGTCCATGCCAATTTCAGATTTTCTCCAGCCCTGTGAAAGATTCTTACACACTTTATATAGTGTAGTGCAATGGCTTATAGCCTTTAATTGGTACACTTCTTTGGCCCTCCGGTCAAAGGTCTTAGATCAAATCAAGTCTATTAAGATCATGGAGAAGATTCACCACATTATTTATGATACAATACTGATCCTTAATAGGAAGTGGGATTACTGGTCCTCTTACTAGCTCAGTTTTCTCACTGATAAGTATTTATCCCGCTGGATATGTTTGCACTCCCTCAATTGTCTGATATTATATATATCTATAGTCTATATATAGCAATACTCCCACATATTAACTTTGCATATGTTTCTCCTACTATTATTGCTTTTGAGTGTTTGTCTTTGACTTTATAACAGATTGATTATGTGACTTGTATTTGTCTTTTTTATTTTTGTAATTTAGGTCCATTCTGGACTATGTGATGGATAGACTGCTCTTTTATCTGGTTTTTATATTTTTAAGTTGAAATTGATGGATTCAATATTTTTTTATCTGGATATTCTTGCTTACTGGACATTTTGATTTTAATTTTCAATAAAAGCATTCATAAACAAAAAAAACTGTGTTTCCAGGTATAATGGAAAACATGAGATTTCCTCCTGCTTTCCATAGTACAGTTCTCGGTGGCTTACCAGGCTTAAGTGTTGTTACATGAGGACAAAGAGGGGGCTTAAATAAAGTAATAAGGATTTTCAAAATGCCACATCCCAAAATGTCAGAAAAAAAAATGGAACCAGGAAAGGGGGATTGAACATGCCAACCTCCAATATATGAGCAGACTTCATTGGCACACCACAAGACAACAATATTAAAATTCAACCAGTTTATTACAAAATCATTGACTATAAAAACATGTAGGTAAAACAGACATCCTGGGATCTCAACCCTAAATGGATAAAAACATGTACAATACCCTCTACTGGATTAGAAGGAAAAGGGTATGTAGATCCCGATGAAGCAATCCTACTTCGAAAGGCGTTGACAACTGAATTTGGAGTAACCTGCATGTATAACACATATTGAATGTCTGTGTGTGTATATATATATATATATATATATATAGTATTTCAGACAGTATGCCTTACCAATCCAGTTACAATTACAAATCACTTTGTAAAGGCAGAAGATTCATGTAGCATTTGGTTCCTGAAATCCCTCTGCCCTTAGTTCAAGCATGCAGGAGGGTGTGCTTAACTGAGAAAGTCCTGAAGACTCCTGGGATATATGCCATCATTTGGCTAGGTATGGAAAGAAGGAAGTAACTAAAGAAATGTAAGAAAAAGTTTAAAACAAGTAAATATGATATACTTTCCTATTTACTAATGCTAACAGCATAAGAATTTAAAATAGTCAGTGTTGACTGAAAGAGTGAAGTTTCACTTTAAGTCATCAGAAGAGTATGTGAAAGAAAGTATAGACTTCTTGTGAATATCCCAGCTGGATGTGGATCCTCTGTGTCAACAGCAGGTAGCAGAAGACATTGATTAAAGCACGTCTCTAGCAAAGTCTCACCTACCCCAAAGTCAATGACTTTGTAGATGTTGTGCTGTGAATTGACACTAGAATATATCATATGGAACTGTCTGGCTCTGTTCACACCTATGCAGGCATGACAGTGCACATAGGTTCTTGTTCATTTTAGAGCAGCCCATTGTGTGAAAATTGCAAAAAAAAGAAGCACAAGCACCTACAAAAACAAATGTGATAGCTGTGTAATGTCACGTTAAAAATGTGAGTTTTCAGCGTTTTTGCATTAGCATTTATCCATGTTTTTCATTTTTTATGAAAAAACTTTATTTTTTTTGCTCAAACAAAGTTCAAATGCGAAGGTTTGCCGCAGTTTACTGTGGTTTTTCAGCATTAGAGCATTATTTTCAGGTAAAAAACTCCTCTAGAAACCCACTAGTTCTGGGAGGTTTCCAGCCAAAAAAACGCTGATTACAGTCTGTATGCATGGACACATAGGATAATATGCTGGGGAGTTTACTGGCTGTAGAAAAAAACCCGGCAAATTCAAAAACAGATGCTGTAAAAACATCCAGTCCTGGTTGTAAAAGGTCTATGGGATTATACCAAGAGTGTCAGTGGCCATTTCTGAGTGCCATGTGTCAAGTTTAACAATTTCTTCACATCTTGTTCATCTGTATACAAACATATATTGTGTATGTATGCAGGCAGGCTTCTCCAATCCAGATGTCAATGCGTTTCACAATAATGTTGCTTCATCAGGACAATCAGGGTACGTTGGTCAAGCTAAATACATTAACAAAATGAATAAGCAAATATGCATGTAATATGAAGAACATATTGTATGTTACATAGCACATTCACCAAATAAGAGGTATACTCATATTCTATAATGACCGATTAAAAGACTAGAGCACAAATTAAGTCTGGCGGTTGGACACAGAGATACAACAGGGACTATACTCTTCACTGGTGTGCAGAAAAAGAGGTAGACTTGAAGAATAAGACTCTGAAACATATATATACAATAGGAGGCATAACCACATTTGTAATATAATAGTTCACTACCATAATCTGGCCACCAAAGGGCCTCTACCTTTGTGCTATACCAGAGGCGTAGCTGGGGGGGCAGGGGGGTACATATGTACCCGGGCGCCAAGGTAAAAAATGAGGCTTACAACCAGGAGCGTATTTGCCGTGAGGCCAACAAGGCGTTTGCCTAGGGCTGCACTTTTTAGGGGGCAGCGCGGTGCTGCCGCCCCCCCTTCCAACGGAGAGGACACTTAGTACAGGGGAGGGCAGTGGGCTGCTGTGTCTTACCTGGCTCCGTGTCCCAGTCCCACGACGATCCAGTCCAGGAGGCGCTGCTGGAGGAGAGGTAGAGAGGTCCGCAGGTCCGGTGTCTTCTTTTCCCTGGGCGCGATGTGTGGGTGGGATGACATGCTGCCTCTGTCATCTGGCCACACCCTTGGGATCACTGGACAGTCTATGGCAGCTTGTACCTCCCTCTGCAAGCTTCGCTTCCTCACCTGTGATTGGGTGCCAGAACTGTAGCTCAGGAAAGGCGCACAGGCGGCCAATCACCTGCGAGGAGGAGGAGCTTGGAGAGGAGGAGCTGAGCAGCAGCGCAAAGATCGAGTGAGGGAGCGGCCGGAGCAAGTGAAGAAGACAGCTGACCGGTAAGTGTGCCGTGCAGATAGTGCTGCTGCAACCAGGTATGCTGGCTGTGGATGGGAGAGGGAAGAAGCCTAGGCTGGAGCAGGGGTCAGAAAGGTAAGTGTCATTGGTGTCAGTTGGAGGAATACTGCCCCATCATTGGTGTCACTGATGTGAATAAATGGGGAGGGGGGCTGGGGCGCCAATTTTATAGTTCATCCCCGGGCGCAAAATATCCTAGCTATGCCTCTGTGCTATACTCTTTTATTCAGTCAGTATAGAATATGAGCATACCTCTTATTTGTTGAATGTGCTCTGCAACATATGTTTTTCATATTACATGTATATTTACTTATTCATATTGTTTATGTGTTTAGCTTGACCAGCATACCCTCATTGTCCTATTGAAGCAACATTATTGTGAAATGTGTTGATGTCTGGATTGGAGAAGCCTGCCTACATACATACACAATATACACTATTTTGCCAAAAGTATTGGGACACCTGCCTGTGCACGCACATGAACTTTAATGACATCCCAGTCTTAGTCCGTAGGGTTCATAATTGAGTTGGCTCACCGTTTGCAGCTATAAGAGCTTCAACTCTTCTGGGAAGGCTGTCCACAAGGTTTAGGAGTGTGTCTATGGTAATGTTTGACCGTTCTTCCAGAAGCACATTTGTGAGGTCAGGCACTGATGTCAGACGAGAAGGCCTGGCTCCCATTCTCTGCTCTAATTCATCCCAAAGGTGTTCCATCAAGTTGAGGTCAGGACTCTGTGCAGGCCAGTCAAGTTCCTCCACCCCAAACTCGCTTATCCATGTCTTTATGGACCTTGTTCTGTGCACTGGTGCGCAGTCATTTTGGAACAGGAAGGGGCCATCCCCAAACTGTTCCCACAAAATTGGAAGCAGGAAATTGTCCAAAATGTCTTGGTATGCTGCTACCTTAAGAGTTCCCTTCACTGGAACTATGGGGCCAAGCACAACCCCTGGAAAACAACCACACTCCATAATCCCCCCTCCACCAAACGTTACACTTGGCACATTGCAGTCAGGCAAGTACAGTTCTCCTGGCAACCGCAAAACCCATCCATTGGATATACAGAGAAGCATGAGTTGTCACTCCAGAGAACATGTCTCCACTGCTCTAGAGTCCAGTGGTGGTGTGCTTTACACCACTGCATCCGTCGCTTTGTATTGCATGTGGTGATGTAAGGCTTGGATGCAGCTGCTCAGCCATGGAAACCCATTGCATGAAGCTCTCTGCACACTATTGCTGTGCTAATCTGAAGGCCACACAAAGTTTGGAGGTCTTTAGCTACTGACTCTGCAGACAGTTGGCTACTTTTGCTCACTATGTGCTTCAGCATACGCTGACCCCGCTCATTTACGTGGCCTACCACTTCATGGCTGAGTTGCTGTTGTTTCCAGTTGCTTCCACTTTGTTATAATACCACTAACAGTTGACCGTGGAATATTTGGTAGCAAGGAAATTTCACAGATGGACTTATTGCACAGGTGGCAGCCTATCACGGTACCACACATGAAATCACTGAGCTCCTGAGAGCGACCCATTCTTTCACAAATGTTTGTAGAAGCAGTCTGCATGCCTAGGTGCTTGGTTTCATACATCTGGGACCATAGAAATGATTGGAACACTTGAATCCAATGATTTGGAGGGGTTTTCCAATACCTTTGGCAATATAGTGTAAATTTGTATATATAGATGAACATTAGCTCAGGCTCTAGATCCTATTCAATCCAATTAAGGGTACTAGGTATATGTTTTTTAACCACCTGGGGTTAGTCTCCCTGAGGTTTGTCTATTGTATTGGTTATGTTACGATTGAATGATCTTGTAATAAATTGATAATTTGTTTTAAAAGATTTCATTCTCCCTTCCTGTCTCTGTTTATTTTGTGTTCTAAATATTGTGGATGTGGCACTTTGAAGGTCTACATTATTTTATTATTAAGTAAAGTAGTTTTCAATAGTGTAAGGAACTTTTAAAACCCACACTAGCTTTTTTTTTCTGCCTATGCTCTGGTGGGGAAATGTTCCTTCATTTTTTGCCCCATAGACACAACAGGAAGTGAGAGAAATTCCCTTCATAGAGAGTTATCATTGGTGCAAGTGAATCTATTAAACTATTTTCCCTTACTTTTTGTCCTTTTTGACAACTGTAAAATTTAGGATTTCCCATCACCTTCTGTCACAGTGACTATGGCCTTCGAAACAAGAAGACAGGGCAAATCAACCCAGAGGTAACCAACAACTCCCGAAGACCATAGTCACAATGACAGAAGGTAATGCGAAATACAAAAAAAAATTACAACAATGAAATCACAACAGGGGTTTTACCTTTAACACTCTATTTTTCTAAAAAAAAAAAAAATCTTCGACTTTACATACCCTTCAATTTATTATATTTAGTGGCTTCAAAAGCTTCTTTATTTAAAACAGTGCCATACTTTTTTTTATAGATGGAACTATTACATTTTTTAATTTAATAATTATTTTTTGCTCCTTTTTAATTTTGCCATTAATAGAGTTGAGAGTCTTTTTCCATTTTCTTCCATTTTTCTCTCCTCTTGCCTATTTGAGTTATTTTTTGCAGTATCCTTACATTATAATGTATCTGGCTCCTTTCAATGTTCCCCACACACATATATTCATTTCTCTGTTTGCTCAAGGCTTTTACTGATAAGGAAAATTTGAATTAAAAAATTTACTTTCCTTCTCTGGTCTCCAGCTCACAGAAGCCCTGCACTGGGATATGTGGTTCTCTTACAAGGAAAACATATGTGAGCCTCAATCATTCCACATATATTTTTAAACAACAGCATCTAAAGTACTATGATGAAAGCTTTGTGCAGATTTTTCTGAGCCTTGTCACAGTCTCAATTTTCTTGACATTTCTGATAGAACATAGATTGAACGTTCAGTGTGTTATACTTTTTTTTGTGTAGTCCCAGTACCCAACTCTAATGTAGAAACCGGTGGGAATTTATTTTTTGAGCAAACAATAGTATACAGTATGTTATCTGAGTTAATATGTTTTTGATTGAGAGACAAGGTATGACAGGAATAAAAGTGCTAGAAAGGAACAAATAAATGGGAAAAAAAAGAGAGAAAGCATATTTGAAAACTTGAAAATAGTTTGAGAAAACTATGCAGATAATAAACAGCGGAGAGTGAAAACTTTTCCTATGCCAATCATTTTTATTTAAGCATTGTGGACTAAAGAAATAATCAGTATAAAGGTCTATGGGGGGATTTATCAAAACTGGAATAGACAGAATCTGGAGCAGCTGTACATGGCAACCCATCAGCTTCTATCTTCAGCTTGTTCAGTTAGCTTTGAAAATGAAAGAGAGAAGCTGATGGGTTGCCATGTACAGCTGCTCCAGATTCTGTCTGCTACAGTTTAGATAAATTCCCCTACGTGTATTTTCTGTAGAGTCAAAACTCAACTCCAGGCTCTCCCCTGTTGCCCCATGTTCCACTTTCCTGCACCCCAGTGCTACCCTCCAGAGGACTCTATAATTGTATTTCTTTTATTTTTTTGTATACTTACTTTTTTCTGATGTCAAAGCAAGTGCTTATTGCTCGACTGTAGTTCTGACAAGGCAGGAGGCATGTTGGACTGCCTATTCCTTGGCTCAGTCACATGGAACTGGGGAGTAGTAAACAGTCTGTCAATCGTAACACATATTGCTGTAAAGCTGGTCAACTCTGGTTGACTTTTGCTTGAAAATTAAGAACGTTCTTTTGGTTTTCTACTTGTTAGTGAGATAAAACTGACATTTGCTTTTCACCACAGCTACAAGACAATTCAAAGGAGCAGGCTGGAAATTTTTTCTCAAACGAACACATTTCTAACAGTGAAATTGGTTTTCCATTGCGAAAGTCCATTCACTCCAAAATTAATTGTTTAAAGCAATCTTTCTTTGTAGTACTTTTGCATGGCATTCATCAAGCCATCAAATGTACTGATGAGAATTTTTGTATGTAGAAACATTGGTTTGAAAATCTACTAGTGTATGGCCAGCTTCAGTCTTTGCTTTACTAGTGAATGCTTATGTGTAATTTCTGGCAACGCTTCAACTTGGCTTGAAATGGCTAAATGCACAATTGATATACAGACATAGGAGCTATCTTACATGCTAAAAGGATTTGTACTTTTGTGCATCCAGTTCTGAGATTTAAATAGCCCTGGCAGACATGACAGTCAGCCGGTAGGCTAACGTTTTCTCTATGGCAGCTAGGAAATACTGTATACCTAGGTGTCATCTCTGTCCCCGGGCTGATGATCTCATCCCTCTGCTCTCTCTTACTGTCAGCGTATTTCTGTATTCAGTATGTTTGCATGCATCACAACTTACTGGCTCCTATTACTGCCACTACCTATACATTAGGTTCTTCTGTACAGAGAATTGCAAGAGGCTGATATCAAGTCAAATTATACTACAGTTGGTTGTATTTAAAAAGAAAAAAAAAGTAATTATTTTTTTTAATAAATACTCACTTGAATATGAATGCATTTAAGTGCAAAATTTTAAATATTCTTTACCTTAATAAATTCCTTATTTTACAATAATAATGCCCCTCTACCTTTTCTACTCCACCCATCCATAAACACTTATCTGGCTCCTGTCACCGCTCCAGCACTGTCCTGGCTGCAGCAACGCTACCCTCACTTCTTGGTCTCACAGGAGACACAGGAGCCATGAGTTCATGTTGCTGTCAATTAAACTTCTATGATGAGGGAGCAGAGGTGTGGATTACTGGTGCTGTGTGTGTATATGGCTGCAGACCGCCAGGCTCGGAAGAGTGCACGCATGAGTGACTTCGTATCACCCCCTTGTAAGGAGGAAACAGAAGGAATAAGGAGTGGTCAACAATGGTGGGCCTCCTCTTTGGGACCACCAAAGAGGAGGTAAGGAAGAGATAAGGGACCACTCCGTTCAATGTGGTTGCACAGAGCAGGTAAGTATAACTTTTTTTATTAAAAATTGTATTCTTTAGTATCACTTTATTTACTAGTTTTAACCTTGTAAAAAACCTCACACCTTCCTTGATGTTAGCAACAGTATTTTAATGGGCACCAATACAGCAGCACATATAGCTTTAAGGTGGAATGTGTATCTGAAAGGGATAAGCAATAATAATACATATTGGTTCTGGACAAATGACAAAATGTAAGTAATTAAATAATCTTCAAAACAGCGTACAATGTAACAGAGTTAAATTCACAACAGTAAAAATCAGTCTGTATATCCAGTACAGCATGCTTGTTAAACTCACTGGGGAATTGTGTAAAAATGCTGTTTGATCCTTTCTTCTCTGCCCCTCCTCTTGTTCAAATGTCCACATCATGGGTGGACTGACATTCCAGCATTCGGGCACTGCCCAAGGGCCTGGGGTCAATAGGTGGCCCTGTCAGAGGCTCAGTCTGCCCCTGGAGGTGCCCATAGCTTATAATGCAGAAAAGAGGAGGTTTAAGCCAACACTATACAACACTATATACAACACTGACATCTATACACTGGCTGCTGTTCCCTATATACAACACTGACATCTATACACTGGCTGCTATTCCCTATATATAACACTTACATCTATACACTGGTTGCTGTTCCCTATATACAACACTGACATCTATACACTGACTGCTATTCCCTATATATAACACTGACATCTATACACTGACTGCTATTCCCTATATACAACACTGACATCTATACACTGACTGCTATTCCCTATATATAACACTGACATCTATATACTGACTGCTATTCCCTATATACAACACTGACATCTATACACTGACTGCTATTCCCTATATACAACACTGACATCTATACACTGACTGCTATTCCCTATATATAACACTGACATCTATACACTGACTGCTATTCCCTATATACAACACTGACATCTATACACTGACTGCTATTCCATATATATAACACTTACATCTATACACTGACTGCTATTTCCTATATACAACACTGACATCTATACACTGACTGCTATTTCCTATATACAACACAGACATCTGTACACTGGCTGCTATTCCCTATATATAACACTGACATCTGTACACTGACTGCTATTTCCTATATACAACACTGACATCTATACACTGGCTTCTATTCCCTATATATAACACTTACATCTGTACACTGACTGCTATTCCCTATATACAACACTGACATCTGTACACTGACTGCTATCCCTATATACAACACTGACATCTGTACACAGGCTGCTCTTTCCTATATACAACACTGACATCTGTACACTGGCTGCTCTTTCCTATATATAACACTGACATCTATACACTGACTGCTATTCCCTATATATAACACTGACACCTGTACACTGACTGCTGTTTCCTATATATAACACTGACACCTGTACACTGACTGCTAGTCCCTATATATAACACTGACACCTGTACACTGACTGCTATTTCCTATATATAACACTGACACCTGTACACTGACTGCTGTTTCCTATATATAACACTGACACCTGTACACTGACTGCTATTTCCTATATATAACACTGACACCTGTACACTGACTGCTGTTTCCTATATATAACACTGACACCTGTACACTGACTGCTAGTCCCTATATATAACACTGACACCTGTACACTGACTGCTATTTCCTATATATAACACTGACACCTGTACACTGACTGCTAGTCCCTATATATAACACTGACACCTGTACACTGACTGCTAGTCCCTATATATAACACTGACACCTGTACACTGACTGCTAGTCCCTATATATAACACTGACACCTGTACACTGACTGCTAGTCCCTATATATAACACTGACACCTGTACACTGACTGCTATTTCCTATATATAACACTGACATCTGTACACTGACTGCTATTCCCTATATATAACACTGACACCTGTACACTGACTGCTATTCCCTATATATAACACTGACACCTGTACACTGACTGCTATTTCCTATATATAACACTGACATCTGTACACTGACTGCTATTCCCTATATATAACACTGACACCTGTACACTGACTGCTATTCCCTATATATAACACTGACACCTGTACACTGAGTGCTATTCCCTATATATAACACTGACACCTGTACACTGACTGCTATTTCCTATATATAACACTGACATCTGTACACTGACTGCTAGTCCCTATATATAACACTGACACCTGTACACTGACTGCTATTCCCTATATATAACACTGACACCTGTACACTGACTGCTAGTCCCTATATACAACACTGACACCTGTACACTGAGTGCTATTTCCTATATATAACACTGACACCTGTACACTGAGTGCTTCTCAGTATACAGATATCAGTGTTATATATAGGGAATAGCAGTCAGTGTACAGATATTAGAGGTAAACATTGGGCATTTTCTCCTGTCCATAAATGTCCGTGATGGGAGAAGAGTGCTGTTGAAAATATTCCTGTGCCACCAGCTCAATACTGCGCATGCTGGCCGAGTACAACTGCCACTGCTAGGCCTGCAGTCTGGGGCCTACTGCAGCCCACAGCCCTGTGACTGTCTTCCACTGCTGTTTGGCCTGTCTAGTGGTGTGGTGCTCACACTCAAGAAGAGGTCCTGACTCAACCAGATCCATGGTTAGCTCTGTGTGTGGTGGCAATTACAGCACAGTCTCTCCTCCTAGCCTTCCCTATCTGCTGGGCATGGGGCACTCTGTCTAGCTTTGCAGTCTCTTGGAGCAATCATGTGGCACAATTTATGAGAGACTCCTCCACAATGACTGCCCCCACAGAGAGACTGCTCCATATGAGTGCCCCCATAGTGGGAGGGAGTCTGCTACATG